>NW_027363575.1:0-636390 GCF_046119375.1 Phyllobates terribilis | reverse complement strand
TGCCAGGCAGTGTTACCATAGTACACCGATCAGTAATTACTGGTATTAGGAGTGATAATGACTTGTGCCAGGCAGTGTTACCATAGTACACCGATCAGTAATTACTGGTATTAGGTGTAATAATGACTTGTGCCAGGCAGTGTTATCATAGTACACCGATCAGTAATTACTGGTATTAGGTGTGATAATGACTTGTGCCAGGCAGTGTTACCATAGTACACCGATCAGTAATTACTGGTATTAGGAGTGATAATGACTTGTGCCAGGCAGTGTTACCATAGTACACCGATCAGTAATTACTGGTATTAGGTGTAATAATGACTTGTGCCAGGCAGTGTTACCATAGTACACCGATCAGTAATTACTGGTATTAGGAGTGATAATGACTTGTGCCAGGCAGTGTTACCATAGTACACCGATCAGTAATTACTGGTATTAGGTGTGATAGTGACTTGTGCCAGGCAGTGTTACCATAGTGCACCGATCAGTAATTACTGGTATTAGGTGTGATAGTGACTTGTGCCAGGCAGTGTTACCATAGTACACCGATCAGTAATTACTGGTATTAGGTGTGATAATGACTTGTGCCAGGCAGTGTTATCATAGTACACCGATCAGTAATTACTGGTATTAGGAGTGATAATGACTTGTGCCAGGCAGTGTTACCATAGTACACCGATCAGTAATTACTGGTATTAGGTGTGATAATGACTTGTGCCAGGCAGTGTTACCATAGTACACCGATCAGTGATTACTGGTACTAGGTGTGATAATGACTGTGCCAGGCAGTGTTACCATAGTACAACGATCAGTAATTACTGGTATTAGGTGTGATAATGACTGTGCCAGGCAGTGTTACCATAGTACACCGATCAGTAATTACTGGTATTAGGTATGATAGTGACTTGTGCCAGGCAGTGTTACCATAGTACACCGATCAGTGATTACTGGTATTAGGTGTGATAATGACTTGTGCCAGGCAGTGTTACCATAGTACACCGATCAGTAATTACTGGTATTAGGTGTGATAGTGACTTGTGCCAGGCAGTGTTACCACAGTACACCGATCAGTAATTACTGGTATTAGGTGTAATAATGACTTGTGCCAGGCAGTGTTAACATAGTACACCGATCAGTAATTACTGGTATTAGGTGTAATAATGACTTGTGCCAGGCAGTGTTACCATAGTACACCGATCAGTAATTACTGGTATTAGGTGTAATAATGACTTGTGCCAGGCAGTGTTATCATAGTACACCGATCAGTAATTACTGGTATTAGGTGTAATAATGACTTGTGCCAGGCAGTGTTACCATAGTACACCGATCAGTAATTACTGGTATTAGGTGTAATAATGACTTGTGCCAGGCAGTGTTATCATAGTACACCGATCAGTAATTACTGGTATTAGGTGTAATAATGACTTGTGCCAGGCAGTGTTATCATAGTACACCGATCAGTAATTACTGGTATTAGGTGTAATAATGACTTGTGCCAGGCAGTGTTATCATAGTACACCGATCAGTAATTACTGGTATTAGGTGTAATAATGACTTGTGCCAGGCAGTGTTACCATAGTACACCGATCAGTAATTACTGGTATTAGGTGTGATAATGACTTGTGCCAGGCAGTGTTACCATAGTACACCGATCAGTAATTACTGGTATTAGGTGTGATAATGACTTGTGTCAGGCAGTGTTACCATAGTACACCGATCAGTAATTACTGGTATTAGGTGTGATAGTGACTTGTGCCAGGCAGTGTTATCATAGTACACCGATCAGTAATTACTGGTATTAGGTGTGATAATGACTTGTGCCAGGCAGCGTTACCATAGTACACCGATCAGTAATTACTGGTATTAGGTGTGATAATGACTTGTGCCAGGCAGTGTTATCTTAGTACACAGATCAGTAATTACTGGTATTAGGTGTGATAATGACTTGTGCCACGCAGTGTTATCATAGTACACCGATCAGTAATTACTGGTATTAGGTGTGATAATGACTTGTGCCAGGCAGTGTTACCATAGTACACCGATCAGTAATTACTGGTATTAGGTGTGATAGTGACTTGTGCCAGGCAGTGTTATCATAGTACACCGATCAGTAATTACTGGTATTAGGTGTGATAGTGACTTGTGCCAGGCAGTGTTATCATAGTACACCGATCAGTAATTACTGGTATTAGTAGTGATAGTGACTTGTGCCAGGCAGTGTTACCATAGTACACCGATCAATAATTACTGGTATTAGGAGTGATAATGACTTGTGCCAGGCAGTGTTACCATAGTACACCGATCAGTAATTACTGGTATTAGGAGTGATAGTGACTTGTGCCAGGCAGTGTTACCATAGTACACCAATCAATAATTACTGGTATTAGGAGTGATAATGACTTGTGCCAGGCAGTGTTACCATAGTACACCGATCAATAATTACTGGTATTAGGAGTGATAATGACTTGTGCCAGGCAGTGTTACCATAGTACACCGATCAGTAATTACTGGTATTAGGTGTGATAGTGACTTGTGCCAGGCAGTGTTATCTTAGTACACCGATCAGTAATTACTGGTATTAGGTGTGATAATGACTTGTGCCAGGCAGTGTTATCATAGTACACCGATCAGTAATTACTGGTATTAGGTGTGATAATGACTTGTGCCAGGCAGTGTTATCATAGTACACCGATCAGTAATTACTGGTATTAAGAGTGATAATGACTTGTGCCAGGCAGTGTTATCATAGTACACCGATCAGTAATTACTGGTATTAGGTGTGATAATGACTTGTGCCAGGCAGTGTTATCATAGTACACCGATCAGTAATTACTGGTATTAGGTGTGATAATGACTTGTGCCAGGCAGTGTTACCATAGTACACCGATCAGTAATTACTGGTATTAGGTGTGATAATGACTTGTGCCAGGCAGTGTTATCATAGTACAACGATCAGTAATTACTGGTATTAGGTGTGATAATGACTTGTGCCAGGCAGTGTTACCATAGTACACCGATCAGTAATTACTAATATTAGGAGTGATAATGACTTGTGCCAGGCAGTGTTATCATAGTACACCGATCAGTAATTACTGGTATTAGGTGTGATAATGACTTGTGCCAGGCAGTTTTATCATAGTACACCGATCAGTAGTTACTAATATTAGGAGTGATAATGACTGTGCCAGGCAGTGTTATCATAGTACACCGATCAGTAATTACTGGTATTAGGTGTGATAATGACTTGTGCCAGGCAGTGTTATCTTAGTACACCGATCAGTAATTACTGGTATTAGGTGTGATAATGACTTGTGCCAGGCAGTGTTATCATAGTACACCGATCAGTAATTACTGGTATTAGGTGTGATAATGACTTGTGCCAGGCAGTGTTATCTTAGTACACCGATCAGTAATTACTGGTATTAGGTGTGATAATGACTTGTGCCAGGCAGTGTTATCATAGTACACCGTTCAGTAATTACTGGTATTAGGTGTGATAATGACTTGTGCCAGGCAGTGTTATCTTAGTACACCGATCAGTAATTACTGGTATTAGGTGTGATAATGACTTGTGCCAGGCAGTGTTATCTTAGTACACCGATCAGTAATTACTGGTATTAGGTGTGATAATGACTTGTGCCAGGCAGTGTTATCATAGTACAACGATCAGTAATTACTGGTATTAGGTGTGATAATGACTTGTGCCAGGCAGTGTTACCATAGTACACCGATCAGTAATTACTAATATTAGGAGTGATAATGACTGTGCCAGGCAGTGTTACCATAGTACACCGATCAGTAATTACTGGTATTAGGTGTGATAATGACTTGTGCCAGGCAGTTTTATCATAGTACACCGATCAGTAGTTACTAATATTAGGAGTGATAATGACTGTGCCAGGCAGTGTTATCATAGTACACCGATCAGTAATTACTGGTATTAGGTGTGATAATGACTTGTGCCAGGCAGTGTTATCTTAGTACACCGATCAGTAATTACTGGTATTAGGTGTGATAATGACTTGTGCCAGGCAGTGTTATCATAGTACAACGATCAGTAATTACTGGTATTAGGTGTGATAATGACTTGTGCCAGGCAGTGTTACCATAGTACACCGTTCAGTAATTACTGGTATTAGGTGTGATAATGACTTGTGCCAGGCAGTGTTACCATAGTACACCGATCAGTAATTACTGGTATTAGTAGTGATAGTGACTTGTGCCAGGCAGTGTTATCATAGTACACCGATCAGTAATTACTGGTGTTAGGTGTGATAGTGACTTGTGCCAGGCAGTGTTACCATAGTACACCGATCAGTAATTACTGGTATTAGGTGTGATAATGACTTGTGCCAGGAAGTGTTACCATAGTACACCGATCAGTAATTACTGGTATTAGGAGTGATAGTGACTTGTGCCAGGCAGTGTTATCATAGTACACCGATCAGTAATTACTGGTATTAGTAGTGATAGTGACTTGTGCCAGGCAGTGTTATCATAGTACACCGATCAGTAATTACTGGTATTAGGTGTGATAGTGACTTGTGCCAGGCAGTGTTACCATAGTACACCGATCAGTAATTACTGGTATTAGGTGTGATAGTGACTTGTGCCAGGCAGTGTTATCATAGTACACCGATCAGTAATTACTGGTATTAGGTGTGATAGTGACTTGTGCCAGGCAGTGTTATCATAGTACACCGATCAGTAATTACTGGTATTAGGTGTGGAAGTGACTTGTGCCAGGCAGTGTTATCATAGTACACCGATCAGTAATTACTGGTATTAGGTGTGATAATGACTTGTGCCAGGCAGTGTTACCATAGTACACCTATCAGTAATTACTGGTATTAGGTGTGATAATGACTTGTGCCAGGCAGTGTTACCATAGTACACCTATCAGTAATTACTGGTATTAGGTGTAATAATGACTTGTGCCAGGCAGTGTTATCATAGTACACCGATCAGTAATTACTGGTATTAGGAGTGATAATGACTTGTGCCAGGCAGTGTTATCATAGTACACCGATCAGTAATTACTGGTATTAGGTGTGATAGTGACTTGTGCCAGGCAGTGTTACCATAGTACACCGATCAGTAATTACTGGTATTAGTAGTGATAGTGACTTGTGCCAGGCAGTGTTATCATAGTACACCGATCAGTAATTACTGGTATTAGGTGTGATAGTGACTTGTGCCAGGCAGTGTTACCATAGTACACCGATCAGTAATTACTGGTATTAGTAGTGATAGTGACTTGTGCCAGGCAGTGTTATCATAGAACACCGATCAGTAATTACTGGTATTAGTAGTGATAGTGACTTGTGCCAGGCAGTGTTATCATAGTACACCGATCAGTAATTACTGGTATTAGGTGTGATAGTGACTTGTGCCAGGCAGTGTTACCATAGTACACCGATCAGTAATTACTGGTATTAGGTGTGATAATGACTTGTGCCAGGCAGTGTTATCATAGTACACCGATCAGTAATTACTGGTATTAGGTGTGATAATGACTTGTGCCAGGCAGTGTTATCATAGTCCACCGATCAGTAATTACTGGTATTAGGAGTGATAATGACTTGTGCCAGGCAGTGTTACCATAGTACACCGATCAGTAATTACTGGTATTAGGTGTGATAATGACTTGTGCCAGGCAGTGTTACCATAGTACACCGATCAGTAATTACTGGTATTAGGTGTGATAATGACTTGTGCCAGGCAGTGTTACCATAGTACACCGATCAGTAATTACTGGTATTAGTAGTGATAGTGACTTGTGCCAGGCAGTGTTATCATAGTACACCGATCAGTAATTACTGGTATTAGGTGTGATAGTGACTTGTGCCAGGCAGTGTTATCATAGTACACCGATCAGTAATTACTGGTATTAGTAGTGATAGTGACTTGTGCCAGGCAGTGTTATCATAGAACACCGATCAGTAATTACTGGTATTAGTAGTGATAGTGACTTGTGCCAGGCAGTGTTATCATAGTACACCGATCAGTAATTACTGGTATTAGTAGTGATAATGACTTGTGCCAGGCAGTGTTACCATAGTACACCGATCAGTAATTACTGGTATTAGTAGTGATAGTGACTTGTGCCAGGCAGTGTTACCATAGTACACCGATCAGTAATTACTGGTATTAGTAGTGATAATGACTTGTGCCAGGCAGTGTTACCATAGTACACCGATCAGTAATTACTGGTATTAGTAGTGATAGTGACTTGTGCCAGGCAGTGTTATCATAGAACACCGATCAGTAATTACTGGTATTAGTAGTGATAGTGACTTGTGCCAGGCAGTGTTATCATAGTACACCGATCAGTAATTACTGGTATTAGGTGTGATAGTGACTTGTGCCAGGCAGTGTTACCATAGTACACCGATCAGTAATTACTGGTATTAGGTGTGATAATGACTTGTGCCAGGCAGTGTTATCATAGTACACCGATCAGTAATTACTGGTATTAGGTGTGATAATGACTTGTGCCAGGCAGTGTTATCATAGTCCACCGATCAGTAATTACTGGTATTAGGTGTGATAATGACTTGTGCCAGGCAGTGTTACCATAGTACACCGATCAGTAATTACTGGTATTAGGTGAGATAATGACTTGTGCCAGGCAGTGTTATCATAGTACACCGATCAGTAATTACTGGTATTAGGAGTGATAATGACTTATGCCAGGCAGTGTTACCATAGTACACCGATCAGTAATTACTGGTATTAGGTGTAATAATGACTTGTGCCAGGCAGTGTTACCATAGTACACCGATCAGTAATTACTGGTATTAGGTGTGATAGTGACTTGTGCCAGGCAGTGTTACCATAGTACACCGATCAGTAATTACTGGTATTAGGTGTGATAGTGACTTGTGCCAGGCAGTATTATCATAGTACACCGATCAGTAATTACTGGTATTAGGAGTGATAATGACTTGTGCCAGGCAGTGTTACCATAGTACACCGATCAGTAATTACTGGTATTAGGTGTGAGAATGACTTGTGCCAGGCAGTGTTACCATAGTACACCGATCAGTAATTACTGGTATTAGGAGTGATAATGACTTATGCCAGGCAGTGTTACCATAGTACACCGATCAGTAATTACTGGTATTAGGTGTGATAGTGACTTGTGCCAGGCAGTATTATCATAGTACACCGATCAGTAATTACTGGTATTAGGTGTAATAATGACTTGTGCCAGGCAGTGTTACCATAGTACACCGATCAGTAATTACTGGTATTAGGTGTAATAATGACTTGTGCCAGGCAGTATTATCATAGTACACCGATCAGTAATTACTGGTATTAGGTGTAATAATGACTTGTGCCAGGCAGTGTTACCATAGTACACCGATCAGTAATTACTGGTATTAGGTGTGATAGTGACTTGTGCCAGGCAGTGTTATCATAGTACACCGATCAGTAATTACTGGTATTAGGTGTAATAATGACTTGTGCCAGGCAGTGTTATCATAGTACACCGATCAGTAATTACTGGTATTAGGTGTAATAATGACTTGTGCCAGGCAGTGTTATCATAGTACACCGATCAGTAATTACTGGTATTAGGTGTAATAATGACTTGTGCCAGGCAGTGTTACCATAGTACACCGATCAGTAATTACTGGTATTAGGTGTGATAGTGACTTGTGCCAGGCAGTGTTACCATAGTACACCGATCAGTAATTACTGGTATTAGGTGTGATAATGACTTGTGCCAGGCAGTGTTACCATAGTACACCGATCAGTAATTACTGGTATTAGGTGTAATAATGACTTGTGCCAGGCAGTGTTACCATAGTACACCGATCAGTAATTACTGGTATTAGGTGTGATAATGACTTGTGCCAGGCAGTGTTATCATAGTACACCGATCAGTAATTACTGGTATTAGGTGTGATAGTGACTTGTGCCAGGCAGTGTTACCATAGTACACCGATCAGTAATTACTGGTATTAGGTGTGATAATGACTTGTGCCAGGCAGTGTTACCATAGTACACCGATCAGTAATTACTGGTATTAGGTGTGATAGTGACTTGTGCCAGGCAGTGTTATCATAGTACACCGATCAGTAATTACTGGTATTAGGTGTGATAATGACTTGTGCCAGGCAGTGTTATCATAGTACACCGATCAGTAATTACTGGTATTAGGTGTAATAATGACTTGTGCCAGGCAGTGTTATCATAGTACACCGATCAGTAATTACTGGTATTAGGTGTGATAGTGGCTTGTGCCAGGCAGTGTTACCATAGTACACCGATCAGTAATTACTGGTATTAGGTGTGATAATGACTTGTGCCAGGCAGTGTTATCATAGTACACCGATCAGTAATTACTGGTATTAGGTGTGATAATGACTTGTGCCAGGCAGTGTTATCTTAGTACACCGATCAGTAATTACTGGTATTAGGTGTGGAAGTGACTTGTGCCAGGCAGTGTTATCTTAGTACACCGATCAGTAATTACTGGTATTAGGTGTGATAATGACTTGTGCCAGGCAGTGTTACCATAGTACACCGATCAGTAATTACTAATATTAGGAGTGATAATGACTGTGCCAGGCAGTGTTATCATAGTACACCGATCAGTAATTACTGGTATTAGGTGTGATAATGACTTGTGCCAGGCAGTGTTATCATAGTACACCGATCAGTAATTACTGGTATTAGGTGTGATAATGACTTGTGCCAGGCAGTGTTATCATAGTACAACGATCAGTAATTACTGGTATTAGGTGTGATAGTGACTTGTGCCAGGCAGTGTTACCATAGTACACCGATCAGTAATTACTGGTATTAGGTGTAATAATGACTTGTGCCAGGCAGTGTTACCATAGTACACCGATCAGTAATTACTGGTATTAGGAGTGATAATGACTTGTGCCAGGCAGTGTTATCATAGTACACCGATCAGTAATTACTGGTATTAGGTGTGATAATGACTTGTGCCAGGCAGTGTTACCATAGTACACCGATCAGTAATTACTGGTATTAGGTGTAATAATGACTTGTGCCAGGCAGTGTTATCATAGTACACCGATCAGTAATTACTGGTATTAGGTGTGATAATGACTTGTGCCAGGCAGTGTTACCATAGTACACCGATCAGTAATTACTGGTATTAGGTGTAATAATGACTTGTGCCAGGCAGTGTTACCATAGTACACCGATCAGTAATTACTGGTATTAGGTGTGATAATGACTTGTGCCAGGCAGTGTTACCATAGTACACCGATCAGTAATTACTGGTATTAGGTGTAATAATGACTTGTGCCAGGCAGTGTTATCATAGTACACCGATCAGTAATTACTGGTATTAGGTGTGATAATGACTTGTGCCAGGCAGTGTTACCATAGTACACCGATCAGTAATTACTGGTATTAGGTGTAATAATGACTTGTGCCAGGCAGTGTTACCATAGTACACCGATCAGTAATTACTGGTATTAGGAGTGATAATGACTTGTGCCAGGCAGTGTTATCATAGTACACCGATCAGTAATTACTGGTATTAGGTGTGATAGTGACTTGTGCCAGGCAGTGTTATCATAGTACACCGATCAGTAATTACTGGTATTAGGAGTGATAATGACTTGTGCCAGGCAGTGTTATCATAGTACACCGATCAGTAATTACTGGTATTAGGTGTGACAATGACTTGTGCCAGGCAGTGTTATCATAGTACACCGATCAGTAATTACTGGTATTAGGTGTGATAGTGACTTGTGCCAGGCAGTGTTATCATAGTACACCGATCAGTAATTACTGGTATTAGGTGTGATAATGACTTGTGCCAGGCAGTGTTACCATAGTACACCGATCAGTAATTACTGGTATTAGGTGTAATAATGACTTGTGCCAGGCAGTGTTATCATAGTACACCGATCAGTAATTACTGGTATTAGGTGTGATAATGACTTGTGCCAGGCAGTGTTACCATAGTACACCGATCAGTAATTACTGGTATTAGGTGTGATAATGACTTGTGCCAGGCAGTGTTACCATAGTACACCGATCAGTAATTACTGGTATTAGGTGTGATAATGACTTGTGCCAGGCAGTGTTATCATAGTACACCGATCAGTAATTACTGGTATTAGGTGTGATAATGACTTGTGCCAGGCAGTGTTACCATAGTACACCGATCAGTAATTACTGGTATTAGGTGTGATAGTGACTTGTGCCAGGGAGTGTTACCATAGTACACCGATCAGTAATTACTGGTATTAGGTGTGATAATGACTTGTGCCAGGCAGTGTTACCATAGTACACCGATCAGTAATTACTGGTATTAGGTGTGATAATGACTTGTGCCAGGCAGTGTTATCATAGTACACCTATCAGTAATTACTGGTATTAGGTGTGATAATGACTTGTGCCAGGCAGTGTTATCATAGTACACCGATCAGTAATTACTGGTATTAGGTGTGATAGTGACTTGTGCCAGGGAGTGTTACCATAGTACACCGATCAGTAATTACTGGTATTAGGTGTGATAATGACTTGTGCCAGGCAGTGTTACCATAGTACACCGATCAGTAATTACTGGTATTAGGTGTGATAATGACTTGTGCCAGGCAGTGTTACCATAGTACACCGATCAGTAATTACTGGTATTAGGTGTAATAATGACTTGTGCCAGGCAGTATTATCATAGTACACCGATCAGTAATTACTGGTATTAGGTGTAATAATGACTTGTGCCAGGCAGTGTTATCATAGTACACCGATCAGTAATTACTGGTATTAGGTGTAATAATGACTTGTGCCAGGCAGTGTTATCATAGTACACCGATCAGTAATTACTGGTATTAGGTGTAATAATGACTTGTGCCAGGCAGTGTTACCATAGTTACACCGATCAGTAATTACTGGTATTAGGTGTAATAATGACTTGTGCCAGGCAGTGTTATCATAGTACACCGATCAGTAATTACTGGTATTAGGTGTAATAATGACTTGTGCCAGGCAGTGTTATCATAGTACACCGATCAGTAATTACTGGTATTAGGTGTAATAATGACTTGTGCCAGGCAGTGTTATCATAGTACACCGATCAGTAATTACTGGTATTAGGTGTAATAATGACTTGTGCCAGGCAGTGTTACCATAGTACACCGATCAGTAATTACTGGTATTAGGTGTAATAATGACTTGTGCCAGGCAGTGTTATCATAGTACACCGATCAGTAATTACTGGTATTAGGTGTAATAATGACTTGTGCCAGGCAGTGTTACCATAGTACACCGATCAGTAATTACTGGTATTAGGTGTAATAATGACTTGTGCCAGGCAGTGTTACCATAGTACACCGATCAGTAATTACTGGTATTAGGTGTGATAATGACTTGTGCCAGGCAGTGTTACCATAGTACACCGATCAGTAATTACTGGTATTAGGTGTGATAATGACTTGTGCCAGGCAGTGTTACCATAGTACACCGATCAGTAATTACTGGTATTAGGTGTATAATGACTTGTGCCAGGCAGTGTTATCATAGTACACCGATCAGTAATTACTGGTATTAGGTGTAATAATGACTTGTGCCAGGCAGTGTTATCATAGTACACCGATCAGTAATTACTGGTATTAGGTGTAATAATGACTTGTGCCAGGCAGTGTTATCATAGTACACCGATCAGTAATTACTGGTATTAGGTGTAATAATGACTTGTGCCAGGCAGTGTTATCATAGTACACCGATCAGTAATTACTGGTATTAGGTGTAATAATGACTTGTGCCAGGCAGTGTTATCATAGTACACCGATCAGTAATTACTGGTATTAGGTGTAATAATGACTTGTGCCAGGCAGTGTTACCATAGTACACCGATCAGTAATTACTGGTATTAGGAGTGATAGTGACTTGTGTCAGGCAGTGTTACCATAGTACACCGATCAGTAATTACTGGTATTAGGTGTGATAATGACTTGTGCCAGGCAGTGTTACCATAGTACACCGATCAGTAATTACTGGTATTAGGTGTAATAATGACTTGTGCCAAGCAGTGTTACCATAGTACACCGATCAGTAATTACTGGTATTAGGTGTGATAGTGACTTGTGTCAGGCAGTGTTATTATAGTACACCGATCAGTAATTACTGGTATTAGGTGTAATAATGACTTGTGCCAGGCAGTGCTATCATAGTACACCGATCAGTAATTACTGGTATTAGGTGTGATAATGACTTGTGCCAGGCAGTGTTATCATAGTACACCGATCAGTAATTACTGGTATTAGGTGTGATAGTGACTTGTGCCAGGCAGTGTTACCATAGTACACCGATCAGTAATTACTGGTATTAGGTGTGATAATGACTTGTGCCAGGCAGTGTTACCATAGTACACCGATCAGTAATTACTGGTATTAGGTGTAATAATGACTTGTGCCAGGCAGTGTTATCATAGTACACCGATCAGTAATTACTGGTATTAGGTGTAATAATGACTTGTGCCAGGCAGTGTTACCATAGTACACCGATCAGTAATTACTGGTATTAGGTGTGATAGTGACTTGTGCCAGGCAGTGTTACCATAGTACACCGATCAGTAATTACTGGTATTAGGTGTGATAGTGACTTGTGCCAGGCAGTGTTACCATAGTACACCGATCAGTAATTACTGGTATTAGGTGTGATAGTGACTTGTGTCAGGCAGTGTTACCATAGTACACCGATCAGTAATTACTGGTATTAGGTGTGATACTGACTTGTGCCAGGCAGTGTTACCATAGTACACCGATCAGTAATTACTGGTATTAGGTGTGATAATGACTTGTGCCAGGCAGTGTTATCATAGTACACCGATCAGTAATTACTGGTATTAGGTGTGATAATGACTGTGCCAGGCAGTGTTACCATAGTACACCGATCAGTAATTACTGGTATTAGGTGTGATAATGACTGTGCCAGGCAGTGTTACCATAGTACACCGATCAGTAATTACTGGTATTAGGTGTGATAGTGACTTGTGCCAGGCAGTGTTATCTTAGTACACCGATCAGTAATTACTAATATTAGGAGTGATAATGACTGTGCCAGGCAGTGTTATCCTAGTACACCGATCAGTAATTACTGGTATTAGGTGTGATAATGACTTGTGCCAGGCAGTGTTATCTTAGTACACCGATCAGTAATTACTGGTATTAGGTGTGATAATGACTTGTGCCAGGCAGTGTTATCATAGTACAACGATCAGTAATTACTGGTATTAGGTGTGATAATGACTTGTGCCAGGCAGTGTTACCATAGTACACCGATCAGTAATTACTGGTATTAGGTGTAATAATGACTTGTGCCAGGCAGTGTTACCATAGTACACCGATCAGTAATTACTAATATTAGGAGTGATAATGACTGTGCCAGGCAGTGTTACCATAGTACACCGATCACTAATTACTGGTATTAGGTGTGATAATGACTTGTGCCAGGCAGTGTTACCATAGTACACCGATCAGTAATTACTGGTATTAGTAGTGATAGTGACTTGTGCCAGGCAGTGTTATCATAGTACACCGATCAGTAATTACTGGTATTAGGTGTGATAGTGACTTGTGCCAGGCAGTGTTACCATAGTACACCGATCAGTAATTACTGGTATTAGGTGTGATAATGACTTGTGCCAGGCAGTGTTACCATAGTACACCGATCAGTAATTACTGGTATTAGTAGTGATAGTGACTTGTGCCAGGCAGTGTTATCATAGTACACCGATCAGTAATTACTGGTATTAGTAGTGATAGTGACTTGTGCCAGGCAGTGTTACCATAGTACACCGATCAGTAATTACTGGTATTAGGTGTGATAGTGACTTGTGCCAGGCAGTGTTACCATAGTACACCGATCAGTAATTACTGGTATTAGGTGTGATAATGACTTGTGCCAGGCAGTGTTATCATAGTACACCGATCAGTAATTACTGGTATTAGGAGTGATAGTGACTTGTGCCAGGCAGTGTTATCATAGTACACCGATCAGTAATTACTGGTATTAGGTGTGATAATGACTTGTGCCAGGCAGTGTTATCATAGTACACCGATCAGTAATTACTGGTATTAGGTGTGATAATGACTTGTGCCAGGCAGTGTTACCATAGTACACCGATCAGTAATTACTAATATTAGGAGTGATAATGACTGTGCCAGGCAGTGTTATCATAGTACACCGATCAGTAATTACTGGTATTAGGTGTGATAATGACTTGTGCCAGGCAGTGTTACCATAGTACACCGATCAGTAATTACTGGTATTAGGTGTGATAGTGACTTGTGCCAGGCAGTGTTACCATAGTACACCGATCAGTAATTACTGGTATTAGGTGTGATAATGACTTGTGCCAGGCAGTGTTATCATAGTACACCGATCAGTAATTACTGGTATTAGGAGTGATAGTGACTTGTGCCAGGCAGTGTTATCATAGTACACCGATCAGTAATTACTGGTATTAGGTGTGATAATGACTTGTGCCAGGCAGTGTTATCATAGTACACCGATCAGTAATTACTGGTATTAGGTGTGATAATGACTTGTGCCAGGCAGTGTTACCATAGTACACCGATCAGTAATTACTAATATTAGGAGTGATAATGACTGTGCCAGGCAGTGTTATCATAGTACACCGATCAGTAATTACTGGCATTAGGTGTGATAATGACTTGTGCCAGGCAGTGTTATCATAGTACAACGATCAGTAATTACTGGTATTAGGTGTGATAGTGACTTGTGCCAGGCAGTGTTACCATAGTACACCGATCAGTAATTACTGGTATTAGGTGTAATAATGACTATTGCCAGGCAGTGTTATCATAGTACACCGATCAGTAATTACTGGTATTAGGTGTGATAGTGACTTGTGCCAGGCAGTGTTACCATAGTACACCGATCAGTAATTACTGGTATTAGGAGTGATAATGACTTGTGCCAGGCAGTGTTATCATAGTACACCGATCAGTAATTACTGGTATTAGGTGTGATAGTGACTTGTGCCAGGCAGTGTTATCATAGTACACCGATCAGTAATTACTGGTATTAGGTGTGATAATGACTTGTGCCAGGCAGTGTTATCATAGTACACCGATCAGTAATTACTGGTATTAGGTGTGATAGTGACTTGTGCCAGGCAGTGTTACCATAGTACACCGATCAGTAATTACTGGTATTAGGTGTGATAATGACTTGTGCCAGGCAGTGTTACCATAGTACACCGATCAGTAATTACTAATATTAGGAGTGATAATGACTGTGCCAGGCAGTGTTATCATAGTACACCGATCAGTAATTACTGGTATTTGGTGTGATAATGACTTGTGCCAGGCAGTGTTACCATAGTACACCGATCAGTAATTACTGGTATTTGGTGTGATAATGACTTGTGCCAGGCAGTGTTATCATAGTACACCGATCAGTAATTACTAATATTAGGAGTGATAATGACTGTGCCAGGCAGTGTTACCATAGTACACCGATCAGTAATTACTGGTATTAGGTGTGATAATGACTTGTGCCAGGCAGTGTTATCATAGTACACCGATCAGTAATTACTGGTATTAGTAGTGATAGTGACTTGTGCCAGGCAGTGTTATCATAGTACACCGATCAGTAATTACTGGTATTAGGTGTGATAATGACTTGTGCCAGGCAGTGTTACCATAGTACACCGATCAGTAATTACTGGTATTAGGTGTGATAGTGACTTGTGCCAGGGAGTGTTACCATAGTACACCGATCAGTAATTACTGGTATTAGGTGTGATAATGACTTGTGCCAGGGAGTGTTACCATAGTACACCGATCAGTAATTACTGGTATTAGGTGTGGAAGTGACTTGTGCCAGGCAGTGTTACCATAGTACACCGATCAGTAATTACTGGTATTAGGTGTGGAAGTGACTTGTGCCAGGCAGTGTTACCATAGTACACCGATCAGTAATTACTGGTATTAGGTGTGGAAGTGACTTGTGCCAGGCAGTGTTACCATAGTACACCGATCAGTAATTACTGGTATTAGGTGTGGAAGTGACTTGTGCCAGGCAGTGTTACCATAGTACACCGATCAGTAATTACTGGTATTAGGTGTGGAAGTGACTTGTGCCAGGCAGTGTTACCATAGTACACCGATCAGTAATTACTGGTATTAGGTGTGGAAGTGACTTGTGCCAGGCAGTGTTACCATAGTACACCGATCAGTAATTACTGGTATTAGGTGTGGAAGTGACTTGTGCCAGGCAGTGTTACCATAGTACACCGATCAGTAATTACTGGTATTAGGTGTGGAAGTGACTTGTGCCAGGCAGTGTTACCATAGTACACCGATCAGTAATTACTGGTATTAGGTGTGATAATGACTTGTGCCAGGCAGTGTTATCATAGTACACCGATCAGTAATTACTGGTATTAGGTGTGATAATGACTTGTGCCAGGCAGTGTTATCATAGTACACCGATCAGTAATTACTGGTATTAGGTGTGATAATGACTTGTGCCAGGCAGTGTTATCATAGTACACCGATCAGTAATTACTAATATTAGGAGTGATAATGACTGTGCCAGGCAGTGTTATCATAGTACACCGATCAGTAATTACTGGTATTAGGTGTGATAATGACTTGTGCCAGGCAGTGTTATCTTAGTACACCGATCAGTAATTACTGGTATTAGGTGTGATAATGTCTTGTGCCAGGCAGTGTTATCATAGTACAACGATCAGTAATTACTGGTATTAGGTGTGATAGTGACTTGTGCCAGGCAGTGTTACCATAGTACACCGATCAGTAATTACTGGTATTAGGTGTAATAATGACTTGTGCCAGGCAGTGTTATCATAGTACACCGATCAGTAATTACTGGTATTAGGTGTGATAGTGACTTGTGCCAGGCAGTGTTACCATAGTACACCGATCAGTAATTACTGGTATTAGGAGTGATAATGACTTGTGCCAGGCAGTGTTATCATAGTACACCGATCAGTAATTACTGGTATTAGGTGTGATAGTGACTTGTGCCAGGCAGTGTTATCATAGTACACCGATCAGTAATTACTGGTATTAGGTGTGATAGTGACTTGTGCCAGGCAGTGTTATCATAGTACACCGATCAGTAATTACTGGTATTAGGTGTGATAGTGACTTGTGCCAGGCAGTGTTATCATAGTACACCGATCAGTAATTACTGGTATTAGGTGTGATAGTGACTTGTGCCAGGCAGTGTTACCATAGTACACCGATCAGTAATTACTGGTATTAGGTGTGATAATGACTTGTGCCAGGCAGTGTTATCATAGTACACCGATCAGTAATTACTGGTATTAGGTGTGATAGTGACTTGTGCCAGGCAGTGTTACCATAGTACACCGATCAGTAATTACTGGTATTAGGTGTGATAGTGACTTGTGCCAGGCAGTGTTATCATAGTACACCGATCAGTAATTACTGGTATTAGGTGTGATAATGACTTGTGCCAGGCAGTGTTATCATAGTACACCGATCAGTAATTACTGGTATTAGGTGTGATAGTGACTTGTGCCAGGCAGTGTTACCATAGTACACCGATCAGTAATTACTGATATTAGGTGTGATAATGACTGTGCCAGGCAGTGTTATCATAGTACACCGATCAGTAATTACTGGTATTTGGTGTGATAATGACTTGTGCCAGGCAGTGTTATCATAGTACACCGATCAGTAATTACTAATATTAGGAGTGATAATGACTGTGCCAGGCAGTGTTACCATAGTACACCGATCAGTAATTACTGGTATTAGGTGTGATAATGACTTGTGCCAGGCAGTGTTATCATAGTACACCGATCAGTAATTACTGGTATTAGTAGTGATAGTGACTTGTGCCAGGCAGTGTTATCATAGTACACCGATCAGTAATTACTGGTATTAGGTGTGATAATGACTTGTGCCAGGCAGTGTTACCATAGTACACCGATCAGTAATTACTGGTATTAGGTGTGATAGTGACTTGTGCGAGGGAGTGTTACCATAGTACACCGATCAGTAATTACTGGTATTAGGTGTGATAATGACTTGTGCCAGGCAGTGTTACCATAGTACACCGATCAGTAATTACTGGTATTAGGTGTGATAGTGACTTGTGCCAGGGAGTGTTACCATAGTACACCGATCAGTAATTACTGGTATTAGGTGTGATAATGACTTGTACCAGGCAGTGTTACCATAGTACACCGATCAGTAATTACTGGTATTAGGTGTGATAGTGACTTGTGCCAGGCAGTGTTATCATAGTACACCGATCAGTAATTACTGGTATTAGGTGTGATAATGACTTGTGCCAGGCAGTGTTATCATAGTACACCGATCAGTAATTACTGGTATTAGGTGTGATAGTGACTTGTGCCAGGCAGTGTTACCATAGTACACCGATCAGTAATTACTGGTATTAGGTGTGATAATGACTTGTGCCAGGCAGTGTTATCATAGTACACCGATCAGTAATTACTGGTATTAGGTGTGATAATGACTTGTGCCAGGCAGTGTTATCATAGTACACCGATCAGTAATTACTGGTATTAGGTGTGATACTGACTTGTGCCAGGCAGTGTTACCATAGTACACCGATCAGTAATTACTGGTATTAGGTGTGATAATGACTTGTGCCAGGCAGTGTTATCTTAGTACACCGATCAGTAATTACTGGTATTAGATGTGATAATGACTTGTGCCAGGCAGTGTTACCATAGTACACCTATCAGTAATTACTAATATTAGGAGTGATAATGACTTGTGCCAGGCAGTGTTATCATAGTACACCGATCAGTAATTACTGGTATTAGGTGTGATAATGACTTGTGCCAGGCAGTGTTATCATAGTACACCGATCAGTAATTACTGGTATTAGGTGTGCTAATGACTTGTGCCAGGCAGTGTTATCATAGTACACCGATCAGTAATTACTGGTATTAGGTGTGATAATGACTTGTGCCAGGCAGTGTTATCATAGTACACCGATCAGTAATTACTGGTATTAGGTGTGATAATGACTTGTGCCAGGCAGTGTTACCATAGTACACCGATCAGTAATTACTAATATTAGGAGTGATAATGACTGTGCCAGGCAGTGTTATCATAGTACACCGATCAGTAATTACTGGTATTAGGTGTGATAATGACTTGTGCCAGGCAGTGTTATCTTAGTACACCGATCAGTAATTACTGGTATTAGGTGTGATAATGACTTGTGCCAGGCAGTGTTATCATAGTACAACGATCAGTAATTACTGGTATTAGGTGTGATAGTGACTTGTGCCAGGCAGTGTTACCATAGTACACCGATCAGTAATTACTGGTATTAGGTGTGATAATGACTTGTGCCAGGCAGTGTTACCATAGTACACCGATCAGTAATTACTAATATTAGGAGTGATAATGACTGTGCCAGGCAGTGTTATCATAGTACACCGATCAGTAATTACTGGTAATTGGTGTGATAATGACTTGTGCCAGGCAGTGTTATCATAGTACACCGATCAGTAATTACTAATATTAGGAGTGATAATGACTGTGCCAGGCAGTGTTACCATAGTACACCGATCAGTAATTACTGGTATTAGGTGTGATAATGACTTGTGCCAGGCAGTGTTATCATAGTACACCGATCAGTAATTACTGGTATTAGGTGTGATAATGACTTGTGCCAGGCAGTGTTACCATAGTACACCGATCAGTAATTACTGGTATTAGGTGTGATAGTGACTTGTGCCAGGGAGTGTTACCATAGTACACCGATCAGTAATTACTGGTATTAGGTGTGATAATGACTTGTGCCAGGCAGTGTTACCATAGTACACCGATCAGTAATTACTGGTATTAGGTGTGATAATGACTTGTGCCAGGCAGTGTTATCATAGTACACCGATCAGTAATTACTGGTATTAGGTGTGATAGTGACTTGTGCCAGGCAGTGTTACCATAGTACACCGATCAGTAATTACTGGTATTAGGTGTGATAATGACTTGTGCCAGGCAGTGTTATCATAGTACACCGATCAGTAATTACTGGTATTAGGTGTGATAATGACTTGTGCCAGGCAGTGTTATCATAGTACACCGATCAGTAATTACTGGTATTAGGTGTGATACTGACTTGTGCCAGGCAGTGTTACCATAGTACACCGATCAGTAATTACTGGTATTAGGTGTGATAATGACTTGTGCCAGGCAGTGTTATCTTAGTACACCGATCAGTAATTACTGGTATTAGGTGTGATAATGACTTGTGCCAGGCAGTGTTACCATAGTACACCTATCAGTAATTACTAATATTAGGAGTGATAATGACTTGTGCCAGGCAGTGTTATCATAGTACACCGATCAGTAATTACTGGTATTAGGTGTGATAATGACTTGTGCCAGGCAGTGTTATCATAGTACACCGATCAGTAATTACTGGTATTAGGTGTGATACTGACTTGTGCCAGGCAGTGTTACCATAGTACACCGATCAGTAATTACTGGTATTAGGTGTGATAATGACTTGTGCCAGGCAGTGTTATCTTAGTACACCGATCAGTAATTACTGGTATTAGGTGTGATAATGACTTGTGCCAGGCAGTGTTATCTTAGTACACCGATCAGTAATTACTGGTATTAGGTGTTATAATGACTTGTGCCAGGCAGTGTTACCATAGTACACCGATCAGTAATTACTGGTATTGGGTGTAATAATGACTTGTGCCAGGCAGTGTTACCATAGTACACCGATCAGTAATTACTGGTATTAGGTGTGATAATGACTTGTGCCAGGCAGTGTTATCATAGTACACCGATCAGTAATTACTGGTATTAGGTGTGATACTGACTTGTGCCAGGCAGTGTTACCATAGTACACCGATCAGTAATTACTGGTATTAGGTGTGATACTGACTTGTGCCAGGCAGTGTTATCATAGTACACCGATCAGTAATCACTGGTATTAGGTGTTATAATGACTTGTGCCAGGCAGTGTTATCATAGTACACCGATCAGTAATCACTGGTATTAGGTGTTATAATGACTTGTGCCAGGTAGTGTTACCATAGTACACCGATCAGTAATTACTGGTATTAGGTGTGATAATGACTGTGCCAGGTAGTGTTATCATAGTACACCGATCAGTAATTACTAATATTAGGAGTGATAATGACTGTGCCAGGCAGTGTTATCATAGTACACCGATCAGTAATTACTGGTATTAGGAGTGATAATGACTTGTGCCAGGCAGTGTTATCTTAGTACACCGATCAGTAATTACTGGTATTAGGTGTGATAATGACTTGTGCCAGGCAGTGTTACCATAGTACACCGATCAGTAATTACTGGTATTAGGAGTGATAATGACTTGTGCCAGGCAGTGTTATCATAGTACAACGATCAGTAATTACTGGTATTAGGTGTGATAATGACTTGTGCCAGGCAGTGTTACCATAGTACACCGATCAGTAATTACTAATATTAGGAGTGATAATGACTGTGCCAGGCAGTGTTATCATAGTACACCGATCAGTAATTACTGGTATTAGGTGTGATAATGACTTGTGCCAGGCAGTGTTATCATAGTACACCGATCAGTAATTACTGGTATTAGGTGTGATAGTGACTTGTGCCAGGCAGTGTTATCATTGTACACCGATCAGTAATTACTGGTATTAGGAGTGATAATGACTTGTGCCAGGCAGTGTTACCATAGTACACCGATCAGTAATTACTAATATTAGGAGTGATAATGACTGTGCCAGGCAGTGTTATCATAGTACACCGATCAGTAATTACTGGTATTAGGTGTGATAATGACTTGTGCCAGGCAGTGTTACCATAGTACACCGATCAGTAATTACTGGTATTAGGTGTGATAATGACTTCTGCCAGGCAGTGTTATCATAGTACACCGATCAGTAATTACTGGTATTAGGTGTGATAGTGACCTGTGCCAGGCAGTGTTATCATAGTACAACGATCAGTAATTACTGGTATTAGGTGTGATAGTGACTTGTGCCAGGCAGTGTTACCATAGTACACCGATCAGTAATTACTGGTATTAGGTGTAATAATGACTTGTGCCAGGCAGTGTTACCATAGTACACCGATCAGTAATTACTGGTATTAGGTGTAATAATGACTTGTGCCAGGCAGTGTTACCATAGTACACCGATCAGTAATTACTAATATTAGGAGTGATAATGACTGTGCCAGGCAGTGTTACCATATTACACCGATCAGTAATTACTAATATTAGGAGTGATAATGACTGTGCCAGGCAGTGTTACCATAGTACACCGATCAGTAATTACTGGTATTAGGTGTGATAATGACTTGTGCCAGGCAGTGTTATCATAGTACACCGATCAGTAATTACTGGTATTAGTAGTGATAGTGACTTGTGCCAGGCAGTGTTATCATAGTACACCAATCAGTAATTACTGGTATTAGGTGTGATAATGACTTGTGCCAGGCAGCGTTATCATAGTACACCGATCAGTAATTACTGGTATTAGTAGTGATAGTGACTTGTGCCAGGCAGTGTTACCATAGTACACCGATCAGTAATTACTGGTATTAGGTGTGATAATGACTTGTGCCAGGCAGTGTTATCATAGTACACCGATCAGTAATTACTGGTATTAGGTGTGATAATGACTTGTGCCAGGCAGTGTTATCATAGTACACCGATCAGTAATTACTGGTATTAGGTGTGATAATGACTTGTGCCAGGCAGTGTTATCATAGTACACCGATCAGTAATTACTGGTATTAGGAGTGATAATGACTTGTGCCAGGCAGTGTTACCATAGTACACCGATCAGTAATTACTGGTATTAGGTGTGATAATGACTTGTGCCAGGCAGTGTTACCATAGTACACCGATCAGTAATTACTAATATTAGGAGTGATAGTGACTTGTGCCAGGCAGTGTTATCATAGTACACCGATCAGTAATTACTGGTATTAGGTGTGATAATGACTTGTGCCAGGCAGTGTTATCATAGTACACCGATCAGTAATTACTGGTATTAGGTGTGATAATGACTTGTGCCAGGCAGTGTTATCATAGTACACCGATCAGTAATTACTGGTATTAGGTGTGATAATGACTTGTGCCAGGCAGTGTTACCATAGTACACCGATCAGTAATTACTGGTATTAGGTGTGATAATGACTTGTGCCAGGCAGTGTTACCATAGTACACCGATCAGTAATTACTGGTATTAGGTGTGATAATGACTTGTGCCAGGCAGTGTTATCATAGTACACCGATCAGTAATTACTGGTATTAGGTGTGATAATGACTTGTGCCAGGCAGTGTTACCATAGTACACCGATCAGTAATTACTGGTATTAGGTGTGATAATGACTTGTGCCAGGCAGTGTTATCATAGTACACCGATCAGTAATTACTGGTATTAGGTGTGATAATGACTTGTGCCAGGCAGTGTTACCATAGAACACCGATCAGTAATTACTAATATTAGGGGTGATAATGACTGTGCCAGGCAGTGTTACCATAGTACACCGATCAGTAATTACTGGTATTAGGTGTGATAATGACTTGTGCCAGGCAGTGTTATCATAGTACACCGATCAGTAATTACTGGTATTAGTAGTGATAGTGACTTGTGCCAGGCAGTGTTATCATAGTACACCGATCAGTAATTACTGGTATTAGGTGTGATAGTGACTTGTGCCAGGCAGTGTTATCATAGTACACCGATCAGTAATTACTGGTATTAGGTGTGATAATGACTTGTGCCAGGCAGTGTTACCATAGTACACCGATCAGTAATTACTGGTATTAGGTGTGATAGTGACTTGTACCAGGCAGTGTTACCATAGTACACCGATCAGTAATTACTGGTATTAGGTGTGATAATGACTTGTGCCAGGCAGTGTTACCATAGTACACCGATTAGTAATTACTGGTATTAGGTGTGATAATGACTTGTGCCAGGCAGTGTTATCATAGTACACCAATCAGTAATTACTGGTATTAGGTGTGATACTGACTTGTGCCAGGCAGTGTTACCATAGTACACCGATCAGTAATTACTGGTATTAGGTGTGATAATGACTTGTGCCAGGCAGTGTTACCATAGTACACCGTTCAGTAATTACTGGTATTAGGTGTGATAGTGACTTGTACCAGGCAGTGTTACCATAGTACACCGATCAGTAATTACTGGTATTAGGAGTGATAATGATTTGTGCCAGGCAGTGTTATCATAGTACACCGATCAGTAATTACTGGTATTAGGTGTGATACTGACTTGTACCAGGCAGTGTTACCATAGTACACCGATCAGTAATTACTGGTATTAGTAGTGATAGTGACTTGTGCCAGGCAGTGTTACCATAGTACACCGATCAGTAATTACTGGTATTAGGTGTGATACTGACTTGTGCCAGGCAGTGTTATCATAGTACACCGATCAGTAATTACTGGTATTAGGTGTGATAGTTACTTGTGCCAGGCAGTGTTATCATAGTACACCGATCAGTAATTACTGGTATTAGGTGTGATAGTGACTTGTGCCAGGCAGTGTTATCATAGTACACCGATCAGTAATTACTTGTATTAGGTGTGATAATTACTTGTGCCAGGCAGTGTTATCATAGTACACCGATCAGTAATTACTGGTATTAGGTGTGATAGTGACTTGTACCAGGCAGTGTTACCATATTACACCGATCAGTAATTACTGGTATTAGGTGTGATAGTGACTTGTGCCAGGCAGTGTTACCATAGTACACCGATCAGTAATTACTGGTATTAGGTGTGATAATGACTTGTGCCAGGCAGTGTTATCATAGTACACCGATCAGTAATTACTGGTATTAGGTGTGATACTGACTTGTACCAGGCAGTGTTACCATAGTACACCGATCAGTAATTACTGGTATTAGGTGTGATACTGACTTGTGCCAGGCAGTGTTACCATAGTATACCGATCAGTAATTACTGGTATTAGGTGTGATAGTTACTTGTGCCAGGCAGTGTTATCATAGTACACCGATCAGTAATTACTGGTATTAGGTGTGATAGTGACTTGTGCCAGGCAGTGTTATCATAGTACACCGAGCAGTAATTACTTGTATTAGGTGTGATAATTACTTGTGCCAGGCAGTGTTATCATAGTACACCGATCAGTAATTACTGGTATTAGGTGTGATAGTGACTTGTGCCAGGCAGTGTTATCATAGTACATCGAGCAGTAATTACTTGTATTAGGTGTGATAATTACTTGTGCCAGGCAGTGTTATCATAGTACACCGATCAGTAATTACTGGTATTAGGATTGATAGTGACTTGTGCCAGGCAGTGTTACCATAGTACACCGATCAGTAATTACTGGTATTAGGTGTGATAGTGACTTGTGCCAGGCAGTGTTACCATAGTACACCGATAAGTAATTACTTGTATTAGGTGTGATAATGACTTGTGCCAGGCAGTGTTACCATAGTACACCGATCAGTAATTACTGGTATTAGAAGTGATAGTGACTTGTGCCAGGCAGTGTTATCATAGTACACCGATCAGTAATTACTGGTATTAGGTGTGATAGTGACTTGTGCCAGGCAGTGTTACCATAGTACACCGATCAGTAATTACTGGTATTAGGAGTGATAATGACTTGTGCCAGGCAGTGTTATCATAGTACACCAATCAGTAATTACTGGTATTAGGTGTGATACTGACTTGTGCCAGGCAGTGTTACCATAGTACACCGATCAGTAATTACTGGTATTAGGTGTGATAATGACTTGTGCCAGGCAGTGTTATCATAGTACACCGATCAGTAATTACTGGTATTAGGTGTGATACTGACTTGTACCAGGCAGTGTTACCATAGTACACCGATCAGTAATTACTGGTATTAGGTGTGATAATGACTTGTGCCAGGCAGTGTTACCATAGTACACCGATCAGTAATTACTGGTATTAGGAGTGATAGTGACTTGTGCCAGGCAGTGTTACCATAGTACACCGATCAGTAATTACTGGTATTAGGTGTGATAGTTACTTGTGCCAGGCAGTGTTATCATAGTATACCGATCAGTAATTACTGGTATTAGGTGTGATAGTTACTTGTGCCAGGCAGTGTTACCATAGTACACCGATCAGTAATTACTGGTATTAGGAGTGATAGTGACTTGTGCCAGGCAGTGTTACCATAGTACACCGATCAGTAATTACTGGTATTAGAAGTGATAGTGACTTGTGCCAGGCAGTGTTATCATAGTACACCGATCAGTAATTACTGGTATTAGGTGTGATAGTGACTTGTGCCAGGCAGTGTTATCATAGTACACCGATCAGTAATTACTGGTATTAGGTGTGATAGTTACTTGTGCCAGGCAGTGTTATCATAGTACACCGATCAGTAATTACTTGTATTAGGTGTGATAATTACTTGTGCCAGGCAGTGTTACCATAGTACACCGATCAGTAATTACTGGTATTACGTGTAATAATGACTTGTGCCAGGCAGTGTTATCATAGTACACCGATCAGTAATTACTGGTATTACGTGTAATAATGACTTGTGCCAGGCAGTGTTATCATAGTACACCGATCAGTAATTACTGGTATTAGGTGTGATAGTGACTTGTGCCAGGCAGTGTTACCATAGTACACCGATCAGTAATTACTGGTATTAGAAGTGATAGTGACTTGTGCCAGGCAGTGTTATCATAGTACACCGATCAGTAATTACTGGTATTAGGTGTGATAGTGACTTGTGCCAGGCAGTGTTACCATAGTACACCGATCAGTAATTACTGGTATTAGGTGTGATAGTGACTTGTGCCAGGCAGTGTTACCATAGTACTCCGATCAGTAATTACTGGTATTAGGTGTGATAGTGACTTGTGCCAGGCAGTGTTACCATAGTACACCGATCAGTAATTACTGGTATTAGGTGTAATAATGACTTGTGCCAGGCAGTGTTACCATAGTACACCGATCAGTAATTACTGGTATTAGGTGTGATAGTGACTTGTGCCAGGCAGTGTTATCATAGTACACCGATCAGTAATTACTGGTATTAGGTGTGATAGTGACTTGTGCCAGGCAGTGTTACCATAGTACACCGATCAGTAATTACTGGTATTAGAAGTGATAGTGACTTGTGCCAGGCAGTGTTACCATAGTACACCGATCAGTAATTTCTGGTATTAGGTGTGATAGTGACTTGTGCCAGGCAGTGTTACCATAGTACACCGATCAGTAATTACTGGTATTAGGTGTGATAGTGACTTGTGCCAGGCAGTGTTACCATAGTACACCGATCAGTAATTACTGGTATTAGGTGTAATAATGACTTGTGCCAGGCAGTGTTATCATAGTACACCGATCAGTAATTACTGGTATTAGGTGTGATAGTGACTTGTGCCAGGCAGTGTTACCATAGTACACCGATCAGTAATTACTGGTATTAGGTGTGATAATGACTTGTGCCAGGCAGTGTTACCATAGTACACCGATCAGTAATTACTGGTATTAGGTGTGATAATGACTTGTGCCAGGCAGTGTTACCATAGTACACTGATCAGTAATTACTGGTATTAGGTGTAACAATGACTTGTGCCAGGCAGTGTTACCATAGTACACCGATCAGTAATTACTAATATTAGGAGTGATAATGACTGTGCCAGGCAGTGTTACCATAGTACACCGATCAGTAATTACTGGTATTAGGTGTGATAATGACTGTGCCAGGCAGTGTTATCATAGTATACCGATCAGTAATTACTGGTTTTAGGAGTGATAATGACTGTGCCAGGCAGTGTTATCATAGTATACCGATCAGTAATTACTGGTATTAGGTGTGATAATGACTTGTGCCAGGCAGTGTTACCATAGTACACCGATCAGTAATTACTGGTATTAGGTGTGATAATGACTTGTGCCAGGCAGTGTTACCATAGTACACCGATCAGTAATTCCTGGTATTAGGAGTGATAATGACTTGTGCCAGGCAGTGTTACCATAGTACACCGATCAGTAATTACTGGTATTAGGAGTGATAATGACTTGTGCCAGGCAGTGTTACCATAGTACACCGATCAGTAATTACTGGTATTAGGTGTGATAGTGACTTGTGCCAGGCAGTGTTACCATAGTACACTGATCAGTAATTACTGGTATTAGGTGTAATAATGACTTGTGCCAGGCAGTGTTACCATAGTACACCGATCAGTAATTACTAATATTAGGAGTGATAATGACTTGTGCCAGGCAGTGTTACCATAGTACACCGATCAGTAATTACTGGTTTTAGGAGTGATAATGACTGTGCCAGGCAGTGTTATAATAGTACACCGATCAGTAATTACTGGTATTAGGAGTGATAATGACTGTGCCAGGCAGTGTTATCATAGTATACCGATCAGTAATTACTGGTATTAGGTGTGATAATGACTTGTGCCAGGCAGTGTTACCATAGTACACCGATCAGTAATTACTGGTATTAGGTGTGATAATGACTTGTGCCAGGCAGTGTTACCATAGTACACCGATCAGTAATTCCTGGTATTAGGAGTGATAATGACTTGTGCCAGGCAGTGTTACCATAGTACACCGATCAGTAATTACTGGTATTAGGAGTGATAATGACTTGTGCCAGGCAGTGTTACCATAGTACACCGATCAGTAATTACTGGTATTAGGTGTGATAGTGACTTGTGCCAGGCAGTGTTACCATAGTACACTGATCAGTAATTACTGGTATTAGGTGTAATAATGACTTGTGCCAGGCAGTGTTACCATAGTACACCGATCAGTAATTACTAATATTAGGAGTGATAATGACTTGTGCCAGGCAGTGTTACCATAGTACACCGATCAGTAATTACTGGTATTAGGTGTGATAATGACTTGTGCCAGGCAGTGTTACCATAGTACACCGATCAGTAATTACTGGTATTAGGTGTGATAATGACTTGTGCCAGGCAGTGTTATCATAGTACACCGATCAGTAATTACTGGTATTAGGTGTGATAATGACTTGTGACAGGCAGTGTTACCATAGTACACCGATCAGTAATTACTGGTATTAGGTGTGATAATGACTTGTGCCAGGCAGTGTTATCATAGTACACCGATCAGTAATTACTGATATTAGGAGTGATAATGACTTGTGCCAGGCAGTGTTATTATAGTACACCGATCAGTAATTACTGGTATTAGGAGTGATAATGACTTGTGCCAGGCAGTGTTACCATAGTACACCGATTAGTAATTACTGGTATTAGGTGTGATAATGACTTGTGCCAGGCAGTGTTACCATAGTACACCGATCAGTAATTACTAATATTAGGAGTGATAATGACTGTGCCAGGCAGTGTTATCATAGTACACCGATCAGTAATTACTGGTATTAGGTGTAATAATGACTTGTGCCAGGCAGTGTTACCATAGTACACTGATCAGTAATTACTAATATTAGGAGTGATAATGACTGTGCCAGGCAGTGTTATCATAGTACACCGATCAGTAATTACTGGTATTAGGAGTGATAATGACTGTGCCAGGCAGTGTTATCATAGTACACCGATCAGTAATTACTGGTATTAGGTGTGATAATGACTTGTGCCAGGCAGTGTTACCATAGTACACCGATCAGTAATTACTGGTATTAGGTGTGATAATGACTTGTGCCAGGCAGTGTTATCATAGTACACCGATCAGTAATTACTGGTATTAGGAGTGATAATGACTTGTGCCAGGCAGTGTTACCATAGTACACCGATCAGTAATTACTGGTATTAGGTGTGATAGTGACTTGTGCCAGGCAGTGTTACCATAGTACACCGATCAGTAATTACTGGTATTAGGTGTGATAGTGACTTGTGCCAGGCAGTGTTACCATAGTACACCGATCAGTAATTACTGGTATTAGGTGTAATAATGACTTGTGCCAGGCAGTGTTATCATAGTACACCGATCAGTAATTACTGGTATTAGGTGTGATAATGACTTGTGCCAGGCAGTGTTACCATAGTACACCGAACAGTAATTACTGGTATTAGGTGTGATAGTGACTTGTGCCAGGCAGTGTTACCATAGTACACCGATCAGTAATTACTGGTATTAGGTGTGATAATGACTTGTGCCAGGCAGTGTTATCATAGTACACCGATCAGTAATTACTGGTATTAGGAGTGATAATGACTTGTGCCAGGCAGTGTTACCATAGTACACCGATCAGTAATTACTGGTATTAGGTGTGATAGTGACTTGTGCCAGGCAGTGTTACCATAGTACACCGATCAGTAATTACTGGTATTAGGTGTGATAGTGACTTGTGCCAGGCAGTGTTACCATAGTACACCGATCAGTAATTACTGGTATTAGGTGTAATAATGACTTGTGCCAGGCAGTGTTATCATAGTACACCGATCAGTAATTACTGGTATTAGGAGTGATAATTACTTGTGCCAGGCAGTGTTACCATAGTACACCGATCAGTAATTACTGGTATTAGGTGTGATAATGACTTGTGCCAGGCAGTGTTACCATAGTACACCGATCAGTAATTACTGGTATTAGGTGTGATAGTGACTTGTGCCAGGCAGTGTTACCATAGTACACCGATCAGTAATTACTGGTATTAGAAGTGATAGTGACTTGTGCCAGGCAGTGTTACCATAGTACACCGATCAGTAATTTCTGGTATTAGGTGTGATAGTGACTTGTGCCAGGCAGTGTTACCATAGTACACCGATCAGTAATTACTGGTATTAGAAGTGATAGTGACTTGTGCCAGGCAGTGTTATCATAGTACACCGATCAGTAATTTCTGGTATTAGGTGTGATAGTGACTTGTGCCAGGCAGTGTTACCATAGTACACCGATCAGTAATTACTGGTATTAGGTGTAATAATGACTTGTGCCAGGCAGTGTTATCATAGTACACCGATCAGTAATTACTGGTATTAGGTGTGATAGTGACTTGTGCCAGGCAGTGTTACCATAGTACACCGATCAGTAATTACTGGTATTAGGTGTGATAGTGACTTGTGCCAGGCAGTGTTACCATAGTACACCGATCAGTAATTACTGGTATTATGTGTAATAATGACTTGTGCCAGGCAGTGTTATCATAGTACACCGATCAGTAATTACTGGTATTAGGAGTGATAATGACTTGTGCCAGGCAGTGTTATCTTAGTACACCGATCAGTAATTACTGGTATTAGGTGTGATAATGACTTGTGCCAGGCAGTGTTATCATAGTACAACGATCAGTAATTACTGGTATTAGGTGTGATAATGACTTGTGCCAGGCAGTGTTACCATAGTACACCGATCAGTAATTACTTGTATTAGGTGTAATAATGACTTGTGCCAGGCAGTGTTACCATAGTACACCGATCAGTAATTACTGGTATTAGGTGTAATAATGACTTGTGCCAGGCAGTGTTACCATAGTACACCGATCAGTAATTACTAATATTAGGAGTGATAATGACTGTGCCAGGCAGTGTTATCATAGTACACCGATCAGTAATTACTGGTATTAGGTGTGATAATGACTTGTGCCAGGCAGTGTTATCATAGTACACCGATCAGTAATTACTGGTATTAGGTGTGATAGTGACTTGTGCCAGGCAGTGTTATCATTGTACACCGATCAGTAATTACTGGTATTAGGAGTGATAATGACTTGTGCCAGGCAGTGTTACCATAGTACACCGATCAGTAATTACTAATATTAGGAGTGATAATGACTGTGCCAGGCAGTGTTATCATAGTACACCGATCAGTAATTACTGGTATTAGGTGTGATAATGACTTGTGCCAGGCAGTGTTATCTTAGTACACCGATCAGTAATTACTGGTATTAGGTGTGATAATGACTTGTGCCAGGCAGTGTTACCATAGTACACCGATCAGTAATTACTGGTATTAGGTGTGATAATGACTTGTGCCAGGCAGTGTTATCATAGTACACCGATCAGTAATTACTGGTATTAGGTGTGATAGTGACTTGTGCCAGGCAGTGTTATCATAGTACAACGATCAGTAATTACTGGTATTAGGTGTGATAGTGACTTGTGCCAGGCAGTGTTACCATAGTACACCGATCAGTAATTACTGGTATTAGGTGTGATAATGACTTGTGCCAGGCAGTGTTATCATAGTACACCGATCAGTAATTACTGGTATTAGGTGTGATAGTGACTTGTGCCAGGCAGTGTTATCATAGTACAACGATCAGTAATTACTGGTATTAGGTGTGATAGTGACTTGTGCCAGGCAGTGTTATCATAGTACACCGATCAGTAATTACTGGTATTAGGTGTAATAATGACTTGTGCCAGGCAGTGTTACCATAGTACACCGATCAGTAATTACTGGTATTAGGTGTAATAATGACTTGTGCCAGGCAGTGTTACCATAGTACACCGATCAGTAATTACTAATATTAGGAGTGATAATGACTGTGCCAGGCAGTGTTACCATATTACACCGATCAGTAATTACTAATATTAGGAGTGATAATGACTTGTGCCAGGCAGTGTTACCATAGTACACCGATCAGTAATTACTGGTATTAGGTGTGATAATGACTTGTGCCAGGCAGTGTTATCATAGTACACCGATCAGTAATTACTGGTATTAGTAGTGATAGTGACTTGTGCCAGGCAGTGTTATCATAGTACACCAATCAGTAATTACTGGTATTAGGTGTGATAATGACTTGTGCCAGGCAGCGTTATCATAGTACACCGATCAGTAATTACTGGTATTAGTAGTGATAGTGACTTGTGCCAGGCAGTGTTACCATAGTACACCGATCAGTAATTACTGGTATTAGGTGTGATAATGACTTGTGCCAGGCAGTGTTATCATAGTACACCGATCAGTAATTACTGGTATTAGGTGTGATAATGACTTGTGCCAGGCAGTGTTATCATAGTACACCGATCAGTAATTACTGGTATTAGGTGTGATAATGACTTGTGCCAGGCAGTGTTATCATAGTACACCGATCAGTAATTACTGGTATTAGGAGTGATAATGACTTGTGCCAGGCAGTGTTACCATAGTACACCGATCAGTAATTACTGGTATTAGGTGTGATAATGACTTGTGCCAGGCAGTGTTACCATAGTACACCGATCAGTAATTACTAATATTAGGAGTGATAGTGACTTGTGCCAGGCAGTGTTATCATAGTACACCGATCAGTAATTACTGGTATTAGGTGTGATAATGACTTGTGCCAGGCAGTGTTATCATAGTACACCGATCAGTAATTACTGGTATTAGGTGTGATAATGACTTGTGCCAGGCAGTGTTATCATAGTACACCGATCAGTAATTACTGGTATTAGGTGTGATAGTGACTTGTGCCAGGCAGTGTTATCATAGTACACCGATCAGTAATTAATGGTATTAGGTGTGATAGTGACTTGTGCCAGGCAGTGTTATCATAGTACACCGATCAGTAATTACTGGTATTAGGTGTGATAATGACTTGTACCAGGCAGTGTTACCATAGTACACCGATCAGTAATTACTGGTATTAGGTGTGATAATGACTTGTGCCAGGCAGTGTTATCATAGTACACCGATCAGTAATTACTGGTATTAGGTGTGATAATGACTTGTGCCAGGCAGTGTTATCATAGTACACCGATCAGTAATTACTGGTATTAGGTGTGATAATGACTTGTGCCAGGCAGTGTTACCATAGTACACCGATCAGTAATTACTGGTATTAGGTGTGATAATGACTTGTGCCAGGCAGTGTTACCATAGTACACCGATCAGTAATTACTGGTATTAGGTGTGATAATGACTTGTGCCAGGCAGTGTTATCATAGTACACCGATCAGTAATTACTGGTATTAGGTGTGATAATGACTTGTGCCAGGCAGTGTTACCATAGTACACCGATCAGTAATTACTGGTATTAGGTGTGATAATGACTTGTGCCAGGCAGTGTTATCATAGTACACCGATCAGTAATTACTGGTATTAGGTGTGATAATGACTTGTGCCAGGCAGTGTTACCATAGAACACCGATCAGTAATTACTAATATTAGGGGTGATAATGACTGTGCCAGGCAGTGTTACCATAGTACACCGATCAGTAATTACTGGTATTAGGTGTGATAATGACTTGTGCCAGGCAGTGTTATCATAGTACACCGATCAGTAATTACTGGTATTAGTAGTGATAGTGACTTGTGCCAGGCAGTGTTACCATAGTACACCGATCAGTAATTACTGGTATTAGGTGTGATAGTGACTTGTACCAGGCAGTGTTACCATAGTACACCGATCAGTAATTACTGGTATTAGGTGTGATAATGACTTGTGCCAGGCAGTGTTACCATAGTACACCGATTAGTAATTACTGGTATTAGGTGTGATAATGACTTGTGCCAGGCAGTGTTATCATAGTACACCAATCAGTAATTACTGGTATTAGGTGTGATACTGACTTGTGCCAGGCAGTGTTACCATAGTACACCGATCAGTAATTACTGGTATTAGGTGTGATAATGACTTGTGCCAGGCAGTGTTACCATAGTACACCGATCAGTAATTACTGGTATTAGGTGTGATAATGACTTGTGCCAGGCAGTGTTATCATAGTACACCGATCAGTAATTACTGGTATTAGGTGTGATACTGACTTGTACCAGGCAGTGTTACCATAGTACACCGATCAGTAATTACTGGTATTAGGAGTGATACTGACTTGTGCCAGGCAGTGTTATCATAGTACACCGATCAGTAATTACTGGTATTAGGTGTGATACTGACTTGTACCAGGCAGTGTTACCATAGTACACCGATCAGTAATTACTGGTATTAGTAGTGATAGTGACTTGTGCCAGGCAGTGTTACCATAGTACACCGATCAGTAATTACTGGTATTAGGTGTGATACTGACTTGTGCCAGGCAGTGTTATCATAGTACACCGATCAGTAATTACTGGTATTAGGTGTGATAGTTACTTGTGCCAGGCAGTGTTATCATAGTACACCGATCAGTAATTACTGGTATTAGGTGTGATAGTGACTTGTGCCAGGCAGTGTTATCATAGTACACCGATCAGTAATTACTTGTATTAGGTGTGATAATTACTTTTGCCAGGCAGTGTTATCATAGTACACCGATCAGTAATTACTGGTATTAGGTGTGATAGTGACTTGTGCCAGGCAGTGTTACCATAGTACACCGATCAGTAATTACTGGTATTAGGTGTGATAATGACTTGTGCCAGGCAGTGTTATCATAGTACACCGATCAGTAATTACTGGTATTAGGTGTGATACTGACTTGTACCAGGCAGTGTTACCATAGTACACCGATCAGTAATTACTGGTATTAGGTGTGATAGTGACTTGTGCCAGGCAGTGTTATCATAGTACGCCGATCAGTAATTACTGGTATTAGGTGTGATAGTGACTTGTGCCAGGAAGTGTTACCATAGTACACCGATCAGTAATTACTGGTATTAGGTGTGATAGTGACTTGTGCCAGGCAGTGTTACCATAGTACACCGATCAGTAATTACTGGTATTAGGTGTGATAATGACTTGTGCCAGGCAGTGTTACCATAGTACACCGTTCAGTAATTACTGGTATTAGGTGTGATACTGACTTGTGCCAGGCAGTGTTACCATAGTATACCGATCAGTAATTACTGGTATTAGGTGTGATAGTTACTTGTGCCAGGCAGTGTTATCATAGTACACCGATCAGTAATTACTGGTATTAGGTGTGATAGTGACTTGTGCCAGGCAGTGTTATCATAGTACACCGAGCAGTAATTACTTGTATTAGGTGTAATAATTACTTGTGCCAGGCAGTGTTATCATAGTACACCGATCAGTAATTACTGGTATTAGGATTGATAGTGACTTGTGCCAGGCAGTGTTACCATAGTACACCGATCAGTAATTACTGGTATTAGGTGTGATAGTGACTTGTGCCAGGCAGTGTTACCATAGTACACCGATCAGTAATTACTGGTATTAGAAGTGATAGTGACTTGTGCCAGGCAGTGTTATCATAGTACACCGATCAGTAATTACTGGTATTAGGTGTGATAGTGACTTGTGCCAGGCAGTGTTACCATAGTACACCGATCAGTAATTACTGGTATTAGGAGTGATAATGACTTGTGCCAGGCAGTGTTACCATAGTACACCGATCAGTAATTACTGGTATTAGGTGTGATAATGACTTGTGCCAGGCAGTGTTACCATAGTACACCGATCAGTAATTACTGGTATTAGAAGTGATAGTGACTTGTGCCAGGCAGTGTTATCATAGTACACCGATCAGTAATTACTGGTATTAGGTGTGATAGTGACTTGTGCCAGGCAGTGTTACCATAGTACACCGATCAGTAATTACTGGTATTAGGAGTGATAATGACTTGTGCCAGGCAGTGTTATCATAGTACACCAATCAGTAATTACTGGTATTAGGTGTGATACTGACTTGTGCCAGGCAGTGTTACCATAGTACACCGATCAGTAATTACTGGTATTAGGTGTGATAATGACTTGTGCCAGGCAGTGTTATCATAGTACACCGATCAGTAATTACTGGTATTAGGTGTGATACTGACTTGTACCAGGCAGTGTTACCATAGTACACCGATCAGTAATTACTGGTATTAGGTGTGATACTGACTTGTGCCAGGCAGTGTTATCATAGTATACCGATCAGTAATTACTGGTATTAGGTGTGATAGTTACTTGTGCCAGGCAGTGTTATCATAGTACACCGATCAGTAATTACTGGTATTAGGTGTGATAGTGACTTGTGCCAGGCAGTGTTATCATAGTACACCGATCAGTAATTACTTGTATTAGGTGTGATAATTACTTGTGCCAGGCAGTGTTACCATAGTATACCGATCAGTAATTACTGGTATTAGGTGTGATAGTTACTTGTGCCAGGCAGTGTTATCATAGTACACCGATCAGTAATTACTGGTATTACGTGTAATAATGACTTGTGCCAGGCAGTGTTATCATAGTACACCGATCAGTAATTACTGGTATTAGGTGTGATAGTGACTTGTGCCAGGCAGTGTTACCATAGTACACCGATCAGTAATTACTGGTATTAGAAGTGATAGTGACTTGTGCCAGGCAGTGTTATCATAGTACACCGATCAGTAATTACTGGTATTAGGTGTGATAGTGACTTGTGCCAGGCAGTGTTACCATAGTACACCGATCAGTAATTACTGGTATTAGGTGTGATAGTGACTTGTGCCAGGCAGTGTTACCATAGTACACCGATCAGTAATTACTGGTATTAGGTGTAATAATGACTTGTGCCAGGCAGTGTTACCATAGTACACCGATCAGTAATTACTGGTATTAGGTGTGATAATGACTTGTGCCAGGCAGTGTTATCATAGTACACCGATCAGTAATTACTGGTATTAGGTGTGATAGTGACTTGTGCCAGGCAGTGTTACCATAGTACACCGATCAGTAATTACTGGTATTAGAAGTGATAGTGACTTGTGCCAGGCAGTGTTACCATAGTACACCGATCAGTAATTTCTGGTATTAGGTGTGATAGTGACTTGTGCCAGGCAGTGTTACCATAGTACACCGATCAGTAATTACTGGTATTAGGTGTGATAGTGACTTGTGCCAGGCAGTGTTACCATAGTACACCGATCAGTAATTACTGGTATTAGGTGTAATAATGACTTGTGCCAGGCAGTGTTATCATAGTACACCGATCAGTAATTACTGGTATTAGGTGTGATAGTGACTTGTGCCAGGCAGTGTTACCATAGTACACCGATCAGTAATTACTGGTATTAGGTGTGATAATGACTTGTGCCAGGCAGTGTTACCATAGTACACCGATCAGTAATTACTGGTATTAGGTGTGATAATGACTTGTGCCAGGCAGTGTTACCATAGTACACTGATCAGTAATTACTGGTATTAGGTGTAACAATGACTTGTTCCAGGCAGTGTTACCATAGTACACCGATCAGTAATTACTAATATTAGGAGTGATAATGACTGTGCCAGGCAGTGTTATAATAGTACACCGATCAGTAATTACTGGTATTAGGAGTGATAATGACTGTGCCAGGCAGTGTTATCATAGTATACCGATCAGTAATTACTGGTATTAGGTGTGATAATGACTTGTGCCAGGCAGTGTTATCATAGTACACCGATCAGTAATTACTGGTATTAGGTGTGATAATGACTTGTGCCAGGCAGTGTTACCATAGTACACCGATCAGTAATTACTGGTATTAGGTGTGATAATGACTTGTGCCAGGCAGTATTATCATAGTACACCGATCAGTAATTACTGGTATTAGTAGTGATAGTGACTTGTGCCAGGCAGTGTTATCATAGTACACCGATCAGTAATTACTGGTATTAGGTGTGATAGTGACTTGTGCCAGGCAGTGTTATCATAGTACACCGATCAGTAATTACTGGTATTAGGTGTGATAATGACTTGTGCCAGGCAGTGTTACCATAGTACACCGATCAGTAATTACTGGTATTAGGTGTGATAGTGACTTGTACCAGGCAGTGTGACCATAGTACACCGATCAGTAATTACTGGTATTAGGTGTGATAATGACTTGTGCCAGGCAGTGTTACCATAGTACACCGATTAGTAATTACTGGTATTAGGTGTGATAATGACTTGTGCCAGGCAGTGTTATCATAGTACACCAATCAGTAATTACTGGTATTAGGTGTGATACTGACTTGTGCCAGGCAGTGTTACCATAGTACACCGATCAGTAATTACTGGTATTAGGTGTGATAATGACTTGTGCCAGGCAGTGTTACCATAGTACACCGATCAGTAATTACTGGTATTAGGTGTGATAATGACTTGTGCCAGGCAGTGTTATCATAGTACACCGATCAGTAATTACTGGTATTAGGTGTGATAATGACTTGTGCCAGGCAGTGTTACCATAGTACACCGATCAGTAATTACTGGTATTAGGAGTGATACTGACTTGTGCCAGGCAGTGTTATCATAGTACACCGATCAGTAATTACTGGTATTAGGTGTGATACTGACTTGTGCCAGGCAGTGTTATCATAGTACACCGATCAGTAATTACTGGTATTAGGTGTGATAGTTACTTGTGCCAGGCAGTGTTATCATAGTACACCGATCAGTAATTACTGGTATTAGGTGTGATAGTGACTTGTGCCAGGCAGTGTTATCATAGTACACCGATCAGTAATTACTTGTATTAGGTGTGATAATTACTTGTGCCAGGCAGTGTTATCATAGTACACCGATCAGTAATTACTGGTATTAGGTGTGATAGTGACTTGTGCCAGGCAGTGTTACCATAGTACACCGATCAGTAATTACTGGTATTAGGTGTGATAATGACTTGTGCCAGGCAGTGTTATCATAGTACACCGATCAGTAATTACTGGTATTAGGTGTGATACTGACTTGTACCAGGCAGTGTTACCATAGTACACCGATCAGTAATTACTGGTATTAGGTGTGATACTGACTTGTGCCAGGCAGTGTTACCATAGTATACCGATCAGTAATTACTGGTATTAGGTGTGATAGTTACTTGTGCCAGGCAGTGTTATCATAGTACACCGATCAGTAATTACTGGTATTAGGTGTGATAGTGACTTGTGCCAGGCAGTGTTATCATAGTACACCGAGCAGTAATTACTTGTATTAGGTGTGATAATTACTTGTGCCAGGCAGTGTTATCATAGTACACCGATCAGTAATTACTGGTATTAGGTGTGATAGTGACTTGTGCCAGGCAGTGTTATCATAGTACACCGAGCAGTAATTACTTGTATTAGGTGTGATAATTACTTGTGCCAGGCAGTGTTATCATAGTACACCGATCAGTAATTACTGGTATTAGGATTGATAGTGACTTGTGCCAGGCAGTGTTATCATAGTACACCGATCAGTAATTACTGGTATTAGGAGTGATAATGACTTGTGCCAGGCAGTGTTACCATAGTACACCGATCAGTAATTACTGGTATTAGGTGTGATAGTGACTTGTGCCAGGCAGTGTTACCATAGTACACCGATAAGTAATTACTTGTATTAGGTGTGATAATGACTTGTGCCAGGCAGTGTTACCATAGTACACCGATCAGTAATTACTGGTATTAGAAGTGATAGTGACTTGTGCCAGGCAGTGTTATCATAGTACACCGATCAGTAATTACTGGTATTAGGTGTGATAGTGACTTGTGCCAGGCAGTGTTACCATAGTACACCGATCAGTAATTACTGGTATTAGGAGTGATAATGACTTGTGCCAGGCAGTGTTATCATAGTACACCAATCAGTAATTACTGGTATTAGGTGTGATACTGACTTGTGCCAGGCAGTGTTACCATAGTACACCGATCAGTAATTACTGGTATTAGGTGTGATAATGACTTGTGCCAGGCAGTGTTATCATAGTACACCGATCAGTAATTACTGGTATTAGGTGTGATACTGACTTGTGCCAGGCAGTGTTATCATAGTATACCGATCAGTAATTACTGGTATTAGGTGTGATAGTTACTTGTGCCAGGCAGTGTTATCATAGTACACCGATCAGTAATTACTGGTATTAGGTGTGATAGTGACTTGTGCCAGGCAGTGTTATCATAGTACACCGATCAGTAATTACTTGTATTAGGTGTGATAATTACTTGTGCCAGGCAGTGTTACCATAGTATACCGATCAGTAATTACTGGTATTAGGTGTGATAGTTACTTGTGCCAGGCAGTGTTATCATAGTACACCGATCAGTAATTACTTGTATTAGGTGTGATAATTACTTGTGCCAGGCAGTGTTACCATAGTATACCGATCAGTAATTACTGGTATTAGGTGTGATAGTTACTTGTGCCAGGCAGTGTTATCATAGTACACCGATCAGTAATTACTGGTATTACGTGTAATAATGACTTGTGCCAGGCAGTGTTATCATAGTACACCGATCAGTAATTACTGGTATTAGGTGTGATAGTGACTTGTGCCAGGCAGTGTTACCATAGTACACCGATCAGTAATTACTGGTATTAGAAGTGATAGTGACTTGTGCCAGGCAGTGTTATCATAGTACACCGATCAGTAATTACTGGTATTAGGTGTGATAGTGACTTGTGCCAGGCAGTGTTACCATAGTACACCGATCAGTAATTACTGGTATTAGGTGTGATAGTGACTTGTGCCAGGCAGTGTTACCATAGTACACCGATCAGTAATTACTGGTATTAGGTGTGATAGTGACTTGTGCCAGGCAGTGTTACCATAGTACACCGATCAGTAATTACTGGTATTAGGTGTAATAATGACTTGTGCCAGGCAGTGTTACCATAGTACACCGATCAGTAATTACTGGTATTAGGTGTGATAATGACTTGTGCCAGGCAGTGTTATCATAGTACACCGATCAGTAATTACTGGTATTAGGTGTGATAGTGACTTGTGCCAGGCAGTGTTACCATAGTACACCGATCAGTAATTACTGGTATTAGAAGTGATAGTGACTTGTGCCAGGCAGTGTTACCATAGTACACCGATCAGTAATTTCTGGTATTAGGTGTGATAGTGACTTGTGCCAGGCAGTGTTACCATAGTACACCGATCAGTAATTACTGGTATTAGGTGTGATAGTGACTTGTGCCAGGCAGTGTTACCATAGTACACCGATCAGTAATTACTGGTATTAGGTGTAATAATGACTTGTGCCAGGCAGTGTTATCATAGTACACCGATCAGTAATTACTGGTATTAGGTGTGATAGTGACTTGTGCCAGGCAGTGTTACCATAGTACACCGATCAGTAATTACTGGTATTAGGTGTGATAATGACTTGTGCCAGGCAGTGTTACCATAGTACACCGATCAGTAATTACTGGTATTAGGTGTGATAATGACTTGTGCCAGGCAGTGTTACCATAGTACACTGATCAGTAATTACTGGTATTAGGTGTAACAATGACTTGTGCCAGGCAGTGTTACCATAGTACACCGATCAGTAATTACTAATATTAGGTGTGATAATGACTTGTGCCAGGCAGTGTTACCATAGTACACCGATCAGTAATTACTGGTATTAGGTGTGATAATGACTTGTGCCAGGCAGTGTTACCATAGTACACTGATCAGTAATTACTGGTATTAGGTGTAACAATGACTTGTGCCAGGCAGTGTTACCATAGTACACCGATCAGTAATTACTGGTATTAGGAGTGATAATGACTGTGCCAGGCAGTGTTATCATAGTATACCGATCAGTAATTACTGGTATTAGGTGTGATAATGACTTGTGCCAGGCAGTGTTACCATAGTACACCGATCAGTAATTACTGGTATTAGGTGTGATAATGACTTGTGCCAGGCAGTGTTACCATAGTACACCGATCAGTAATTCCTGGTATTAGGAGTGATAATGACTTGTGCCAGGCAGTGTTACCATAGTACACCGATCAGTAATTACTGGTATTAGGAGTGATAATGACTTGTGCCAGGCAGTGTTACCATAGTACACCGATCAGTAATTACTGGTATTAGGTGTGATAGTGACTTGTGCCAGGCAGTGTTACCATAGTACACTGATCAGTAATTACTGGTATTAGGTGTAATAATGACTTGTGCCAGGCAGTGTTACCATAGTACACCGATCAGTAATTACTAATATTAGGAGTGATAATGACTTGTGCCAGGCAGTGTTACCATAGTACACCGATCAGTAATTACTGGTATTAGGTGTGATAATGACTTGTGCCAGGCAGTGTTATCATAGTACACCGATCAGTAATTACTGGTATTAGGTGTGATAATGACTTGTGCCAGGCAGTGTTACCATAGTACACCGATCAGTAATTACTGGTATTAGGTGTGATAATGACTTGTGCCAGGCAGTGTTATCATAGTACACCGATCAGTAATTACTGGTATTTGGTGTGATAATGACTTGTGACAGGCAGTGTTACCATAGTACACCGATCAGTAATTACTGGTATTAGGTGTGATAATGACTTGTGCCAGGCAGTGTTATCATAGTACACCGATCAGTAATTACTGATATTAGGAGTGATAATGACTTGTGCCAGGCAGTGTTATTATAGTACACCGATCAGTAATTACTGGTATTAGGAGTGATAATGACTTGTGCCAGGCAGTGTTACCATAGTACACCGATCAGTAATTACTGGTATTAGGAGTGATAATGACTTGTGCCAGGCAGTGTTACCATAGTACACCGATCAGTAATTACTGATATTAGGAGTGATAATGACTTGTGCCAGGCAGTGTTATTATAGTACACCGATCAGTAATTACTGGTATTAGGAGTGATAATGACTTGTGCCAGGCAGTGTTACCATAGTACACCGATCAGTAATTACTAATATTAGGAGTGATAATGACTGTGCCAGGCAGTGTTACCATAGTACACCGATCAGTATTTACTGGTATTAGGTGTAATAATGACTTGTGCCAGGCAGTGTTACCATAGTACACCGATCAGTAATTACTAATATTAGGAGTGATAATGACTGTGCCAGGCAGTGTTATCATAGTACACCGATCAGTAATTACTGGTATTAGGTGTAATAATGACTTGTGACAGGCAGTGTTACCATAGTACACCGATCAGTAATTACTGGTATTAGGTGTGATAATGACTTGTGCCAGGCAGTGTTATCATAGTACACCGATCAGTAATTACTGGTATTAGTTGTGATAATGACTTGTGCCAGGCAGTGTTATCATAGTACACCGATCAGTAATTACTGGTATTAGGAGTGATAATGACTGTGCCAGGCAGTGTTATCATAGTACACCGATCAGTAATTACTGGTATTAGGTGTGATAATGACTTGTGCCAGGCAGTGTTACCATAGTACACCGATCAGTAATTACTGGTATTAGGTGTGATAATGACTTGTGCCAGGCAGTGTTATCATAGTACACCGATCAGTAATTACTGGTATTAGGAGTGATAATGACTTGTGCCAGGCAGTGTTACCATAGTACACCGATCAGTAATTACTGGTATTAGGTGTGATAGTGACTTGTGCCAGGCAGTGTTACCATAGTACACCGATCAGTAATTACTGGTATTAGGTGTGATAGTGACTTGTGCCAGGCAGTGTTACCATAGTACACCGATCAGTAATTACTGGTATTAGGTGTAATAATGACTTGTGCCAGGCAGTGTTATCATAGTACACCGATCAGTAATTACTGGTATTAGGTGTGATAATGACTTGTGCCAGGCAGTGTTACCATAGTACACCGATGAGTAATTACTGGTATTAGGTGTGATAGTGACTTGTGCCAGGCAGTGTTACCATAGTACACCGATCAGTAATTACTGGTATTAGAAGTGATAGTGACTTGTGCCAGGCAGTGTTATCATAGTACACCGATCAGTAATTTCTGGTATTAGGTGTGATAGTGACTTGTGCCAGGCAGTGTTACCATAGTACACCGATCAGTAATTACTGGTATTAGGTGTAATAATGACTTGTGCCAGGCAGTGTTATCATAGTACACCGATCAGTAATTACTGGTATTAGGTGTGATAGTGACTTGTGCCAGGCAGTGTTACCATAGTACACCGATCAGTAATTACTGGTATTAGGTGTGATAGTGACTTGTGCCAGGCAGTGTTACCATAGTACACCGATCAGTAATTACTGGTATTAGGTGTAATAATGACTTGTGCCAGGCAGTGTTATCATAGTACACCGATCAGTAATTACTGGTATTAGGTGTGATAGTGACTTGTGCCAGGCAGTGTTACCATAGTACACCGATCAGTAATTACTGGTATTAGGTGTGATAATGACTTGTGCCAGGCAGTGTTACCATAGTACACCGATCAGTAATTACTGGTATTAGGTGTGATAATGACTTGTGCCAGGCAGTGTTACCATAGTACACTGATCAGTAATTACTGGTATTAGGTGTAACAATGACTTGTGCCAGGCAGTGTTACCATAGTACACCGATCAGTAATTACTGGTATTAGGTGTGATAATGACTGTGCCAGGCAGTGTTATCATAGTACACCGATCAGTAATTACTGGTATTAGGAGTGATAATGACTGTGCCAGGCAGTGTTATCATAGTATACCGATCAGTAATTACTGGTATTAGGTGTGATAATGACTTGTGCCAGGCAGTGTTACCATAGTACACTGATCAGTAATTACTGGTATTAGGTGTAATAATGACTTGTGCCAGGCAGTGTTACCATAGTACACCGATCAGTAATTACTGGTATTAGGTGTGATAGTGACTTGTGCCAGGCAGTGTTATCATAGTACACCGATCAGTAATTACTGGTATTAGGTGTGATAATGACTTGTGCCAGGCAGTGTTACCATAGTACACCGATCAGTAATTACTGGTATTAGGTGTGATAATGACTTGTGCCAGGCAGTGTTACCATAGTACACCGATCAGTAATTACTGGTATTAGGTGTGATAATGACTTGTGCCAGGCAGTGTTACCATAGTACACCGATCAGTAATTACTGGTATTAGGTGTGATACTGACTTGTGCCAGGCAGTGTTACCATAGTACACCGATCAGTAATTACTGGTATTAGGTGTGATAATGACTTGTGCCAGGCAGTTTTACCATAGTACACCGATCAGTAATTACTGGTATTAGGTGTGATAATGACTTGTGCCAGGAAGTGTTATCACAGTACACCGATCAGTAATTACTGGTATTAGGTGTGATAATGACTTGTGCCAGGCAGTGTTACCATAGTACACCGATCAGTAATTACTGGTATTAGGTGTGATAATGACTTGTGCCAGTCAGTGTTATCATAGTACACCGATCAGTAATTACTGGTATTAGGTGTGATACTGACTTGTGCCAGGCAGTGTTACCATAGTACACCGATCAGTAATTACTGATATTAGGTGTGATAATGACTTGTGCCAGGCAGTGTTATCATAGTACACCGATCAGTAGGTACTGGTATTAGGTGTGATAATGACTTGTGCCAGGCAGTGTTATCATAGTACACCGATCAGTAATTACTGGTATTAGGTGTGATAATGACTTGTGCCAGGCAGTGTTACCATAGTACACCGATCAGTAATTACTGGTATTAGGTGTGATAATGACTTGTGCCAGGCAGTGTTATCATAGTACACCGATCAGTAATTACTGGTATTAGGTGTGATACTGACTTGTGCCAGGCAGTGTTACCATAGTACACCGATCAGTAATTACTGGTATTAGGAGTGATAATGACTTGTGCCAGGCAGTGTTACCATAGTACACCGATCAGTAATTACTGGTATTAGGTGTGATAGTGACTTGTGCCAGGCAGTGTTATCATAGTACACCGATCAGTAATTACTGGTATTAGGTGTGATAATGACTTGTGCCAGGCAGTGTTATCTTAGTACACCGATCAGTAATTACTGGTATTAGGAGTGATAATGACTTGTGCCAGGCAGTGTTATCATAGTACAACGATCAGTAACTACTGGTATTAGGTGTGATACTGACTTGTGCCAGGCAGTGTTACCATAGTACACCGATCAGTAATTACTGGTATTAGGTGTGATAATGACTTGTGCCAGGCAGTGTTATCTTAGTACACCGATCAGTAATTACTGGTATTAGGTGTGATAATGACTTGTGCCAGGCAGTGTTATCTTAGTACACCGATCAGTAATTACTGGTATTAGGTGTGATAATGACTTGTGCCAGGCAGTGTTACCATAGTACACCGATCAGTAATTACTTGTATTAGGTGTAATAATGACTTGTGCCAGGCAGTGTTACCATAGTACACCGATCAGTAATTACTGGTATTAGGTGTGATAGTGACTTGTGCCAGGCAGTGTTACCATAGTACACCGATCAGTAATTACTAATATTAGGAGTGATAGTGACTTGTGCCAGGCAGTGTTATCATAGTACACCGATCAGTAATTACTAATATTAGGAGTGATAATGACTGTGCCAGGCAGTGTTACCATAGTACACCGATCAGTAATTAATGGTATTAGGTGTGATAATGACTTGTGCCAGGCAGTGTTATCATAGTACACCGATCAGTAATTACTGGTATTAGGTGTGATAGTGACTTGTGCCAGGCAGTGTTACCATAGTACACCGATCAGTAATTACTAATATTAGGAGTGATAATGACTGTGCCAGGCAGTGTTATCATAGTACACCGATCAGTAATTACTGGTATTAGGTGTGATAGTGACTTGTGCCAGGCAGTGTTACCATAGTACACCGATCAGTAATTACTGGTATTAGGTGTGATAATGACTTGTGCCAGGCAGTGTTACCATAGTACACCGATCAGTAATTACTGGTATTAGGTGTGATAATGACTTGTGCCAGGCAGTGTTACCATAGTACACCGATCAGTAATTACTGGTATTAGGTGTGATAATGACTTGTGCCAGGCAGTGTTACCATAGTACACCGATCAGTAATTACTGGTATTAGGTGTGATAATGACTTGTGCCAGGCAGTGTTATCATAGTACACCGATCAGTAATTACTGGTATTAGGTGTGATACTGACTTGTGCCAGGCAGTGTTACCATAGTACACCGATCAGTAATTACTGGTATTAGGTGTGATAATGACTTGTGCCAGGCAGTGTTACCATAGTACACCGATCAGTAATTACTAATATTAGGAGTGATAATGACTGTGCCAGGCAGTGTTATCATAGTACACCGATCAGTAATTACTGGTATTAGGTGTGATAATGACTTGTGCCAGGCAGTGTTATCTTAGTACACCGATCAGTAATTACTGGTATTAGGTGTGATAATGACTTGTGCCAGGCAGTGTTATCATAGTACAACGATCAGTAATTACTGGTATTAGGTGTGATAATGACTTGTGCCAGGCAGTGTTATCATAGTACAACGATCAGTAATTACTGGTATTAGGTGTGATACTGACTTGTGCCAGGCAGTGTTACCATAGTACACCGATCAGTAATTACTGGTATTAGGTGTGATAATGACTTGTGCCAGGCAGTGTTATCATAGTACAACGATCAGTAATTACTGGTATTAGGTGTGATACTGACTTGTGCCAGGCAGTGTTACCATAGTACACCGATCAGTAATTACTGGTATTAGGTGTGATAATGACTTGTGCCAGGCAGTGTTATCTTAGTACACCGATCAGTAATTACTGGTATTAGGTGTGATAATGACTTGTGCCAGGCAGTGTTATCATAGTACACCGATCAGTAATTACTGGTATTAGGTGTGATACTGACTTGTGCCAGGCAGTGTTACCATAGTACACCGATCAGTAATTACTGGTATTAGGTGTGATAATGACTTGTGCCAGGCAGTGTTACCATAGTACACCGATCAGTAATTACTGGTATTAGGTGTGATAATGACTTGTGCCAGGCAGTGTTACCATAGTACACCGATCAGTAATTACTAATATTAGGAGTGATAATGACTGTGCCAGGCAGTGTTATCATAGTACACCGATCAGTAATTACTGGTATTAGGAGTGATAATGACTTGTGCCAGGCAGCGTTACCATAGTACACCGATCAGTAATTACTGGTATTAGGAGTGATAATGACTTGTGCCAGGCAGTGTTACCATAGTACACCGATCAGTAATTACTGGTATTAGGAGTGATAATGACTTGTGCCAGGCAGTGTTATCTTAGTACACCGATCAGTAATTACTGGTATTAGGAGTGATAATGACTTGTGCCAGGCAGTGTTACCATAGTACACCGATCAGTAATTACTTGTATTAGGTGTAATAATGACTTGTGCCAGGCAGTGTTACCATAGTACACCGATCAGTAATTACTAATATTAGGAGTGATAATGACTGTGCCAGGCAGTGTTACCATAGTACACCGATCAGTAATTACTGGTATTAGGTGTGATAATGACTTGTGCCAGGCAGTGTTACCATAGTACACCGATCAGTAATTACTGGTATTAGTAGTGATAGTGACTTGTGCCAGGCAGTGTTATCATAGTACACCGATCAGTAATTACTGGTATTAGGTGTGATAATGGCTTGTGCCAGGCAGTGTTATCATAGTACACCGATCAGTAATTACTGGTATTAGGTGTGATACTGACTTGTGCCAGGCAGTGTTACCATAGTACACCGATCAGTAATTACTAATATTAGGAGTGATAATGACTTGTGCCAGGCAGTGTTATCATAGTACACCGATCAGTAATTACTGGTATTAGGAGTGATAATGACTTGTGCCAGGCAGTGTTATCATAGTACACCGATCAGTAATTACTGGTATTAGGTGTGATAATGACTTGTGCCAGGCAGTGTTACCATAGTACACCGATCAGTAATTACTGGTATTAGGAGTGATAATGACTTGTGCCAGGCAGTGTTATCATAGTACACCGATCAGTAATTACTGGTATTAGGTGTGATAATGACTTGTGCCAGGCAGTGTTACCATAGTACACCGATCAGTAATTACTGGTATTAGGAGTGATAGTGACTTGTGCCAGGCAGTGTTATCATAGTACAACGATCAGTAATTACTGGTAATAGGTGTGATACTGACTTGTGCCAGGCAGTGTTACCATAGTATCCTGATCAGTAATTACTGGTATTAGGTGTGATAATGACTTGTGCCAGGCAGTGTTATCTTAGTACAACGATCAGTAATTACTGGTATTAGGTGTGATAGTGACTTGTGCCAGGCAGTGTTATCATAGTACACCGATCAGTAATTACTGGTATTAGGTGTGATAGTGACTTGTACCAGGCAGTGTTACCATAGTACAACGATCAGTAATTACTGGTATTAGGTGTGATAGTGACTTGTGCCAGGCAGTGTTACCATAGTACACCGATCAGTAATTACTGGTATTAGGTGTGATAGTGACTTGTACCAGGCAGTGTTACCATAGTACAACGATCAGTAATTACTGGTATTAGGTGTGATACTGACTTGTGCCAGGCAGTGTTACCATAGTACACCGATCAGTAATTACTGGTATTAGGTGTGATAATGACTTGTGCCAGGCAGTGTTATCATAGTACAACGATCAGTAATTACTGGTATTAGGTGTGATAGTGACTTGTGCCAGGCAGTGTTATCATAGTACAACGATCAGTAATTACTGGTATTAGGTGTGATACTGACTTGTGCCAGGCAGTGTTACCATAGTACACCGATCAGTAATTACTGGTATTAGGTGTGATAATGACTTGTGCCAGGCAGTGTTATCATAGTACACCGATCAGTAATTACTGGTATTAGGTGTGATACTGACTTGTGCCAGGCAGTGTTACCGTAGTACACCGATCAGTAATTACTAATATTAGGAGTGATAATGACTGTGCCAGGCAGTGTTATCATAGTACACCGATCAGTAATTACTGGTATTAGGTGTGATAATGACTTGTGCCAGGCAGTGTTATCATAGTACACCGATCAGTAATTACTGGTATTAGGTGTGATAATGACTTGTGCCAGGCAGTGTTATCTTAGTACACCGATCAGTAATTACTGGTATTAGGAGTGATAATGACTTGTGCCAGGCAGTGTTATCATAGTACAACGATCAGTAATTACTGGTATTAGGTGTGATACTGACTTGTGCCAGGCAGTGTTACCATAGTACACCGATCAGTAATTACTGGTATTAGGTGTGATAATGACTTGTGCCAGGCAGTGTTATCATAGTACAACGATCAGTAATTACTGGTATTAGGTGTGATACTGACTTGTGCCAGGCAGTGTTACCATAGTACACCGATCAGTAATTACTGGTATTAGGTGTGATAATGACTTGTGCCAGGCAGTGTTATCTTAGTACACCGATCAGTAATTACTGGTATTAGGTGTGATAATGACTTGTGCCAGGCAGTGTTATCTTAGTACACCGATCAGTAATTACTGGTATTAGGTGTGATAATGACTTGTGCCAGGCAGTGTTATCATAGTACACCGATCAGTAATTACTGGTATTAGGTGTGATACTGACTTGTGCCAGGCAGTGTTACCGTAGTACACCGATCAGTAATTACTGGTATTAGGTGTGATAATGACTTGTGCCAGGCAGTGTTATCATAGTACACCGATCAGTAATTACTGGTATTAGGAGTGATAATGACTTGTGCCAGGCAGTGTTACCATAGTACACCGATCAGTAATTACTGGTATTAGGAGTGATAATGACTTGTGCCAGGCAGTGTTATCTTAGTACACCGATCAGTAATTACTGGTATTAGGAGTGATAATGACTGTGCCAGGCAGTGTTATCATAGTACACCGATCAGTAATTACTTGTATTAGGTGTAATAATGACTTGTGCCAGGCAGTGTTACCATAGTACACCGATCAGTAATTACTAATATTAGGAGTGATAATGACTGTGCCAGGCAGTGTTAACATAGTACACCGATCAGTAATTACTGGTATTAGGTGTGATAGTGACTTGTGCCAGGCAGTGTTACCATAGTACACCGATCAGTAATTACTGGTATTAGGTGCGATAATGACTTGTGCCAGGCAGTGTTATCATAGTACACCGATCAGTAATTACTGGTATTAGTAGTGATAGTGACTTGTGCCAGGCAGTGTTATCATAGTACACCGATCAGTAATTACTGGTATTAGGTGTGATACTGACTTGTGCCAGGCAGTGTTACCATAGTACACCGATCAGTAATTACTGGTATTAGGTGTGATAATGACTTGTGCCAGGCAGTGTTACCATAGTACACCGATCAGTAATTACTGGTATTAGGTGTGATAATGACTTGTGCCAGGCAGTGTTACCATAGTACACCGATCAGTAATTACTGGTATTAGGAGTGATAATGACTTGTGCCAGGCAGTGTTACCATAGTACACCGATCAGTAATTACTGGTATTAGGTGTGATAATGACTTGTGCCAGGCAGTGTTACCATAGTACACCGATCAGTAATTACTGGTATTAGGTGTGATAATGACTTGTGCCAGGCAGTGTTACCATAGTACACCGATCAGTAATTACTGGTATTAGGTGTGATAATGACTTGTGCCAGGCAGTGTTACCATAGTACACCGATCAGTAATTACTGGTATTAGGTGTGATAATGACTTGTGCCAGGCAGTGTTACCATAGTACACCGATCAGTAATTACTAATATTAGGAGTGATAATGACTGTGCCAGGCAGTGTTACCATAGTACACCGATCAGTAATTACTGGTATTAGGTGTGATAATGACTTGTGCCAGGCAGTGTTATCATAGTACACCGATCAGTAATTACTGGTATTAGGAGTGATAATGACTTGTGCCAGGCAGTGTTACCATAGTACACCGATCAGTAATTACTGGTATTAGGAGTGATAGTGACTTGTGCCAGGCAGTGTTACCATAGAACACCGATCAGTAATTACTGGTATTAAGTGTGATAATGACTTGTGCCAGGCAGTGTTATCATAGTACACCGATCAGTAATTACTGGTATTAAGTGTGATAATGACTTGTGCCAGGCAGTGTTACCATAGTACACCGATCAGTAATTACTGGTATTAGGAGTGATAGTGACTTGTGCCAGGCAGTGTTACCATAGAACACCGATCAGTAATTACTGGTATTAAGTGTGATAATGGCTTGTGCCAGGCAGTGTTACCATAGTACACCGATCAGTAATTACTAATATTAGGAGTGATAATGACTGTGCCAGGCAGTGTTACCATAGTACACCGATCAGTAATTACTGGTATTAGGTGTGATAATGACTTGTGCCAGGCAGTGTTATCATAGTACACCGATCAGTAATTACTGGTATTAGGAGTGATAATGACTTGTGCCAGGCAGTGTTACCATAGTACACCGATCAGTAATTACTGGTATTAGTAGTGATAGTGACTTGTGCCAGGCAGTGTTATCATAGTACACCGATCAGTAATTACTGGTATTAGGAGTGATAATGACTTGTGCCAGGCAGTGTTACCATAGTGCAGCGATCAGTAATTACTGGTATTAGGTGTGATAATGACTTGTGCCAGGCAGTGTTATCATAGTACACCGATCAGTAATTACTGGTATTAGGTGTGATAATGACTTGTGCCAGGCAGTGTTATCAAAGTACACCGATCAGTAATTACTGGTATTAGGAGTGATAATGACTTGTGCCAGGCAGTGTTACCATAGTACACCGATCAGTAATTACTGGTATTAGGAGTGATAATGACTTGTGCCAGGCAGTGTTATCATAGTACACCGATCAGTAATTACTGGTATTAAGAGTGATAATGACTTGTGCCAGGCAGTGTTACCATAGTACACCGATCAGTAATTACTGGTATTAGGAGTGATAATGACTTGTGCCAGGCAGTGTTATCATAGTACACCGATCAGTAATTACTGGTATTAGGAGTGATAATGACTTGTGCCAGGCAGTGTTACCATAGTACACCGATCAGTAATTACTGGTATTAGGTGTGATAATGACTTGTGCCAGGCAGTGTTATCATAGTACACCGATCAGTAATTACTGGTATTAAGAGTGATAATGACTTGTGCCAGGCAGTGTTACCATAGTACACCGATCAGTAATTACTGGTATTAGGTGTGATAATGACTTGTGCCAGGCAGTGTTATCATAGTACACCGATCAGTAATTACTGGTATTAGGTGTGATAATGACTTGTGCCAGGCAGTGTTATCAAAGTACACCGATCAGTAATTACTGGTATTAGGTGTGATAATGACTTGTGCCAGGCAGTGTTACCATAGTACACCGATCAGTAATTACTGGTATTAGGAGTGATAATGACTTGTGCCAGGCAGTGTTACCATAGTACACCGATCAGTAATTACTGGTATTAGGTGTGATAATGACTTGTGCCAGGCAGTGTTATCATAGTACACCGATCAGTAATTACTGGTATTAGGAGTGATAATGACTTGTGCCAGGCAGTGTTATCATAGTACACCGATCAGTAATTACTGGTATTAGGAGTGATAGTGACTTGTGCCAGGCAGTGTTATCATAGTACACCGATCAGTAATTACTGGTATTAGGTGTGATAGTGACTTGTGCCAGGCAGTGTTATCATAGTACACCGATCAGTAATTACTGGTATTAGGAGTGATAATGACTTGTGCCAGGCAGTGTTATCATAGTACACCGATCAGTAATTACTGGTATTAGGTGTGATAATGACTTGTGCCAGGCAGTGTTATCATAGTACACCGATCAGTAATTACTGGTATTAGGTGTGATAATGACTTGTGCCAGGCAGTGTTATCATAGTACACCGATCAGTAATTACTGGTATTAGGTGTGATACTGACTTGTACCAGGCAGTGTTACCATAGTACACCGATCAGTAATTACTGGTATTAGGTGTGATACTGACTTGTGCCAAGCAGTGTTATCATAGTACACCGATCAGTAATTACTGGTATTAGGAGTGATAATGACTTGTGCCAGGCAGTGTTACCATAGTACACCGATCAGTAATTACTGGTATTAGGTGTGATACTGACTTGTACCAGGCAGTGTTATCATAGTACACCGATCAGTAATTACTGGTATTAGGTGTGATAGTGACTTGTGCCAGGCAGTGTTACCATAGTACACCGATCAGTAATTACTGGTATTAGGTGTGATAGTGACTTGTGCCAGGCAGTGTTATCATAGTACACCGATCAGTAATTACTTGTATTAGGTGTGATAGTGACTTGTGCCAGGCAGTGTTATCATAGTACACCGATCAGTAATTACTGGTATTAGGTGTGATAATGACTTGTGCCAGGCAGTGTTATCATAGTACACCGATCAGTAATTACTGGTATTAGGTGTGATAGTGACTTGTGCCAGGCAGTGTTACCATAGTACACCTATCAGTAATTACTGGTATTAGGTGTGATAGTGACTTGTGCCAGGCAGTGTTACCATAGTACACCGATCAGTAATTACTGGTATTAGGTGTGATAGTGACTTGTGCCAGGCAGTGTTACCATAGTACACCGATCAGTAATTACTGGTATTAGGTGTGATAGTGACTTGTGCCAGGCAGTGTTACCATAGTACACCGATCAGTAATTACTGGTATTAGGTGTGATAGTGACTTGTGCCAGGCAGTGTTATCATAGTACACCGATCAGTAATTACTTGTATTAGGTGTGATAGTGACTTGTGCCAGGCAGTGTTATCATAGTACACCGATCAGTAATTACTGGTATTAGGTGTGATAATGACTTGTGCCAGGCAGTGTTATCATAGTACACCGATCAGTAATTACTGGTATTAGGTGTGATAGTGACTTGTGCCAGGCAGTGTTACCATAGTACACCGATCAGTAATTACTGGTATTAGGTGTGATAGTGACTTGTGCCAGGCAGTGTTATCATAGTACACCGATCAGTAATTACTTGTATTAGGTGTGATAGTGACTTGTGCCAGGCAGTGTTATCATAGTACACCGATCAGTAATTACTGGTATTAGGTGTGATAATGACTTGTGCCAGGCAGTGTTATCATAGTACACCGATCAGTAATTACTGGTATTAGGTGTGATAGTGACTTGTGCCAGGCAGTGTTACCATAGTACACCGATCAGTAATTACTGGTATTAGGTGTAATAATGACTTGTGCCAGGCAGTGTTACCATAGTACACCGATCAGTAATTACTGGTATTAGGTGTGATAGTGACTTGTGCCAGGCAGTGTTACCATAGTACACCGATCAGTAATTACTGGTATTAGGTGTAATAATGACTTGTGCCAGGCAGTGTTACCATAGTACACCGATCAGTAATTACTGGTATTAGGTGTGATAATGACTGTGCCAGACAGTGTTACCATAGTACACCGATCAGTAATTACTGGTATTAGGTGTGATAATGACTTGTGCCAGGTAGTGTTATCATAGTACACCGATCAGTAATTACTGGTATTAGGTGTGATAATGACTTGTGCCAGGCAGTGTTATCATAGTACACCGATCAGTAATTACTGGTATTAGGTGTGATAGTGACTTGTGCCAGGCAGTGTTACCATAGTACACTGATCAGTAATTACTGGTATTAGGAGTGATAATGACTTGTGCCAGGCAGTGTTACCATAGTACACCGATCAGTAATTACTGGTATTAGGTGTAATAATGACTTGTGCCAGGCAGTGTTACCATAGTACACCGATCAGTAATTACTAATATTAGGAGTGATAATGACTGTGCCAGGTAGTGTTATCATAGTACACCGATCAGTAATTACTGGTATTAGGTGTGATAGTGACTTGTGCCAGGCAGTGTTACCATAGTACACCGATCAGTAATTACTGGTATTAGGAGTGATAATGACTTGTGCCAGGCAGTGTTATCATAGTACACCGATCAGTAATTACTGGTATTAGGTGTGATAATGACTGTGCCAGGCAGTGTTATCATAGTACACCGATCAGTAATTACTGGTATTAGGTGTGATAATGACTTGTGCCAGGCAGTGTTATCATAGTACACCGATCAGTAATTACTGGTATTAGGTGTGATAATGACTTGTGCCAGGCAGTGTTATCATAGTACACCGATCAGTAATTACTGGTATTAGGAGTGATAATGACTTGTGCCAGGCAGTGTTATCATAGTACACCGATCAGTAATTACTGGTATTAGGTGTGATAATGACTTGTGCCAGGCAGTGTTATCATAGTACACCGATCAGTAATTACTGGTATTAGGAGTGATAATGACTTGTGCCAGGCAGTGTTATCATAGTACACCGATCAGTAATTACTGGTATTAGGTGTGATAATGACTTGTGCCAGGCAGTGTTACCATAGTACACCGATCAGTAATTACTGGTATTAGGTGTGATAGTGACTTGTGCCAGGCAGTGTTATCATAGTACACCGATCAGTAATTACTGGTATTAGGAGTGATAATGACTTGTGCCAGGCAGTGTTACCATAGTACACCGATCAGTAATTACTGGTATTAGGTGTAATAATGACTTGTGCCAGGCAGTGTTACCATAGTACACCGATCAGTAATTACTAATATTAGGAGTGATAATGACTGTGCCAGGTAGTGTTATCATAGTACACCGATCAGTAATTACTGGTATTAGGTGTGATAGTGACTTGTGCCAGGCAGTGTTATCATAGTACACCGATCAGTAATTACTGGTATTAGGAGTGATAATGACTTGTGCCAGGCAGTGTTATCATAGTACACCGATCAGTAATTACTGGTATTAGGAGTGATAATGACTTGTGCCAGGCAGTGTTACCATAGTACACCGATCAGTAATTACTGGTATTAGGTGTGATAATGACTTGTGCCAGGCAGTGTTATCATAGTACACCGATCAGTAATTACTGGTATTAGGTGTGATAATGACTTGTGCCAGGCAGTGTTACCATAGTACACCGATCAGTAATTACTGGTATTAGGAGTGATAATGACTTGTGCCAGGCAGTGTTACCATAGTACACCGATCAGTAATTACTGGTATTAGGTGTGATAGTGACTTGTGCCAGGCAGTGTTATCATAGTACACCGATCAGTAATTACTGGTATTAGGTGTGATAATGACTTGTGCCAGGCAGTGTTACCATAGTACACCGATCAGTAATTACTGGTATTAGGTGTGATAGTGACTTGTGCCAGGCAGTGTTATCATAGTACACCGATCAGTAATTACTGGTATTAGGTGTAATAATGACTTGTGCCAGGCAGTGTTACCATAGTACACCGATCAGTAATTACTAATATTAGGAGTGATAATGACTGTGCCAGGCAGTGTTATCATAGTACACCGATCAGTAATTACTGGTATTAGGTGTGATAATGACTTGTGCCAGGCAGTGTTATCATAGTACACCGATCAGTAATTACTGGTATTAGGTGTGATAGTGACTTGTGCCAGGCAGTGTTATCATAGTACACCGATCAGTAATTACTGGTATTAGGTGTGATAGTGACTTGTGCCAGGCAGTGTTATCATAGTACACCGATCAGTAATTACTAATATTAGGAGTGATAATGACTGTGCCAGGCAGTGTTACCATAGTACACCGATCAGTAATTACTGGTATTAGGTGTGATAATGACTTGTGCCAGGCAGTGTTATCATAGTACACCGATCAGTAATTACTGGTATTAGGTGTGATAATGACTTGTGCCAGGCAGTGTTACCATAGTACACCGATCAGTAATTACTGGTATTAGGAGTGATAATGACTTGTGCCAGGCAGTGTTACCATAGTACACCGATCAGTAATTACTGGTATTAGGAGTGATAATGACTTGTGCCAGGCAGTGTTACCATAGTACACCGATCAGTAATTACTGGTATTAGGTGTGATAGTGACTTGTGCCAGGCAGTGTTATCATAGTACACCGATCAGTAATTACTGGTATTAGGTGTGATAATGACTTGTGCCAGGCAGTGTTATCATAGTACACCGATCAGTAATTACTGGTATTAGGTGTGATAATGACTTGTGCCAGGCAGTGTTATCATAGTACACCGATCAGTAATTACTGGTATTAGGTGTGATACTGACTTGTGCCAGGCAGTGTTACCATAGTACACCGATCAGTAATTACTGGTATTAGGTGTGATAATGACTTGTGCCAGGCAGTGTTACCATAGTACACCGATCAGTAATTACTAATATTAGGAGTGATAATGACTGTGCCAGGCAGTGTTATCATAGTACACCGATCAGTAATTACTGGTATTAGGTGTGATAGTGATTTGTGCCAGGCAGTGTTATCATAGTACACCGATCAGTAATTACTGGTATTAGGTGTGATAATGACTTGTGCCAGGCAGTGTTACCATAGTAAACCGATCAGTAATTACTGGTATTAGGTGTGATAATGACTTGTGCCAGGCAGTGTTATCATAGTACACCGATCAGTAATTACTGGTATTAGGTGTGATAATGACTTGTGCCAGGCAGTGTTACCATAGTAAACCGATCAGTAATTACTGGTATTAGGTGTGATAATGACTTGTGCCAGGCAGTGTTATCATAGTACACCGATCAGTAATTACTAGTGTTGAGCCACCCCCGTAGTGTTCGAGTTCGGTTGTAGTCTTCGTGGCGGCGATCCGGTTCCGTGGCTCAGGGCGGTCAAACCAGTGGCGGAACTATTTATGTGGTTTTGATGTTTAAATGTCCGACTACGCCACCCGTGGATTGCGGTCAGAGTGAACCGCCGCTACAGGGCAGACCGCTAAGGCTGGTGTTGTGGGTGCAGCAGAGCGTAGCATAACTCCCCACGGGAGGAGTATAGCCTCAGGGCAGTGTATGCGGAGGATGGGGGTGATGGTGCAGGGCAGCAGCAGTAACGACACGGAGTCAGTGATGCAGTTAAGGGCCTTTACTCACAGTTCTTATTATCCAGACCACGTCTGCAGGTAACGGCTGCCCACGTCGTACTGTGCTCACCAGGTGAGGGGCTCAGACAACTCCCAGATAACTTTGGAGCGCTTCACAGGACCCCCTTTGTGTGTCCTTTGTCTGGCCTTTCTTACCAACCCTTCTGTCCGGCTGCCTCGGGCCTCCTCTTGGTAAACGTGGCGCCAGTTTCCCTGACCCTATGTGGTGCCTTCCTAGCGGGTGTAGCGAGAGGCTGCGCCACATAAAATTTCACAGCCTCCTGTTTCTAGCTGAGGGTCTTTTCCTGCCTCTACTAGTTTCGGGGACCGGTCTCCCCCTTTGGCCTGACCCCTCCACGCAGGTGGATTCGGGCGTGCGGTGGCGACTCGCCCGTCCGCACCCCTGGGATCCCTTCATTCCTCGTTCCTGGAGCCTTCTCCGCTCCTCTTCCTTCCTTCTCCCTCTTCCAGGCCTGGGCCTCTGTTACTAGGCCCGCCTCCGGAGCAGAGCTCATGCAGAGCCCCTGCTCCCTGCCACTTCTGCTCAGACTTCTCTGCACTGAACTAAGATGGTGCCCACCTTTTATACTCCCTTCTCAATGCACCCAGGAACTGCTTCCTCCCTGCTACTGCACTACAGGGTTCCCCTTCCTCAGTGTTCCCTCCCCCCACTCCAGCCAGGGACAGGGACTGTCGTGCCCATCTCAGGGGCATATTGGTCGCCCTGCCCCACGGCAATGTGGTGTAATGCATGCAGGTGTCGGGTCCTGATCCACACTACATCCTTACCTGAGAGTGAGATATCACACCTCTGGGTGAGGTGCAATACCTCTGTAGCAACCGAGCCCTCAGGGTGCTACAGTACCATTTATCTTCAGCCTAGGTGACGTATTGCGATACAGGGCCGTGATTTTGGCTATAAAAGGGTCCCCTAGACCCCTACCCCAAGCTTTTTAAGAGAATCATATATGGCGTGCCAGGAGACTCTATGGAATGCTTTCTCAGCATCCAACGAGAGTATCTAATTACAAATTTTTAACTGCATCTAGCCCAGGAAATACTTTGTGCCTAGTAGCAGTGTCTGCTAGTCAGCAGATTATCCCGGCTGTTAAGCAAGCTACACCACCTGTAGTTTGGACACTTAATTTTTTCAAAGGAAATGCTTCGGGACCACGGGATACTCAGTGAAGAGCATCAGGAGGCACCCCAAGGCATAGGGGCTGGGACTGGCAGTAGGATGCCTTGCGGTGGACAGCCGAGCTCGATCCTTATAAAAGCTTTTTAACTGCAGCAGCTTTAGTGAACGCTACTGGAGCTGGAATTACGCGGCTGCTGGCATGAGACTTGCCCTCCAATAGATCCTTGTAAATGGATTTAAAGTGTATTCATTCAAATTAGAGAGACAATTTAAATTAAAAAGCTTAGAGCTGCCTCCACCACAGGGGGGCTCGCTCGACCCACCAGCGGACAGGCACCAGTATTGGGAGAGGGGGGCTGGCCGTCAGGGTTCACCGCGGCTCTGGCACAAACCCGGCGACGCGGAGGTGGCACGGGCAGGAGCAGACTGAACGTGTCGGCTTCTCACTGTTTGGATTTTAGAAGGGCATGACATGCCTATATCTGTGTCTCCCCCTCCTTTTACTCCTCCACCTCTTTTCTTTTTGCATGACTATATGTACTTGTCACTTTTCCATGTGTTAGTTGTGTCTTCTGAGCAGTTTGTCAGCTTTTGGACACCTTTGAAGGTGTTTTCTATGTGTTTCTATGTGTTTTTGCTTGCCTGCCATTGGTTTTAACGGTGTTCGAAGGTGTTCGACGAACAGTTCGGCGAACACACGGGTGTTCGACGAACCGAACCGAACTCGAACACTACGGGGGTGGCTCAACACTAATGACGACTGACCATGCTCTCCTCCTCCTCCCCCCTGTCCTCAGGCCACCCACGCTGAACCGACGGTATGACAGTTGTACAGGTACTACCGTCTACAGCGCATGATACAAGCTCCTGTTCTTCCTCCTCCTCCTCCTCCTCTCCCTCATTGTCCCCCAATGCACGTTGGGATGAGATGAGGCTGGGCTGTGTGTAATCGACCGCTATGGCTTCTTGATCCATCTCATCATACTCTGGCTGCAATGCCTCCTCTTTAATTCTCTGCAGAGAGCGTTGCAAAAGACAGATAAGTGGAATGCTGACACTAATGATGGCGTCATCACCATTCACCATCTGGGTGGACACCTCAAAGTTTGTCAAGATGGTACAGATGTCAGACATCCAGGTCCACTCCTGAGGTCTTATGTGTGGAGTCTGACCTGAATATCAACGGCTTTGTTGCAGCTGGTACTCCACAACTGCTCTCTTCTGCTCACAAATCCTTTGCAACATGTGGAGGGTAGAGTTCTAACGTGTGGGGACTTCACACACCAGTGTAGCAACCCGAGGGATCGGCTGCTACAGGGGTACTGCACCTCAAACCAGAGATGTGATATTCCACTTCCGGGTAAGGATGGAGTGTGGACTAGGGCTCGTTTATCTGCATGCACCACACACACCCCATTTCCGAGGGACAGCTCAACGGTGCTCCCACAGAAGTGCAGGCACGACAGCATCTGTTCCTGGCTGGAGTGGGGAGGGGGAGGAAAACCCAGTGGTGTAGGAGCAGATAGGGATGGGTCTCTGGGCATAGGTAGGAGCCCATTGGTTGTTAGTCACCTGGGCTCACACATAGAGGGAGGTATATAAGGTGGGCACCATCTTAGAACAGTGTTCAGTTCAGTCCGGGGAGTGAGTTGAGAGAAGGAGTTCAGCCAGAGAGGGTTGACAGGGAGTTGTGGCTCAGTCTGGGCCCAGCTCCACGAGGCAGGCCTGGAGAGGAGGCCAGAGCCAGAGGAGAGGAACAGAAACAGCAAGGAACTGGAACAGAAAGGAAACAAGGAACAGCACATTAAGAGAGGCCCAGAGACACGAGAGAAGAAGGAACCCCGTAGGCCCAGGAGATTGCGGGTGACAGGTTGGCAGAGCAGGGTACCGGAACCCAAATTGGTGGAGGCAACAAATTCCTCAGCCAAAGACTGGAGGTTGTGACCACATCTTGGTGCGACCCCTCACTACATCCACCAGGAAAGCATACCACATAGGGTCAGGGAAACCGGAGATAGGTTTCGCCAAGAGAAGGCCCGAGGAAGCTGGACAAAGGTGGGTCACTGGTGGGGACGGCCAGAGAAGGGAAGAGAAGGGAGCCCTGTGCCACACTCTGGAATTGCCTGGGAGTTGGTCGAGTCCCTTGCCTGGTGGACGCAGCACGGCTTGGGCAGACACCGCCGGTACCGAGGTGACTAGGACCAGTAAACAACTGTGAGTTAAGCATTGGAAACTGCAACCACACGTCTCTGTGTTTCATCGCCGCACCAGCACCATTAGTACTGGGACGCTCACACCATCACTCCCATCATCCACACTAGCTGCCCTGAGGCAATACTTCTCCCGTGGGGAGTTATCCCATTCTTGGTTGCGCATACAACATCAGCCTCAGCGGTCTGCGCGCAGCAGCGGTCCCCACTGACCGCAATCCACGGGTGGTGTAGTCGGACATTTTTTATTACACTAAGACTGCCACTGGTTTGACCACCCTGAGCCACGGACCAGGTCGCCGCCACGGAGACTACAACCCCCAGCATCCCACAAGAGGCCCGGTTCCGGGTGCCCCACGCGGCCCAGGGGGCGAGTCACCAGTCGGTGTGACGGAAGCTGCAAACGCTGCTGCAACACAGCAAGGGCGGCGGAAGCTGTAGCCGACTTGCGAAAATGAGCTGACAGGCGGCGTACTTTGATGAGCAGATCTGGCAACTTGGGGTACGATTTAAGAAACCACTGAACCACGAGGTTAAGCACATGAGCCAGGCATGGTACGTGTGTGATCTCGCCTCGCCTCAGAGCCGCCACCAGGTTACGGCCATGTCACACACCACCATGCCTGGATGTAGGTTCAGCGGTCTCAGCCACAGATCTGCCTGCTCTTTCACAGCTGTCCACAACTCACAAGCAGTGTGAGGTTTCTCACCTAAGCTTAGGAGTTTCAGCACAGCCTGTTGCCGCTTGGCGGAGGCAGTACTGCAGTGCTTCCAGCTTATAACTGATGTGGTGATATCTGAGATGGAGGCTGAACATGAGGAGGAGGAGGAGGATGATGCGCAGGAGCTGTACACTGTGGGGGAAACTCTGACTGACATAGGGCCCGCAATCCTCGGTGTGGGGAGAATGTGTTCCGTCCCAAGGTCCGACTGGGTCCTGGCTTCCACTATGTTTACCCAGTGTGCCGTTAGGGAGATGTACCGTCCCTGGCTACAAGCACTTGTCCACGTGTCCGTTGTCAGGTGGACTCTCCCAGTAACTGCATTGTTGAGGGCACGGCAGATGTTTTGGGACACGTGCTTGTGTAGTGCGGGGATGGCACACCGGGCAAAATAGTGTCGGCTGGGAACCGAGTACCGAGGGACGGCCATTGCCATAAGGTTGCGGAAGGATTCCGTCTCCACCAGCCTAAAAGGCAGCATTTCCAATGCAAGCAGTCGTGAAATGTGTGAATTTAGGACTGTGGCCTGTGGGGCGTTAGCTGCGAATTTCCGCTTTCATTCAAAGGTCTGGGATATGGACAATTGAACGCTGCGGTGGGATGTGGACGTTGATGCTGTTTCTTGAGAAAATGCCATAGCAAGTGAAGGCTGAGAGGAGGGGCATCTTTGAATGCAGTATGGACAGGGGATTTCCTTGCACACACAAAAGGGGGTTCTATTGCATGCACAGCAGTGAAAGAAGCAGTGGTGACACCCGCTGACACTGGTCGTGGACCCTGGGTTTCGGCCTACAAAGTCGGGTGCTTTGCTGCCATGTGCCTGATCATGCTGGTGGTGGTCAGGCTGGTAGTTTTGTCACCCCTGCTGATGCTGGCATGGCAGGTGGTACAAATGTCCTTTTTGGAGTTATCAGCAGAGCCTTTAAAAAAATTCCAGACTCTGGAAGACCTGCCGGTTGTACTGCCAACGTCCCTCGTGTTGGTGTTACGGGGAAAGCCTTCTGTCTGCGGCCACCACACTGCTTCTTCCTGCCTGTTGGGGTACTCTGCCTCCCTCCCCCTGTGTGCTGCTGGCCTCACTCTGCATGTCCTCCTGCCACGCTGGGTCAGTTACTAGATCATCCACCACCTCCTCCTCTTCCACTTGCGCACCACGATCCTCCTCCTCACTTCCTGGCTATTATGTCTCGTCATCGTCCACCTCTTGTGACAAATTGCCAGCGTCGACTTCCTGTGGCCGTGGCTGTTCAAATATTTGGGCATCGCTACATGGGATCTCCTCTTCCACCACTTCAAGCGGAGCAGGCGAGGGGCACAAATCTGGAATTGGACCAGTGAACAGCTCTTCAGAGTGTCCAAGTGTGGGATCAGTTGCTGTCTGACGACACTCGGCATGGTGGGAGGAAGGAGCATCAGGGTGAGGAGGAGTATGCGGTCGAGACTCACGGCTACTAAGAGTCGACCGTGTGGAAGACAGGCCGGAGGTGGTGGTGCCCAGGTAACTGGAAGTATTATCTGCTATCCAATTAATAACCTGTTCACACTGATCAGTTCGCAATACTGGTGTTGTTCTGTGCTTCCCTAGTAATTCGGTCAAGAAGTGGGAGCGAGAAGATGTGGCTGTTGGTTGTGGCACATTTTCACCTTGGCCATGGCCCCGTCCTCTGCACGCACCATCACCAGAACGTCCACTTCCACGTCCCTTGCCACGCGCCTTGCCTATTGTAAAGTAAGTTAAATAGCTTACACTCGCACTATCAATGGAAAAAGGGTAATAAAAAGTAGATTAGAATCGTGGAAGAGGAAAACCACAGTTCTATTTCTCTGGCCTACACCCGACTCTTTTGAACAATCTGAACAATCAGGGAGAAAATATTACTGTTTTTCTTTACGGAAAAAATACCAAAATCTGAATAATAGAGATTTCTCTCCGTGGAACAGCAAAACCACAGTTATAATTTACTGGTGTATGCATACAAAATACATATTTGCAGCTGAACAGTGAGCGACACACTCAAACTGTTTTTTATTAGATACAAATGGCCCAAAAGTGGATAATACAGAGGTTTGAACTGTGGAACTGCAAAACCACACTTGTATTTCTCGGGCCTACACCAGACTATTTTCAACAGATATATTTGTGTCTGAACAATCAGGAGACACTATTATTTATTTTTTACGGCCAAAAATTGCGAAAAGCAGAATAATACAGAGATTTGACCCGTGGAACTGCAAAACCACACTTGTATTTCTCTGGCCTACACCAGATTATTTTCAACAGATATATTTGTGTCTGAACAATCAGGAGACACTATTTATTTTTTACGGCAAAAATGCCAAAAGCAGGATAATAGAGATTTTTTACCGTGGAACAGCAAAACCATAGTTATAATTTACTGTTGTATACCAGACTTTTTTAAATATATATATATATTTGCGACTGAACAGTGAGCGACACACTCAAACTGTTTTTTTTAGATACAAATGGCCCAAAAGTGGATAATACAGAGGTTTGAACCGTGGAACTGCAAAACCACACTTGTATTTCTCGGGCCTACACCAGACTATTTTCAACAGATTTATTTGTGTCTGAACAATCAGGAGACACTACTGCTTTTCTTTACGGCAAAAAATGCAAAAAAACAAGATAATACAGAGATTTGACCCGTGGAACTGCAAAACCACACTTGTATTTCTCGGGTCTACACCAGACTATTTTCAACAGATATATTTGTGTCTGAAAAATCAAGGAGACACTATTATTTATTTTTTTACGTCAAAAAATACCAAGAGCAGGATAATAGAGATTTTTTACCGTGGAACAGCAAAATAACACTATGTGTCTCTGGCCTACACCAGACTATTTTCAACAGATATATTTGTGTCTGAAAAATCCGGGAGACACTATTATTTTTTTTTACGGCAAAAAATGCCAAAAACAGGATAATAGAGATTTTTTACCGTGGAACAGCAAAACCACAGTTTTAATTTACTGGTGTATACCAGACTTTTCTAAATATATATATTTGCGGCTGAACAGTGAGCGACACACTCAAACTGTTTTTTTTAGATACAAATGGCCCATGGAACTGCAAAACCACACTTCTATTTCTCTGGCCTATACCCGACTATTTTCAACAGATATATTTGTGTCTGAAAAATCAGAGACACACTTTTTTTTTGGGGTGGGGGGAAGGGACACCAAAAGGTTAATAAGACAGGTATTTGTACAGTGTGGAGGAGGAAAAAAAAAAGAGGATTTAGATGAAAAAAAAGGATTTTTCCTGGCCCCCGAGACCTGGAGCTAAGTCCGGCAATTTCAGCAACAGGAGCACACAGGACTGTAATGCAGCGTTTGCTGGTATAACCACTGCGTCTCCTATACAGCCTGCCTGCCTGATATCTGGGATGGATATTAGTCCTGAGAAGGACTGTTTGTTTGATCTGGCAGCCTTTACAGACCCTACACTAACTATTTTGCAGGATATATCTCTCCCTAAATCAGCAGCGCTGTCCCTACACTGTCTGATCCGGAGTGACTGTGTCCAAAATGGCGGCGCCCGGTTTTAAATACTCGAAGTGACGCTGTGCGGCCAGCCAATCACTGTAATGCCCACAAACAACATGGCTGCGGCATTACAGTGACTGGCTGGCAATCGCTGCATGTTCATTGGCTCTGTAAAGACCGCCAAACATGCAGGGCGGAGACCCGAGCTCCCGCCCGATTAACCTGGAAATGCTCGGTGCTCGCCGAACATCCCGAGTAGCGTGATGCTCGGGCGAGTACCGAGCAGTGTTGAGCATGCTCGCTCAACACTACATATAAGTTCGCTCCAAACTCAGTCATTTGTAGTGAGCGTGGAAGATACTGTCCTCCATTTAAAATGGGCAAGGCAAGTGGCAAGGGATGGGGAACTGGATGTGATGGTAATGGTTCATGCAGAGGCCGAGGACAAGGCCGTGGGCAAGCTGAAATTGTGCCACAACAAACACCCACATCTTCTCGCCTGACCTTCCTGTCCCAATTCCTAGGGGACCACAGCACACCACTATTGAACCCAGAGCAGTGTCAAAAGGTTGTTGCTTGGATAGCGGATAATGCTTCCAGTCACTTAGCCACCACCACCACCCTGTCTTCCACATGGTCAAGTCTCAGTAGCCTTGAGTCTGGACCGCATATTCCTCACCCTGATCCTCCTTCCTCCCACCATGCCGAGTGCACGGAGACAACTGATCCCACACTTGGACACTCTGAAGAGCTGTTCACTTTTCCATTTATTGATTCAGGTCCACTTGAAGCGGGGCAAGAGGAGATCACGTGTAGTAATGCCCAAATACTTGAGCAGCCACGGTCACACGAAGGCGACGGTGGAATAGTGTCACAAGAGGTTGACGATGATGAGACACAATTGCCAGAAAGTCAGGAGGAGGACCAGGGTGTGGAAGTGGAAGACGAGGTGGTGGATGATATAGTAACTGACCCAACCTGGCAGGAGGACACGCAGAGCGAGGAGAGCAGCACACAGGGGGAGGGAGGCAGAGCACCCCAACAGGCGGGAAGAAGCAGTGTTGTGGCCGCAGACAGAAGGCAGGCAATCGTTCCCCGTAACACCAGCATGAAGGAAGTTGCCAGTACAACTGTTACATCTTCCCGAGTCTGGTTGTTTTTTAAAGACTCTGCCGATAACCCCAAAAAGGCCATTTGCACCACCTGCCAGGCTGGCATCAGCAGGGGGGGGCAAAATGACCAGGAACAGTAACTACAGGTGGCACCATTGCTTCTTCCGCTGTTGTGCATGCAAGCCAATCCCCTGTCCATGGTGCACGCGAAGATGCCTCCTGCCCTGAACCTGTCGTTGCGCACTCTCAAGTAGCAGCATCAGGAAGCACATCCATGTCCTTGTCACAGCGCAGCATTCAATTGTCCATGCCCCAGTCCTTGGAACGCAAGCGCAAATATGCAGCCAACCCCCCATAGGCCACACTACTAAATTCTCACATTTCACTACTGCTTGCGCTCGAAATGTTGCCTTTTAGGCTCGTGGAGACGGAAGCATTCCGCAACCTGATGGCGCCGGCCATCCCTCGGTACTTGGTCCCCAGCCGCCACTATTTCTCCTGGTGTGCCGTCCCCGCATTACACAAGCACGTCTCCCAAAACATTAGCTGTGCCCTCAACAACTCAGTTACCGGGAAAGTCCACCTAACCACGGACACGTGGACAAGTGCTTGTGGGCAGGGACAGTACATCTTGCTGACAACACACTGGGTTAACATAGTGGAAGCCGGGACCCAGTCTGACCTTGGGATGGAACACGTCTTCTCGATGCCAAGGATTGCGGGCCCTAGGTCAATCAGGGTTGCCCCCACGGTCTACAGCTCCTGCACCTCAGCCTCCTCAGCCTCCTCCTCCTCTTCAGCCTCCATCTCCGAAACGACCACATCAGTCAGAAGCTGGAAGTACTGCAGCACTGCCTCGGCCAAACGGCAACAGGCTGTGCTGAAGCTAATATGCTTAAGTGACAAACCGCACAATGCTGAAGAGTTGTGGACAGCTCTGAAAGAGCAGGCCTATCTGTGGCTCACACTGCTGAACCTACAGCCAGGCATGGTCGTGTGTGATAATGGCCGGAACCTGGTGGTGGCTCTAAGGCGAGGCGAGCTCACACACGTACCATGCCTGGCCCATGTGCTTAACCTCATGGTTCAGTGGTTTCTCAAATCCTACCCGGAGCTGCCAGATCTGCTTGTTAAAGTGCGCCGCCTGTGTGCCCATTTTAGAAAGTTAGCTACAGCTTCCGCCGTGTTTCAGCAGCGTTTGCAGCTTCCGGCTCACAGACTGGTGTGTGATGTCCCCACACGTTGGAACTCTACACTGCAGATGTTGGGAGGGATTTGTGAGCAGAAGAGGGCATTTTTTGACTACCAGCATCAACAAGGCCGTCGGTATTCAGTTCAGACTCCACACATAAGACCTCAGGAGTGGACATGGATGTCAAACATATGTATCATCCTCCAAAACTTTGAGGACTCCACCAAGATGGTGAGCGGTGATGACGCCATATTTAGCATCAACATCCCGCTTCTCTGTCTTCTGAAACGCTCTCTGCTCACAATGAAAGAGAATGCATTGCAGGCGGAGCACGATGAGATGGAGCAAGGAACCATACAGAGTGATTACACACAGCCAAGCCTCATCTCATCCCAAAGTATATTGGGTGACAATGAGGAAGAGTAGGAGGGGGAAGGACAGGAGCTAGTTTCATACACTATAGACGGTACTACCTGCACAGCTGTCATACCGTCTGTTCAGTGTGGATGGCCGGAGGACAGAGAGGAGTAGGAGGAGGAGGAGGAGAGCATGGTCAGTCATCCTCTTGGTGAGGACACAGAAGTCTTGTCTGTTAGTAGTCTGGCACGCATTGCTGAGTTTATGTTACGCTGCCTTTCCCATGACCCTCGCGTTCTCAAAATTTTGGGTGACAGTCATTACTGGTTGGTGACACTTCTATACTCATGCTACAAGGAGAACTTTATATCTCTTATTCCTGAGGCGGACAGGTCTACAAAAATGGGGCTGCACCAGAAGGACCTTGTTGCGGAACTAGTAAAATAAATTTCCATCTGAAAATGCTGGCGGCAGAGGGCACACTTCGTTGGACAACCAATGAGTACAGGCGAGAGAGACACAACTTCAATCCAGCAAAGGTAGGGGAACACTGTCAAAGTTCTGGGAGAGTTTTCTCAGCCCCTACCATCGCACAGGCCCTGAGGCGCAGGGTACTCTCACAAGAAGTGCAAAGTTTGGGAAGATGCTGAGGGAGTACCTTGCCGACCGCACCAACGTCCTCCGTGATTCCTCTGTGCCTTAGAATTATTGGGTATCCAAGCTGGATACGTGGAATGAACTGGCTATCTATGCCTTGGAGGTCCTGGCCTGCCCTGCCGCCAGTGTTTTATCAGAGTGGGTTTTTATTGCCGGTGGTGGAATTATAACTGATAAGCGCATCCGCCTGTCAACTGAAAATGCTGACAGGCTGACACTTATAAAAATGAACAAGGACTGGATTGGGCCAGACTTCTCAACACCACCGAATTATAGCAGCGTAACATAAACTCAAATCCAGTGTCTTTTCTTGGGAGGCGTATTCACATGCACCTTTTCACACCCACACATGGGTATACGCTTCCTGATTTTGACTATTTGCTCTTGTCCTTCTCCTGATTCTCCACCACCACATCACCAGGGTGACCGTGGTCCGTGATGCAACACCCACATAATTTTTTTAAAGGGTGTTTATGATGCCCGTAAAAAAAAATTGTATACCGTATGTTCATGCATACCCCCCAGGGATAAATGTTTGTCAGCCCATATGCTTGTGCATGGGCATTACAAGTATAGGAGGCCTGCCCCTCTCTAATGGGAACATTTTTTTATAAGGCCCTTCTCCACGTCTCTTCCAAGGGGCATTGAAGTGCCTCCAAATTTTTGGCAGCCCTTGCATTCACTGCATAGGCCAACACTATGGGAGACTCTCTCCTTTCTAATGGGAATTTGTCGTTACTGTAGCCTTGCTCTATGTCTCTTTAAATTGTTAGTGGGGTTTTTCCTAAATTTGGTCAGCCGTTGGACTCACTGCATACCCTAAAACTGTATAGCAGACTCCCTCCTTTCTAATGGGAACATGTCGTACCTTGTTACTGTGGCCCTGCTCTGTGTCTTTAAATTCTTAGTGGGGTTTTCCCTAAAATTGGTCAGACTTTGGACTCACTGCATACCCTATAACTGTATAGCAGACTCTCTCTTTCCTTATGGGAATTTGTCGTTACTGTGGCCCTGATCTATGTGTCTTTAAATTCTTAGTGGGGATTTTCCTAAAATTGGTCAGCCGTTGGACTCACTGCATACCCTATAACTGTATAGCAGACTCTCTCCTTTCTAATGGGAACATGTCATACTTGTTACTGTGGTCCGGTTCTATGTGTCTTTAAATTCTTAGTGGGTTTTTCCTAAAATTGGTCAGCCGTTGGACTCACTACATACCATATAACTGTATAGCAGACTCTCTCCTTTCTAATGGGAATTTGTCGTTACTGTGGCCCTGCTCTATGTGTCTTTAAATTCTTAGTGGGGTTTTTCCCAAATTTTGGCAGCCCTTGCAGTCACAGCATGGGCATTACCACTATTGGAGACCCGATCCTTTATAATGGGAACATTTTTGTTACTGAGACCCTCCTCTATGTCTCTTCAAAGGGGTATTGGGTTGCGTCCAAATTTTTGGCAGCCCTTGCAGTTACTGGATTTGCAATAACAGTATAGGAGACCCACTTGTTAATAATGGGAACAACAAAGCATAGCCGGCTAATGGCTCTCTAACAATAGCGAGGGCCGACTGCTGGCCTTTTAAGAATAGTAAGGCCTGTCTGATGGCCCTATAAACATAGGCTTTATGACTTTCAGCGTCCCTCCATCATAAATAAAACAGGATGTGTCTGATTATGTGTCACACACCACATTGCCAGATAAGGTTGTAAAATGTTAAAATGACATTTCCCGGTGAATGCATTTGTCTTAAAAAATAACGTAAAAAAAGACAAAACAATAGGATCTTTCTTTAGTATAAAAAACAGTGTCACCAATTTAACCTCAATGTAATCACATTGTTCAGCTCTTGCACCTCCTCCTCCATCTCCGAAATGACCACATCAGTCACAAGCTGACAGCACTGCAGCACTGCCTTGGCCAAGCGGCAACAGGCTGTGCTGAAGATAACATGCTTAATTGACAAACCGCCCAGCACTGCAGAGTTGTTGAAAGCTGTAACACAGCCAGCAGCCTGATCTGTGACTCTCACCGCTGAACATACAGCCAGGCATAGTCGTGTGTGATAATGGGCGAAACCTGGAGACGGAGAAATGAAACCCAGAGTAGATACGGTTTCCCTCTATGCCGGTCCTTTCACCGAGCTAAATACAACTCTCAGCAAAAAAAGCTGTGGACTTGCTCCGTACCATCCCTGGCCACATTCACCTGTCCACATGTTTGTGGGTAGGCGGTCCTTCCCAGTAAGTGCTCCTGGTTGACCTCCTTAACCCACTGTCTGGTGGTGGACCAACCTGGCTTTCCCCACTATCATTGAGGGTACAGCTACTAGCTGGGTGTACAGGCAGGGCAGGCAGCTGTCTGCGGGTCCTTTGGCTTACCGCAGGCATGGCAGGCTCACTGTCAGCAGAGGGTTGACTCTCCTGGTCTGCTGGCGTGGGTTGTTCCACCTCTGGGGCCGCTTGCTCTTCTTGTTCTTCCTGTCCTCCTGTAGGCTCCTGCTGGGTAGGCTGAAGGAAGTGTAGGACTGGTACCACTATTGCGCCATTTATCTGAGTCCAGGTCCGGGGGAACTCTCCGAGAACTGTGCTGATCATCTCTTCCTTGTCCTCTGCGGGTTCAAGGTCATCTTGATCTTCACTTGGACTCTGTAGTTGCTCGGGGCACCGTTTTAGGTGGTCTCTGGAGACGGTGCTAGTGGTTTCTCCTCCATCCTTGGTAATCACACATACCTTCGGATTGTCGTGGTTGGACTGCAGTACTGTGTACGGGTCTCTCTCCCACTGGTCGTCCAGCTTGTGAAGCCTTCTCTTCCGCTTCAGGACCTGCTCACCAGGTTCCAGGGGACCAGCAGGGGCGTGTTGGTTGAAGAGCCTCTCTTGCTTTTCTCTCGCTTGAGCCAGATTCCTCTCCACACTCTCCTGTACCTTCTTGTACTGTAGCCGCCGTTTTGTATCCCAGTCCGCGTCTGGGGAGGTGTCCTCAGGTGTCAGGACTCCCATTTCCAGGTTGATCGGCAGCCTACCTGGTCTTGCTCGCATCAGGTAAGCCGGGGTGCAATTTGTAGCATTCATCGGGATATGGTTGTACAAGTCAATCAGGTCTGGCAGCTTCTCCGGCCACAGGCTGCGTTCTTCCAGGGGTAACGTCTTGAGGAGATCAATGACGATATTGTTCATCTTCTCACACGGCCCGTTTGTTTGCGGGTGGTAAGGCGTTGTCCGAATCTTCCTACAGCCGTAGAGGTTGCAGAACTCCTGGAATACTTCAGCCTCAAACGCTGGACCTTGATCTGTCAAGACCTGTTCCGGATACCCATGTGGACGGCAGAAGTGTTGCTGGAAGGCTCTGGCCGCTGTTTGGGCTGTCAAGTCTTTAACAGGAACCAATACCAGGAACCGTGAGTAATGGTCCACAATTGTCAGGGCATAGACGTAGCCCGACTGGCTTGGAGCCAATTTCACATGGTCCAGAGCTACCAGCTCAAGAGGCTGCCTGGTGACGATGGGCCTCAAGGGTGTCTGCTGGCTGGTACGGTCCTTCCTTCTGAGGTGACATGGGCCGCAGTCCCTGCTCTACTTCTCGATGGCCCTTCTCATGCCGACCCAGTAGAACCGCTCTCTCAGTAGGAACTCCAGTTTCTTCCACCCGAAGTGTCCCGCTCTGTCATGGTAGGCCTCCAGGACCATTGCTGCATCTCGCCTTGGGACCACTATCTGCCAGGTCAGCTCGTGCGTCCGGTGGTTGACAAGCCTTCTGCACAGCTTACCCTCGTAGAGGAATAGCCTGCTTTTCTCCTTCCATATCTGCTTGGCTTCCTCTGGAGCGTCCGGGCCAGGGCTATCGTCTTCCTGGGTTAACATGTCTTTTACCAGGCATTTTGCAGGGTCGCAATCTTGCGTTTCAGCCCAGCCATGGTGGGGTAAGGGGTTGAACATGACGGTGGTTAAGTCTTTGTCTCTTACCCGGTGAGAATGCTGAGTGGCCCCATACCGGTGGAATGCAGGGAGCTCTATTTCCTCCAGCTCTTCCGAGTCTTCTTCTCCTTCAGGTAGGTGGGGCATTCTTGATAGGGCGTCTGCGTTGGCGTTGGTTCTGCCTGTCTGGTATTTGATTGTGAAGTCATAATTGGATAGTCGGGCCATCCACTGCTGTTCTAGGGCACCTAGTCTTGCATTGTCCAGATGTGTCAACGGGTTGTTGTCCGTGTACACGGTGAACTTTGCGGAGGCCAGGTAATGCTTAAACCATTTTGTGACGGCCCACACCACTGCCAAGAATTCTAGCTTGAAGGAGCTGTAGTTCTCTGGGTTTCTTTCAGTGGGCCTCAGCTTCCGGCTGGCATACGCGATCACCCTTTCTCTGCCTTGTTGGTTCTGTGACAGTACGGCTCCCAGTCCCACATTACTGGCATCTGTGTGGAGGATAAAAGGCTGGCCATAATCGGGGTAGGCTAGTATCTCATCCCCCGTGAGGGCCATCTTCAACTGGCGGAAGGACTCCTCTTCCGGCTTGTCCCACTTGAAGGGTGGCTTGTGACTTCTGGATTTAGATTGCCCTATCAGGAGGTCCTGCATAGGGGCTGCCATCTTAGTGAACCCGGAGATGAACCTTCGGTAGTAGCCTACCAACCCGAGGAATTGCCTCACTTCCTTGATGTTAGAGGAGCTTGGCCAGCTCTTGATGGCTGTAACTTTGTCGGGGTCGGGGGCTACTCCCTCTGCACTCACCATGTGTCCTAGGTACTGGACCTTCAGTTTTAACAGGTGGCATTTTGTAGGCTTCACTTTCAGGCCGTAGCCTGCCAGGGCTTCGAACACCTCGGCCAGGGGCTTTAGATGGTCCTCGTAAGTCTTCGAATAGACGATCACTTCGTCCAGGTAAAGGAGGACCGTCTCGAAGTTTCGGTGCCCTAGACAGCATTCCATCAGCCTCTGGAAGGTCCCGGATGCGTTGCAGAGCCCGAAGGGCATACAGTTGAACTCACTCAGTCCCATCGGGGTGGTGAAGGTGGTCTTCTCCTTGTCAGCCTCTGCCACAGGAATCTGCCAGTACCCGCTAGTAAGGTCCAAAGTAGAAAAGAAATTAGCTGATTTTAGAGCTGCTAAAGACTCCTCTATCCTAGGTAATGGGTACGCATCTTTATGGGTGATACGATTGATTTGTCTATAGTCCACGCACATTCTCATGGTACCGTCTTTCTTTTTTACCAAAACTAAGGGAACTGCCCAGGGGCTACAGCTATCTCTAATGACCCCAGCTTCTTTCATTTCTCTCAGCATACCCTTGGCGTTCTGATAATGTGCAGGGGGTACAGGCCTGTGTCTCTCTTTTATTGGTGGGTGGCTCCCCGTGGGGATATGGTGTTCTATCCCTTTTACTCTGCCGAAGTCTAGCAGGTGCTTACTAAAAATTCTCTCGTACTCCTGAACCACCCGGTAGACTCCTTGTTTTTGGTGCAGGGGAGTGGAGTCAGCACCCACATGGAGTTTCTGGCACCAGTCCTCCTTTTGTTTCTGGGAGCCATTACCCTCCGCCTGTGGAGATGGGGGCAACGGTTCCACGGCCCTGATAGCTTTGTGCTCAACAGCAAACAGTTTGGCAAGTGTAGCGTACGTGGGTGGGTGTACCTCCCTCTCCCCAATGTTGAGAATGCGAACGGGCACCCTCCCATGACGGACATTAACCACCCCTCGGGCTATCAAAATGGTGGGCCTGCTGTCTGATTACACTGGTTCTACCATGGCTTGGTAGTCTCTGCCTCTCAACCCGATTGCAGTCCGACACCAGATCAACATTTCACTTTTGGGAGGCATGGAAATGGGGAATGGGTCACTCATTCTTATGCTACCGATCTTACTACCAGACAGTTCTACCTGCTGCCGTCTCATCAGGGCTCTTATTTCTTTCTGGAGGACCCTCTGTTGGCTGGAGCTCGCATTCATCGCCACCTGCTGTAAAATCCCAATTACTTCTGAAAGACAGTTTTCAATTACATTAGTACCCACAGTTATTTTAGGGTGACTTTCACGACGGTCAATGTCCACAATGATCACTCCCTGTGCCGGCAGTTCCACCTTACCAATCTTGATGGTCATCTCTCTGAACCCCACCTGCGGCACGGGTTGGCCATTGCTGGCAATGATGCTTAAGTCATCGTCTGGGTAGCGGGATATGTCAGCGTCACTCCAGTACCGCTTGAAAAATACGTAGGGGGTGGTAGTCACTTGAGACCCGGTGTCCAGCAGTGCACTCATGGGGATACCGTCCAGCACTACGGGTAAGACCGGGCGTCCCCCCACGTACTTATCACGCCAATTAGACGGGCCTGATGACCTTATGCCTGGGGGTTGACCCTCTGCCCCGGGTCGGACCCATTTAAAGTACAGTACCTTGCTATGTTTCCTGGCTGACTGCAACGGTGGCAAATCGGCTGTCCATTCTCAGTGTAGCGGTTGGCGGGCCTCCCTCAGAATGGCGGGATCCTCCTCTGTCTACGCCACGGGACATCCTCCGGACTGGAAGCAAGCTTGATTGGTCTTGATGGTTCCACCTGCAACGACTGTACGGTCCTGGTTAATGCAGCCACACTCTTTGTTAGCTCCTGGACCTGATGGTGCAGGTCTGCAGGCTGGGATGGATTTAGGGCCTGTGCATCAGCCCCCACAAGGTCTGCGGGGTAGGGCGCTGCCCCCTGGTGGTAAGTGATGGCAGGGCGCCGGGAAGCTACAGCGCCACCTGGTGCGGGTTCTCTGAGCAGCCAGATGGCCCTATCCTTGAACTGCGCAAAAGTCAAATCGGGGTTCTGTAGGGCCATGAGGCGCAGCTGGATTCTGTGGGCGTTGGACAGCAGACCTTCTATGAACTGGTCAGTCAACAGTTTATCAGAGCCCTGCACGCTACCAGGGTCAGCTTGTTTGATAGCTCTCAGGGCTTCTTGCAGGTTCAAGGCATAGTCTCTGATACTATCCTGGGCCCGCTGCTTACAGCCATAGAACCGCATTTTGATTTCTGCTGAGGTACGGGTATCAAAGGTACTCCGCCGCCGGGTCAGAATGTCCTTTACTGTCCTTTTCTTCTCATCTGACCATGATTTCACTTCCCGCTGGGCTGCACCGGTGAGCTGCCCCGTCAGAATGCTCACTTTCTGTTCTTCTGTCAGGGGATAAACTTTGAATAAACTGTGCAGTCTTTCCCTAAAGTCATGGTATGGGGTATGAGGGTCCCCTGAGTATTGGGGTAGCTAGGCTGCTCCGGGGATGTAGGGCATAGAGAACGGCATCACCGCTGCTGCAGCCCCGCCGGTTGTAGAGGGCACCTCCGCGTCCGTCATCTTCCTCCCCCCTAGTTAAGCGTGGCCTAGCTTCCGATGATCCTCTTCTGTAGGCCGCAGCTCGGCTGGTGCTGCTCCGTGTGAGGAACTTGCGTCGCGTCCGGGTGACATCATCGTCGCTCTCTCTCCCTTCCAGGACCTTGCGCAGCGTCAGTGCGTAGGGCGGGGCTTCAAGTCCCGCGCGTTTTGGACATCCACGCCCCTCTTCTTCCCGCGCGGCGTCCTGAAGATGGCGTACGATGGCGGGAAAACGGCTGAAGATGGCGGGAAAACAGCTGAAGATGGCGGAAACTGCTGAAGATGGCGGGAGATGGCTGAAAACGGCAGGAATTGGCTCCGGATGGCAGGAAACTTCTTTTTAAGGTACGTTTACAGTCTTTTTCAGGCACGCAATACCCGTTTGTGGCGGGTTGGTCACAATCCTGCCGACTACGCCAAAGCTGACTCAGCCCCTGGGCCGTGGGGCACTCGGGACTGGCTTCAGGGCAATGCTGGGAGTAGTAGTGGCGACCCGGTCCCGTGGCTCAGGGTGGTCAGACCAGTGGCAGTCTTTTATATGTTTTAGGTAATGTCTGACTACGCCACCCATGGATTGTGGTCAGGGAGGACCGCCGCTGCAAGGCAGACCGCTGAGACTGGTGTTGGGGATGCAGCGGGGAATAATACAACTCCCCACGGGAGGAGTGTAGCCTCAGGGCAGGGAATAGGATGCTGGGGGTGATGGTGCAGGCGCAGCAGTAACCACACAGAGTCCAATAATGCATTCCAGGGTCTTTTACTGATTTTATCACAGACCCACCAGGAGTACAGGGTAGGAATGAACCTGGGTGTCTGAGGGCATTCGGACGAGCTCCGCTGGTCAGGGTGAGTGGGTAGGCCTACCGTTCTCTCTCTCTGCCCTTGCTGACTATCTCCCCCTTTAGTGGTATTATAGCCCACGTCCCTGAGCTTGCCGTGTACTACGCCTGTATGGCTTGCGACTCGGGCCTTAGGTAACTGTAGCTTCTCCGTGCTGTACCGGTCCCTCTGTGTGGTGGAGCCTCCAGGCTTCTTGGCCAAGGGACCTGAAATCCCTTGCGGGTTGGTTATCTGCTGCAGGGCTTGCAACCCTGACAGCCTCGGACCCAGTGTCCGGTTGTGTAGTCTCTCTCTGCCAGGACCGGCTCTCGTCGCCTCTGTCCCTGGCTTTCTGTTCCTCCTTTGCCTCCTGGACTCCTCAGCTGCGACTGACCTGTCCCTCTCTTCTGGGAACCCTTCTGGATGCTTCAGAAGTGGGTCCTGGTCTCTCTAACCCTGCCCTCAGTACCAGTTTTTATAGGGGCAGCCTGCTCCCCCTACTGGCCTGGGACAGGAGGTGCTGCATGTAAATGTTCCATGACCAGAGAACCTCCCTCCTGCTCTCAGACACAGCCTTACAAGTTTGTGGCATCCAGGCCTGGGGTGACACATATGCATGTGTCTGATGATATGTCACACACCACATGGCCAGATAAGGTTGTAAAATGTTAAAATTACATTTCCCAGTGAATGCATTTGTCTTTGTTGAAAGCAAAGCAAAAGTGCAAAAACGCATAAAAAAAGCTACATATGAATATAGCCCAAGGTGTGGAGGAGTATTTTTGTTTTTGGTTATTTATTTTGACTTATACAGTGGTGGCCAAAATTATTGGCACCCCTGCAATTCTGTCAGATAATACTCCGTTTCTTCCTGAAAATGATTGCAATCACAAATTCTTTGGTATTATTATCTTCATTTCATTTGCTTGCAAGGAAAAAACACAAGAGAATGAAGCAAAAATCAAATCATTGATCATTTCACACAAAACTCCAAAAATGGGCCAGACAAAAGTATTGGCACCCTCAGCCTAATACTTGGTTGCACAACCTTTAGCCAAAATAACTGCAAAAAAAAACGCTTCCGGTAACCATCAATGAGATTCTTACAATGCTCTGCTGGAATTGTAGACCATTCTTCTTTGGCAAACTGCTCCAGGTCCCTGATATTTGAAGGGTGCCTTCTCCAAACCGCCATTTTGAGATCTCTCCACAGGTGTTCTATGGGATTCAGGTCTGGACTCATTGCTGGCCACCTTAGAAGTCTCCAGTGCTTTCTCTCAAACCATTTTATAGTGTTTTTGGAAGTGTGTTTTGGCTTATTCTCCTGCTGGAAGACCCATGACCTCTGAGGGAGACCCATCTTTCTCACACTGGACCCTACATTATGCTGCAAAATTTGTTGGTAGTCTTCAGACTTCATAATGCCATGTGCACGGTCAAGCAGTCCAGTGTCAGAGGCAGCAAAGCAACCCCAAAACATCAGGGAACCTCCACCATGTTTGACTGTAGGGACAGTGTTCTTTTCTTTGAATGCCTCTTTTTTTTCCTGTACACTCTATGTTGATGCTTTTTCCCAAAAAGCTCTACTTTTGTCTCATCTGACCAGAGAACATTCTTCCAAAACGTTTTAGGCTTTCTCAGGTAAGTTTTGGCAAACTCCAGCCTGGCTTTTTTATGTCTCGGGGTAAGAAGTGGGGTCTTCCTGGGTATCCTACCATACAGTCCCTTTTCATTCAGACGCCGACGGATAGTACGGGTTGACACTGTTGTACCCTCAGACTGCAGGGCAGCTTGAACTTGTTTGGATGTTAGTCGAGGTTCTTTATCCACCATCCGCACAATCTTGCGTTGAAATCTCTCGTCAATTTTTCTTTTCCGTCCACATCTAGGGAGGTTAGCCACAGTGCCATGGGCTTTAAACTTCTTGATGACACTGCGCACGGAAGACACAGGAACATTCAGGTCTTTGGAGATGGACTTGTAGCCTTGAGATTGCTCATGCTTCCTCACAATTTGGTTTCTCAAGTCCTCAGACAGTTCTTTGGTCTTCTTTCTTTTCTCCATGCTCAATGTGGTACACACAAGGACACAGGACAGAGGTTGAGTCAACTTTAATCCATGTTAACTGGCTGCAAGTGTGATTTAGTTATTGACAACACCTGTTAGGTGCCACAGGTAAGTTACAGGTGCTGTTAATTACACGAATTAGAGAAGCATCACATGATTTTTCAAACAGTGCCAATACTTTTGTCCACCCCCTTTTTTAGGTTTGGTGTGGAATTATATAAAATTTGGCTTTAGTACAATCCTTTTTTTCAATGAAGACAAATTAAATGAAGATAATAATACCAAAGAATTTGTGATTGCAATCATTTTCAGGAAGAAACTGAGCATTATCTGACAGAATTGCAGGGGTGCCAATACTTTTGGCCACCACTGTATACAAGTCATTACCCTGGAAAGGATGTTCCTTAACATTTTTCCCAGGAAAATCCATTTTGGTTTTGTTTTTGTATGTTTTATTGTGAGTCCTTAAAAGTGGCGTAATACTCTGACAACATTGTTGACATCAGTGACCTGGGAGTCAGAAATGCTTCCAGAGGCCTTCCCCATGCTGTTCCCATGTCATTTGAGCACTGTTCCCATCGATTTGGGCAATTTTTAGGCCCTCTGCAGACCGCCTGGGGGAACCACCTGAAAAATGCTCAAGTTTCCCAAAGACTTTCATTGAGCTCGTTTCTCGGGTCGAGCACCCGAGTATTCCAATTTGCTCATCCAGAGCAATGAGCACCCGAGCATTTTAGTGCTCGCTTATCACTAGATATCAGGTTCGGTGAGGTAGATCTATGTGACATCGGCATAGAGGTCATACTGAAAGCTATGAGACTCTATGAGCTGTCCAATGCCGAAGGTGTAGATGGAGAAGAGCAAGGGTCCCAGAAATGTTCCTTAGGGGACACCGACAGATAGGAGGCGGGATGAGGAGGTGGTGTGTGAGTGGGAGACACTAATGTCCTGTCTGTCTATGAACAGATCCAAAATAGGGCCAAGTCTGTGATGCCGAGAGATGAGAGAGTCGGTAGTGGTATCCATCACAACCACATTGCCAACTTGTCGGACGGCTTCATGGTTATGGTTTGATCATTTTCAAGTCTGCGTAGTGCATCCATTTCACCTCTTGCACGGTTATGTTATTCCCAATGCTTAGTTTGTGTCAGTTGTATGATGTCCTCCGTAACCAAATGAAGGAAGACATCTAGGGAACTTAAGTCTCCGGTAGGAGGTGGCAGTCTAGAAATTTTATTTTTAAGGTCCGTGAAGGGACCAATGTATTCAGGTTCACCTCATCAAGATGATATAGCAACCTCACGCCTTGTAAAAGGTTATTGGGTATTCCCAAGTTGTCACACTCCTTTCTATCTTCCCTAAGGAAGTGCTCTTTTCATTTCAAACGTCTGATGAATAGATGCAGGACTTTTATTATTTCAAATTTGTCAAAATCAGTGGTGTGGATAAAACTTAAACCTTTACTCAGTACACATATTTCATCAGTAGTGAGGGGCATCGATGATAAATTGATGACCTGTGTTGTTAAACGGGATTCGGCTGGTTGGATCGGCTCCTGAGCAGGTAGTTCAGCTCTAAAAAACTCCCTCTCTGCGGGGTTCTCCTGTTATTTCCTCTCCCCTGATATCTACACCTTCCTTTTAATTTTCCCTTTTGGGTTTTCGATTTTGTATCAGTATGTGAGACCTCTGTTTCAGAGGAGGATAAGTCTATCTCAGGAATATAATTCTGTCTGGTAAGCGCCACTGAATATTCCTTGTTTTCCCTGAATAATTCAAGGTAATAAAGAACTTGTGTTTACACTCTTTTAGGTGGTATTGGTACCTTTCTACCTTGTTCTGTAACTGTGTTTCTTCTTTTGCGAAGTGTGGAACCCCAGGGGTCTGGTTACCACAGTAATAGCAATATTACGTCTGAGAGCAGGTGGGAGGTCTCCTGGTCAGGTGCCCTAAGCATGCCACACCTCCTGCCCAGTCCTGGGAGGGGAAGAACTTCCCCTATAAAAACTGGGGGCTGAGGCAGGGTTAGAGGGGAAAGAAGAGGAGTCCCAGACAGAGACACAGTCTGGTCTGGAGTGGAGCAGATACAGGGAGAGCAAGATCAGGAGCTCTGTGGGAGCAGTGATAAAAGGGGTCAGAGACTGGAAGCTGTAGAGCTCGTCCTGACTGAAGAGATCTCACCGGACACGGAGTCCGAGGCTGTGGGGACTGATCCATACCCAGCAGCAGAAACCGACCGGCAGGGGATTTCAGGTCCTCTGGCCAAGAAACCCGAAGGCACGGTCACACGCAAGGGACCAGCACCGCCGGCGTGAAGCGGAGGCTACCAGAAGGCCCCGAGTCACCGGCCATACGGGTGAGAACCACACGGTACACTCAGGGACGTGGGCTACTTCTACCCGCTTCTAGCAAGGTAGCCAGGAAGAGTACAATAGTTGGGGAGGCCTACAACTCCGCCTGGCCAGGGGAGATCCTATCTGCTCACAGACTGACCAGGCCCCGATCGCTAGCCAGTACTCCCGGGAGGGTCTACCTTTGCCACCAGTAAAGACCCTGAACTACACCGCACCGTCTCTGAGTGGTTCCTGGTGCCCGCGTGCAATTCTGCTATCCCCATCATCCACGTCCGCTGCCCTGAGGCCATACCCCTCCCGTTGGGGGTTATACCATCCACGCTGCACAACCGTACCACCGGCCTCAGCGGTCTGCTCTGCAGCGGCGGTTTCATAACCGCATTCAACGGGTGGCGTAGTCGAACTCTATAACATCTTGTTCTAAGTTCTGCCACTTGGTTTGACACCCTGGGCACGGACTGGGTCACCGCCACGAGGACTACTACCCCTATCAGATCCGGCTCCGGGTATTCCCCGCATGCGCAACGCTGCCTAACATGGCCCAGGGGGCACGTCACGAAGTCCAGTTCTGATGAGAATTTTTTAGTTACCTCTATTTGCTCCTTAAGAGCTTCCTTTTTAGGGTGCCAGTAGGGAATAATTGACACTTCCTTCCTCGTTTTTCCCAAATAGTGAAGGTTGGTGGTATCACCCTACTATGCTAGCACATGTAGGGTATCCATGCATGTGTATCTGTATCATTTTTTGACCCTAATGGTAAGCTGAGGGTCCAATCTCGTTCTTGATCTACACCATCCTTACGTAAGTAATACACACTGTACATAACGGTAAAATATCTTTGCCCAATCATTTTCTTGTTTTATACCGCAACCTCTGAGATCATCTGCCTCTTTAGAGTACCACGGTGTGTTTATAAAAATATCAGAGTATATCCCATTTGTTTACAGTGATCCGTGACCATGTGTCTTCTTGGGGGATTGAAGGAGCAATAAAAAATATGTGTCCCTTAATGTGGATCTCCATTTTCCAGCTGCAACCCATATAGCAGGGCATGCGTCTGAAGTATACCTGTTTATGCCACATGGCAACATGCCTGATGAGCAGCATACAGGAGGTTACAACCCTCTTACATGGTATCTTCGAGACTGGGAGGCAAGGACGAGGAGTGTGACACCTGGACACTGTCACCATGGGGCGGCGCCTTAGACGTCGCTTCCGGAACCAGTGAGTTTCAGCAGCCATGTCCTGCGCTCCACAGACCGGAAGTGAGGTCTTCGGACCGGAAATGCGTCACGCACTGTGGACGAAGCCACCGCAGCGAAGTGTTGCTTTAAAATGGAAACAGTGAGGTGAGTGCCTATACTGCAGCATTGAGCAAGTTATCCCACAAACGTGTCTGTAACGATATTACTGTGGTACACGATCGGAATAAGTTCCTCCTCTGATGAATCAATGTGTTTGAGGAAACGCGTAGGGAGAATAGAAGAAAAAGGGACCAACACCTATGAATGAACTAGGGAACCGGCATAGTATATCCTCAACTTGGGTTAGATTATTCCCTTTTTATCCTACAGTTGGTGAATAATCACAGGTGTGCACACAGTTACAGCAATATCGCATTATTGTGCATACAGGGTGACAGTGGTATGTTGAGATCATAGCCCTATGTCACTGCATGTACAGTATGTACCTGCATCTATAAGAGTGTTATCCCCCCTTTCCCAAAGTGGACAGGTTTATAGATGATGTCTGACTGATATATGCTAATTATTGTCATCCTACCTAAATACCTGAGAAAAGGCATAATATGCTCCACAGTTGAAGAAAAGGACTGGGGGTTCCACTAGTAACCACTTGAATGCTCACCTAGTTTGAATGAGCATTGCCATTTCTGCACTAAGGTACATATAAAAACTGTTCAATAGTATATGAGGATATGAGCATTTATTGTACAGTTTGTGGCCACCCCTAGCTGGTCACTAAATTGTTATTTGTACCTGCTGTGTGTTTGGCTGCATGTCCAGACAATTGGTTTTGGAATACTGGCACTATTCTAATCACCTACTGGTCACTGAGGTGACCTACCTCATCACTGTTGATATTTGTTATTGGCGTTTTTGGGTGATTTTTATTGAGTTTTTTTAATCAATTCTAATAAAAATATATTTTTAATTAGTCCAATTGCAGCTTTTCTTGACTTAAATCTGTTTGGGCATCTACCCCTTGCTTTTTTGACTATATTTTATGCATCATAGATACAGTCATTACATTAGTAGACACATAATTACCGCCCTTGTATTTCAGTTTGCCTTCATATTGTGGCAGCCGTGGATCATAAAAATGAGAACTGACATATACAACTACCTGAGTGCTAGAAAATAAAGACACAAGGAGACAGAGCATTAATTTTAAACATTTTATTAAATAAAATGTTTACCCCTACCTAAAGCCAATGATCCAGAAGAAGGCAAAAAACCTGGACACGTTCAGCCAATGTGTGTCACAGGGAAAAAATTCCTTCTTGACCCCGAGAAAAGGCGATCAGTTCAAGAACCCTGGACCAAGGCCATACTACAAATAACTAACTGATATATAGAGCAATGACTCGTTTCCGGAGAGCAGATCTTCTTTGTCCTGGTAACACGCCTCACCTCTCCTTATCAGATCGGACTCTGAGCTTATAGCTTGTCTACGTTGATCTCCCCTGTAAAAATACAGAACACTAACCCCCACAAACACTACCCCCCACAAACACTACCCCCCACAAACACTACCCCCCACAAACACTACACCCCACAAACACTACACCCCACAAACACTAGCCCTTCGGATACAGACATAGGGCAGTTATATCATATCAGGTCCCTTATACAATTAGGTTAGACAGCAGACACCTATGTAATATGATGTCATGATGCACTGATTCCAGAATTAGATCTATATAATCAGTATATAATGACCTCATAAGACAACAAATATTATCTACAGACATATTAAATGATTAACACTAAATAATCCCGTGGCTCTTGTTAGATTCTTCAGTCTTCCTTAAAGGATCCAGATATTTTTCCTGGTAAGAAAAAAATAATATGAGACAGATCAGGCAAAGATCCATAGAAAATCAGTCATAAATATATTGTACTTTATGCCCTCTTTTCTTTGCATTTTTAAATTTTGATGTAGATACTTAAAAATGGTGTAATAAATTTAATTAAAAAAAATTGTGTAAAATGCACATATATATATATATATGTAAAATAAAGAGTAAAATAAATACATATACAGTATGTCCCCCAATGTATGTACACCAACCTCTCTCCCATGTGGGGGAACAAGGGTAGATTTTTTTTGCTCCAAAAATCTGAAATTAAAGTGACAGAACCACCACCAGCAATCTGAGCCAGCCACAGATACCACTGGAACTGTCACTGACCAAAGTAGCTACTGTAGTGTCTCCATCCGAGGTCCCATCTTGTTGCTGACCTCTGTGATAGCCCCAGGGATGTCCCCATGTTTGCTGCATAGAACTCTCAGTGTCCAACATTCCGCTGTGTGACCTCACAAAGAACCTTCATCACCCAAGTCTAGAGATTCTGCCAGCAAAGACTGGAGAAAGCTAGAACCTTACAGCCACAATCTGTAGACTTGGAGGATCGATGGCCATGTTGGCGCTAAGTTCACTAACTTAAATCCCTGTAAAGTTTCTCATTTACCTGTATCCTCAATCCAGGAACTTCAACTCTCCTCGTCTTCATCTCCTGAAATGAGAATCTGTGTCCTCGATCCTGGCTCCTCTGCTCTCCTTGTCTTCATCTCATGAAATGATCATTTGCCCCCTGAACACCCGTTTATATAGCCCCACAGTCATTGTGACATCATGCTGTGAGGTAACAATGGCCTCCTGGATTTGATGATGTCACATATGACCATGAGTGATATCTCCACAGGTATTAATTAATATTAATAACAAGTAGTAATAATATGGCAGATCACATTGGTTAGCATCAAGGCTGGAGGAGCAGGACGAATAAGGAAAAGTTCGAAAAAGTAAAATGCATTTACTGCGACTGAAAAAAATAAATAACTTTATATTACTTCAAATTTAATTAAATTCTAGGCTCTATGACAACACTACACTGTTACCATAGGAACAAAGACCTATAGCCCATAGCAACCAGTCCAATTCCAGCTTTAGTGTATTTAAGGCCTTAAATCAAGAACATTGAGTGTTTTGTTTGCTGGTGATACATCTAGCAATGGACAAATGACATGTAAGAGCAGAAATCATTGTCTATGAGAGAAACCATTCCCATTGTTACACATTTTCACACATTTTGTAGGTGCAGGAACTATGGACATTCCAGTTTTTATGAAACAACAACTCCCAGCATCCACAGGATAAATATGAACAAAAGTTCAAGAATTGCTTTTTATTTTTTTCATGACATTCGCCGTGCGGTATAAGCAGGGCCGGCTCCAGGTTTTCGTGGGCCCTGGACGAAAGAGTCTCACTGGGCCCCTTTATCACATACCACGATTCATGAAGCACAGATGCCGCAGAAAAAAAAAAAATATATAATACAATGCCGAAGATTTCACTTCTTACATTACATGACCGATATATATTGTAAATTCCACAATAGCTCAGAAACCAGCGAATCGCTGCATGCAGAATACTGGCCCCCATAAAATGCTCCAGACAGGATATTTACCCCATATAATGCTCCATACAGCATACTGTCCCCCTTATAACGATCCTACAGGATACTGGCTCCCATTTAACGCTCCATACAGGATACTGGTCCCTATATAGCGTTCCATACAGAATACTGGCCCCCATATAATGCTCCATGCAGGATGTGCCCCCATATAATGCTCCATGCAGGCTGTGCCCCCACATAATGCTCAATGCAGGCTGTTCCAACCACATAATACCTCATGCAAGCTGTTCCCACCACATAATGCCCCACGCAGGCTGTTCCCCCCTTATAATACCCCATGCAGGATGTCACCCCTCTTATAATGTCCCATGCAGGATGTCATCCCGCTTATAATGCCCCATTCATTATGTCACCCCCCCTTATAATGCCCCATGCAGGATGTCACCCTCGCTTATAATGCCCCATACATTATGTCACCACCCCCATATAATGCCCTATGCAGGATGTCACTTCCCCCCATATAATGCCCCATGCAGTATGTCACTCCCCCCCATATAATGCCCCATGCAGGATCTCACTTCCCCCCCTTTGAATGCCCCATGCAGGATGTCACCTCTCCCCCCTCTTATAATTCCCCATGCAGGATGTCACACACCCCTTATACTGCCCTATGCAGGATGTCACCCCCCCCTTCCTTATAATGCCCCATGCAGGATGTCACTCCCCCCCCTTTTAATGCCCCATGCAGGATGTTACCCCCCCTTCCTTATAATGCCCCATGCAGGATGTCACCCCTCCCCTTCCTTATAATGCCCCATGCAGGATGTCACACCCCCCTCCCTTATAATGCCCCATGCCTCCATACATTAAAAAAAAATAATCAAATACTCACCTCACTTCTTCTCACCAGCTGCCGCTGCTCTGGACTCCAGCGTCGCCGGCATCTTTCCACTCTGCGCTGTGACGGCTCAGGAAAGAGCGCGGTGAAAAGATGTCACCGCTCCCTCTGACCTGAGACATCACAGTGCAGCAGCCGCGAAGAGAATGGAGCGGCTGCGGAGGAACGAGGAGAGGTAAGTGATGAGCCGCAGGCTGTAGGGGCCCTGAGGCCATGAGCAAGCGGGGGGGAGCGGGCGCTGGCACCGCTGTCCTCCTCTCACAGGTCCCATAGCGCGGCACGGTGCTAGACGGCGAGTGGGCCCCCCCCCGCCTGCTCAGGTGCTGTCGCCAGCCCAGGGTATAAGTGATATGATGACTTTATTCTGTAGGTCAGTTCGATTACAGCGATACCAGATTAATATAAGATTTTTAATGTTTTCCTGCTTTTGCACAATTAAAACATTTATTTTTGGGTACATAATATTTTATTGAACCCTTTTTATTCAGCAGTATGCATAACATAGCGCCATACACTCGTCCTACTATTCTGGATCAACATTGGACCAATTTTTTATACACTAGTATGACTCCAGCCTTAAACTTCCAAACTGATAGCCCTATAAGAGATCACTTTATTGAGCTCTGTCCAGTTTGCCTTATATACCGTATTTTTTGGACCATAAGACGCACTTTTTTCCCCCAATTTATGGGGGTGCGTCTTATGGTCCGAATATACTGTTTTGTGATGTGGAGGCGGCTGGGGTTGCGGCAACGACGGGGGCTGCAGCAGCTGGGGCGGCAAAGGAATGGTGATACCCAGTAACGAGCGGCGGCAGCAGCATGTTTGTGGGCGCAGCCATGAATTCACTATGTCCACACTAGACATCAGGAGGTGGGCGGTCTCAGGTCCAGATCGCGCGCTGCAATGACGTTACAAAGAGGCAGGGCCGGGGCAACACAGAACAGCACAGCGCGCAATCATTACCGACCCTGCCTCTTTGTAATGTCACTGCAGCGCTTGATCAAGATGAGAGACCGCCCACCTCCTGATTTCGAGCACGGCCATAGTGAATTCATGGCTGTGCCCACAAACATTCTGCTGCCGCCGCTCATTACTGGGTAAAATCGCTCCATCGCTGCCACAGCCCCCTCTGTTGCCACAGCCCCCTTCGCTGCCACAGCCCCCTGCCGCCACAGCCCCCTTCGCTGCCACAGCCACAGCCCCCTCCTGCCACAGTCCATTTCAGCCCCAGACGCCTCCGCTGCCACAGCCCCCTCCGCCGCCACAGCCACAGCCCCCTCCGCTGCCACAGCCACCTCCGCTGCCACAGCCCCAGCCGCCTCCGCTGCCCCAGCCCCAGCTGCCTTCGCTGCCCCAGCCCCAGCTGCCTTCACTGCCCAAGCCACAGCCCCCTCCGCAGCTGCAGCCCCAGCTCCCTCCACCTCCGCTGCCACAGCCCAGCCACCTGCACTGCCACAGCCCCTGCGCTCCACTGCCACAGCCCCAGCCACCTCCGCTGCCACAGCCCCAGCCGCCTACGTTGCCAAAGCCGCCTACACTGCCACAGCCCCCTCTGCAGCCCTGGCTCCCTCCGGCTCCACTGCTACAGCCCCAGCCGCCTCCGCAGCCCCAGCCGCCTTCGCTGCCGCAGCCCCAGCCACCTCCGCTGCCACAGACCCAGCCCCCTCTGCAGCCCCAACTGCCTGCGCCCGCTGCCACAGCCCCAGCCACCTCAGCTGCCACAGCTCCCTCCGCAGCCCCAGCCACCTCTGCTGCCGCAGCCCCCAGACAGTGTGACCCCGCTCCTTGCCTATCGTGGGTCCAGAATGAGAGGCAAGCATTATAACGTAGAAGTAAAATATAAAGTAAACTGAAAAAGCACATGACATAAAACATTGTACTACTCCTGTGGTGAACTATAACCCCCAGCATGCCATAAGAGGTGAAGGACTTGCTGGAAGTTATAGTTCTCCTCAGAGCAACCACAATACCTGTGGGATCTTAAAGAGGACATAACATACATGGCTGAATACAGCCAATACATGATACAAGCAACCAGTGGATCGAGCAGCATACTGGCTGTATGACTTCAACCACATTTGTTTTTTGGCGCTTCTTCCTGCGTGTGTGTACAGTTAGACCACTCAGTCATTGACAGCAGGAGAGGAGAAGCCAAAGGACGGTATGTTTTCCTCTGCCGCAGCATTTCAGACGGAAGACTGAAACATACCATTTCAGCCTTACGTCGTACATCCGGTGTCTGATACATTCCGCCTGATCCACGGGCAGCATGCATCAGCTATCGCAATCCAAAAAAGTTTTTTTTTCACTATTTTCCACCTCTAAAACCTTGGTGCGTCTTATGGTCCGGTGCGTCTTATAGTCCGAAAAATACGGTGCTTCCTGCTGACATCAACTGATAGACCTGTATGAGAATGTTCGGACAGGTCTGGGCATGTATGTTGGAATATTTCCAATATATAATGCATTAATATTATAAGTGAATAGGCTTTGCATGTATAACTTAAAATATAAACGTGTCAGGTAAATTCGGAGTTCATGTTTGGAATCAGCGCATTCAATTTAGTGTAAATCACAATAAATCAAAATATTTTTCTCTTAGTAGCAAAATCATTGTTGACATGCACTTACTTTTCTAATGTGGTCACTAACCATTAATACAATAACCTTAGCAATCCAGATAATAGATTATCTGTTTGAAGATGGGGTGCCTAAAAGTTTAAAGAAACTCCAGAATGAGATCTGTAGCACCCTGAGGATTCGGCTGCTACAGGGGTATTGCACCTCAACCCAGGGGTGTGATATTCCACTCCCGGGTAAGGAAGGAGTGTGGAACTGAGCTCGGTAGGCTGCATGCACTACACACATCCCATTTCCGGGGAACAGACCGACGGTACTCCCACTTAGAAATGTGCAGGTACGACCGAGTCTGTTCCTGGCTGGAGTGGGAGGGGGGTGGAACATCCCAAGTAGTGTAGGGGCAGATAGGGGGAGCAGCCTGGGTAAAGATAGGAGCTCATTGGGTGCTGGTCACCTGAGCTCACACATAGAGGGTGTATATAAGGTGGGCACCAACTAAGAACAGGGTCAGTTGCAGAGAGAAAGTCAGGAGCAGAGGAGAAGAGAGACCCAGAGTGAGAGAGGAGAGAGAGAGACCCAGAGGCACAGAAGAAAAGGACTCTAAGATCCCAAACTAAATCCCCGGGTGAAGAGTCGGCACAGGGTACCGGAACCCAAGCTGGTGGGGGTAAAAACACTCCCCAGCCAGAGACCGGAGACCGTGGGCAGCGTTTGCCACGGTCACCCACCACATCCACCACGAAGGCATACCACGTGGAGGGTCAGGGAACCCAAGGCCAAGGGTGTCCCAACAGAAGGCCCGAGGGAGCTGGACCTGGGTGGATCAATAGTGGGGACGGCCAGAGAAAGGACTGAAGGAGAGCTCAGGGTCACGCTCCGGACTTATTTGGGAGTTGGCTGGATCCAGAACCTGGTGGACGCAGCACGGCTCGGGAGGTCACTCGAAGCTGGAGTGACCAGAACATCAGCAGTGAGTAAAACATCCTAAACTGCATAACCCGACTCAGTCTCTGATTGCCGTCTACACTGCATCACCACAACTCCCATCCTCTGCACCTGATCCCCCTGAGGCTATACCCCACCCGTTGGGGGTTATATCACCAGAGCTGCACCTACACCACCAGCCTCAGTGGATCCTGCTGCAGCGGCGGCCACAGTGACCGCAATACAACGGGTGGCGTAGTCGACAAACAAAGAACTTATAACATCTGTAGGACTGCCACATACAACTCAGTTTGACACCCTGGGCACGGACCGGGTCACAGCCACTCGGAAGACTACAACCCCCATCTGATCCGGCTCCGGATATTCCCCCTAAAAGAATATGGCCCAGGGGGCGCGTCAACTTTGGCGTAGTCGGCAGGATTACGTGCCCGCAACACCCGGGTACTGCGTGCCTGAAGAAAAGAACGAATTTACCTCAAAAAGAAGTCTCCTGCCGGTTCCGGAGGGTCCATGCCATCGGACTCCATCACAGGTCGATTCCCGCCGGTTGTCCGCCATTAACAGCGTTTTCCCGCCATCTGCAGAGTTTCCCGCCAAGGGGAAGCGATTCCCGCCATTTCCAAAGGTTTCCCGCCTTGGAAGAGCGGACGCCATTATGGGCGTGCTAGAGGGTGGCGAGAGGCCACCTCCCATCGTGGGCCAGGACCGAAAATGGCGCCAAAAGTGGAAACCGCCCCCACCAACAGAGACTGTGATGCTAGAGGTGTCTGTCAGCGTAAAAGAACTGCCCCTGGAGCTGACAATCACCAAGTGGCCCCGGGACCGCCCTCGAAGTGGGAGGAGACGAAAGGAGAGAGAAAAGATGGGTGTCGTCTGGAGCAGTCTGGAGCGAGCGCACCCGGAGGCAGGAAGCCTGGAGAAGAGTAGCAGAGAATCTCACCCGGAGATGGCGAGAGAGCAGAGCAGCACCGGCCCGCTGGCCAGGAGCCTGCTGGAAGAAGAGCAGAGCAGCACCGACCCGTTGGTCAGGAGCCTGCTGGAAACCGCGACCCCACTAGGCCTAGTGGAGGTCCTTGCACAGCTCCCCCGAGACCGGGAGTGTGCACAAACTGCCCTGGAGGGCCTCGCACGGAGGATGGCCCGGGTACAGCGAGAGACATTGGCGGAATGGAGCCGAGAGATGGCCCAGCAAACCAAGACCCGGAGCACGCCAGCCAAGATGAGGAAGCAGACCGCCTCTGAGGATGGCGCGGGAGGACCCAAGGTCGGAGACGGCGCCGAGAAGGGAGCCGAACGCATGGAGGCAGGTAAAGGGGACGTCTATACCCCAAACCGGGACACCGCTTGCCTGCCCCAGCTCCCCGTCGCAGAGCCCGAAAGTCCCCCTGCTGTGCCCGAAAACGCCATGTCACCGACGCAGACTAGGCCCCAACCGGAAGCCGCCGCCGCGACCCCTGTGACGTCACACGCCTCGACCCCGAGCGTGACCAAGCAGGAAGTACCACCAGCCTGGTCGCAGGGCCTAGAATTCCCGGGCGTCGCATCACCAACAGCGCCCCCTACCTCCGCGGAGCCTCCGGCCTGGCCGCAAGGCCAGGTAGCCCAGGGCGCCGCCGTCCTAACGGTGCCCTTCACCTTCCAGGTGCCCCAGGCCTGGCCGCAAGGCCTGGGCAACCCGGGCGCCACCACCACCGCGCCCGCACCCGTAAAATCAAGGGTGCCGCGTCTGGGAGAGGACTTGTTTGCCCAGCACACGTGGCCGGACGGGCAGCCTTTCATCTGGCCCCAGAAGTATTACGAACTGGAGCACCAGAGGAGGGTTGGGGCCATGTGTGCACCCCTGATTCCGGCTCCGAAGCCCGTAATAAGGATCTCGCCCCCGCTAGCGGAAGCGCAGTTTGAGTGGGACCCCACCGGAGAAGATCTAATGGGGTTCACTCAGGAAACCAGGGCAGCTGCAGCGGAGCGTGCTGAGTGCTGCCGCCAACAGCTCGAGGAGTTTGCGAGGGAGCGGAGAGAGAGGCGGGTCCGGGAACAGCGAGCTCAAGTAAGGAGCGCGGAGCAGAAGAGCCGGGCCAGGAGAGACCCCCGTGCAGCGCACAGTCCCCGCACCACCGGAACTGTAATTAAGTTCAATATGCAGCATGGGTGGGGCTTCGTCAGAGACCACAACACCCCCGGCGACGTCTTTGTCACGCGCAGAGATGTGGAGTCCCATCTGCCGGAGGGGCACAGAGGTCGTGACCTTTATATCGGGGACGAGGTCACCTTTACCCGGCACAAGTGTGCCAAAGGACCTTACGCCCTCCATGTGCATCGCCTGACAGAGGAGGAGCTGCGATGTGAGGAGGAAGAGCAAGAGGATCCGGACGGGTCTGAAGCTGAGATCCCCAAAGCAAGAGCAGGAGGACGCCGTCGTTGAGGACAGCGAAGGAGAAGCTGTAAATAAGTTACCCGATCGGGGTATAAAGAAACTGTTGCTGCTGCTAATATAGTCCCCGTTGGGACCAGCTGAGTGAACTGTTTACCCGTTAACCCCTTAATCCCACAGGCTGAGGACTGTGAGCAGCCATTCCCTTTCCCTCCTTACCTGGCCGAGGACTGAGAGCGGCCAAATCCCTGTAAATAGTTGCGCGTCCTAAAGCGCCCCCTACCGGTTTTATAGGAAAACCAGTTTTTCTAAGAGACTGTCGCACTTTTCCCGGACACACGTTGCACAGTGTCCGGAGGAGGAACCAGAAACAAGAGACGACGAGAAAGTTTTATCTGCTAAGATATGTTATTTATATAATGTTTTATATGTTTTATATGTTATGCAAAAATTTGTATGCTTTGGTGTTATGTCTTACAGCCCGAGGACGTGCTGTGATTTACCAGGGGGGAATGTAGCACCCTGAGGATTCGGCTGCTACAGGGGTATTGCACCTCAACCCAGGGGTGTGATATTCCACTCCCGGGTAAGGAAGGAGTGTGGAACTGAGCTCGGTAGGCTGCATGCACTACACACATCCCATTTCCGGGGAACAGACCGACGGTACTCCCACTTAGAAATGTGCAGGTACGACCGAGTCTGTTCCTGGCTGGAGTGGGAGGGGGGTGGAACATCCCAAGTAGTGTAGGGGCAGATAGGGGGAGCAGCCTGGGTAAAGATAGGAGCTCATTGGGTGCTGGTCACCTGAGCTCACACATAGAGGGTGTATATAAGGTGGGCACCAACTAAGAACAGGGTCAGTTGCAGAGAGAAAGTCAGGAGCAGAGGAGAAGAGAGACCCAGAGTGAGAGAGGAGAGAGAGAGACCCAGAGGCACAGAAGAAAAGGACTCTAAGATCCCAAACTAAATCCCCGGGTGAAGAGTCGGCACAGGGTACCGGAACCCAAGCTGGTGGGGGTAAAAACACTCCCCAGCCAGAGACCGGAGACCGTGGGCAGCGTTTGCCACGGTCACCCACCACATCCACCACGAAGGCATACCACGTGGAGGGTCAGGGAACCCAAGGCCAAGGGTGTCCCAACAGAAGGCCCGAGGGAGCTGGACCTGGGTGGATCAATAGTGGGGACGGCCAGAGAAAGGACTGAAGGAGAGCTCAGGGTCACGCTCCGGACTTATTTGGGAGTTGGCTGGATCCAGAACCTGGTGGACGCAGCACGGCTCGGGAGGTCACTCGAAGCTGGAGTGACCAGAACATCAGCAGTGAGTAAAACATCCTAAACTGCATAACCCGACTCAGTCTCTGATTGCCGTCTACACTGCATCACCACAACTCCCATCCTCTGCACCTGATCCCCCTGAGGCTATACCCCACCCGTTGGGGGTTATATCACCAGAGCTGCACCTACACCACCAGCCTCAGCGGATCCTGCTGCAGCGGTGGCCACAGTGACCGCAATACAACGGGTGGCGTAGTCGACAAACAAAGAACTTATAACATCTGTAGGACTGCCACATACAACTCAGTTTGACACCCTGGGCACGGACCGGGTCACAGCCACTCGGAAGACTACAACCCCCATCTGATCCGGCTCCGGATATTCCCCCTAAAAGAATATGGCCCAGGGGGCGCGTCAGATCAACTTGCCTCATTATCTTTTTACGAACACCTACAACTTAGGCACACATAATGGACCCAGTCAACCACGACAAAGGATATTAATACACAATCAATTTATCACAGATATGATCATATCTGTGAACCATACACATGGTTTAATTTCTACTAAATATTAACAACTTCTGTGACCTTGCATAGATGAGAACCCTCTGACAGTTAAAGGTTTATTCTCATCTCCAAGATCATAACTCAATGTGTATTAGGTGTAATAATAATATTAGCAAATTCCTCCAATTATAAATGTAGTATAGTTCTTCTGATTCACTATGTTGCATACCCCATGCACAGATCATTGCAACATCTTAGGTATCCATGTGTCACGCAAGATGTGGGAAAAACCTACTGCAACACAAAGGGAAGAAGGAAAGGAAGTCTAGATTCTAGGGAAAGGGGGGAAGTGGAGACCTCCTAGGCTTATCTAGCATCACCCTGTCTTCCCTAACATCCTTGAATTGGCTCTTCACCAAACGCCGCACATGTGCCTTGCCCTGTCTTTCCCTGGCATATGGATAAGGCTAGGGAAGGGAGGAGATGAGCACGAGTTGATCTCAATTAAACACTATAGACAACAGAAGTAGACAAACAGGGGGAAATTACTTAGCTTTAGACGAACTCCAGACAAATGCGCACACGTTCTCAAGCTCCAAACAGCAAGAAGTACTGCTCTTGCTAAAGCCTTCACAAGTTGTAATGAATACACAGCAGATATTTATACAACCAGGCAGGGTGTTAATTAGCGAGAGGAAGGTAGCCGCTGGGTCCGAGAGACAGAGTCTAAGAAAATGTCTGTAAAGCCAAACAGGAGGAGAGCGGACCCTTCCCGCGAGGGCTCACTATCTAAAAAGGATAGGTGAGGATACAGTAGATGAGGGTAGAGCTGGTCATGCAGCAGTATGGTGGAAAGAAGTTTACTGCAGGTTGTAGGCTTTTCGGAAGAGGTGGGACTTCAGGTTCCTTTTGAAGGTTTCCATGGTAGGCAAGAGTCTTTTATGATTGGATAGAGAGTTCCAGAGTAGGAGGGATGCATGGGATAAAGTTTGTGTGCGATTGTTGGAAGAGAAGATAAGAAGTGAGTAGAGCAGGAGATCTTGTGAGGATTGGAGGTTGCGTGCAGGTATGTACCGGGAGATTAAGTCACAGATACATGGAGGAGACAGGTTGTGGATGGCTTTATGTGCCATGGTTAGGGTTTTGAACTGGAGTCTCTGGGCAATGGGGAGCCACTGAAGGGATTGACAGAGAGGAGACGCAGAGGAATAGAGGGGAGACAAGTGGATTAGTCGGGCAGCAAAGTCGGGTGAGATGAGGAGGTGGTGTGTGAGTGGGAGAGACTGATGTCCTGTCTGTCTATGAGGAGATACAAGATAGGGCCAAGTCTGTGATGCCGAGAGATGAGAGAGTCGGTAGTGGTATCCATCACAACCACATTGCCGCCTTTGTCAGACGGCTTTATGGTTATGGTTTGATCCTTTTCAAGTCTGTATAGTGAATCCATTTCACCTCTTGAAAGGTTATGTTATTCCCAATGCTTAGTTTTTGTCAGTTGTATGATGTCCTCCGTAACCAAATTAAGGAAGAAATCTATGGAACTTAAGTCTCCGGTAGGAGGTGGCATTCTAGAAATTTTATTTTTAATGTCCGTGAAGGGATCAATGTATTCAGGTTCACCTCATCAAGATGGTATAGCAACCTCACGCCTTGTAGAAGGTTATTGGGCATTCCCAAGTTGTCACACTCCTTTCTATCCTCCCTAAGGAAGTGCTTTTTTAATTTCAAACGTCTGATGAATAGATGCAGGTCTATTATTATTTCAGATTCATCAAAATCAGTGGTGTGGATCAAACTTAAACGTTTACTCAGTACGCATATTTCATCAGTAGTGAGGGGCATTGATGATAGATTGATGACCTGTGTTGTTAACCACTTCGCGCCAGAGCCTGTTTTTGCCTTCGTGACCGGGCCAATTTTTTCAATTCTGACCACTGTCACTTTATGAGGTAATTACTCTGGAACGCTTCAACGGATCCACCTGATTCTGAGACTGTTTTTTTGTGACATATTGTACTTCATGATAGTGGTAAAATTTCTTCGCTATCACTTGCGTTTATTTGTGAAAAAATCGGAAATTTGGCAAAAATTTTGAAAATTTTGCAATTTTCAAACTTTGAATTTTCATACCCTTTAATCAGAGAGATATGTCACACAAAATAGTTAATGAATAACATTTCCCACATGTCTACTTCACATCAGCACAATTTTGGAACCAAAATTTTTTTCTGTTAGGAAGCTATAAGGGTTAAAAGTTGACCAGCGATTTCTCATTTTTACAACAAAATTTAGAAAAACATTTTTTTAGGGACCACATCTTATTTGAAGTGACTTTGAGGAGCCTTTATGACAGAAAATACCCAAAAGTGATACCATTCTAAAAACTGCACCCCTCAAGGTGCTCAAAACCACATTCAAGAAGTTTATTAACCCTTCAGGTGCTTCACAGGAATTTTTGGAATGTGGAAGAAAACAATGAACATTTAACTTTTTTTCACAAAACTGCTACTTTAGCCTCAAATTTTTAATTTTCACAAGGGCAGCCAGAAAAAATGGACCCCAAAATGTGTTGTGCAATTTCTCCTGAGCACGATGATACCCCATATGTGGTGCAAAGCCACTGTTTGGGCGCACGGCATGGCTCGGAAGGTAAGGAGCGCCATTTGACTTTTGGAATGGAAATTTGACTGGAATGGATAGCGGACGCCATGTTGCATTTGGAGAGCCCCTGAGGTGCCTAAACAGAGGAAACCCCCAACAAGTCACCCCATTTTGGAAACTAGACCCCTCAAGGAACTTATCTAGATGTGTGGTGAGCACCTTGAACCCCCAGGGGCTTCACACAATTTTATAATGTTGAAGGGTGAAAATAAAAAAACACATTTTTATCACAAAACTGCTACTTTAGCCTCAAATTTTTAATTTTCACAAGGGCAGCCAGAAAAAATGGACCCCAAAATGTGTTGCGCAATTTCTCCTGAGCACGCTGATACCCCATATGTGGTGCAAAGCCACTTTTTGGGCGCACGGCATGGCTCGGAAGGTAAGGAGCGCCATTTGACTTTTGGAATGGAAATTTGACTGGAATGGATAGCGGACGCCATGTTGCATTTGGAGAGCCCCTGAGGTGCCTAAACAGAGGAAACCCCCAACAAGTCACCCCATTTTGGAAACTAGACCCCTCAAGGAACTTATCTAGATGTGTGGTGAGCACCTTGAACTCCCAGGAGCTTCACACAATTTTATAATGTTGAAGGGTGAAAATAAAAAAACACATTTTTATCACAAAACTGCTACTTTAGCCTCAAATTTTTAATTTTCACAAGGGCAGCCAGAAAAAATGGACCCCAAAATGTGTTGCGCAATTTCTCCTGAGCACGCTGATACCCCATATGTGGTGCAAAGCCACTTTTTGGGCGCACGGCATGGCTCGGAAGGTAAGGAGCGCCATTTGACTTTTGGAATGGAAATTTGACTGGAATGGATAGCGGACGCCATGTTGCATTTGGAGAGCCCCTGAGGTGCCTAAACAGAGGAAACCCACAACAAGTGACCGAATTTTACAATCTACTCCTCTATATAAATTAATCTAGTGGTGGGAAAATAAGTAGGTAAATGGTCACTAAACCCATAGATGAATTCCCACAGAGGTGTCATTTCCATAATGGGGTCACTTCAGGGGGGATTATGCTGTTCTGGCACTTTTCAGAGTACCAGAGCTAAGGAATCCCCCCTGAAGTGACCCCATTTTGGAAATGACACCCCTCTGGGAATTCATCTATGGGTTTAGTGACCATTTTAACTCGATGGATGATTTCCAGAAACAAGCACGCAATGGAAGGTTTAGATTCTGGAGAACCCCCCCTGGAAATTAAGTGAGCTCTACTCGAATATGTCATTCACTAAATGAACCAAATGTTTGAATGACAAATTGGGATACATTTTTACAGTTTAAAAACGTGGTTCTGTGTGGAAGATTTTAAAGCAGTCAGTGACGCATAAGGCTGGCAATGATGGGCATTGTGGGCAATAGTAGCGGGTATCACGCCTCATTCCTCTCTTAGTACATACACGACATCTTTTCTGGGGGTTCCTTCTTGTTTCCGTTGCTGGAATAAGTGCAATAAAATGTCGCTCAGTGAGTCTTTTCACATCCTCAGATTCTAATGGATGAGCGGGGCTAACACTTTGGAAGACAAGATTTTCAATGACCTTTTCTTGATAATCAAGAAAAGGATCTGAATTTCCTGCTTTTTTGTACAACACAAAAGAATTGTATGTGGCCACCTGAAACAAATAGATAACCAACTTTTTATACCAGGTATAGGACTTTCTTGATACCTGGTATGGCTGTAGAACCTGGTCTGCAAGGTCCACACCCCCCATGTGTTTGTTGTAGTCAATGACTGACACAGGTTTTTGCTTCGGAGTGGTGGATCCTAGTTCTACAGTGGCCCTTGTGGCATCTGTGTGGATCGAGCTGAGGACAAAAATATCCCTCTTATCCCTATATTTCAGGGCAAGCAGCTCTCCGTTGCGTACAGCCCCTGACTGCCCCTTTTGGAACTTTTGGTTGACCAATGGTTGTGGAAACCCCTGACGGTTTTTACGGATGGTCCCACAAGCCCCGATGTTGTGTTCAACCAGGCTTTTAAATAGGGGTATGCTGGTGTAATAATTGTCCACATATAGATTGTAGCCTTTTTGAAAAAATGGACTTATCAGCTCCCAAACAATTTTTGCAGATGTCCCCAGATAAGTAGGGCATCCTGGTGGGTTTAGTTGGCTGTCTTTCCCCTCATATATGCGGAAAGCGGATGTGTATCCGGTTGAACTTTCGCACATTTTATAGATCTTTATTCCAAACCTTGCCCTTTTAGATGGAATAAATTGCTTGAGGTGCAGTCTTCCTTTGAATTTTACAAGGGACTCATCTATAGAAATATTTTGTGTTGGGGTGTAGAGGCTTAAGAATTTTTCTGTCAAATTTTCAATGATGGGTCTAATTTTATATAACCTGTCATGTTCTGGGGCATTTCTGGGCAGGCATTGACTATTGTCGTTAAAATGCCAAAACCGCATGAGCATTTCATAACGGGTCCTAGGCAGAATGACTGAAAACATAGGGGTGGCTTGAACAGGGTGGTTGGACCAGTAGGATCGAATGCTCGGTTTTTTAACAAGCCCCATGGCAAATGTAAGTCCTAAAAATTTTTTTATTTCCGGGACATTAGTTGGTGTCCATAAATTTGCCCTAGCATAGTAAGATCGGGGATTCTGGCTTATGAATTGGGATGCATATACATTTGTTTGCACGACAATATGCTCTAGCAAGCTGTCTGTAAAAAAACAAATTAAAAAAATGAATTGGTCCAAAATCTTCCACCTCCACATTTATACCAGGAGTGGCGTTGAAATCAGGGATGAATGGAGCAGCCGAATCCGAAGCCTCCCATCTGGGAAATGCTAGATCATGTGGCAAAGCCCCTTGTACACTGGCGTGCGCCAATTCACTAGTAGCAGGGACAGCGCTTGTACTGGGCAGTGTTCCCTGATCTGGAGACGTTTCTCCAGTAGCGCTATTTGCCCCTATTGTTGTACTGGTCCTTGGGCTTGAGGATGGACCAGAATCACTGCTCATTTCTGAGCTCTCAGTGTCGCCGCTACTAAAGCCCTCAAAATCCATATCTCCATCTGAGATTGCGCTGTCATCAGTGTCAGAACACAGCACGGCATACACCTCCTCTGCGGTATAAGTCTGACGGGCCATTTTATTTTTAGATTTTTTGACTGGACTGAACGGACCGGACTGAACGGACGGGACTGATCTGACAGGACTGACTGACCTGACAGGACTGACTGACTGATCTGACAGGACTGACTGACTGATCTGACAGGACTGACTGACTGACAGATCTGACAGGACTGACTGACTGACAGATCTGACAGGACTGACTGACTGGACTGATCTGACAGGACTGACTGACTGGACTGATCTGACAGGACTGACTGACAGGACTGACTGACTGACAGATCTGACAGGACTGACTGACTGACAGATCTGACAGGACTGACTGACTGATCTGACAGGACTGACTGACTGATCTGACAGGACTGACTGACTGATAGATCTGACAGGACTGACTGACTGATAGATCTGACAGGACTGACTGACTGACAGATCTGACAGGACTGATCTGACAGGACTGACTGATCTGACAGACTCACTAACCCTAACTCTTACTTTCTTTTTTATTTTATTTTTTTTTTACTTTCACAGTGGCAAGGCTGACACAGCTCTTGTCACACTGTTTCTCCTCTGCTCTCTCACTTCCCTGGTGATCTCTCTGATTGGCTGGTGTGACGCTGACATCATCGAGACCTGAGCCAATCAGGTCTCAATGATGTCAGAGGTCACAGCACCGGGATCCCCGCCGCTCCTGAGGTATGTGGGGGGTCCCGATCGCCGACCACCAGCTGTTACTATCTTTTAAATGCCGCGATCGCTATGGATCGCGGCATCTAGAAGATAGGAACAGGTTAACATCATGGGGACCTGATCCATTCAGGTCCCCATGATGCCACATGTCAGAGCTATCGCTCTGAACCGGTCCCGCAGCGCTAGCAGGACCCTGGGGGTCCTGAGCGCTGCGGGACCACCCACCGTTTTTAAACGTCGGCGCTGCACAGAGCCCGGGCAGCGCCGACGTTTATGTACAGTGGGCGGTCCTGAACCGGTTAAACGGGATTCGGCTGATTGGATCGGCTCCTGAGCAGGTAGTTCAGATCTAAAAAACTCCCTCTCTGCGGGGTTCTCCTGTTATTTCCTCTCCCCCGAAATCCACCCCTTCCTTTTAATTTCCCCTTTTGGGTTTTGAATTTTGTATCAGTATGTGAGACCTCTGTTTCAGAGGAGGATATGTCTATCTAAGGAATATAATTCTGTCTGGTAATCGGCACCTAATATGCTTTGTATTCCCTGAATTCTTCAAGGTAATAAAGAACTTGTGTTTACACTCTTTTAGGTGGTATTGGTACCATTCTACCTTGTTCTGTAACTATGTTTCTTTTTTTGCGATGTCCAGTTCTGATGAGAATTTCTTAGTTACCTCTATTTGCTACTTAAGAGCTTCCTTTTTAGGGTGCCAACCACCATGTGAGGTAGGGGACAATATAGAATAGGGAGAGAGTAGGGAATAATATACACTTTCCTTCCCAGTTTTTTCCAAATAGTGCAGGTTGGTGGTATCACCCTACTAGCCTAGCACATGTAGGGTATCCATGCATGTGTATCTGTATCATTTCTTGACCCTAATGGGAAGCTAAGGGCCTAATCTCATTCTTGATATAGACCCCCCCCCAACATAACTAATAAATAATGGTAAAATATCTTTGCCCAATCATTTTCTTGTTCTATACCCCATTAATATATATAACTGTGATGTACCTCTGAGACCGTCTGCCTCTTTAGAGTACCACTGTGTGTTTATAAAAATATCAGGGTAAACCCCATTTGTTTACAGTGATCCGTGACCATGTGTCTTCTTGGGGGTTTGAAGGAGCAATAAAAAATATGTGTCCCTTCACGTGGATCTCCATTTTCCAGCTGCAAACCATATAGCAGGGCATGCGTCTGAAGTACACCTGTTTATGCCGCATCGCAACATGTCTGAGGAGCAGAATATACAGTCGGTACGGAAAGTATTCAGACCCCTTTAAATATTTAATTTTGTTTCATTGCAGCCATTTTATAAGTTTTAAAAAGTTCATTTTTTTTCTCATTAAAGTACACTCTGTACCCCATCTTGACTGAAAAAAAAACAGAAATGTAGAAATTTTTACAAATTTATTAAAAAAAACAAAAACTGAAATATCACATGGTCATAAGTATTCAGACCCTTTGCTCAGACACTCATATTTAAGTCACATGGTGTCCATTTCCTTGTGATCCTCCTTGAGAGGGTTCTACTCCTTGTGCGGTAGCGCTATTGATCATGTTGAGGGGCACTCACTTCACCGGGTTAATTAAAGCACACATGCAACGTTTTCCAGTAATCTAAAGTCCAGCAGTTTATTACACATCATAAACTGCTTATAACATAGTCCATCTCAGCGGCTCGCAGGAATGTTACACATGTAATATCCTAGAGCCTTTTCAGTGGCAGCTCTGCCGGCTTGGCTTCAGAAACAGTCCTCAGCAAGGTAACAACATCAAGGTCCATATCAAGCACCGTCTTTTACCTTTGTCAGGTATAGCTGCTTCCATTAACTCTGTTCTGCCAAAGCTGTGGTTTAAGGCTCACCAGATGTGGCCTACAGGCCTTGTGCCTTCCAGGTCTAATGGTGTCTCAGGCACAGAGATCAGGTCTCTTGACTCACTGCGTTTCAAAAATCCCCCGAATATATATCCCTCTGTGCGCACAGGACCTGTGATGATGTCACAGTCGTGTGATCAGTCATTGTCACTAACTTCGTCAAGTCACATTTCCGAGTCGTAACCTTGTCAGACCCCCCTCGCTCCCAGCATTCAATATAGCAGTGCGACTCACTTGCCCTTGTATCTAAGGTCAGGTCCGACTCCGTACTGTCTCGTACTGTATTGGGTTGTTTGTATGGGCCTCTCAGACCTGAGTTACTGGAGGACTCACGACCTCTAAACCCACACCCACTATCCTCAGAACATCTTGAAAGGTCTCTAACTTCTGCTGTAGCCGTTCTATTATTTGGAGGGCCCTTTCTCTGTCTGGTCTCACAATTTATAGACGGCTGCCATCTTCTGCTGCTTAGGCGACGCTGTCTTTCCATTAACAGTCTGGCGAGATTCAACTGTTCTACCTCTTGCAGGTAGGTCACACGGTACTCCATCAGCATTCTTATATATGCAAGATTTTCTTCCGTTCCTACAGCGGAGAATGACACCATGCTGTCTTCATCCGGTATCCAGTCCTGATGATCACGTGGACTGCTTACTTTCATCACACCAGACTTCTTTACCATCATTTGCATGGCTTGGCCATTTCTCCCAATGAGCTTTCTTACCAGAGCATGAGGCACCCAGATAACTTCTTCCTGCAGACTTTGAGCTTTTCTCATAAGCTCCAGTTGTCTATTGGCTTGTTCAGTCTTCAACCGGACAATCCGCTTCGTGCAAACACATCACCAGTGCATGTCACTTAGGACAGCCACCCTCTTCACTGTGACTTCAGTTGTGGACAGGACCACCAGCTGTTTAGCTTCTGAGGTCGAGTACACCTTACAGGCTCCCACGGCCTTCCTAAACTCTTCATGCAATGACTCTCTGGTGCATTCTTCTCTCAAATCTTCGGGTACATCTATGAGGCACTTGTACCGAGAAGTTTCTGTCTAACCAGTGGTCTCCAAACGATCATCTGGCTCAGGTTTCAGGGACAACTGACTTCCAGATTCTTCACCCTGTATGCTTCCCCTTAGCTGACTCACAGCTATGAACTCAAGAATTCTCCTCTTGACATTTTCCTTCCCATACTGATCTTCTTTTAACACTTCCTCAGCTCTCCTCAGTTCCACCTTCTCATAGTATAAAGGATTAAGCGCTACTTGTTTGCCCTTTTCCTTCTCCAAGGCGGCCTCGTTCACTGATTGGTACTTTGCCAGGCGACCTTTGAGCTCGAAAACGTCTTCCTCTAGCTCAGCTACTCGCCTCTCAGCAGCCCATCTCTGAAGCTCTTCCTGCTTCAACTGCTCCTTTATCAGCAGAATTCTCTCAGCCCTCTCTGTCTCCAATGTGCCCACTCGGCACTCGACAGCCAGTCTCTCAAGCTTCTCTTGCTTCAAATGGGCTTGTAGTGTCTCCTTGAGCTCCTTGATCTCGGCTCTTACAACCACCGAATCATCCAAGCTCGCATTATTCGAGGAGGTATTTGCTTCATACCTCCCGTCTTCAGTGGCAAACTCCTGATCCTGGTCTGTGGCTTCTCCGATAGACTCCTCCATCTTTTTCCACTCAGCTTCCATCCTGCTGATTCTATCCTGAAGGCACGTCTCTGCCCTTTGCAGATCATCACAGAACGTCTTCAGTTCCTTCACCTGAGCTTCCAGTCCTAGGATCTTTCTACGGAGATCATCATTCTCATCATGGGTGTCCTGCTGAATGGTCTCAATCATTTGTAGCATGTGCTCTGCATCTGTGTCACCCCAGGCCTGGATGCCACAAACTTGTAAGGCTGTGTCTGAGAGCAGGAGGGAGGTTTTCTGGTCATAGACCATTTGCATGCAGCACCTCCTGTCCCAGGCCAGTAGGGGGAGCAGGCTGCCCCTATAAAAACTGGTACTAAGGGCAGGGTTAGGGAGACCAGGACCCACTTCTGAAGTATCCAGAACGGTTCCCAGAAGAGAGGGACAGGTCAGCTGCAGCTGAGGAGTCCAGGAGGCAAAGGAGGAACAGAAAGCCAGGGACAGAGGCGACGAGAGCCGGTACTGGCAGAGAGAGACTACACAACCGGACACTGGGGTCCGTGGCTGTCAGGGTTGCAAGCCCTGCAGCAGATAACCAACCCGCAAGGGATTTTAGGTCCCTTGGCCTAAGAAGCCTGGAGGCTCCGCCACACAGAGGGACCGGTACAGCACGGAGAAGCTACAGGTACCTAAGGCCCGAGTCGCAAGCCATACAGGCGTAGTACACGGCAAGCTCAGGGACATGGGCTATCATACCACTAAAGGGGGAGATAGTCAGCAAGGGCAGAGAGAGAGAACGGTAGGCCTACCCCCTCACCCTGACCAGTGGAGCTCGCCCGAATGCCCTCAGACACCTAGGTCCATTCCTACCCTGTACTCCTGGTGGGTCTGTGATAAGATCAGTAAAAGACTCTGGACTGCATTATTGGACTCTGTGTGGTTACTGCTGCGCCTGCACCATCACCCCCAGCATCCTACTACCTGCCCTGAGGCTACACTCCTCCCGTGGGGAGTTGTACTATTCCCCGCTGCATCCCCAACACCAGTCTCAGCGGTCTGCCTTGCAGCGGCGGTCCTCCCTGACCGCAATCCACGGGTGGCGTAGTCGGACATTACCTAAAACATATAAAAGACTGCCACTGGTCTGACTAGCCTGAGCCACGGGACCGGGTCGCCACTACGACTCCCAGCATTGCCCTGAAGTCCGGTCTCGAGTGCCCCACGGCCCAGGGGGCGAGTCACATCAGCCTTATCATCCTCTAATTTTTTCTTAACCTTGAGGAGATCCTCATAGTCCCTCTTGGTTTATTGCAGGTCCCTATTGTATTCATCATACTCCTTGGATTCACGCAGCTCCCAGTTGAACTGTTCGCGCAGTTTTCTAGGTCTTGATCGCGTCCAGAAACTTCGTCCTTCAGCGCCCCTTTTAAGGCAGATAGCTCCCTATCCCGCTGGTGTAGACCCTCGTCCAGCCTTTGCTTCTCCTGCATCAGCTGCTTCACCTGCTCTTGAAATCTCTGCACTTCCTTTCTTGTGACCTCTGCTTCCTCCGCATCCACAGAGCCTTTCTTCACTTGGTTCAGCTCTGACTGCACCAGGGAGAAACGATTTTTCATTTCATTCAGCTCATCTTCAGACTCCTCTTTCTCAAGCTTCAACTGCAAAACCTCCTCCTTGGTTTTGCTGAGGTCCTCTTTATTTTTCTGGAACATTTCCTTCCATTGGTTGATTTCCTCTCTGCTTTCCTCCAGTTCTCACTGCAAGTTCCACAAAATCTGGTTTATTTTCTGCCGCTCAGACTCCAGGCTCAACTGGTCCTGGGACACATTCTCCATGTTTTTCCTTAGTTGCTGTACATCACTCTGATACTGCTGCCTGAAAGGCTCCAGCTCTTGGTCATGATTGGCCACCTCCTCTTTCAGCGCTCCCTTCAGGGCTGTCAGTTCCTGAACCTTCTGTCTCAGTAGATCATCATGCTTGTACTGAATCTACAGAACTGCATCCAACTCTTCCTCCTGGTCTTCTTTATTATCTGATACTGTACCAGAGGTTGCTACTGGCAGCATCACCTCCTCTTCCATCCTGATCTCCTCTGCTTCTAAACGAGAATCCACACTCGGAATAAAGGCACACAGCATTGCATTTTCTTTATTTACCCTTTCAGCAAAGACTACAGGAGCAAATTTTGTGGCCCTTGTACCTTCGACGACGAAAGTGGGACTTTCTCACCTCATTTAACTCCTCCTGACTGAACTCTCTTTCTACTTTCATAGTGTCACTCCCCATGGTGTCAACCCCTTCTACTGGAGCTACCCAGTTATCAACGGTTGAATTGTCATTTTTAGGCGGTACCAACACACGACCGGTAACCGATTCTGGTTTTGTATGCCCCACCCCCTTTTGAGACTCCACCCCTTTTGGACAACCACACCTGTAGGGGGTGCTTTAAAAAAAAAAACGCCATAGTCTTAGGACCCTGTTCACAACATATCTTAGTACCTCCCTGGGCACTCTGGGATAGTGCCGGCGACACAGGAGAACTCAAGGAATGGTCCGCTGCCGCCATTCTGTAATGTGCCAACAGCTCCTGCCGTTCCAGCACCATGTCCTGTTGCCATTTCCCAAATACCTGCTGCAATTTTAACAGGCACTTTAATCGCTCAATAGCTTCAGTCTCATTTTCTGCTCCATTCACAGCCATCTTTATCAGCTCCTGCATTTCTTTAGCACACTCTATTTTGCTGAAGAGCGTTTGCAGCCGGTCATCTAACCCTTTCTCCATTCCGTCTGGGGATACTGCTCCATTCATAGCCATCACAGTACGCTGTTCACACCAGACACTTCACACCGCTCTCCCCGGAAAAATTTTCGTGGCCCCACCAAGCCACAGCAAACCAGATTTGAGTGCGACGACAATTTTCATAACCCCGCCGAGTTACAGCCAGAAGCTTTAATCTTCGTGGCCCCGTCGAGCCACAGTCAGATGCTTGCATCCATATTGGTCGTCCTGTGCCGTTACCCCTTGCAACCAGACTGCAGTTAACCGCATTCTCTAACCAATTGTGAGGTAGCGCTATTGATCATGTTGAGGGGCACTCACTTCACCAGGTCAATTAAAGCACACATGCAATGTTTTCCTGTAATCTAAAGTCCAGCAGTTTATTACACATCATAAACTGCTTATAACATAGTCCATCTCAGCAGCTCACAGGAATGTTACACACAAAATATCCTAGACCTTTTTCAGTCGTAGCTATGCCAGCTTGGCTTCAGAAACAGTCCTAAGCCAAGTAACAACATCAATGTCCATATCAAGCACGGTCTTTTACCTTTGCCAGGTCTAGCTGCTTCCATCATCTCTGTTCTGCCAAAGCTGTGGTTTAAGGCTCACCAGATGTGGCCTACAGGCCTCGTGCCTTCCAGGTCTAAAGGGGTCCCAGGCACAGAGATCAGGTCTCTTGACTCACTGCGTTTCAAAACCCCCCCGAATATATATCACTCTGTGCACACAGGACCTGTGATGAGGTCACAGTCATGTGATCAGTCACCTGAAGGGGAGGTACGTGGTGAGCCAGAACACACCCCCTCAGACATTTTGGCAATGCAGCAAGCCGCTACATTACATCCTTCATTGGAGTCCAGCTGTGTTTAATTAAACTGATAGGACTTAATTTGGAAAGGCACACACCTCTCTATATAAGACCTCACAGCTCACAGCGCATGTGTAACATCCCTGGCGGCGTGCTGACATGGCTTACCATCACCCAATATGCAAGACCACCAACTTACCTACCAGTCCAGGCTGCACACTATGCTCCTCTACCTGCTGTGTGCATGTCTCTTGTCTGCTGGCTTAGAGCGGCGGCGCTGGCACTTCCTGATTCTTAACCCTCAACTGGTGAGGTGGGGTTTTTGTCACGCAACTGGTCATGTGGGGTTTCCTATAACCCAGTGTTTAGAAATCTCTTATTTTTACAGAAAATTCAAAGATCACGTTTGTTTTAATCGTTTTCTTATTGCCGATTGATTACACATGAGTATAACAAATTGTTGACATCCACGAATGGATGGAAGCTAATGAGACACGGATCCTCATACCAGCATTTTTCAATGAATGGCAGCCGAACAAAAATTCCCTGGGTTGTGGCAAACCCCACCTCACCAGTTGAGGGTTAAAGTTACAGTGTGCACAGTCCTAATGTGTCCCCAGCCTATTGCTGTGAGTCACTGGATACTTAAACCTCCTCCACCCAGTGGGGGGTGCCTGAGCAACACTTTCTTTCGGTGTGTTCTGTGCAACTGAGTAGCCAGGTCCTGTCCTGTATCTGTGACTTCTAGTCTGTTTCTGCCACCCCGGGGGCTGAGAACCCAGGCCCGTTACCTGCATCTGTGACTTCTATTTTTTTCCGCCACTCTGGGGGCTGTATGCACAGGCTTGTTCCTGTATCTCTTTCCAGTGTCAGTTCCGGTCTGAACTGTGTCCTAGCACGTTACCTGTTTGTCTCTATGTCCGATCCTTCCCTTTTCCTGCAGAGTCTGAACCAGTACTTAACTCCTACTCATTGTCTCTGTACTTCTGTTTGTGAGTTTTGTGTCCACTCACTACTTCATTGCAAGTACCTTGTGTGTATCTGGTTCTGCTTGTCCCGTTTCCCTGCTTTTGTATCTACCGCCTGTGTTCCAGCTATCTTCCTGTGTTTCCCAGTCTGTTCCATGTGAACAGAGCGCTGTTTTGTCTGTCCGCACCTGCGGCTCTGCTCCGCTCTGCTCTGCTTGTCCCCGCACCTGCGGCTCTGCTCTGCTCCGCTTGTCATCTGCATCTGCGACTCTGCTCCGCTTGTCCTCCGCACCTGCGGCACTGCTCTGCTCCGCTTGTCCTCCACTCCTGCGGCTCTGCTCCTGTATTCAAGTCTGTACTGGTCCCTAACCAGCCTGTTTACCTACCTGTCAGTACCTGCCTGTCTGTATACCAGCCGTGCCTGCCAGTACCCGCCCGTTTGCATACCAGCCAAACCTGTCCTTTCCTGCATTCCCTGGTGTGGGTCAACAGCTGTGTGACCGAGGTCTGACCTGGAGTAGCACCTGGGCCACCTCCCTCATCCCTCCTCAGACTACGGAGTCGATTAAGCCGCTGTGTGTCCATGGTCGGATCTTGCAAGGCACATAGTCACGCCCCTCCAGGCACTCCTCGGTTCGTGGCCCAGTGGAACCACTAACCACGCTCACGCCAAACTGTCCGGGCGTGAGCGTAACAGCATGTCAGACCAAATGAGAATCATGAGCTCAAAGGAACTGCCCAAGGAGCTCAGAGACAGAATTATGACAAGGCACAGATCTGGTCAAAGTTACAAAAGAATTTCTGCATTACTCAAGGTTCCTAAGAGAACAGTGGCCTCCATAATCCTTAAATGGAAGAAGTTTGGGACCACCAGAAGTCTTCCTAGACCTGGCCGTCCAGCCAAATTGAGCAATCGTGGGAAAAGAGCCTTGGTGAGAGAGGTAAAGAAGAACTCCAAGATCACTGTGGCTGAGCTCCAGAGATGTAGTAGTGAGGTGGGAGAAAGTTCAAAGTCAATTATCACTGCAGCCCTCAACCAGTCGGGCCTTTATGACAGAGTGGCCCGACGGAAGCCTCTGCTCGGTGCAAGACATATGAAAGCCCGCATAGAGTTTGCTCAGAAACACATGAAGGACTCCCAGACTATGAGAAATAAGATACTCTGGTCTGATGAGACAAATATAGAACTTTTTGGTGATAATTCTAAATGGTATGTATGGAGAACACCAGGCACTGCTCATCACCTGCCCAATACAATCCCAACAGAGAAACATGGTGGTGGCAGCATCATGCTATGGGGGTGTTTTTCAGCTGCAGGGACAGAACGACTGGTTGCAATTGAAGGAAAAATGAATGTGGCCAAGTACAGAGATATCCTGGATGAAAACCTCTTCCAGAGTGCTCTGGACCTCAGACTTAGCCGAAGGTTCACCATCCAACAAGACAATGACCCTAAGCATACAGCTAAAATAACAAATAAGTGGCTTCAGAACAACTCTGTGACCATTATTAACTGGCCCAGCCAGAGCCCTGACCTAAACCCAATTGAGCATCTCTGGAGAGACCTGAAAATGGCTGTCCACCAACGTTCACCATCCAACCTGATGGAACTGGAGAGGATCTGCAAGGAAGAATGGCAGAGGATCCCCCAATCCAGGTGTGAAAAACTTGTTGCATCATTCCCAAGAAGACTCATGGCTGTACTAGCTCAAAAGGGTGCTTCTACTTAATACTGAGCAAAGGGTCTGAATACTTATGACCATGTGATATTTCAGTTTTTCTTTTTTAATAAATTTGTAAGAATTTCTACATTTCTGTTTTTTTTCAGTCAAGATGAGGTGCAGAGTGTACTATAATGAGAAAAAAAATAACTTTTTAGAATTCACCAAATGGCTGCAATGAAACAAAGAGTGAAAAATTTAAAGGGGCCTGAATACTTTCTGTACTCACTGTAGGCGGTTACAACCCTTCTACCTTGTATCTCGAGTCTGGGGGGCAAGGACAAGGATTGTGAGCCCTGGACACTGTTACCATGGGGCGTCGCCTTAGGCATCGCTTCCGGAACCAGTGAGTTCCAGCGGCCATGTCCTGCGTTTCACAGACCGGAAGTGAGATCTTCGGACTGGAAATGCGTCACGCACTGTAGACGGAGCCACAACAGCGCAGTGTTGGTTTAAAATGGAGACAGTGAGGTGAGTGCCTCTACTGCAACATTGAGCACGTTATCCCACAAACGTGTCTGTAATGATATTACCGTCTACACGGCAGGAATAAGTACCTCCCCTGATGAATCAATGTGTTTGAAGAAACGCGTCAGGAGAATGGAGGAAATGAATGAACTAGGGAACCGGCATGGTATATCCTCAACTTGGGTGAGATTATTCCCTTTTTTTTCCTACGGTTGGTGAATAATCACATGTGTGCACACAGTTACACCAATACCGCATTATTGTGCATACAGGGTGACAGTGGTATGTTGAGATCATAGCCCTATGTCGCTGCATGTATGTAGCTGCACCTATAAGAGTGTTATCCCCTTTGACCAAAGTGGACAGGTTTATAGAGGATGTCTGACTGATATATGCTAATTATTGTCATCCTACATAAATACCTGAGAAAAGGCATAATATGCTCCACAGTTGAAGAAAGGGACCGGGGTTCCACTAGTAACCACTTGAATGCTCAGCTAGTTTGAATGAGCATTGCCATTTCTGAACTAAGGTACATAGAAAAACTGTTCAATAGTACACACGTGGTCAAAATTATTGGTTCCCCTCGTTTAATGAAAGAAAAACCCACAATGGTCACAGAAATAACTTGAATCTGACAAAAGTAATAATAAATTAAAAATGATTAAAATGAACAAATGAAAGTCAGACATTGCTTTTCAACCCTGCTTCCACAGAATTTAAAAAAATATTAAGCTCATGAAGTAGAAATGATGGTACTCTTAACTTAATATTTTGTTGAACAAACTTTTAAGGCAATCACTGATATCAAACGATTCCTGTAACTGTCAATGAGACTTCTGCACCTCTCGACAGGTGTTTTGGCCCACTCCTCATGAGCAAACTGCTCCAGTAGTCTCGTGTTTGAAGGTTGCCTTTTCCAGACGGCATGTTTCAGCTCTTTCTAAAGATGCTCAATAGGATTTAGGTCAGAGCTCATAGAAGGCCACTTCAGAATAGTCCAATGTTTTCCTCTTAGCCATTCTTGGGTGTTTTTAGCTGTGTGTTTTGGGTCATTATCCTGTTGCAAGAATCATGACCTGCGACTGAGACCAAGCTTTCTGACACTGGGCAGCACATTTCTCTCTAGAATCCCTTGATCGACTTGAGATTTCATTGTACCCTGCACTGATTCAAGACATCCTGTGCCAGACACAGCAAAGCAGCCCCAAACATAACAGAGCTTCCTCCATGTTTAACAGTAGGGACAGTGTTCTTTTATTGATATGATTCAAGGGGTTGTCCACTACTATGGAAAATAGCCCAATGTATTTTTATGATGAACAGAAGCTTCTTTGTAATTACCTTCCTCTGCTGTTTCTGCCTGTGAGCAACGCTATCACTGGCCACTCACAGGCAGCACGTGACCCCCGCTGAGGTCATGTCAAGTGAGGCGTGACTCAGCGCTGGGATCCCCGCGGTGGCTGCTGGGTTGTGGGCAGGGTTACCCCCGCGTCACACTCTGCATCCACCACTTGCTTTCCCAATGAATGGGGAGAGGAAGAGCACGCGGTGGATGCCGGGTGTGATGCGCGGGGTAACCCCGCCCACAACCCAGCAGCCACCATGGAAAGCAGAAGAGGGACCCTCGGCTGCAGCCTGAACTTGTCAGCACCGACTGCAGCTGGGGGTCACGTGATGCCTGTGAGCAGCCAGTGATAGCGCCGCTCACAGGCAGAAACAGCAGAGTAAGGTATTTACAAAGAAGCTTCCAGTCATCATAAAAATACATTGGACTATTTTCAATAGTAGTGGACAATCCCTTTAATTTTTCTGTCCGTGAACATTGACATCTGTCCATGGGACATTCTCCCAGTAGCTTTGTGGCTTGTCAACATGTAGTTTGGCAAATTCCAGTCTGGCTTTTTTATGACTTTTTTTTCAACAATGATGTTCTCCTTGGTCGTCACCCATGAAGTCCACTTTGGATCAAACAACGACGAATGGTGCGATCTGACACTGATGTTCCTTAAGCTTGAAGTTCACCTTTAATCTCTTTAGAAGTTATCCTAGGCTCTTTTGTTACCATTCGTATTATCCGTCTCTTTCATTTATCATCAATTTTCCTCCTGCGGCCACGTCCAGGGAGGTTGGCTACAGTCCTATGGATCTTAAATTTCTTAATAATATGTGCAACTGTAGTCACAGGCATATCAAGCTGCTTGGAGATGGTCTTATAACCTTTACCTTTAACATGCTTGTCTATAATTTTCTTTCTAATCTCCTGAGACAACTCTTATCTTTGCTTCCTCTGGTCCATGTTGAGTGTGCTACACACCATGTCACCAAACAGCACAGTGAGTATATGTAACCCTATATACAGGCCCACTGGCTGATCATAAGATTGTAGACACCTGTGATGCTAATTAGTGGACACAACTTCATTTAACATGTCCCTTTTGTCACATTATTTTCAGGGGTACCATCATTTCTGTCCAGGCCTATTTGAAGTGTTTATTTTTTTTTTAAATTCTGTGGAAGCAGAGTTGAAAAGCAATGACTGACTTTCATTTGTTCATTTTCATAGATTTTTAATTTATTATTACCTTTGTCAGATTCAAGTTATTTTTGAGACCATTGTGGGTTTTTCTTTCATTAAACGAGGGGTACCAACAATTTTGACCACGTTTGTATATAAGGATATGAGCATTTATTGTACAGTTTGTGGCCACCCCTAGCTGGTCACTAAATTGTTATTTGTACCTGCTGTGTGTTTGGCTGCATGTCCAGTGACAATTGGTTTTGGAATACTGGCACTATTCTAATCACCTACTGGTCACTGAGGTGAGATGTGGCACCCAGGGGATGGGGACTACTCGGCGCCCGGGCCTTAATGCCTGGCCTTGGGGGATGTCGCGGTGGTCGGCTCCCGGGCCCGTACCCTGGGGTCTCTCTTAAAAAAAAAAAGGGGTTAAATGGAAAATGAAAGTACGTGACGCCACCTGTGGTGTCTGGTGAGGACCACCAGCACTGCGGCAGTCCACTGAGGCCGGTGTTACGGCAGCTATGATGGGGTAGCTCCCCACAGGTGGAGCTAGGCCTCAGGGCAGCGGTGTTCGGTAAGGTGCACTATATGGCGGTGACCCAGCCGGGTCCAAGGAAAAAATGGGAGACACACTCACGTTTGGCTTCAGTACCTTTTTACTGGTGGAGTTGCGGTACCGCCCGGAGAACTGTAGGGTGAGGGGTGCACTGCAGGTCTCTCCCCAGTGAGCAGGTATAGGGCCTCCTGTATCCTTGCCGCTTGAGTAGTTTATGGCCTCTCTGAAACTAGGCCTAACTTAGTCCTTGTGTTGCGCCGGCTGACCTGGTGTTAGGGCCTTTTGCTGAAGAGCACGCTCCTGGTATGGCGGAGCCTCCGTGCCTCCTGGTCCTGTTACGTGTCAGCTCCTGGGCTATCCTGAGACCTGAAGTCTTCCAGGAAAGATCCGGTTGTTTTCTACAGAGGGTATACTGCTCTGCAGACTGTGAGCCGGTGTCCGGTATATTTCTGGGGTTTGCTTATGAATCTCCTCGGTCCCCGATGCTACTGTTCCACTAGCCTTCGGCCTACTCTGGGCCCTCACTAGGCTATACACACTGGCAGTAAGCTGGCTGCCTCTTCTGCCGCTCTTTAGAGCGTCGGCAACGCTCCTAGCTGTCTCTCTCTGAGCTGCATGCAGCAGACTCCAAACAACTCCTCTCAGCAGAAACCTACTGAGTCACTAACCTTCTGTGTCTCAGCAGAGACTCCTGACTGGACTCACTCCTTAGACAACAGACTGAACTCCCTCTCTTCCTGCCTCCACCCTCCTTTATATATTCACTAAAGGGCTCCCTCTGGTGGTTCTGAGGTAGGGTGGAGGTGTGTGTATGCTCTGAGGGCCTCTTGTGGAGAAAACCTGAAATGCACCCCCCTTTGGTCTGTGACTCCATGCACAGCAGGGCGTCACATTCCCCCCTAGTTAAAGTCAGCACTCCCGGGCTGAAGCACATTTTGTAAACAATAGAAATAACAAGCTTCCCTTTATGGGAGGTTAGAACACTTGAACGTTGCATAACAAAACATGAATAAAAATATATATATACATTGCAAAAGCAGTAGGCAGTGAGCAACCAGAAAGTCCAAGTCTCTTCCGGAGAAGTTGCTCAAAGGGGCACTCCAGGGAGCGCAAATATTTACAAAGAAAATCTTTGGGCTGCACAAAGTCCTCAGCCTCAGAGTTCATATATAAGGAATAAACAGGTTACGGTTAAAGTGTCCATATCACTTGAATTGTCCATTCAAAGGGAAGAAATATAAGTTACACACATTAATACAATACGTAGTATAATACATAATACCTCAGGGGTAACTATCTACATTCTCAGAAATTGTACTATTTTATTCAATGTACCTAGCAGGGGGTTTACCTCTCGTGCTGCGTACTGATCTGCGTAATGCAGTGGTCTGTGGGGTATCAATGTCTGTATCATCAGTTACCCTGTCTGCCCTTCGTGTGGGTAAGTTGTAAAATTGCCTTAACCTCTCTATGGGACTGGCAAGTGTACCATTGGCTGGGCCTTCTTGCTCTGCTCCAGCCGGAGATCCTTCTTGAGCTGGCTCTTCAGCAGCACTTACAGGTCCAACTTGCTGTAGAGAGTTTTCTGGTTGCTGGAAGAAGTGGAGTACTGGGACGATCACCGCTCCTCCTATTTGAGGCCAATCTGCCGGGAAGTCACCTAAGTCAGTATGGATTACTGCTTCTTCAGGTTCCTCCTGGATGATGAGGGGCACTTCTACTTGGGGTTTTAGCAGATCCGGACACAAGTTTAGATGGTCCCGAGATACTGTTGCAGTGGTTCTCCCTCCATCTTTGCTGATCAAACACGTCTTCCTGTTGTCAAACCTTGAATTCAACACAGTGTAGGGTTCTCTCTCCCACTGGTCATCAAGCTTGTGGTTCCTCCGCTTCCTTTTCAATACCACTTCTCCTGGTGTGAAGGGTTCTGCTGGTGACCTTCTGTTGTATTGCGCCTCTTGTTTATCCCTCACCCGAGTGAGACTGTCTTCGACACAGGCTTGTACTCTTCTGTACTGCTCCTGTCTGGCTGTGTCCCAGTCCTCAGTGGTTGCATCAGCTTCAGGTTCTACCACACCAAGCTCCAGGTCCATGGGCAACTTCCCAGGTCTTGCCCGCATTAGATATGCCGGAGTGCAATTGGTGGAGCTTACTGGTATGTGATTATACAGATCCACTAAGTCAGATAGTAAGTCTGGCCACTGGTTTCTCTCTTCTAGTGGTATGGTCTTCAGTAGATCGATGATGATGTTGTTCATCTTTTCACAGAGACCGTTAGTTTGGGGGTGGTACGGTGTAGTCCTGATCTTTTTACACCCGTACAGATGGCAGAACTCTTTGAACAATTCAGCCTCAAAGGCCGGGCCTTGGTCAGTCAGTACCTGCTCAGGGTATCCATGGGGTCTGCAGAAGTACGCTTGAAACGTCTTGGCTGCTGTCTCTGCTGTCAGGTCTTTGACAGGGGCGACAACGAGGAACCTGGAGTAGTGATACACCATGGTCAGGGCGTAGGAGTATCCTGACTGGCTGGGGGAGAGCTTGACATGGTCCAGGGCCACGATCTCCAGGGGCCGAGTTGGCTTGATGGGTTGCAGGGGTGCCTTCTGGCTGCTGAAGTCTTTCCTTCTTAGGCCGCAGGTTCCACAGTCCCGGCACCACCTTTCAATGGAGCTGCGCATTCCTACCCAGTAGAATCGACACTTCAGCAGGGTCTCTAGCCTTTTCTAGCCAAAGTGCCCCGCCTGATTGTGGTAAGCTTCTAATACCATCTGGATGTCTGTCTTCGGGACTACTATCTGCCATACCATCTCATGGGTTCTTGGATTAACGTACCTCCGGCACAGCTTCTCACGGTAGATAAACAGCCGGCTTCTCTTGTTCCACAGCTGCTTTGTTTGCAGAGACGCATCTTTCTCCAGGGAAGCACCTTCTTGGGTTATCAGCTGTTTGATGTGGCTGACAACCGGGTCACTGTCCTGGGTCTCTTTCCAGCTGTGGTGAGGAAGGGGGTTTAACGTCTTTTCACGCGGCTTCCTGGAGGCTCGTTGCTCATGGATCATCCCACTCCGGTGAAAGGCAGGTATCTCTATCTCTTCCAGGTCATCCACTTCTTCTTCTGTGTCTGACTAGTGAGGCATCCTAGACTGAGCATCGGCGTTGGCGTTCTTGCGGCCCGCCCGGTACTTTATGGTGAATTGGTAGTTTGACAGCCGAGCCATCCATCGTTGTTCCATGGCTCCCAGCTTGGCTGTTTCAAGATGAGTTAAGGGGTTATTGTCAGTGTAGGCAGTGAACTTGCTGGAGGCTAGGTAGTGCTTGAACCTTTCTGTAATGGCCCAGACCAAGGCCAGAAACTCCAACTTGAAGCTGCTATAGTTCTCTGGGTTCCTCTCGGTCGGCCGGAGCTTCCTGCTTGCATACGCGATGACTTTCTCCTGGCCATTCTGCTTCTGACTTAGGACAGCTCCCAATCCTTCATTGCTGGCATCAGTATACAGCAGGAACGGTTGGCTGTAGTCAGGGTAGGCTAGGATCTCATCACCTGTCAGGATCTCATTCATTTCTTGAAATGATTCAGCCTGTTCTTTACCCCAGTGGAACGGGGGATTTCTGCCCTTGGGGGACTGTCCTACCAGGAGGTCTTGCAGAGGTGCTGCTCTCTTGGTGTAATCTTTTACAAACCTCCGGTAGTATCCTATCAGTCCCAGGAACTGACGCACCTCCTTGAGGTTCTTCGGCTCCGGCCATTTCTGGATGGCAGTGACCTTCTCCGGGTCTGGTGCTACCCCTTCTGGACTGACAATGTGTCCCAGGTACTGTACCTTCTTCTTGAGCAGGTGGCACTTGGAGGGCTTCAACTTCATCCCATACTGGGACAGTGACTCAAATACCTCCGCCAGGTGCTTCAAGTGGTCCTCATACGTCTTGGAGTACACAATCACGTCATCCAGGTATATTAACACAGTCTCGAAGTTGCAGTGTCCCAGGCAACACCCCATCAATCTCTGGAACGTTCCGGGGACATTGCAGAATCCAAACGGCATACTGTTGAACTCGCAGAGTCCCATCGGGGTGGTGAAGGCCGTCTTCTCCCGATCCTCCTCAGCCACAGCTACTTGCCAGTACCCACTAGCGAGGTCAAGGGTGGAAAAGTAATTTGCAGACTTCAAGGCAGCCAGGGATTCCTCAATACGTGGTAAAGGGTATGCATCTTTATGTGTAATGCGATTTACTTGACGGTAATCTACGCACATCCTCATGCTTCCATCCTTCTTCCTGACTAGAACTAGGGGAGCTGCCCAGGGACTACAACTATCCCTTACTACCCCTGCCTTCTTCATGTCATGCAACATCTCCTTGGCTTTCTGGTAGTGTGCTGGAGGTATAGGCCTGTACCGTTCCTTGATGGGGGGATGGTTGCCTGTGGGGATGTGATGTTGTACCCCCTTAATCCTCCCAAAGTCAAGCGGGTGTTTGCTGAATACCTGCTCGTATTCCTGAACCACCCGGTGTACTCCCTGTTTCTGGTGGGCAGGAGTGGTGTCTGTCCCAACGTGGAGCTGTTGACACCAATCCCCCTCCTGTGTTGTAGGGTCATTATCCCCCACTTGGTCTGGGGAGGTTAAGGACTCCGCCGTGTGAATAGAGTTATTATTTACAGTATAGAGTTTGGCAATAGTGGCATAACGTGGTAATTTAACCTCGTCTTCCCGATAGTTAAGAAGACGGACGGGCACCCTCCCATTGCGTACATCTACTACCCCCCTGGCGGTTAAGAGTGTAGGTCTGTGCTCTGAGCTAAGGGGTTCTACTACCGCCTGGTAGCTCTGTCCTTTAAGACCTATTGCTGCTCTACACCAGATAAGCATTTCACTCATTGGGGGAATTACAATGGGTATCGGGTCAGTTACCCGCACGTTACCAATCTCACCGCCGGTCAGCTTCGCTTGCTGCTGGTACGTCAGGGCTCGGATCTCCTTCTGGATTGCTCTCCTCTGCCCTGGTCTGGCAACGTCAGCGAGCTGTTGGAGTAAAAACACAACCTCCTCCAAACAGTTACCAACAATGTTAGTGCCTAGTACCATATTCAGTCCATTTTCCTCATTGACAGTCTTCACTACAATAAGTCCATGGTCCTTTAACTCCACTCTCCCCACTTTTACTGCTACATTCTTAACCCCGAGTAGGTCAAGAGGGAGGCCGTTAGAGGCATATACTGAAAAGTCTGGGTTTGGGGGTTGGAGACTGTCCATGGACCAGTATTTGCTATAGAGGACATCAGGTATGATTGTTACCTGGGATCCGGTGTCCAGCAGGGCAGGTATCGCAATGCCGTCAAGTATGATGGATAGGAAAGGTCTTCCTCCCACGAACCTGCGGTGCCAGTCTGAGGGGCCTGCTGAGTCTATTCCTGGGTGCTGGTCCTCGGACCCAGGGTTTACTCGTTTAAAGGACACTGGTGCACTGTGTGACCTGCCTTCTGGCAGCGGTGGCAGACGAACTCTTGGTGAGGATGGCGCTGATTGTTGGTCCTTCCTGGGGGTGGCGTTGTCCTCCTCCGGGGTGGCGACGTCCTCCTTCTCCTCCGGTTCATCCAGGGGACATCCTCAGGGCAGTCGGCTAGCAGGATCTTTCCTTCCGTCTCTGGCTCAGTCCGTAGTTGCAGGGCACTCATCACAGTGGCCAGGTTTTTGGTCAGCTGGCGCGCTTCTGAGCGCAGACAGTCCAGCTCAGTAGGGGGCGCTGTGTGCACTTTGGCTTCAGCAGCCAGCGGGGAAAAGGTGGGTGCTGCTGGCGTTGGAGTGGCCCCACCCTGGTAACGCTGGATAGACGTATCTGCTGTCTCCAGGGGTTGCAGTCCCTTGATAGCCATGTCCTTAAGGGTGTCGAAGGTAGCATCTGGATGGTCCAAGGACCACCAACGCACAGTCCTGCTCTCCGCTTGGGACCTCAGCCCCCGGACAAATTGTTCTTTTAGCATTTTACTCTCATTGGTTATGCTAATTGGACTAACCTGTTTTAGAGCTCGCAGGGCCACCTGTAAACGGCAGTAATAATCCCGAACGCTGTCCTCTGGCTTCTGAGAGCATTGGTAGAACTTCATCCGGAGGTCTGCCTCAGTGCGGTCCTCAAAGGCAGTCTGTAACTTTTTGAAAATTGTGGACACTGATTCCTGGTCTGCGGCTGACCAAGTCTCTACTTCTCTCTCCGCAGCACCAGTCAATTGTCCCACAACTACTGCAGCTCTTTGTTTGCCGGTCATAGAATACATGTCCAGGATGCTGCATATTTTGCGCTTGAATCCGGACAGGGTGTCCGGCTTGCCGTTGTACTGGGGGAGCCACTTTGCTCCAGGCATGTACGGTAAAGTCAATGGTACAATAGGGGCTACAGGCGCCGGTAATGGGGCGGCTGCTCCGTCTTGCGCGGCGGCAGCTGCGGGTGCATCATCGGGGCTGTCAGCCTGGTCAGCGACGTCGGGCTGTTGCTGCAACATCTTGGCGCCCCCCTAGTGAACCGTGGCCTACCTTCCTTCTGTAGGCCGCAGCTGCGCAGGAGGAGGTCTTCTGATAGGACCTTGCGTCGCTTACGTTCCACGTCAGAACGTTCGCTTGGGCTTCCTGCCAGGACCTGACGCTGTGTCAGTGCGTGGGGCGTGTCCTCGACTTCGCTCGCTTTCAGGGGTTACGCCCTCTAGTTTTCCCACGGTTACGCCCTTCTTCTCGCATGGCGACCGGAAAGATGGCGGCCAATGGCGGGAAACTCCAGAAAATGGCGGGAAAAGCTTCACCACTGTGAGTTTTTTACAGTTTCTTAAGGCGCACAGTACCCGGTGGCAACGGGCACAACTCTTTCTGTTGCCGCGGGCACGCAATCCTGTTCGTGACGCCAGTTAGAGAGATGTGGCACCCAGGGGATGGGGACTACTCGGCGCCCGGGCCTTAATGCCTGGCCTTGGGGGATGTCGCGGTGGTCGGCTCCCGGGCCCGTACCCTGGGGTCTCTCTTAAAAAAAAAAGGGGTTAAATGGAAAATGAAAGTTCGTGACGCCACCTGTGGTGTCTGGTGACGACCACCAGCGCTGCGGCAGTCCACTGAGGCCGGTGTTACGGCAGCTATGATGGGGTAGCTCCCCACAGGTGGAGCTAGGCCTCAGGGCAGCGGTGTTCGGTAAGGTGCACTATATGGTGGTGACCCAGCCGGGTCCAAGGAAAAAATGGGAGACACACTCACGTTTGGCTTCAGTACCTTTTTACTGGTGGAGTTGCGGTACCACCCGGAGCACTGTAGGGTGAGGGGTGCACTGCAGGTCTCTCCCCAGTGAGCAGGTATAGGGCCTCCTGTATCCTTGCCGCTTGTGTAGTTTATGGCCTGTCTGAAACTAGGCCTAACTTAGTCCTTGTGTTGCGCCGGCTGACCTGGTGTTAGGGCCTTTTGCTGAAGAGCACGCTCCTGGTATGGCGGAGCCTCCGTGCCTCCTGGTCCTGTTACGTGTCAGCTCCTGGGCTATCCTGAGACCTGAAGTCTTCCAGGAAAGATCCAGTTGTTTTCCACAGAGGGTATACTGCTCTGCAGACTCGGAGCCGGTGTCCGGTATATTTCTGGGGTGAGCTTATGAATCTCCTCGGTCCCCGATGCTACTGTTCCACTAGCCTTCGGCCTACTCTGGGCCCTCACTAGGCTATACACACTGGCAGTAAGCTGGCTGCCTCTTCTGCCGCTCTTTAGAGCGTCGGCAACGCTCCTAGCTGTCTCTCTCTGAGCTGCTTGCAGCAGACTCCAAACAACTCCTGCTGAGTCACTAACCTTCTGTGTCTCAGCAGAGACTCCTGACTGGACTCACTCCTTAGACAACTGACTGAACTCCCTCTCTTCCTGCCTCCACCCTCCTTTATATATTCACTAAAGGGCTCCCTCTGGTGATTTCTGAGGTAGGGTGGAGGTGTGTGTATGCTCTGAGGGCCTCTTGTGGAGAAAACCTGAAATGCACCCCCCTTTGGTCTGTGACTCCATGCACAGCAGGGCGTCACAGACCTATCTCATCTCTGTTGATATTTGTTATTGGCGTTTTTAGGTGATTTTTATTGAGGTTTTTTAATCAATTCTAATAAAAATATATTTTTAATTAGTCCAATTACTGCTTTTCTTGACTTAAATCTGCTTGGGCATCTACCCCTTGCTTTTTTGACTATATTTTATGCATCATAGATACAGTCATTACATTAGTAGACACATAATTACCGCCCTTGTATTTCAGTTTGCCTTCATATTGTGGCAGCCGTGGATCATAAAAATGAGAACTGACATATACAACTACCTGAGTGCTATAAAATAAAGACACAAGGAGACAGAGCATTAATTTGAAACATTTTATTAAATAAAATGTTTACCCCTACCTAAAGCCAATGATCCAGAAGAAGGCAAAAAACCTGGACACGTTCAGCCAATGTGTGTCACAGGGAAAAAATTCCTTCTTGACCCCGAGAAAAGGCGATCAGTTCAAGAACCCTGGACCAAGGCCATACTACAACTAACTAACTGATATATAGAGCAATGACTCGTTTCCGGAGAGCAGATCTTCTTTGTCCTGGTAACACGCCTCACCTCTCCTTATCAGATCGGACTCTGAGCTTATAGCTTGTCTACGTTGATCTCCCCTGTAACAATACAGAACACTACACCCCCACAAACACTACCCCCCACAAACACTACACCCCACAAACACTACACCCCACAAACACTAGACCCCACAAACACTACCCCCCACAAACACTACACCCCACAAACACTAGACCCCACAAACACTACCCCCCACAAACACTACACCCCACAAACACTAGCCCTTCAGATACAGACATAGGGCAGTTATATCATATCAGGTCCCTTATACAATTAGGTTAGACAGCAGACACCTATGTAATATGATGTCATGATGCACTGATTCCAGAATTAGATCTATATAATCAGTATATAATGACCTCATAAGACAACAAATATTATCTACAGACATATTAAATGATTAACACTAAATAATCCCGTGGCTCTTGTTAAATTCTTCTGTCTTCTTTCCAGGATCCAGATATTCTTCCTGGTAAGAAAAAAATAATACAAGACGGATCAGGCAAAGACCCATAGAAAATCAGTCATATATATATATTGTACTTTATGCCCCCTTTTGTTTGCATTTTTAAATTTTGATGTAGATACTTAAAAATGGTGCAATAAGATTTAATTAAAAAAAAAATGAGGAAAATGTGTACATATATATATATATATATATATATATATATATATATATATGCACATTTTCCACAATTTTTTATATATGTAAAATAAAGAGTGAAATAAATAAATATATGTCCCCCAATGTATGTACACCAACCTCTCTCCCATGTGGGGGACTAAGGGTAGATTTTTTTTGCCTCAAAAATCTGAAATTAAAATGACAAAACCAACACCAGCAATCTGGAACTGTCACTGACCGAAGTAGCCTATACAGTGTCTCCATCCAAGGTCCCATCTTGTTACTGACCTCTGTGATAGCCCCAGGGATGTCCCCATGTTTGCTGCATAGAACTCTGTGTCCAACATTCCGCTGTGTGACCTCACAAAGAACCTTCATCACCCAAGTCTAGAGATTCTGCCAGCAAGGACTGGAGAAAGCTAGAACCTTACAGCCACAATCTGTAGACTTGGAGGATCGATGTCCATGTTGACGCTAAGTTCACTAACAAATCCCTGTAAAGTTTCTCATTTACCTGTATCCTCAATCCAGGAACTTCCAATCTCCTCGTCTCATCTCCTGAAATGAGAATCTGTGTCCTCGATCCTGGATCCTCTGCTCTCCTCGTCTTCATCTCTTGAAATGAGCATTTGCCCCTTGAACACCCGTTTATATAGACCCACAGTCATTGTGACATCATGCTGTGAGGTAACAATGGCCTCCTGGATTTGATGATGTCACATATGACCATGAGTGATATCTCCACAGGTATTAATTTATATTTATAACAAGTAGTAATAATATGGCAGATCACATTGGTTAGCCTCAAGGCTGGAGGAGCAGGACGAATAAGGAAAAGTTCCCAAAAGTAAACTGCATTTACTGCGACTGAAAAAAATAAATAACTTTATATTACTTCAAATTTAATTAAATTCTAGGCTCTATGACAACACTACACTGTTACCATAGGAACAAAGACCTATAGCCCATAGCAACCAGTCCAATTCCAGCTTTAGTGTATTTAAGGCCTGAAATCAAGAACATTGAGTGTTTTGTTTGCTGGTGATACATCTAGCAATGGACAAATGACAGGTAAGAGCAGGAATCATTGTCTATGAGAGAAACCATTCCCATTGTTACACATTTTCACACATTTTGTAGGTGCAGGAACTATGGACATTCCAGTTTTTGTGAAACAACAACTCCCAGCATTCACAGGATAAATATGAACAAAAGTTCAAGAATTGCTTTTTATTTCTTTCATGACATTCGCCGTGCGGTATTAGCAGGGTCGGCTCCAGGTTTTCGTGGGCCCTGGGCGAAAGAGTCTCAGTGGGCCCCTTTATCACATGCCACGATTCATGACGCACAGATGCCGCAGAAAAATATATATATAATACAATGAAGAAGATTTCACTTCTTACATTACATGACCAATATCTATTGGAAATTCCACAATAGCTCAGAAACCAGCGAATCGCTGCATACAGAATACTGGCCCCCATAAAATGCTCCATACAGGATACTGGCCCCCATATAATGCTCCATAAAGGATACTGCCCCACATATAACACTCCATACAGAATATTGGCCCCCATATAATGCTCCATGCAGGCTGTTTCCCCCACATAATGCCTCATGGAGGCTGTTTCCCCCATATAATGCCCCATGCAGGATGTCACACCCTCTTATAATGCCCCATGCAGGATGCCACTTCCCCCTTGTTTAATGCCCCATGCAGGATGTCACCTCTCTCCCCCTTCCCTTATAATGCCCCATGCAGGATGTCACAACACCCCTTCCTTATAATGCCCCATGCAGGATGTCACTCCCCCCTATATAATGCCCCATGCAGGATGCCACTTCCCCCCCCATATAATGCCCCATACAGGATGCCACTTCCCCCTTGTTTAATGCCCCATGCAGGATGTCACCTCTCTCCCCCTTCCCTTATAATGCCCCATGCAGAATGTCACAACCCCCCTTCCTTATAATGCCCCATGCAGGATGTCACACCACCCCGCTTTTAATTTCCCGCTTGCAGGATGTCACACTTCCCCTCCCTTATAATGCCCCATGCAGGATGTCACTTCCCCCTTATTATAATGCCCCATGCAGGATGTAACACCACCCCTTTTAATGCCCCATGCATTATGTCACCCCCCTTATAATGTCCCATGCAGGATGTCACCCACGCTTATAATGCCCCATACATAATGTCACCACCCCTTATAATGCCCCATGCAGGATGCTACTTCCCCCCATATAATGCCCCATGCAGGATGTCACTTCCCCCTCTTTCAATGCCCCATGCAGGATGTCACCTCTCTCCCCCCTCCCTTATAATGCCCCATGCCTCCATACATTAAAAAAAAATAAAATAAAATACTCACCTAACTTCTCACCTGCTGCCGCTGCTCTGGACTCCAGCATCGCCGGCGTCTTCCCACTCTGCGCTGTGATGGCTCAGGAGAGAGCGCGGTGGAAAGACGTCACCACACCCGCTGACCTGAGACGTCACAGTGCTGCAGCTGCGGAAGACATCGGACCTGCTGCGGAAGCACAGGGAGAGGTAAGTATTGTGCCGACGGCTGACGGGGTGGGGCCCTGAGCAAGCGGGGGGAGCGGGAGCTGACACCGCCCTCCTCTGCTCACGGGTCCCATAGTGCGGCGGGTGAGTGAGCCCCCCCGCCAGCTCAGGGCCCCGACACTTGCCCGCGTGCTGACGCCGGGCCTGGGTATAAGTGATACTATGGCTTTATTCTGTAGGTCAGTACGATTACAGCGATACCAGATTAATATAAGATTTTTAATGTTTTCCTGCTTTTTCACACTAAAACATTTTTTTTTGGGTGCATAATATTTAATGAATCCTTTTTATTCAGCAGTATGCATAACATAGCGCCATACACTCGTCCTAATTTTCTGGATCAACATCGGACCAATTTTTTATACGCTAGTATGACTCCAGCCTTAAGTTTCCAAACTGATAGCTCTATAACAGATCACTTTATTGAGCTCTGTCCAGTTTGCCTTATATACTCCCTGCTGACATAACCGATAGACCTGTATGAGCGTGTTCGGAGAGGTCTGGGCATGTACGTTGGAATATTTCCAATATATAATGCATTAACATTATAAATGAATAGGTTTTGCATGTATAACTTAAAATCTAAATGTGTCAGGAAAATTCGGAGTTCATGTTTGGAATCAGCGCGTTCAATTTAGTGTAAATCACAATAAATCAAAAGTTTTTCTCTCAGTAGCAAAATCATTTTTGGCATGTACTTACTTTTCTAATGTGGCCACTAACCATTAATACAATAACCTTAGTAATCCAGATAATAGATTATCTGCTTGAAGATGGGGTGTAGAAACTCCAGAAGGAGATTAACTTGCCTTATCATCTTTTTAAAAATACCTACAATTTAGGCACACATATTAGACCCAGTCAACTATGACAAGGATGCTAATACACAATCACTTTATCCCAGATATGATCCTACCTGTGAACCACACACATGGTTTAATTTCTACTAAATATTAACAACTTCTGTGACCTTGCATAGATGAGAACCCTCTGACAGTTAAAGGTTTATTCTCATCTCCAAGATCCTACTTCAATATGTATCAGTTGTAATAATAATATTAGCGAATTACTCCAATTATAAATGTAGTATAGTTCTTCTGATTCACTATGCTGCTTACCCCATGCACAGATCATTGCAACATCTTAGGCATCCATGTGTCACGCAAGATGTAGGAAAGACATAGTGCATCACAAAGGGAAGAGGGAAAGGAAGCCCAGACTCTAAGGAAAGGGGGGAAGTGGAGACCTCTTAGGTTGATCTAGCATCACCCTATCTTCCCTTGTATTGGCTCTTCACCAATCGCCGCACATGTGCCTTGTCCTGTCTTTCCCTGGCATATGACTAAGGCTAGGGAAGGGAGGAAATGAGCACTAGTTGATCTCATTTAAACACTATAGACAACAGAGGTAGACAAACAGGGGGAAATTGCTTAGCTTTAGACGAACTCAGGACAAATGCGCACCCGTTCTCAAACTCCAGAGAGCATGAAGTACTGCTCTTGCTAAAGCCTCCACAAGTAGTAATGAATACATAGCAGGTATTTATACACCCAGGCAGGGTGTTAAATAGCCAGAGGAAGGTAGCCGCTGGGTCCTAGAGACAGCGTCTAAGAAAATGTCTGTAAAGCCAAACGTAGAGATCTCCTGCAACCAACTGCAGGGTGACTGTCTGTCACTTGTGACACACCCGTTACACCATGGTTACAAAAATTAAAAACTTACTAATTGTCACTTTATGATAAGCCATAACCATGGATATCTAAGCTGCTGCAATGCCCTGCCATGGGGTAGGTGACAAAGCAAATCAGAAGAACTATACTACATTTCTAATTGGAGGTATTTGCTAATATTATTATTATACCTACTATATATTGGGATAGGATCTTGGAGATAGGAATACCGATTTAAATCTAAGTGGGAAGCAGATATTGGTCCAATTTCTGAAGAACCGTAGAGGGAGTTGTTGGAGCTGATTCCCAGGTTATCCCCTTGTGAATCACAGAGGCTTTCACAGATCTTTTTTATTCATAGGGTTTATAGAAAACCCAGTTTCCTTCATAAAATTGGGGTTCACTCAAGTGCAGAATGAGAATGAGTGCAGAATGAGGTGTGGAGTGCAGAATGCACAATTGATGAATATGTTCTGGGAATACACTCAGGCCCATTTTGGAAAGATGTTCTGTCCCTAAAAGAAAGCATATTTGAAATCCGATTTTAGGCGCATCTCAGGATTTGTGTATCGGGGGTTTCTGAAGGATTCGGTTGACTTGGAATCTCTGATTGCTATAGGTATATCACATATTTTATATATCAGGCACAAAAACATTGGTTAGATGTCCAACCACCAACAATTGGGGAATAAAATGGACAATATGTGGTTGTAAATAGGAGTCTATAGAAAGAGAAATGCAATTAAGAAATTTGAAAACATTCAGCAACCATTGTTGGATGTTCTAGGATTACCCACCCGAGTCTTGTTGAGAGACAGAATGCTTCCGTTACTTGTCCTTTTTAGTTTTATTTGATTGCTCTAGATTCTGTGTACTAAAATTAAATCAAGTAATCTTGAGTAGAGATGAGTGTACCTGAACTTAAAAGTTCAAGAAAGAAGGAATTGTGCGGTGTTAGTGAAGCGCTAGAACAACTAGACAGGGGATTAGGTTATAACACACAAACCTTTTATTGTTTAGTACGCTCTCTAACGCTACCACGCGTTTCAATAGCAGACGCTATCTTCCTCAGGTAGATTAGAGAGCAAATGAAAGAGCAACCATTATATACAGTAGGTGCACCAATCAAAGGACACTAACAATTATGACAACACAGGAAATACTTTTTTTTTTTTACGTCCTGTTTTGTAAGTAAAAGAAATGAATATCATATAAATATGAATATAAATACTACATTAGATCAAAAGGTTAAAAAAGAGAGGATAAAAGATGCCACAGTATACCCAATAAGGCTATGTGCCCATGATGCAGAAAATTTCTGCAGCATTTCTGCATCTCCCTGGCAGAAAAAACGCATGCAGATTGTGCATGCGTTTTTCCTGCAGAATACATGCGGATCCACATGCGGATTCACATGCTTTTCCGCATGCAGATTGACAAGCGCTTTCCAGGCGATAGCATCACTTGGAAAGTGCTTGACAACTAGGTCACACTGTATAAATCCATGCAAACAACATGGATTTATACAGTGTGAACCGTAAAAATTAAAACAAATAAAGCTATACTCTCCCCCGATGCCCGGGTGGCTGCAGCGCTGCTTCCTGGCTGGTTCCCGGCTGCCGGCATATCGCGAGACAGAGCGGTGAAGGGCCTGCGGTCACATGACTGTGACGTCACCGCAGGTCCTCAAGCGATGCCGGCATTCAGAGAGAAACCTTCGGAAAGGTGAGTATAAACTTTATTTGTTATTTTATTCTTTTTTTACAGGTACAATGGTACCCTGGTCTGGATGAGAGTCTCCTCTCCTCCAGAACTGGGTACCATCCGCACATAGAGACGCACAGAAGCCGCTTGTAAAAATGTATAGTCGCGGTTTCTATGCGTCTCAATGCAAGTCAATGGCGGGAGTTCCGCTGCGCTTCCGCAAAATTAAATGACATGCTGCGGATTTTTGTACGCAGCATAAACGCTGCGGAAAAATCCGCAGCATGTGCATAGAACATGCGGAATCCCCTTGGGGACCATGGGGTGCGGATTACCTAGCGTTTCACAAGCGTTTATGCTGCGGAAATTCCGCAGCATAAACGCTTGAAAAACGCTACGTGGGCACTCAGCCTAAGTGTCATGATGTACTAAAAGCAGGGATTATAAATAAAATATAAAATTAATAAAAAAAATAAAAAGTGAATAAAAACTAGTAATGCGTGAATAAGAACCAAGAGAGAAATAGGGTTAATGAATCGCATTCTCAATTGTTAAATTAAGGCCCTCAGGGGACAGAGTGCCCAATCTAAAAATCCAATAACTCTCACCATTAATTAAACGACCCAAGCGGTCAGTCGTGGTTTCAGCAATCTGATCAATAATTTTAAGCCTTAAGTCAGTAGGATCCTTATTATGCGCCACAGAAAAATGATAGAAATGCTATGTAGAAGGAAACCACTACGAATGTTAGACCTATGCTTATTCATCCGTGCATGCATGGCCTGTATCGTACGGCCCACGTATTGTAGGCCGCACGTATATTCAAGAAGATATACCATGAACATGGAGTGACAGTTTAAAAATTGTCTAATGGTATATGTTTTACCAGTGGTATTCGAGGAGAAAGTCTTTGAACCACTCAAGATGCTCTGGCAACACATGCATTTTGGGGACCCACAAGAGAAACAACCACTGATCAAATTGCTCATGCCTATAGGTTGGGTTGGCGAGGATTCACATAGAATATTGCTAGGAGCCACCATATTGCGGAGGTTCTTACCCCTTCTGAACACCACCCTTGGTTTATCAGGAAGGTGCCTAGAGAGGACTGGATCGCTCTAAAGGATAAACAAGAATTTGTCTAGTAACTTCTGCATGTTCCTGTGAGACTGGTTATAAGTAGTCACCAGGCTCCAGTTACTCAACTCAGTAGCGTCATCATGGTTTTTATCACTGGCCGAAGTCATACTCTTAACAATACTGTCTTGGGAACGGAGCTGGAGTTTTTTGATACAGGACTCTTGAAATAATGCTCTACATTTCTGAAAGGCATCACTCAGTAATTTCCGTGAATATCCTTTTTGCCTGAACCGTTTGTTGAGGATTTTGGCCTCCAGGGCAGAATCAGAATTATTAGTGCAGCTTTTTCTGATCCTCCAGTATTGGCCACATAGTATGACTCGCCCCCTGGGCCGTGGGGCACTCGGATCCGGGCAATAGGGAACGATGGGAGTAGTAGTGGCAACCCGGTTCCGTGGCTCAGGGTGGTCAGGCCAGTGGTAGTCCGTTATATTGATTATGTCCGACTACGCCACCCGTGGATTTGCGGTTATTAGGAACCGCCGCTGCATGCAGACCGCTGGGGCTGATGAGATGTGCAGCTATGGTAGTGTGACTCCCCACGGGAAGAGTGCGGCCCCAGGGCAGTATAGTGGATGGTGGGAGTGATGGTAGTGAGAGTCCCAGTGATGATAGTGCTGGAGGAGCAAGGAGCACACAGACAACAGGTTGCAGTCCAGGGTCTTTACTTGAACAGGTAAACTGACCCACAAACAGTCCCAGCTAGGAGGGGACCTGGATGTCTGAGAGCAACGGGGAAATTGGCCCTGGTCAGGGTGAGGGTGTAGGCCTACCGTGCTTTCTGCGCTCCTTCTGACTATCTCCTCCTGATAGGATAACAGCCCACGTTTCCGAGCTTCCGTGCTTTCTTGCCTGTATGGCCTGCGACGTGGGTTCCTTTCTGCTCCCAGCCTTGTACGGCTTTACTGGTCCCTTCTGTTGTGGCAGGGCCTCCAGGCTTCTTAGGCCAAGGAATGTACAGTCCCTTGCGGGCTGGTTCTCTGCTGGGGGATGTGGAATCCTTCCAGCCTCAGACACCAAAGTCTGGTAAAATTAAGTCTTTTCTCTGCCAAGACAGGCTCTCTTCGCCTCTTGTCTATGGCAGTTGGCTCTCTCCTACTGCCACACTTCCTCTTAGGTGCAATCAACTTTCTGTCCCTGCTCCACTCTGGGACACGTCTCAAAGCTGAGACAGGCAATCCAGTTCTCTCTAACCCTGTCCCCAGTACCAGCTTTTATAGGGGCAGCCTGCTCCCCCTACTGGCGTGAGACAGGAGGCATTGTATGCTAATGTTCCCCTGACCAGAGAACCTCCCCCTTGCTCTCAGACACAGCTTTAATTACACTTGTGGCATCCAGGTAGGGTGACACAGTACGTTTCTGACCCATCTAGGGAGGTGTCCACTGTCAAAGCAAAGGTAGCTGTTAACATCAACCTGTTTAAAATGGGTAGACGTGGACAACCTCCCCGACTGGTCCACCCGCACCAAAAGGTCCAAATAATGGAGGGTTGTTTCTGACACAGTTGCTGTAAAGGTAAGACCCCATGTATTCAAATTTAATTCTTCCACAAACATAGATGCCTCCTCTTTAGTCCCTGACCACAAAAAGAAGAGATCATCAATGAAACGCTTGTAGAGGAGAACATATCCAGCTGCAGAGGGGGACTGCGCGATGAAGACAGACTCAAACACCCCCATAAACAGGTTAGCGTAACTGGGGGCGAATCTCGTCCCCATCACGCAGCCCCTCAACTGCCTGTAAACAGATGTCCCAAAAGTAAAAATATTGTTGTTCAAAATGAATAGGATCCCCATCTTAAGAAATTCCTTCTGGTCCTCCAAGATAGTATCATCCAAGGACAGAAAATGATCTACCGCAGATATGCCTAGCTCGTGAGGAATATTTGAATAAAGAGCTGTGACGTCTAAAGTCATCAGCGAACAACCTGGCACTGAAGGAACATCTCTAAGGTGACTGATCAATTGGGATGAGTCCTTCAGATAGGACTCTAACTAAAGAACAAACTTTTGCAAAAAAAGGGCAATTTGATCAGTGGTTGTTTCTCTTGTGGGTCCCCAAAAGGCATGTTTTGCCAGAGCATCTTGAGTGGTTCAAAGACTTTCTCCTCTAATACCACTGGTAAAATATATACCATTAGACAATTTTTAAACTGTCACTCCATGTTCGTGGTATATCTTCTTGAATATACGTGCGGCCTACAATACGTGGGCCGTACGATACAGGCCATGCATGCACGGATGAATAAGCATAGGTCTAACATTCGTAGTGGTTTCCTTCTACATAGCATTTCTAAACATTTTTCTGCAGTGCATAATAAGGATCCTACTGACTTAAGGCTTAAAATTATTGATCAGATTGCTGAAACCACGACTGACCGCTTGGGTCGTTTAATTAATCGTGAGAGTTATTGGATTTTTAGATTGGGCACTCTGTCCCCTGAGGGCCTTAATTTAACAATTGAGAATGCGATTCATTAACCCTATTTCTCTCTTGGTTCTTATTCACACATTACTAGTTTTTATTCACTTTTTATTTTTTTTATTAATTTTATATTTTATTTATAATCCCTGCTTTTAGTACATCATGACACTTATTGGGTATACTGTGGCATCTTTTATCCTTTCTTTTTTAACCTTTTGATCTAATGTAGTATTTATATTCATATTTATATGATATTCATTTCTTTTACTAATTTTTTTTTTTTTTTTTTTTTTTACTTCCTGTTTTGTATTTCCTGTGTTGTCATAATTGTTAGTGTCCTTTGATTGGTGCACCTACCCTATATAATGGTTGCTCTTTCATTTGCTCTCTAATCTACCTGAGGAAGATAGCGTCTGCTATTGAAGCGCGTGGTGGCGTTAGAGAGCGTACTAAACAATAAAAGGTTTGTGTGCTATAACCTAATCCCCTGTCTAGTTGTTCTAGCGCTTCACTAACACCGCACAATTCCTTCTTTCTTGATTGCTAATCTCCCCTGTGGAGAGCGGTGGAAGCTGCTCTGTTTACAACTAGCCTACTACAGGACCTGCCGTGTTGTCATTGTGGAACGCCCACTTCGGTCACGCGGTCATGGTCATGTGACCGCTGAAGCAGACAGAAACTCCCTACAGCAGTTCCTGCTAAGCTGCAGTCATCTTACAGACTCCCACCTGGAAGTGTTTTCCCTTGCTGTGAGGGGCTCCTTTGCACAAGGACCAGGTGAGTGGTCACAACATCTCCCCCTTCACCCCCCCCCCCAAACCTCAGGCTCTTCACCATTGGCGCTCCAACTGCTTTTGTTTTCCATGAACTTAAAAGTTCGGCATTGGACTAACTATCACCGGATAGTTAGTCCAATGCTAAACGCCGAACATGGACTTTCTCTAGAAGTCTGTTGCAATGTTCGGAGTCACGGGGGAAGTCCGTTGTAGAGAGTTTATTTTTCTTACTCAGACCCAAAGTTCGGATCTCCATTGTTTTTCAATGAGGTTCGGGTCCTGGTTCAAGTTTGGGTACAGTTCTGGTACCCGAACCGAAGTTTGGAATACAGTTTGGGTCGGGTACCAAGATCCAAATTTCAACAGGTCCGCTCATCCCTTATCCTGAGCTATGGATGTTTACAGCCTGATTCTTTGTGACCCATTCACTTTAGCAGGATTATATGTATCTAAAAATAAATATTATTTATTTTATATGTAAAAGGGTTCATCATGGTTATTTCTCTCTCTGGTGTGTTGTGAGGCTGGATGTGAGGTTATAATAAAAAAAAGGATAAGTAAAAAATTATATTTTGTAACTTATAAGATATTCATTGTAATTATTTATAGTAATTTCGCTAATGAATATTCTGTAATTCCAACTACATTCAAGTATGTTAAGAATACTTAACTGCCCTTTTGTTTTTGATACAAAATTATCTAATTAAAAAACAAAACATTACTGATTGATTGCATTCCAGTTTCTTTGCTTCTTGTGGGCATTACTGTTGAGGCTGCACTTGAAAAGCATGTTATTCAATGCACTCTTTTTATTGTTGTCAACAAAATATAAAAAGCAGAAAGTTAAAAAAAAACTGTTTTGGCAAGAAAAACTAAAGGGTTATTTTTCATTAGACTTGTGAAACAATTGTTATAAAATTTTCATTTTTACAACTTATTTATGAAAGCTAACAATACCAATCTTGTTGCCAAGTGTAACTTTCTTTTTTTCCATCAAATGAAAGCCCAAGTTCTGATTTAAAGAAGATGTTTCACCATTTTTTAGATGCTAAACTGGCTATATCATGATAAAGTGGCTGAAAATCGGAATAAAACATAATTTTTTATTCCTCATCTCCTTTGCACAGCTGTTAGCTTGTAAAGTTTATATACTAATTAACGTTACAACTAAGAAACGGCAGGATCACAGATTCTTCTCTGAGGGCGTTTCTCTTTTTCCCCTGTATCATGTTGCCCAGTAATAAACAAGCAGCGTTGCACAGGGAAAAAATAAGATGTCCCAGTGAAGGTTAGACCAAGCTTTCTCTATTAGATCTGGTAAAATTGATGAGTCTAACTGGGTCACATGGATCTCACCGTCATCACTACCTGTGATTATGAGTGCAAGGGGAGTAGAGCATAGCAGTATGACATTACATTCACCATTCTGCATCAGCGAATACTGCAAAGTGGTGTATGTAATGACTTACAGCTCTTGTCCTCCTCCGGGCACTTGTAATCACAGTAGGTATTGGCAGAGAATTTTGTGTGACCTGGGGAAGAGAGCCGAGTAGTGTTGCGTGAGTGTGCTCGGTTAACCCTTCACTGAACACGCTCGAGTGCTGCCCGAGTATTTTCGGCATGCTCAACAACTGTGTTCGAGCTGCCGCTGCATGTGTCACGGCCACTAGACAGCTGCGACACATGCAGGGATCACATAACAAACAGGCAATCCCTGCATGTGTCGCAGCTGCCTAACAGCCATGACACATGCAGCCGCGGAGTCTCGAACAACATCGTGCATGGCAGGCAATACCTGTGAGTTTTTTTTGGCTGTATAACAGCTGCAAAACATATGGAGCGGAGACTCGAGCACACGCGATACTCAGTATATACCCGAGCACCCGATGCAAACTCAAGTAGCGAGCACTTACACTCAACACTAGTCGCCATATCGTTGTCTTTTTTTTTTACTTTGGAAAAAATCCCATCCCCAACACAACCCTAACTTTAACCCTAATACAACTCCAACCCTAGCACAAACCCAACCTAACCCTACTCCAACCATAACCCTAGACCAACCCTAACAGTAGCCCAACATAACCGTAGCCCAACCCTAACCCGAGCCTAACCCTAACCCTAGCCTAACCGTAGCCCAACCCTAACCCTAGCCTAACCCTAACCCTAGCCCAACCCTAACCATAGCCCAACCATAACCTTAACCCTAGCCCAACCCTAACCCTAGCGCAACCCTAACCCTAACCCTAGCCCGACCGTAACCCCAGCTCAACCTTAACCCTAGAGGTTTTTTTTTGCGCAGTTTTTTACACCCGGTGCCAATCGCCGCGGCACCGCTTGTGTGTGGGCGTGATCACAGTATGAAGTAATAGTACGTCCCTGGCCCAATAAGCCCATGGCACAAGGACGTACTATTACCACATACGTCAGAAAGGGGTTAAAATCTGAAATGTTGGCCTACTGAAATGTATGTTCAGTAAATGCACTCAATACTTGGTCGGGGCTCCTTTTGCATCAATTACTGTATCAATGTGTTGTGGCATGGAGGCGATCAGCCTGTGGCACTGGTGAGGTGTTATGAAAGCCCAGGTTGCTTTGATAGCAGCCTTCAGCTCGTCTGCATTGTCGGTCTGGTGTCTCTCATCTTCCTCTTGACAATACCCCATAGATTCTCTGTGGGGTTAAGGTCAGGCGAGTTTGCTGGCCAATCAAGTACAGTGATACTGTTGTTTTTAAACCAGGTACTGGTACTTTTGGCAGTGTGGACAGGTGCCAAGTCCTGCTGGAGAATGACATTTCCATCTCCAAAAAGCTTGTTGGCAGAAGGAAGCATGAAGTGCTCTAAAATTTCCTGGTAGACGGCTGCACTGACTTTGGTCTTGATAAAACACTTCACACTAGACGTCAAGCAGCTTGGATTGTGTGCCCTCCACTCTTCCTGCAGACTCTGGGACCTTGATTTCCAAATGAAATGCAAAATGCACTTTGCATTACTTAATGTGTCAATGACTGTCTTCTGGACATCTGTCAAGTCAACAGTCTTCCTCATGATTGTGGAGCCTACTGAAACAGTCTAAGTGACCTTTTTAAACTCTTAGGAAGTATGTGCCCACGATGCAGAAATGAAGCAGAAAATTTCTGCAGCATTTCTGCATCTCCCTGGCAGAAAAAACGCATGCAGATTGTGCATGCGTTTTTCCTGCAGAATACATGCGGAATACATGCGGATTCACATGCGTTTCCGCATGCAGATTGACAAGCGCTTTCCAGGCGATTAGCATCATTTGGAAAGTGCTTGTCAACTAAGTCACACTATATAAATCCATGCAAACAGCATGGATTTATATAGTGTGACCGTAAAACAATGCTTAAAATAAAGCTATACTCTCCCCCGATGCCCCGGCGTGTGCTGCAGCGCTCGTTCCTGTCTGGTTCCTGACTGCCGGCATATCGGGAGACACAGCGGTGAAGGGCCTGCGGTCACATGACTGTGACGTCACCGAAGGTCCTTCAGCGCTGCCGGCATGCAGAGAGAGCCGTCGGAAAGGTGAATATAAACTTTATTTGTTATTTTATTCTTTTTTTCACAGGTACAATGGTACCCAGGTCTGGATGAGAGTCTTCTCTCCTCCAGAACTGGGTACCATACGCACATTGAAACGCATATTATCCGCGTGTACAAATGTACAGACACGGATTATATGCGTCTCAATGCAAGTCAATGGCGGCAATTCCGCTGCGCTTCCGCAAAATTAATGAACGTGCTGCGGATTTATGAGCGCTGCAGAAACGCTGCAGAAAAATCCTCAGCATGTGCATTGACATTGCGGAATGCCATTGGGGACCATGGGGTGCGGATTACCAAGCGTTTTTGATGCGTTTCCGCTGCGAAAACGCATGAAAAACGCATCGTGGGCACGCAGCCTTAGGAAGTATTTGCAGGTGTTTTTGTTAATTATTCTAATTTACTGAGATAATGACTTTCATGTTTTCATTGGCTGTAAGCCATAATCATCAAATTTAACAAATATAAACACTTGAATAGATCACTCTGTTTGTAATGACTATATAATATGAGTTTCACTTTTTGTATTGAAGAACTAAAATAAATTAACTTTTTGATGATATTCTAATTTAGTGAGATGCACCTGTATGTAGGATGACAATAATATCAGTCACACATCCACTATAAACCTGTCTACTTTGGGCAAAGGGGATAACACTCTTATAGATGCAGCTGTTGAGGTATCAAAAACTCCCTCTTGCTCTTGTCTAGCGCCCCCTGGCTGTAGCCCTCATTAATAAGACCTTTTAGCTCACTCATGAACCCCTCTAATGGGTTACTAGATAGCTTTTTGTAACCCATCCCCTCACTTAGGAATGATTGGCACAGTAATAAGTAATTCTCAGTATTATTATTATTATTATTTATAGCACCATTAACCCCTTAAGGAACGAGCCACTTTGTAGGTTAATGACTATGCCAATGTTTTCAATTCTGACCACTGTCATTTTATGAGGTAATTACTCTGTAACGCTTCAACGGATCCCCCTGATTCTGAGAAAGTTTTTTCGTGACATATTGTACTTCATGATAGTGGTACAATGTCTTCGATAACTCTCGTGTTTATTTGTGAAAAAAAATGGAAATTTGGCGAAAATTTTGAAAGTTTTGCAATTTTCAATATTTGAATTGTTCTGCCCTGAAATCAGAGATATATTGTACACAAAATAGTCAATAAATAACATTTCCCACATGTCTACTTTACATCAGCACAAATTTGGAACAAATTTTTTTTTGTTAGGGAGCTACAAGGGTTAAAAGCTGACCAGCAATTTCTCATTTTTCCAACAAAATATACCAAACCATTTTTTTTAGGGACCACATCACATTTGAAGTGACTTTGAGGTGTCTATATGACAGAAAATACCCCAAAGTGACACCACTCTAAAATCTGCACCCCTCAAGGAACTCACAACCACATTCAAGAAGTGTATTAACCCTTCAGGTGCTTCACAGTATCTGAAGCAATGAAGAAGAAAAAAAATAACATTTAACTTTTTTTCACAAAATATTAAATTTAGACGAAATTTTTTTTATTTTCACAAGAGAAACATATAAAAATGGACCACAAAATGTATTGTGCAATTTCTTCTGAGCATGCTGATACCAAATATGTGTCAGAAAACCACTGTTTGGCCACACGGCAGAGTTTTGAAGTGAAGGAGCGCCATTTGACTTTTTGAATTTCAAATTTGCTGGAATAATCAGCGAACGCCATGTTGCGTTTGGAGAGCCCCTGATGTGCCTAAACAGTGGAAACCCCCGACAAGTGACCCCATTTTGGAAACTAGACCCCTCAATGAACTTATCTAGGTGTGTGATGAGCACTTATTGCTCTTCCCAGCCCCATCATTCCTCTCCCCAAGCCCCATCATTGCTCTCCCCAGTCCCATCAGCCCCATTATTGCTCTTCCCAGACCCATCAGCCCTATAATTCCTCTCCCAAGCCCCATCATTGTTCTCCCAAGCCCCATCAGCCCCATAATTGCTCTCCCCAGCCCCATCAGCCCCATTATTGCTCTTCCCAGCCCCATTATTGCTCTCCCTGGCCCCATCCGCCCCATCATTTCTCTCCCTGGCACCATCAGCCCCATTATTGCTCTTCCCAGCCCCATCATTCCTCTCCCCAGCCCCATTATTGCTCTCCCCAGCCCCATTATTGCTCTCTCCAGCCCCATTATTGCTCTCCCCAGCCTCATCATCCCATCATTCCTCTCCCCAGCCCCATCAACTCCATTATTCCTCTCCCCAGCCCCATCAGCCCCATTATTGCTCAACCCAGCCCCACCATCCCATCATTGCTCTCCCCAGCCCTACCATCCCTATCATTGCTCTCCCCAGCCCTATCATTCCTCTCCCCAGCCCCCTTCATTGCTCTACCTAGCCCCACCATCCCATTATTCCTCTCTCCAGCCCCATCAACCCCATTATTCCTCTCCCCAGTCCCATCATTCCTCTCCCAGCCCCATTATTGCTCTTCCCAGCCCCATCAGTCTCATTATTCCTCTCCCCAGCCCCATCATTCCTCTCCCCAGCCCCATCAGCCCCATTATTGCTCTCCCCAGCCCCATCATCCCCATTTATTCCTCTCCCCAGCAGCCCTCTCCCCAGCCCCAATATTTCTCTCCCCAGCCCCATCAGCCTCATTATTGCTCTTCCCAGCACCATCATTCCTCTCCCCAGCCCCATCAGCCCCATTATTGCTCTCACCAGCCCCACCATCCCACCATTGCTCTCCCTCCACCTCCCCTCCCCACCATTTCAGTAAAAAAACAAAAAAAAAACAACAAATTACCTCAGCTCGCTCCCCTTCAGCATCCTCCTGGTTGCCGGCAGCTTTCTTCCTGACCAAGGCGTGCGCTGCATGATGACATCATCAAGCTGCGTGCGCCTGGGTCAGGGAGCAAGCAGAGGACGAACCCTCCAGCTCCGCTGCTATTCTCCTCACTGACCGCCACGTGCAGGGAGCAGCTGCACCTTGTGGGCCCCTTGGTGCAGCTGCATGGTGGGGACCCGGCATAGCTTCACCGGCAGCGGTATGTTCACCCCTGGACTGCTATGGGGCCCCCCCCGGCTTACGGGCCCCATAGCAGTCGCATGGTCTGCCGCCATTGGCGGTACGCCACTGACCACTACATTAAAAGGGAGTGGAAACCTGATGTAATGGAGGGTGGCAGAAACCAAATTGCCTGCTACGTGTCTCTGCTCCACTTGGCTCCTACATTAGTATTTTGCTACATCTACCCCAAAATAGGGTGATATTTCCTATAATCTGCCGTCCTTGTATAATACGGGGTTATCTAGGACTTTGATATATCAGGGGGCTTCTTACACTCGGCACCCCACTGATCCATTGTTTGCAGCTCACATGGCACCCAAAAGTGAACAGTGTAGGGAGTCAGGACACCACGTAGTGGCCATTCTCAGGTACTACAGCTCAGCTCCCATTGAAGTAAATAAGAGCAGAGCTGCAGAACCTGATAACGGTCTTTACACAATGTACAGAGCTTAGGTGTTCCACCTCCGTATACTGTGTACACCCAGCTGCCGGGGGAGCTGCTGCGGACCTCCACCCATCCAAAGGATACGTCATCAATATCTAAGTCTTGGACAACCCCTTTAACATATGGAGAGCTTAAGATAACACATATAATGTGTTTGCAAAATTAATGTTTATGATATAATTTCCCAATAATATCACCTCAAATCTTTGTGATCCAATGGTCACTGACCTGACACAGTGACGTGATCTTTTCAAGATAGTCATCTGGTGAAATAATTGTACCCAAAATCATAGGTTCAAGATATTCCTTTACTACAGATTTGTCAGGAATTTCAGATTGATTTACAATAGTAATCTCCGTTCTCCATATTCCTAAAGGAATAATGCGAAAAATTAGATGGGATCATACAATTGGAGCTGATCTGCAGAACCCGACAGTGACTAGTGACCAGCGTGCTGGAGTGGTGTGGATCCGCTCCGAACACCATCTGGCCACCGCTGCATACAGCAGATAGTTGGTGATGCCAGTTGTTGGGACTTCCACCGATCTGACATTGATAACCAGTGCGGGGATTAGGTCATTAATGTTACAGTAGCAGAAAACCACTTTAACTGCAAATACTGAACAAAAAATGTCATCATCTCAACATCCAAGTCCAATTTTACTGATTTTGTTTCCCCCAGAAGTAATGAAACACCCTGATAGTTAGTTTTGGCGTATGGCACAACAAATCAGAGTGGCCGACAATACAGCGCAGAGTGGTTACGTTTCGCAGCCTATGATCCACCAGATCCATGTATAAGGCATTACTGCATCATGGAAGCCATAGACAGAAGGTACCTTTATCAGCTTTGGAGAGGACAGCACAGCCTTGTATGGGACTGTAGGGGACGTCATTATGACAGATACATTGTATTCCTGCTCAGGTCTCTGGTTAAACACCTCCATGTGTTAAAGCAACAGGAAGCCCAACCTGTGCAGGACATGAACATTAGTTATAATTTATATAGAGAGGCAAATATACCGAAAGTGTTAATAAAATGGGAAACTACTTAGTGCTCGATAGGGATCCACCACTCTAATAGAAATTGGTCTGGAAAATACCAGTAACGCGGTGTCCATCATAACAGAGAAACACCACGCTATTTGCACTGCCTACTATACACAAGGCAGGTAGTAGAATGAACTATAAACCAGTTCAAGACCAGATTATTTCTGATCATCACCAGGCATATTTTTTCTTTTTCGTACATGGGATTTTAAGATCTTTAAAAATGTCTCTGGTTCAGTCATCCAAATAACGTTTGCCTTCATTTTGTCATTACTGAATTCCCCTGTAACTGGGACTTATATGCCAGGCCAAGTTACAGGGGAATTCAGTAATAAAACATGACAAAATTCAACTTCCTGCAAACTGTTGAGTCAATCTGGGGCTAACCTAGCAATGCATGCTGCCAGCAACCGGTACTCACATGATCATCGTCATTGCTTCCTAAACTATACGCACAGCACTTGTTTAGGAAACAATCAGGAAGGCAGAGGTGGTAATAAACCATTTCTGACTTCTCTATGGGAAGTCCAGAAGGCTCATGTGTACATGTACATGTGTATTGATGAGGATATGAGGATTCAGATCTACACAATACTGTACCGATAACAATCCTGGCTATGGAATTGCAGGATAATATGTCACAAACATATCTGGATAAGCTGGAGGTTTGGGCCGAGAAGTGACAGATGTGATTTAACAATGAAAAATACATTTTCTCTAGTCAGACTCCATATGGAACATGGTGCACAGATTTAGCCACCAGTGTGCAAAAAAGACAAAGCCGAGGTCTAGCACGTACAAGGTGGGAAATTAAAGTAAAGATGGAATAGGTGGACTGCAATACAAGGAAAGAGTAATACAATTAATTATGAGTTAAAATTATTAATCATTATTAAATTATTAGTTAAAAAGAAATGCTAAGGAGTGACCTAGTGTAGTATATTCAGTACCGTATCTATAACAAAAGGGCCAAGACCAGGATTCTTTACTGTAAGAGTGTGAGACTGTGCAACTCTCTGCGTGATACAATGCTGAATTTACTAGGGGACTAGATACCATTCGTGAGTGTAATATACAAGTGGTTAACACATTACCAAGATGAACTGTTGAGCCAGTGGTTTGTTCTGCCAAAAATTGGCCTTTATCTTGTAACGTTTTTTTGCTTTCCTCCTGATCATTGTTACAGAAGAATTTTCTGAGCTGAAGATGTTTTTTTACAGCCTTACACACTAAATCAATAATTAAACTTTCACAAATGACCCCTTTTCAGAAATTAAAGTTATTGAAATGTCTATCTAATGCTCAATTAATCGCCCAGTAGGTGATAACTGTGCCCTTATGATCACTGTAGGACACATTAATGCCTGCATGGTATATTTTCATCATAAGTATAGGAAATGACTGAAATAAAATATATAGTGATATAAAATAAGTCAGATAATGGCAGTAGAAGACGCACCTCCAGCCAGCACCCAGAGCTGCACTGCTGTCTGTAACGGGTCTGGGAGGCGGAACCTCTGAGCAACTATACAAGGGGGCGGTCCTTGTAAGGAAGCGGGTGGCGCCCAGGGAAGACGGGCAGGTAGTCACAGCAAGTGACAGGGACAGTCTCTGGGTAAACGGGCAGGTGGTCACGGCAAGTGACCGGGACAGTCTCTGGGTAAACGGGCAGGTGGTCACGGCAAGTCACCGGGACAGTCTCTGGGTTAACGGGCAGGGATCACAGCAAGTGACCGGGACAGTCTCTTGACAGGCGGGTGGTCACGGCAAGTGACGGCAGAGCCTCCAGGTAGGCTAGCAGGCTGGTAGCAGGTGGACGCTCCCAGGTGAGCGAGCAAGAGTCTCTGGACAGGCAGGTGGTCACAGCACGTGACGGCGGAGCCTCCAGGTAGGCTAGCAGGCAGGTAGCAGGTGAGCGCTCCCAGGTGAGCGGGAAAGAGTCTCTGAACAGGCAGGTGGTCACAGCACGTGACGGCGGAGCCTCCAGGTAGGCTAGCAGGCAGGTAGCAGATGTGCGCTCCCAGGTGAGCGGGCAGACGGATCCATAGACAGACTGGCAGGGCTGGTAGGCAGACTGTCGGACTGCAGGAATAGCAGCAGGTAGACAAGAGTCAGGCAGGTATCAGACAGGAAACTGGCAGGTAACTGGCAGGTAACTGGAAACAGGACCTGAGGGCTGAAGCAGAGTGATGAACTGTGCTACAACATTGCTCGGGCACCTCCATTTTGGAGGAGGTGCCTTATATATGGTGAAGTCCTCCGGCCATTGGCCGGGGACTCTTTAGGACGGCGCGCGCGGCCCCTTTAAGAGAGGGGGAGCGCGCGCCCTAAGCACCGTGGCCGGGAAGCAGCGAGCGCTGCCAGCAGAGCAGGAGGAAGACGCCGGGCACGGAGCGGAGAGGTGAGGAGAACAGTGTCCCTGCCTAGCAGGAGTCATTGACCAACTCTTGAAAGACGGCAGGAGCGTTACAGAGACCGAAGGGTATTACAAGGTACTCATAGTGGCCATCCCGGGTGTTGAATGCCGTCTTCCACTCATCCCCCTGACAGATACGGACCAGGTTATACGCCCCACGGAGATCCAGTTTGGTGAAGATTCTAGCCCCCCTCAGGCGGTCAAATAATTCAGGAATGAGCGGGAGGGGGTATTTATTCTTCACTGTAATCTGTTTAAGGCCTCTATAATCTATACATGGACGGAGTGAGCCGTCCTTCTTTTTGACGAAGAAGAAGCCTGCTCCCGCCGGGGAGGTAGATTTCCGGATAAATCCCCGGGCAAGATTCTCCTCAATATATTCAGACATGGACCGGGTCTCTGCTGCGGACAAAGGGTAGATACGCCCACGGGGAGGAGTAGAGCCGGGTATCAGGTCGATTGGACAGTCGTATGGTCTATGAGGGGGTAATGTCTCTGCTTCTTTTTTATTGAAGACATCCGCATAAGACCAATAGGGAACCGGTAGACCAGGTAGATTGACTGGGGTAGGAGAAGGACGAGCAGGATGAACGGGAACTAGACAAGTCTTATGGCAGTCCTGTCCCCAGCGAAGGACTTCTCCGGTCTGCCAGTCAAGCACGGGTGCATGTTTCTGGAGCCAAGGTAGGCCCAGCAAGAGTGCGTGAGAGAGTCCAGGCAGAACATGAAAGGAGATGCTCTCAGAATGCAGCATTCCCACCTGCAGAGTTATGGATTCGGTGATGAGTTGGATGGGATGTGGTAAAAGGCCCCCATCCACGGCGGCGACAGATAAAGGTACAGCCAGAGGTTTGGTGGGAATGCGGTACTTCTCTACCAGGGATTAAGAGATGAGATTACCAGCAGCTCCTGAGTCAAGTTAAGCCAGTTCGAAATAGCGGTTCTCTCCGCAGGTGATAGAGACTGACAGCATCAGGGATGGAGAGGGTTTACTTTTGTCTAGGGCGACCTCCCTGAGCGACCCTAGACACAGGCGTTTCCCGACCTCTCAGGGCAGGAACGGATCCGGTGCTCCTTACTGCCACAGTAGAAGCAGCTCCCCTCGGCACGGCGAGAGTCTTGACGGGTTTTGACCATCTTGGTCAGGTCGACCTGCATAGGCTCAGGTGAGTGTGCCGGGGGAGTAACGGAGGGAATGACGGGTTTCTGGAAGGTGGGGGCTAGATGTGGAAACCTCCTCTAACGGGTGACCTCTTTGGCGCGCTCCTGGAACCTGATGTCAATCCGGGTGGCAAGTGGTATTAAGTCGTCGAGAGTGGTAGGAATGTCCCGACCGGCGAGTTAATCTTTAATACGGCCGGACAGACCCTCCCAGAAGACAGACACCAGAGCGTCGTTATCCCAGGCCAGCTCTGAAGCAAGGGTACGGAACCGTATGGCATATTGGCCCACGGTGAGATTTCCTTGGCGGAGGCGTAGCAGAGGCGATGCGGATGAGGTCTTCCGTCCGGGTTCGTCGAAGACTTTCTGGAAAGCCGTGAGAAAGGCTGGCAGGTCGGACACCAGGGGGTCTCCTCTCTCCCATAGAGGATTTAGCCAAGCCAGTGCCTCCCCCGTGAGATGGGACATGATGAAGGCAACTTTGGCCCGGTCGGAGATAAACTGGTGGGACAGGAGTTCAAAGTGCAGGGTGCACTGGTTTATGAAGCCCCGAGCTTGAGCGGGGTCGCCTCCGAAGCGAGGAGGTGCAGAAAGCCGGGGTCTGGGGCAGGATACCATGGTATTGGTAGGCAGCGGTGCTGCCGGGTTGCGAGTCATGACACTAGCGGTGGTTGCTGGTGGAGCAGTCAGAGTGTTGACATTCCGCAGGTGACCCAGGATGGACTCCTGTTGGGACCTCTGACGGGACAGTTCATGACATAGGTCCGAGAGCGAGGGAGCTTGGGTGCCACCGGGTTCCATGGCCTGAGCAAACTGTAACGGGTCTGGGAGGCGGAACCTCTGAGCAATTATACAAGGGGGCGCCCAGGGAAGACGGGCAGGTAGTCACAGCAAGTGACAGGGACAGTCTCTGGGTAAACGGGCAGGTGGTCACGGCAAGTGACCGGGACAGTCTCTGGGTAAACGGGCAGGTGGTCACGGCAAGTGACCGGGACAGTCTCTGGGTTAACGGGCAGGGATCACAGCAAGTGACCGGGACAGTCTCTTGACAGGCGGGTGGTCACGGCAAGTGACGGCAGAGCCTCCAGGTAGGCTAGCAGGCTGGTAGCAGGTGGACGCTCCCAGGTGAGCGAGCAAGAGTCTCTGGACAGGCAGGTGGTCACAGCACGTGACGGCGGAGCCTCCAGGTAGGCTAGCAGGCAGGTAGCAGGTGAGCGCTCCCAGGTGAGCGGGAAAGAGTCTCTGGACAGGCAGGTGGTCACAGCACGTGACGGCGGAGCCTCCAGGTAGGCTAGCAGGCAGGTAGCAGATGTGCGCTCCCAGGTGAGCGGGCAGACGGATCCATAGACAGACTGGCAGGGCTGGTAGGCAGACTGTCGGACCGCAGGAATAGCAGCAGGTAGACAAGAGTCAGGCAGGTATCAGACAGGAAACTGGCAGGTAACTGGCAGGTAACTGGCAGGTAACTGGAAACGGGACCTGGGGGCTGAAGCAGAGTGATGAACTGTGCTGCAACATTGCTCGGGCACCTCCATTTTGGAGGAGGTGCCTTATATATGGTGAAGTCCTCCGGCCATTGGCCGGGGACTCTTTAGGACGGCGCGCGCAGCCCCTTTAAGAGAGGGGGAGTGCGCGCTGTAAGCACCGTGGCCGGGAAGCACCGCGCGCTGCCAGCAGAGCGGGAGGAAGACGCCGGGCACGGAGCGGAGAGGTGAGGGGAACAGCGTCCCTGCCTAGCAGGAGGCAGGGACGCCGACGCTACACTGTCCCAACTAACAGACACACTTGAATAGTCCAAGGTCAGCTTTTCCAGCGCACTCTTCAAATTGCTGTATTCGGATTGGTCAACTGGAAACATTCCTGGAACAGAAAGTTAAAAGAAACCATTAGGGTATGTTCCCACAATATTCTGAAGTGGATTCTGCTCCAAAAACCACATTTAGGGGATGTTCACACTGAGTTTTTTGACTGCTTCAGAAAACGAAGGGGCCGATTCATCCAGCAGTTTACGTTCGTTTTCTAGTATAAAATTGCTTAAAATTTTGTGGGTTTTTTCTCCCATCTAGGACCACTTTGCCAAGTTTTTGAACGGTGGTCAGAACTCAACTGGGAGTGGGTATGGCCACTCAATAAATGCACATAAAAAAATCCACATCAAAATACTGTGTGTGAACTTACCCCAAGCCTGGAATCTGCCAGATAAAGCACCCCATAATATGAACATAATGCACAGCAATGTCAAAGCAACATGGCTGTGCACATCTTCTGTCTTATGTCTTTTAACCACTTTAGGATTCGGAAACTGAAGTGGTTAAAATAAGGAACAGGTTCATTCTTTGAGCGTTTTCGCTAGGAAGCCGCCTGCTCTCTATAGTTACCAGTATAAAGTGAAAAAGCTGCAAAGCCGCTGGAAAGGACACCTCAGGAAAACAACCGTCGAGGTCTTCCTGAAGCGGCTTTGTCTGGAAAATCTCGGTGGCGGTGCCGAAATCTAAGAGAAGCCGTGTGCACATAGCTTAAAATGGTTTTCCAAAAACTCAGGAAACAGCAGGAAAGGTGTTCAATTCAAAATCCCTATTCTCTCCTCTTTGTTCCACCCTTGGCTCCATCACTATTGCTCCAGTAGTCCGCACTGGTCTCCGCTTACTTCCTGCAGACTTTCCGTACATCATTCATGTGTCTAAGGTACTGGCATCAGCAGTGAAGCCGACATCTCCAGCATATGACCTTTAAGGCTCCCGATTATCTTAAAGAGTAACCCTCATTTTAATTGTTATTTCATGAATCAATAGTACACATGAAATTAAACAACTTTATAATTTTCTTCATTCTCTGCCAAAATGTATCATTCATTATGAAATTCTGAGGTAAAATCTGTATTCAGTGAAGACACTTTCCCATTACTGAGATAGGAGATGGCAGCTGCTACTGATACAATTCTATGTGGGCAGGAAGAGGGAGGAGCTTGAGACAGCTTTTCCCCCTTATCAGTAGCAGCTGCCATCTCCTATCTCAGTAATGGGAAAGTCTGTGTTCACTGAATACAAATTTAAAACCTCAGAATTGAGACTTGATGATGACTGATCAATTTTAGCAAATAAAGAAGCAAATTTCTTTGATAAGATATATTACAAAGTTTCTTATTTTCATGTAAACTATTCATTTATGAAATAAAAATTAAAACGATGGATACACTTTAACCCCTTTACCGCCGAGGGTGGTTTGCACGTTAATGACCAGGCCAATTTTTACAATTCTGACCACTGTCACTTTATGAGGTAATTACTCTGGAACGCTTCAACGGATCCCCCTGATGCTGAGATTGTTTTTTCATGACATATTGTACTTCATGATAGTGGTAAAATTTCTTCGATATAACTTGCGTTTATTTGTGAAAAAAATAGAATTAGACTTACCGGTAATTCGGTTTCTAATAACCCACCACGACAGCACCAAAGGAGGATGTCACCCCTCCCTAATAGGGACAGGAAACACAAAGAGGTGAAATAGCCCCTCCCTCATCCTCCCTCCAGTGTTTTTATAAAGGACCACACAAGTATGGATGCTTCAAATTATATTTATTCAAATTAAATGATTGGCTAACCAAGCCTGGGAGGGAATTACCAGTGCTGTCGTGGTGGGTTATTAGAAACCAAATTACCAGTAAGTCTAATTCTATTTTCTCCAATAACCTCCCACGACAGCACCATAGGAGAAGTACCAAAGACTCATGTTTAGGGAGGGACAATGGCCTGAAGCACTTTTCGCCGAAAGGCCAAGTCTTTAATGGACATTAAATTAAGTTTGTAATGCTTGGTGAAGGTATGAACCGAGGACCATGTAGCTGCTCTACATATCTGCTCGAGGGAAGCGCTAGCCTTCTCTGTCCAGGAGACAGACATGGCTCTAGTAGAGTGTGCTTTCAGCTTCTCTGGTGGTGAGAGATCTTGGATCTGATATGATTCTATAATTGCTTTCTTGATCCAAGTGGCGATGGTAACCTTTGAGACCTTCTTCCCTCTGTTCTGACCAAATGGCTGAATAAAGAGGTTCTGATCCTTCCTCGAGGCCTCTGTTTTTTGGAGGTAGTGAAGAACAACCCTCCTTACGTCCAAAGTATGGTATTCTTCTTCCCTTTTATTTTTTGGGTCTTGACAGAAGGAAGGAAGAATTATCTCTTGAGACCTATGAAAGTCTGAGACTACCTTTGGCAAGAAAGATGTGTCCAGTTGTAGAATAATCCTATCATCCAGGATTCTCAGAAATGGGTCATTCACTGAGAAGGCTTGGATTTCTCCCACTCTCCTGGCAGTGGTAATCGCTACTAGAAATATTGTTTTCCAGGCTAATTTATCCAGCTCTATTGAGGCCAAAGGTTCAAACGGTGGTAGTGTCAGACCTTTAAGGACGATATTAAGATCCCAGGAGGGAACGTGGTTAATTATTCTGGGGCGCAGGCGATTAGCTGCTGTCATGAACCTTTTTACCCATCGGGGTTCGGCTAGGCTCTTGTCGAAATAAATACTCAGTGCTGCGATCTGAACCTTGAGGATGCTAGGTCTAAGGTCCTTCTCCAGCCCTTCTTGTAGAAAATCCAAGATCTGGGTCATGTCAGGATGCCGAAGATCTGGTATATTTGGTTTATACCATGTTAGGAAGGTCTTCCATATCTTGCTGTATATGGAGTTTGTGATTTGTTTCCTACTTTTTTGTAGGGTGTGAATTACTCTTTCTGAGAGTCCTTTGGCCTTCAGGATTGTGAACTCAGAAGCCAGGCCGCTAGATGGAGGTTCTCTGGATCTGGATGGAGTATTGGACCCTGATGGACAGGGGTTCTTGATTGCTGGCAGAATGAGGGGTCCCTCTATGCTTAAACTGTTTAGTGCACAGAACCAGCTCCTTTTGGGCCAAAGCGGGGCTGTCAAAATTATCTTGACCTCCTCGGTCCTTACTTTCTGTAAGGTCTTGGCTAGCAATGGAATTGGGGGAAAAGCGTAAGCCAGATGGAAACGCCACGGGTGAGAGAATGCATCTATCCCCAGGCATACGTCGTCTGGATCTAGGGAGAAGTATTTTTGGTGTTCTTGCGTCTTGCAAAGAGGTCCACCTCCGGACGACCCCATTGTCTGGTCAGCATGTGAAAAATGTCTGAGTCCAGCTCCCATCCCCCCGGATGGATATTCCTTCTGCTCAGAAAATCGGCCTGGATGTTGTCTGAGCCTTTTATGTGCAGACCTGATAAGGAACGAAGATGTCCTTCTGCCCAGAAGAATATTCTTGCCGAGATACTTTTTAGATTCTCGTACCTTGTACTCCCTTGATGGGACAGGTGAGCTACGGTAGTCATGTTGTCTGAATAGACTTTTACGTGTTTGCCCGTAATGATTGGAGCCGACATTTTGAGTGCCTCCTCCACCGCCTTTAACTCGTGGAAGTTGGAGGATCTCCTGCTGGTCTCTTCTGTCCAGACCCCTTGGAAGGGGGTTTGAGCCACGACGGCTCCCCATCCTGTCTTGCTGGTGTGACGCCCAGCTGCACTTGGTATCACAGATCCTGGAAGAGTGCATTGATTGATTCCTCCACAAGAGGCCCCCATAAACATTCACACATCTGCACCTTCCACCTCAGACCACCAGAGGGAGCCCGTTACGGATATAAATAGGGAAGGTGGAGCCAGGCAGTTCAGTCTGGAGTGCACAGAGAGTGATTCAGCAGTTCCTCTGGAGAGTTCAGCAAGTACAGGTCTGAATACAGAGTCGAGCTCAGGTCAGATGTAGATCAGAATAGTGAGCTTTAGGTGTGCCGGCGCCATAAGATCGGTGAAGCGCGGCAAGCTGCCATTAATGTGTATAGCCTAGTGAGGGCCCGAGTTGGCCAAAGGTGAGTGGAGAGTTAGTACATAGGGGGCAGAGGAGCTTAACTAGCTCCCCCGAAGCTGTTACCGGACACCGGGTCCGAGCTTACCGGGATCTCTACGACCCAGTTAGGCATAACCGGAATCCCTGGAGAACTACAGGTCCCAGGATCGCAAAAGTGCTGATTCGTAACAGAGCCAGGAGACACATAGGCCCCGTAAGCCGGGAGCGTGCACTCCAAGAGAAGGCCCAACCACTACGTCAGCCAGCGCAGGACAGAGACAAAGTTAGGCCTAGCTCCAGACAGGTCAGAAACTTAGTACGCAGAGGCAAGAGACAGGAGGCCCTACACCTGCTCATTGGGGAGGATCCTGATATTCACCCTTCACCCTACAGTGCTCCGGGATGTGCCTGAATTTCCATCAGTAAAAGGTACTGAAGTGACTATCGTGTCTGTCCCTGTTCTTGCTCTGACCCGGCTGGGTCTCGCCTGTCCCGCTTCTCCTTTCTGTACGCTGCCCTGAGGCCTAGCTCCACCTGTGGGGAGCTATACCATCAAGCTGCCTTATCACCGGCCTCTGTGGACTGCGCAGCACTGGTGATTCTCACCAGAAACCACAGGTGGCATCATGAACTCTTATAAAATTAATAAATATCCACCCTTTCAAAGAGTGACCCCAGGGTACGGGCCCGGGAGCCGACCACCGCGACATCCCCAAGGCAAAGGCCCGGGTACCGAGTCATCCCCATTCCCTGGGCTGGTCATCTCTTCTGGCGTCACGAACAGGATCGCGTGCACGCTGCAACGACGGAGTGTTATGCCCGTTGCCACCGGGTACTGTGCGCCTTTGTTGAAGTGAACTGCATATTTGACTGTGGTGAAGATTGCCGCCATTGTTGGGTCGCCGAGCGAGAAGAAGGGCGTAACCGCGGGAAACTGAGGGGCGTACCTGCAAAAGAGCGCAAAGCCCCGGACACGCCCCACGCCTCGACGTCAAACCAAGAAGCGCCAGGTCCTGTAAGGAGCATCTCTGAACGCTCTGACGTAGGACGCAAGCAACGCAAGGTCCAGAAGACGACCGTCACCTGCGGAGCTGCGGCCTACCGGAAGAAAAACTAGAAGGTAGACCACGGTTAGCTAGGGGGGCGCCAGAATGTCTGACGAACAGCACAACGCCGGAATACCGGTCAACGGCCCTGATGTTCAACCCGCGCCCGATGCTGAGCAGGCCGAGGCGGCCGCTTCACCAGCAGCGCCTGTAAGTCCTGTCATTCCCATAACTCTACCGTACATTCCTGGAGCAAAGTGGCTCCCCCAGTACAACGGCAAACCAGATACCCTGTCTGGATTCAAATGGAAGATATGCGGCATTTTGAACATGTACTCTATGACAGGCAAGCAGAGGGCCGCTGTTGTATTAGGACAACTGACTGGTGCTGCGGAACGGGAAGTGGAAACATGGTCGGCCGCAGACCAGGAGTCAGTGTCCACAATCTTTAAAAAGCTACAGACTGTTTTTGAGGATCTTACTGAGGCGGACCTCCGGATGAGGTTCTACAATTGTTCCCAACAGTCGGAGGACAATGTTCGGGACTACGCCTGGCGTTTACAAGGGGCCCTGCGGGCCCTGAAACAGGTTAGTCCGACCAGCATCGAAAATGAAAACAAAATGCTAAAGGACCAGTTTGGCCGGGGACTGTGGTCTCCAGAGGAGACTGTGCGTTGGTGGTCCCTGGATCATCCAGATGCCACCTTTGACAATCTCAAGGGCATGGCTATAAAAGGACTGCAGCCCCTGGAGACAAATGCCATCCAATGTTACCAGGGTGGGGCTACCCCAGTGCCTGCTACACCCACCTTTTCCCCAGTGGCTGCTGAAGCTAAGGTTCCAGCAACGTCCCCTAGAGAGCTGGACAGTCTGCGCTCTGAGGTGCGCCAGCTGAGCAAAACCCTGACCACTGTGCTGAGTGCTCTGCAGCTGCGGACGGAGCCCGAGGAAGGAGGGAAAATCCTGTTAGCCGATAGCCCTGAGGATGTCCCCTGGATGCGAAGGAGGTGACCAACACCACCCTCTACGAGGACCAGTGACCAGCGCTGTTCACAAAAGGACCCTACCTGCTACCGCAAGACCGGACACACCGCCCAGAATTGTCCTTTAAATGAGAAAACCCTGGGTCCGAGGGCCGACACCCAGGAGTAAATTCCCCAGGCCCAGCAGACTGGTACAACAGGTTTGTCGGACACAGGATCTCAGGTAACCATCATGCCTGATGTCCTCTACAAGAGGTTCTGGTCCATGGACGATCTACATCCGCCAGCTCCAAATCTTTCTGTTTATGCCTCAAATGGACTCCCCCTTAACCTAATCGGGGTTAAGAATGTGACTGTAAAGGTGGGGAGAGTGGAGCTGAAGGACCAGGGGCTAATTGTAGTTGGAGACTAATCCTGATGACACCAATCCGTATATGGTACTTGGCACTAACAATGTTGGTAACTGTTTGGGAGAAGTTGTGTTCTTGCTCCAACAGATAGCTGACACTGCCAGACCAAGACAGAGGAGGGCGCTGCAGAAGGAGATCCGAGTCCTGATGTAACAACAGCAAGTAAGGTTCACAGACGGTGAAATCGGTAATGTGTGGGTGACGGATCCCATACCCATTGTCATCCCCCCAATGAATGAAATGCTTATCTGGTGTAGAGCTGCTATAGGTCTTAGAGGACAGAGCTATCAGGCAGTAGTAGAACCCCTTTGCTCCGAGCACAGACCCACGCTCTTAACCGCCAGGGGAGTGGTAGATGTACGCAATGGGAGGGTGCCCCTGGGTAGCTCCCCTAGTTCTAGTTAGGAAAAAGGACGGGAGCATGAGAATGTGTGTAGATTACCGACAAGTAAATCTCATTACACATAAAGATGCATACCCTTTACCACGCATAGAGGAGTCTCTAGCTGCCTTAAAGTCTGCAAATTAGTTTTCCACCCTTGACCTCACTAGTTGGTACTGGCAATTAGCTGTGGCTGAGGAGGATCGGAAGAAGATGGCCTTTACAACCCCGATGGGACTCTGCGAGTTCAACAGTATGCCGTTTGGACTCTTAATTCCCCCGGAACGTTCCAGAGATTGATGGAGTGCTGCCTGGGGCACCGCAACTTTGAGACTGTGTTACTATACCTGGATGACGTGATAGTGTACTCCAGAACACACGAAGACTACTTGAAACACCTGGCAGAGGTATTTGAGTCGCTGTCCTGGTACGGGATGAAGTTGAAGCCCTCAAAGTGCCACCTGCTCAAGAGAAAGGTACAGTACCTGGGGCACATCGTTAGTCCGGAAGAGGTAGCACCAGACCCGAAGAAGGTCACTGCCATCCAGAAGTGGCCGGAGCCGAAGAATCTCAAAGAGGTGCGTCAGTTCTTGAGACTAGTAGGATACTACCGGAGGTTTGTAAAAGACTACATCAAGAAACAGCTCCTCTGCAAGACCTCCTGGTATGGCAGTCCCCCAAAGGCAGAAATCCCCCATTCCACTGGGGTAAGGAGCAAGCAGAGTAATTTCAGGAAATTGAGGAGATACTGACAGGCGATGAGATCCTAGCCTACCCTGACTACAGCCAACTGTTCCTGCTGTGTACAGATGCCAGCAACGAAGGACTGGGAGCTGTCTTAAGTCAGAAGCAGATTTGCCAAGAGAAAGTGATCGCATACACAAGCAGGAAGCTCCGCCCGACCGAGAGGAACCCAGAGAACTATAGCAGCTTTAAGGTGGAGTTCCTGACCCCGGTCTGGACCATCACTGAAAGGTTCAAGCACTATATAGCCTCCAGTAAGTTCACTGCCTTCACTGATAACAACCCCTTGACCCATCTTGAAACAGCTAAGCTAGGAGCACTGGAACAACGATGGATGGCTCGGATGTCAAATTATAAATTTACAATTAAATACCGGGCGGGCCGCAAGAACGCCAACGCCGATGCCCTGTCCAGGATGCCTCGCCAGTCAGACACAGAAGAAGAAGTGGATGACCTGGAAGAGATTGAGCTACCTGCCTTTCACCGGAATGGGATGATCCACGAGCAACGAGCTTCTAGAAGGCAGCGTGGAAAGACGTTAAACCCTCTGCCTCACCACAGCTGGAAAGAGACCCAGGACAGTGACACGGTTGTCAGACACATCAAGGAACTGATAACCCAAGAAGGTTCTTCCCTGGAAAAAGACACATCTCTGCAAGCAAAGCAGCTGTGGAACGAGAGAAGCCGGATGTTTATCTACCGTGAGAAGCTGTGCCGGAGGTACGTCAATCCAAAAACCCATGAGATGGTATGGCAGATAATGGTCCCCAAGACAGACATCCAAATAGTGTTGGAGGCCTACCACGATCACGCAGGGCACTTTGGCTGGAAAAAGTTAGAGACCCTGCTGAAGTGTCGATTCTACTGGGTAGGAATGCGCAGCTCAATTGAGAGGTGGTGCCGGGACTGTGCACCCTGTGGCCTTAGAAGAAAAGACTACAGCAGCCAGAAGGCACCCCTGCAACCCATCAAGACGACTCGACCCCTGGAGATCGTGGCCCTGGACCATGTCAAGCTGTCCCCCTGCAGGTCAGGGTACCTTTATGCTCTGACCATGGTGGATCACTACTCGCGTTTACTGGTGGTCGCCCCCGTCAAAGACCTGACGGCAGAGACAGCAGCAAAGACGTTCCAAGCGTATTTCTGCAGACCCCATGGTTATCCTAAGCAGGTGCTGACAGGCCAAGGCCCGGCCTTTGAGGCTGAGTTGTTCAAGGAGTTCTGCCATCTCTACGGGTAAGAAAGCCTTACGGGGCCTATGTGTCTCCTGGCTCTGTTACGTATCAGTACTTCAGCGATCCTGGGACCTGTAGTTCTCCAGGGATTCCGGTTATGCCTTACTGGGTCATAGAGATCCCGGTAAGCTTGGACCCGGTGTCCGGTAACTTCTTCGGGGTGAGCTAGTTAAGCTCCTCTGCCCCCTTGGTACTAACTCTCCCCTCGCCTTCGGCCAACTCGGGCCCTCACTAGGCTATACACACTAACGGCAGCTTGCCGCGCTTCACCCATCTTATGACGCCGGCACACCTAAAGCTCACTATTCTGAGCTACAACTGACCTGAGCTCGACTCTGTATTCAGACCTGTACTTGCTGAACTCTCCAGAGGAACTGCTGAATCACTCTCTGTGCACTCCAGACTGAACTGCCTGGCTCCACCTTCCCTATTTATATCCCTAACAGGCTCCCTCTGGTGGTCTGAGGTGAAAGGTGGAGATGTGTGAATGTTTATGGGGGCCTCTTGTGGAGGAATCCATCAATGCACTCTTCCAGGATCTGTGATACCAAGTGCAGCTGGGCGTCACATTCCATCCCCTGGGCTGGTCACTAGCATCTACCGTGACTGTTATCAGAGGGAACTGAGATCATGGAACCCCTGTTCCTAGGTTTTTTGGGCTGAGCCACCATGATAGGGATGTCTTCACATAATGAGGGATCATGATCATCCTGTTTAGGGAGTCTGGGGATCCGTCCCACTGTGCAAGAATATGGGTTTGCAACACCCTGGTGTGAGCCTGAGCCCAGGCTACGGATTGGATGTAGGCTGTCATGGAGCTGAGGGTTGACATGGCAGACCTTAGGGACACTCTGTTCAGGGCCTTCAGATTCGATATCTTGGATCTCAAAAGTATCTGTTTGTCTTTCGTTAGGAAGGAGGTTTGTCTGGCGGAGTCTAGTAGAACACCCAGAAATGTTTTTTTCTGTGGCAGGGACCAGGTCTGACTTTTGATGATTTATCAACCACCCTAGGGTGGTCAGGATTAGGATTCTTCTCTGCAGATCTTCCTGGAGTGATTCCACCGAGGGATATACTAGTAAGAAGTCGTCAAGGTAGGGAATGATGCAGATTTTTTCTTTTCTGATTGAAGCCACTACCTCTGACATAATTTTGGTGAATATTCTTGGTGCTGAGAATATCCCGAACGGCAATACATTGAATTGAAAATGCAGCGTTTGATCCTCTTGAACCACCGCAAACCGTGATAGTATGCGTCCTGTAAGTCGATGGTTGCCATCACATATCCTTGTCCTATCAAGGGAACTGCTGATCTGATGGACTCCATTTTGAATCTTCGGTAGATGATGTATTGGTTTAAGGGTTTCAGATTTATTATTATTCTGTAGGTGCCGTTTGGTTTCTTTATCATAAACAGGCGTGAATAGTGGCCTGTGTGTCTTTCTGTTTTTGGGACTGGTGAAATAGCCCCCAAGGATAGTATGTCTTTTAGGCCTGACATCATTGCGGTTCTTAATCTCGGGGAGGTTAGACGAGTTATCCTTACTTTTCTTGGAGGATATGAGGAGAATTCGATCTTTACCCCTTCTTGAATTACCTTCAAGACCCATTGATTGTAGCAGATCTTTTGCCACTGGGGAAGGTATTTCATGATTTGTCCCCCCACTGCTCTGGCGTCACCGCTTCTGTTGTCGCTGTCCTTTTGGGAAAAAAATATTCCTATCTTTCCCCCCTTTGGGGTAGCTCCACCGACCAGACTTGCCGTTCCCCCTGTACTGGGGATTCTGTTCCCGAGGGGGGCGAAAGGGGGTCTTCTTGTAGTGTCTGGGTTCAGGCAGGGATTTCTTTTTATCAGCCGCCTTCTCCAGGAGAGGGTCAAGGGCCTGGCCAAACATATATTCTCCCCTGAAGGGAATGGAACAAAGTTTTGTTTTAGAAGCCACGTCACCGCTCCACGATTTCAGCCATAGTGCTCGCCTTGTGGAGTTCGATAGGACTGCTGCCCTGGCGTTACCCTCACAGATTCCGCTGAAGCATCCGCGAGGAAGTCAGTGGCTTTCTGCAGTAAAGGTAGGGAAGCTTGTATCTCCTCTCTGGATGTGCTGGTTGAGCCATCTTGACATGGACCGTGCAACACATGTGGAGACTGTTTGTGTCCAGAAGGACTGCTGATGTTTCCCAGGATTTTCTGAGAAGGCTGTCCATCTTGCGGTCCAGAGGATCCTTTAGTTGCGATGAGTCTTCGAATGGCAATACTGTCTTTTTAGCGACTCTTGCCACCTGAATATCGACCTTAGGTATCTCGGTCCAACCTTTTGAGGTTTCTTCATCTACGGGAAACCTGTCTTTCAATTCCGTTGGTGTATTCAGTCGTCTTTCAGGATTTTCCCATTCGTCCAGGATTAGATCCTGAATGTTTATATGTATCAGGAACACCATCTTTTTCTTTGAGCGGAGACCACCGAACATCTCTTCCTGGACTGATCTAGAGGGCTTCTCTTCTTCCACTTCCATCGTTCTTCTTACTGCCAAGAGGAGGTCTTCCATAAATTCCATTGATATAAAAAAAGAATAAAAGGGGAGACAAGGGGCGCAGAGTCTAAGTGTAGATGAATATGTGCATTTGCCACAACAATATTTGTTTTTTGCACTCACCCTTTAGATGTCTTGTATTTTCACTCAAATGATCCGTATAGTGGATCAGCTCTTTGCAATCCTCTGGTCTGCAGCACAAATGCGGGAAGTATGTCAGCCCTGGTATAAGGCTTGCATGTTGGATATTGTAGTGGAGAGAAGATTTCCCTTTTTCAGCGCTTCCAGAGGATAAGGATCGTTACAGATGAATTATTTTTCTCAAAATCAGATTTATTCGGACACTATATTAAGAACAAACAACGCGTTTCTGCCAGCAACGGCCTTCATCAGGTATAATATGCACTTGTAAGGACTTTAAGGGAAGACAATCTTTATAGACTGGTTACTCTTAAGATGTCGTGTTTTTTTTTTTTTTCCCTTTCCTTGACTTGGTTGAATTGATTAGGATTGACACCGCACCCCAATTAAGTTAGGAGAGTGGGTAGTTGTTCAACATTACATTCTAACACCATTCTGTGTACTAGAATGGTATATTTTTTGATATTAGAATGAACATATATACAGTTATATGAAAAAGTTTGGGCACCCCTATTAATGTTTTATAAAAATTGGTGTTTTTGCAACAGCTATTTAAGTTTGATATATGTAATAACTGTTGGACACAGTAATGTTTCTGCCTTGAAATGAGGTTTATTGTACTAACAGAAAATGTGCAATCTGCATTCAAACAAAATTTGACAGGTGCATAAGTATGGGCACCTCACCAGAAAAGTGACATTAATATTTAGTAGATCCTCCTTTTGCAAAAATAACAGCCTCTAGTCGCTTCCTGTAGCTTTTAATGATTTCCTGGATCCTGGATGAAGGTATTTTTGACCATTCCTCTTTACAAAACAATTCCAGTTCAGTTAAGTTTGATGGTCGCCAAGCATGGACAGCCCTCTTCAAATGATCCCACAGATGTTCAATGATATTCAGGTCTGGGGACAGGGATGGCCATTCCAGAACATTGTAATTGTTCCTCTGCATGAATGCCTGAGTAGATTTGGAGCGGTGTTTTGGATCATTGTCTTGCTGAAAGATCCATCCCCTGCGTAACTTCAACTTTGTCACTGATTCTTGAACATTATTGTCAAGAATCTGCTGATACTGAGTGGACAACCATGTACGACCTATTTTGCCTGTATTTTCTCTGAGTTCACTCAGGGAGATTACATTTCCTATTGTCAGGGATTTTTTTGGAACAAATTTACAACCATTTTTTAAATGAGTCCACTAAGGGCTCATTTAGATGCGGGTAGAAGTCATGTGGTTTATGCAAATTCATGATAAATAATAACAAGTCTGTCATAAGTAATGAGGGTCAAGTATTTAATCTTAAGACTTTCATGAACTGTGCTACTGACCACTGGGTTTATATCATTTTTTGCACGATATGCGGAAAACAATATGTGGGATCTACAAGCCGCAGTGTAAGAAAAAGACTGTCGGAGCACATTTATGACATTAACAATGTCACTACCCGCAGTCTTTCGGGGGCTTCCAAACATTTTTTGAATGAACACAAGGGGGATTTAAGTAGCCTGCGAGTAAGTGCTTTGGAATTTGTTTCTGCTCCACGGCGAGGTGGAGATAGGGTTAAATTACTCCAGATGACTGAAGCTCGATGGATTCTAAAACTAAATACCAGATACCCAGCAGGACTAAATCTAAGACATGAATTGATGTATCTATATTAAAAAAGTTGGAACAAATTGAGGAATTTATTAAATACATTTTTTATTTTTTTTATTTTTTGTGATCAATCTAGGGGACTCTATAATCAATAGTATACAAAACAAAGCATGCTAATTACGTTTTGTAATAATTTCCAGCCATTCTCATATGGTTTTAAAATAGAGATATTATTTTATTTTTTGGGGGGAAAAGTATGCCCTTGAAATCAAATGTTAGAACAATAATTTTTAGAAAATAGGTAATGATATCATTAGAAGCTCTTATTGTTACATATATATTTAAATAGTGCATCAATTGTTTATTCAATGAATTCATATATATAAAAAACTTGGGTAAAAAGTGATCAAATAATTAGTGCATTACTAAGTGACAGTTCACATTGTAATATGTTTGTAGAGGATGGATGTAGTATAGGGTTATACTAGTGTTTAGATCACTGCTAGCCTTGAATTAGTGAGCAAATATCACAGCTGATTTTGGTGGGTGTTACCCTTGGCAGCTTCCCTTGACTGTTTTCCTTGAAAAGTGCAACATTTATTCAGTACTTTATGCTATGACTAAGGGTCAAATATGATCCGAAACGCGTAAGCTTACACATGCTTTTATCTCTGTTGGAATTGTATTTTTTAACGATGGATTAAATAAAGGCTTTTTCTAATTTTTCTACATCGTGTGCTGGAAAACTATTTTTTACTTTCACTGAGGATTTTTCTCCCAGATGGGGATGGACTAATTCCGAGCACCGAGATCATGGAAAGGAGGACTGGCAGGCTGGGCCAGGTGAGCTGAAGATCTTTTTCTTACTTGCTGAATAACACAGACACTACTCAATACAGCAGGGTTGAGAGGTATTTTGTGGGACAAAATTACAGCATTTTTGAAAGACACCATTCACTTTACTGTGCAAGATATAGAAAACAAGGGCAATGAATTCTAAATAAAGTGAAATGGTGCAGAAGAAAAAAACAAACATTTTACTGCTTTCAAAAAATTCTAAACTTTGCAAACAAATTGTTTGGCTTGTGTTTCAATTTTCTAAGACCCGTTTTTAACCCCTTAATAACATCTGACGTACTAATACGTGTCTGTGCCCTGGGACTTAAGAGCCAGACCCGTATTAGTACGTCATGGCGATCGCGCGCGCACACAGGCTGTGCGGGCGCGATCGCCGCCGGGTGTCAGCTGATTGTCACAGCTGACACCCGGTACTATGTGCAAGGAGCGGTCCTGCACCGCTCCCAGCACATTAACCCCCGCGATGCTGCGATCGAAGTCAATCGCGGCATTGCGGGGGCAAGGGGAGGTGATCGGCGATACTCACCTCCTCTTCCGGCTTCCAGCGCAGTCTGCAAAGGCTTCCCGGGTGTTGCCATGACGACCGGATGTCGTCATGACAACATCCGGGTCACCAGAGAGCAGGAAGATTGCTTGGGCATGCGCAGTGCATCTCCAAGCAATCTTCACACTTTGCCCTTCTGACAGCCTTCATGGCATAGGGATGGTGCTTCATTCCTGTGCAATGCAGGTGATCAGAAAAAAAAAAGTGAAAGTCCCAGAGTGGGACAAAGTAATAAAGTGTATAAACTGTGTGAAAGTGGGAAAAAAAAAAAATGTGCAAAAATATTATAAAAAAATAAAAAAAATAATACACCAAAAATAAAAATATAATGTACCCATCAATAAATATTATTATAAAAAAACAAAAAAAACAACAATAAAAGTACACATATTTGGTATCGCCGCGTCCGGAACAACCTGACCTATAAAACTGTCCCACTAGTTAACCCCTTCAGTGAACACGGTAAAAAAAAAAAAAAAAAACGAAGCAAAAAACAATGCTTTATCACCATACCGCCAAACAAAAAGTGGAATAACACGCGATCAAAAAGACGCATATAAATAAAAATGATACCGCTGAAAGCGTCATCTCGTCCCGCAACAAACAAGCTGCCATACAGCTCCATCAGCGGAAAAATATAAAAGTTATAGCTCTCAGAATAAAGCGATGCTAAAAAATATTTTTTTCTATAAAATAGCTTTTATTGTGTATAAGCGCCAAAACATAGAAAAATGATACAAATGTGGTACCGCTGTAAATGTACTGACCCGAAGAATAAAGCTACCTCATCAATTTTACCACACGCGGAACAGAATAAAAAAAAAAAACAATTCCTGAATTGTTGGTTTTTGTTTATTCTGCCTCCCAAAAATCGGAATAGAAAGCGATCAAAAAATGTCACGTGCCTGAAAATGGCATCAATAACAACGTCAAGTCATCCCGCAAAAAACGAACCATCACATGACTGTCTGCCAAAATCTGGAAAAATTATAGCTCTCAAAATATGGCGATGCAAAAACTAGATTTTACAAAAAATGCGTCTTTTAGTGTGTGACAGCTGTCAGTCATAAAAACCCCATATGATTCTGGCATTGCTGTAATCACACCGACCCGAAGAATAAAGTCATCTAATCACTTATACCGCACAAGGAACGGCGTCAAAAATAAACTCTTGGGTTAGGATTGGGCTAGGGTTAGGGCTGGGTTTGGGGTTAGGGTTGTGCTGGGGCTAGGGTTGTGCTGGGGCTAGGGTTGTGCTGGGGCTAGGGTTGTGCTAGGGCTAGGGTTGTGCTAGGGCTAGGGTTGTGCTAGGGTTAGGGCTGGGGTTGGGATTTTTTTCAAAAGTAAGAAAAAAAGATGACGATATGGCGACTAGTGTTGAGAGCAAGTGCTCGCTACTTGAGTTTGCATCGGGTGCTCTGGTATGCATTGAGTATCGTGGGTATTTGAGTGACATGCTCGAGTCTCTGCCCCATATGCTTCGCGGCCAAAAAACTTTACGGGGATTGCCTGCCATGCACGAGCGATCCCCGCATGTTTTTTTTTGGGTGTCTAATAACCGTGAAACATGCGGAGCAGGGACTCGAGCATGTCACTCGAGCACACGCTGTACATGGTGCATACCTGAGTACCCGATGCAAACTCAAGTAGCGAGCACTTGCGCTCAAGAATAATGACAACTTATTCAATATGATGACCTAATGTAAACAAATTCTGTGCAGTACCTCTGGGTTCAAAATGTTCACTATACACCTTAATAAAATCCTTGAGGGGTATAGTTTCCAAAATGGGGACACTTGTGGGGGAGCTCCACTGTTTAGGCACATCACGGGCTTTCCAAACGCGACATGGTGTCCGCTAACAAATTGAATGGAAAATCGGCTCAAATTGTTAGCGGACGCCATGTTGCGTTTGGAGAGCCCCTGTGTGCCCAAACATTGGAGCTCCCCCACAAGTGACCCCATTTTGGAAACTAGACCCCCCAAGGCACCTATCTAGATGCATAGTGAGCACTTGGAACCCCCAGGTGCTTCACAAATTGATTCGTAAAAATGAAAAAGTGAAAAAAAAAACACTTTTTCATTTTTATGAATCAATTTGTGAAGCACCTGGGGTTCCAAGTGCTCACTATGAATCTAGATAGGTGCCTTGGGGGGTCTAGTTTCCAAAATGGGGTCACTTGTGGGGGAGCTCCAATGTTTGGGCACACAGGGACTCTCCAAATGCAACATGATATCCGCTAACAAATTGTCGGCTCAATTTGTTAGCGGATATCATGTTGCATTTGGAGAGTCCCTGTGTGCCCAAACATTGGAGCTCCCCCACAAGTGACCCCATTTTGGAAACTAGACCCCCCAAGGCACCTATCTAGATGCATAGTGAGCACTTGGAACTCCAGGTGTTTCACAAATTGATTCACAAAAATGAAAAAGTGTTTTTTTTTTCACTTTTTCATTTTTACGAATCAATTTGTGAAGCACCTGGGGGTTCCAAGTGCTCGCTATGCATCTAGAAAGGTGCCTTGGGGGGTCTAGTTTCCAAAATGGGGTCACTTATGGCGGAGCTCCAAAGTTTGGGCACAGAGGGGCTCTCCAAACGCAATGTGGTGTCCGCTAACAATTTGAGCCGATTTTCCATTCAATTTGTTAGCGGATACCATGTTGCATTTAGAGAGTCCCTGTGTGCCCAAACATTGGAGCTCCCCCACAAGTGACCCCATTTTGGAAACTAGACCCCCCAAGGCACCTATCTAGATGCATAGTGAGCACTTGGAACCCCTAGGTGCTTCACAAATTGATTCGTAAAAATGAAAAAGTGTTTTTTTTTTCACTTTTTCATTTTTACGAATCAATTTGTGAAGCACCTGGGGGTTCCAAGTGCTCACTATGCATCTAGAAAGGTGCCTTGGGGGGTCTAGTTTCCAAAATGGGGTCACTTGTGGGGGAGCTCCAAAGTTTGGGCACAGAGGGGCTCTCCAAACGCAATGTGGTGTCCGCTAACAATTTGAGCCGATTTTCCATTCAATTTGTTAGCGGATACCATGTTGCATTTAGAGAGTCCCTGTGTGCCCAAACATTGGAGCTCCCCCACAAGTGACCCCATTTTGGAAACTAGACCCCCCAAGGCACCTATCTAGATGCATAGTGAGCACTTGGAACCCCTAGGTGCTTCACAAATTGATTCGTAAAAATGAAAAAGTGTTTTTTTTTTTTTCACTTTTTCATTTTTACGAATCAATTTGTGAAGCACCTGGGGGTTCCAAGTGCTCACTATGCATCTATAAAGGTGCCTTGGGGGGTCTAGTTTCCAAAATGGGGTCACTTGTGGGGGAGCTCCAAAGTTTGGGCACACAGGGGCTCTCCAAACACAACATGGCGTCCGCTAATTATTCAAGCAAATTTTACAATCAAAAAGTCAAATGGCGCTCCTTCCCTTCCGAGCCCTGCCGTGCGCCCAAACAGTGTTTTTTCCCCAAATATTGGGTATCTGCGTGCCCAGGGGAAATTGCACAACAAATTTTGGGGTCCATTTTTTCTTGTTACCCCTGTGAAAATAAAAAAAATTGGGTCTAAAGTAACATTTTTGTGAAAAAAGTTAAATGTTCATTTTTTTCTTCCACATTCAAAAAATTCCTGTGAAGCACCTGAAGGGTTAATAAAGTTCTTGAATGTGGTTTTGAGCACCTTGAGGGGTGCAGTTTTTAGAATGGTGTCACTTTTGGGTATTTTCTGTCAAAAAGACCTCTCCAAGTCACTTCAAATATGATGTGGTCCCTAAAAAAATGGTTTTGTAAATTTTGTTGGAAAAATGAGAAATCGCTGGTCAACTTTTAACCCTTATAGCTCCCTAACAAAAAAAAATTTTGGCTCCAAAATTGTGCTGATGTAAAGTAGACATGTGGGAAATGTTATTTATTAACTCTTTTGTGTGACATATCGCTCTGATTTCAGGGCTTAAAAATTCAAATTTTGAAAATTGCAAAATTTTCAAAATTTTCGCCAAATTTCCATTTTTTTCACAAATAAAGGCAAGTGATATTGAAGAATTTTTTCCACAATCATGAAGTACAATATGTCATGAAAAAACAATCTCAGAATCAGGGGGATCCGTTGAAGCATTCCAGAGTAATTACCTCATAAAGTGACAGTGGTCAGAATTGTAAAAATTGTCCCGGTCATTAACGTGCAAACCACCCGCGGGGCTTAAGGGGGTTAATACTTACCATTTTGGGGAACAACTTTTTGATTGCTCCATCAAATGAATAGTCGTTACTTACCGGTAACGGGATTTTTCAGAGACCATGACAGCAGCAAGAGAGAGGGGATCCGCCCACCAAGGAGAGGAAACCTACAGGCTTAAAAGGGCGCCACCTCTCTCCCGCCTCAGTTTGGATTACAGAGCATTGAGAGGACCGCCGGGTTAATGAACACAGCAAACAATCACAAAATTGCCATACCACACGACACCTATTGAGTGTGAGATTATAATTAATAAAAGGGGAGTGCTCCCACAAACGTGAAGGGAGGGAATGTAAGGGTGGTGTCATGGTCTCCGAAAAATCCCATTACCGGTAAGTAACTTACGATTTTATCGGTCGACCATGACAGCACCACGAGAGAATTACAGAGATGAAGTAATCTATTGAAGGACCACAGCCTGGAACACTCTTCTCCTAAAGGTGAGGTCAGCCGATATACCCATATCTAACCTATATAGTGTCTATGGAATGGAGAGGGACAGGACCAGGTAGCAGCCCTACATATGTCTTCTGTCGAGACACCTGTCTTCTCAGCCCAGGAGGTCGCCACAGCCCGGGTGAAATGAGCCTTCAGCCCTTCTGGTACTTCCTCGCCGCTAGATGTATATGCTAGAGAAATGGCCTCCCTATTCCATCTAGCTATGGTGGACTTCGTGACTTAAGACCGTTTCCTAGCCCCTTGGTAGGATATAAACAACGAGTTATCTTTTCTAAAGCTTTTGGTAACTGAAAGGTACCTAACCACACATCTCCTCACTTCTAACGTATGTAGCTCCACCTCTTTCTGGTTACTAGGATTTGGACAAAAGGAGGGTAGGAGGACTTCATGAAGTCTGTGGAAACGAGTGGCTACCTTAGGGAGAGAGAATGATTTTGAGACCAGATCCTGCCTATCATCCAGAATTTTAGTAAACGGCGAGGCCAGAGACAGGGCCTGGATGTCACTAATGCTCCTGGCCGAGGTTAAAGCTATTAACAAAGTGGTCTTAAGGGAGAGGGATTTAAGGGTTGCTGACTATTGGCTCAAAGGGCGAGCTAGTCAAGGCCTTTAGAACCAAATTTAAATCCCAGGGAACCAAGCTGCTTTTAATAGATCTAGTTCTAAAAGCTGCCTTAATGAACCGACAAACCCAGTAGTTACCCGCTAGATCACAGCTATATAGGGCACCCAAGGCAGAAACCTGAACTTTAAGGGTGCTGGTGGATAACCTTAGTTCATGACCTTTTTGTCAAAACTCCAAGATGTTTCCTATTGGCGCCCCCCATCAACCACAGAACCAGAGAAAGACAAAAACTTTCTCCAAGTTCTGGCATAAATTTGGGTTGCAACAGGTTTTCTGCTGTGCATCAGGATGGTTTCTAGACCTTGGGAAAAACCTTTCCGATTTAGCAGTGTCCTTTCAAGTTCCACCCCGTCAAGTGGAGGCCAGTTGCTTGAGGATGGAATATCGGACCCTGGAGAAAGAGATACGGAATCTCTGGAAGAACCCAAGGATCGGAGATGGACATGCTCCTTAGGCATGAGAACCAGGGCCTCCTGGGCCAAAAGGGTGCAATCAGCAGAACCCTGGCCTTGTCCTCCCTGATCTTTCTTATGACCATGAGAAGAAGAGCCAACCGGGGTGGGGGAGGCATACGCCAGACTGAAATCCCAACGTATCATGAGAGCGTCCACAGCTAGGAGATTTAGGGAACACAAGATCTTTGTCTTCCGATTTAGTTTTGTGGCAAACAGATCTACCTGACAGGAGGCTATTTGGGTAAAAATTCATTGATTTAGCTCCCATTCCCCTTGCATCAGAGGATAGCAGCTTAGGAAATCTGCTCTGGTGTTTTCTTTTCCCCTTATATGGAGGGCCATCAGGGAAAGGAGGTGACTTTCTATAATCTGGAAGAGATGATCTGTCCCTCTCATCAGCTATCTTGACCATGTACCCCCCTGGTGGTTCACATATGCTACCGCAACTAGGTTATCCAAGAGGATCTTTACATTCTGGCCCTGAAGGAAAGGTAAGAAATTATTCACCGCCTTGTCTACCGCCAGAAGTTCTTTTGCATTGGAGGAGAGACCCTTTTCAATATCTGACCAGGTCCCCTGGGCTACCATGTCTCCCAGATGGGCTCCCCACCCTCTGGGACTCGCATCTGCGGTAATTGTTCTAGTGACCATAAGTACACAAGGAACCCCTCGAGATAGGTTAGGCTCATCCTGCCACCACTATAAAGATTTTACTGACCGGGGTGATAAGGACATCTTCCCTTCCAAGTGCCCCTTAAGAGAAACTTTATTATGTAGCAGATCCCACTGTAGAACCCTGGAATGGTATTGTGCTCACAGAACCCCTGGGAAGCACGATGTCAGGGTACCCAACAGGTACAATGCACCTCAAAGGGACCTGACAGAATTTGCTATGGCTTTCTTCACCTGGCCCCTCATTTATTGTATTTTAGCTTCCGGTAGGTAGCAGTCTTGAGATTCATAATCCCCAAAAAGTGCTGAACTGTCGAGTAATCTGGATCGTGTGCTCGCGATTCAGGACGAAATCCGTGACACAGTGACGGCAGGATGAGATATTGCATGATCGCCCCGGTGTCGTCTGAGGAATCCCTGACGCTGCGCATTAAAAAGAATATTGCACAGTGACAAGATCCTGCTGAGCAACTGAGAGTTGGAATTGACAACCGACACATGCACAGAGTAGCAAGGACTAGCCCAGCCCCTGAAACAGGCATCACTGATGACGCTTCATTCAGGGTGCGGAAAGAGGCAGCAGCAGTGACCGCAGCCTCTGCTCCCTGATCGCGTCCGTCTTCATATCCCAGGATGCACTGGGGATTTTCAAACTAAATGTTATCAAACAGGATGTTAGTAAAAAAAACAAATATACACACACACATACAAACACACCCCAGTTAGATAAATTCAGATTAACTTTTAATTAAAGTATATTAGAAAAGCAATTAGATTATTAAATTAAATAGAGATTTAGAATTAAATCAGTGTTGGTTTCAGACAACCCCTTTAAATTGTTAATTGAAATAAAAACAGTTCCCCGTTGTATTAATAAGGCAGTGATTCCAACTGTATTACCACTGGGAGACCCCCAACTCACACTCCTATTTCCCGAGTGCCTTCCATGCCAAGCTTGGTTATGGAGGCTTTGGATTACCATCCATACTGTTCAGCACAGATCATGCTTCTTACAGTGGTGGCCAAAAGTATTGGCACCCCAGCAATTCTGTCAGATAATACTCAGTTTCTACCTGAAAATGATTGCAATCACAAATTATTTGGCATTATTATCTTCATTTCATTTGCTTGCAAGGAAAAAACACAAGAGAATGAAGGAAAAATCAAATCATTGATCATTTCACACAAAACTCCAAAAATGGGCCAGACAAAAGTATTGGCACCCTCAGCCTAATACTTGGTTGCTCAACCTTTAGCCAAAATAACTGCGAACAACCGCTTCCGGTAACCATCAATGAGTTTCTTACAATGCTCTGCTGGAATTGTAGACCATTCTTCTTTGGCAAACTGCTCCAGGTCCCTGATATTTGAAGGGTGCCTTCTCCAAACTGCCATTTTGAGATCTCTCCACAGGTGTTCTATGAGATTCAGGTCTGGACTCATTGCTGGCCACCTTAGAAGTCTCCAGTGCTTTCTCTCAAACCATTTTATAGTGCTTTTGGAAGTGTGTTTTGGGTCATTGTCCTGCTGGAAGACCCATGACCTCTGAGGGAGACCCAGCTTTCTCACACTGGGCCCTACATTATGCTGCAAAATTTGTTGGTAGTCTTCAGACTTCATAATGCCATGCACACTGTCAAGCAGTCCAGTGCCAGAGGCAGCAAAGCAACTCCAAAACATCAGGGAACCTCCGCCATGTTTGACTGTAGAGACCGTGTTCTTTTCTTTGAATGCCTCTTTTTTTTCCCTGTACACTCTATGTTGATGCTTTTTCCCAAAAAGCTCTACTTTTGTCTCATCTGACCAGAGAACATTCTTCCAAAACGTTTTAGGCTTTCTCAGGTAAGTTTTGGCAAACTCTAGCCTGGTTTTTTTATGTCTCGGGGTAAGAAGTGGGGTCTTCCTGGGTATCCTACCATACAGTCCCTTTTCATTCAGACGCCGACGGATAGTACGGGTTGACACTGTTGTACCCTCGGACTGCAGGGCAGCTTGAACTTGTTTGGATGTTAGTCGAGGTTCTTTATCCACCATCCGCACAATCTTGCGTTGAAATCTCTCGTCAATTTTTCTTTTCCGTCCACATCTAGGGAGGTTAGCCACAGTGCCATGGGCTTTAAACTTCTTGATGACACTGCGCACGGAAGACACAGGAACATTCAGGTCTTTGGAGATGGACTTGTAGCCTTGAGATTGCTCATGCTTCCTCACAATTTGGTTTCTCAAGTCCTCAGACAGTTCTTTGGTCTTCTTTATTTTCTCCATGCTCAATGTGGTACACACAAGGACACAGGACAGAGGTTGAGTCAACTTTAATCCATGTTAACTGGCTGCAAGTGTGATTTAGTTATTGACAACACCTGTTAGGTGACACAGGTAAGTTACAGGTGCTGTTAATTATATGAATTAGAGAAGCATCACATGATTTTTCAAACAGTGCCAATACTTTTGTCCACCCCCTTTTTTAGGTTTGGTGTGGAATTATATCCAATTTGGCTTTAGGACAATCCTTTTTGTGTTTTTTCATTGAAGACAAATTAAATGAAGATAATAATACCAAAGAATTTGTGATTGCAATCATTTTCAGGAAGAAACTGAGCATTATCTGACAGAATTGCAGGGGTGCCAATACTTTTGGCCACCACTGTATACAAGTCATTACCCTAGAAAGGATGTTCCTTAACATATTTCCCAGGAAAATCCATTTTGGTTTTGTTTTTGTATGTTTTATTGTGAGTCCTTAAAAGTGGCGTAATACTCTGACAACGTTGTTGACATCAGTGACCTGGGAGTCAGAAATGCTTCCAGAGGCCTTCCCCATGCTGTTCCCATGTCATTTGAGCACTGTTCCCATCGATTTGGGCAATTTTTAGGCCCTCTGTAGACCGCCTGGGGGAACCGCCTGAAAAATGCTCAAGTTTCCCATAGACTTTCATTGAGCACGTTTCTCGGGTCGAGCACCCGAGTATTCCTATTTGCTCGTCCCGAGCAATGAGTACCCGAGCATTTTAGTGCTCGCTTATCACTAGATATCAGGTTCAGTGAGGTAGATCTGTATGACATCGGCATAGAGGTCATACTGAAAGCCATGAGACTCTATGAGCTGTCCAATGCCGAAGGTGGAGATGGAGAAGAGCAGGGGTCCCAGAAATGTTCCTTAGGGGACACCGACAGACAGGAGGCGGGATGAGGAGGTGGTATGTGAGTGGGAGACACTAATGTCCTGTATGTCTATGAAGAGATCAAAAATAGGGCCAAGTCTGTGATGCCGAGAGATGAGAGAGTCTGTAGTGGTATCCATCACAACCACATTGCCACCTTTGTCGGACGGCTTTATGGTTATGGTTTGATCCTTTTCAAGTCTGCGTAGTGAATCCATTTCACCTCTTGCAAAGTTATGTTATTCCCAATGATTAGTTTTTGTCAGTTGTATGATGTCCTCCGTAACCAAATGAAGGAAGACATCTATGGAACTTAAGTCTCCGGTAGGAGGTGGCAGTCTAGAAATTTTATTTTTAAGGTCCGTGAAGGCACCAATGTATTCGGGTTCACCTCATCAAGATGATATAGCAACCTCACGCCTTGTAAAAGGTTATTGGGTATTCCCAAGTTGTCACACTCCTTTCTATCCTCCCTAAGGAAGTGCTCTTTTCATTTCAAACGTCTGATGAATAGATGCAGGACTTTTATTATTTCAAATTTGTCAAAATCAGTGGTGTGGATAAAACTTAAACCTTTACTCAGTATGCATATTTCATCAGTAGTGAGGGGCATTGATGATAGATTGATGACCTGTGTTGTTAAACGGGATTCCGCTGGTTGGATCGGCTCCTGAGCAGGTAGTTCAGCTCTAAAAAACTCTCCTCTCTGCGGGGATCTCCTGTTATTTCCTCTCCCCTGATATCCACCCCTTCCTTTTAATTTACCCTTTTGGGTTTTCGATTTTGTATCAGTATGTGAGACCTCTGTTTCAGAGTAGGATAAGTCTATCTCAGGAATATAATTCTGTCTGGTAAGCGCCATTGAATATTCCTTGTTTTCCCTGAATTCTTCAAGGTAATAAAGAACTTGTGTTTACACTCTTTTAGGTGGTATTGGTACCTTTCTACCTTGTTCTGTAACTGTGTTTCTTTTTTTGCGAAGTCCAGTTCTGACGAGAATTTTTTAGTTACCTCTATTTGCTCCTTAAGAGCTTCCTTTTTATGGTGCCAGTAGGGAATAATTGACACTTCCTTCCTCGTTTTTCCCAAATAGTGAAGGTTGGTGGTATCACCCTACTAGGCTAGCACATGTAGGGTATCCATGCATGTGTATCTGTATCATTTTTTGACCATAATGGTAAGCTGAGGTTCCAATCTCGTTCTTGATCTACACCATCCTTACGTAAGTAATACACACTGTACATAACGGTAAAATATCTTTGCCCAATCATTTTCTTGTTCTATACCGCAACCTCTGAGATCATCTGCCTCTTTAGAGTACCACTGTGTGTTTATAAAAATATCAGAGTATATCCCATTTGTTTACAGTGATCCGTGACCATGTGTCTTCTTGGGGGATTGAAGGAGCAATAAAAAATATGTGTCCCTTAATGTGGATCTCCATTTTCCAGCTGCAACCCATATAGCAGGGCATGCGTCTGAAGTATACCTGTTTATGCCACATGGCAACATGCCTGATGAGCAGCATACAGGAGGTTACAACCCTCTTACATGGTATCTTCGAGACTGGGAGGCAAGGACGAGGAGTGTGACACCTGGACACTGTCACCATGGGGCGGCGCCTTAGACGTTGCTTCCGGAACCAGTGAGTTCCAGCAGCCATGTCCTGCGTTCCACAGACCGGAAGTGAGGTCTTCGGACCGGAAATGCGTCACACGCTGTGGACGAAGCCACCGCAGCGAAGTGTTGCTTTAAAATGGAAACAGTGTGGTGAGTGTGACGCGCCCCCTGGGCCATATTCTTTAGGGGAATACCCGGAGCCGGATCAGATGGGAGTTGTAGTCTTCCGAGTGGCTGTGACCCGGTCCGTGCCCAGGGTGTCAAACTCAGTTGTATGTGGCAGTCCTACAGATGTTATTAAGTTCTTAATGTCGACTACGCCACCCGTTGTGTTGCGGTCACTATGGCCGCCGCTGCAGCAGGGTCCGCTGAGGCTGATGGTGTAGGTGCAGCTTGTGATGGTATAACCCCCAACGGGTGGGGTATAGCCTCAGGGGGTCAGGTGCAGAGGATGGGGGTTGTAGTGGTGCAGCATAGATGTTAAAGGAAGACAGAGTCGGGTTGTGCAGTTTAGGGTATTTACTCACTGCTGATGTTCCGGTCACTCCAGCTTCAAGTGACCACCCGAGCCGTGCTGCTTCCACCAGGTCCTGGATCCAGCCAACCCCCAAGCGAGTCCGGAGCGTGACCCTGAGCTCTCCTTCTGTCCTTTCTCCTGGCCGTCCCCACTAGTGATCCACCCAGGTCCAGCTCCCTCGGGCCTTCTGTTGGGTGACCCTTGGCCTTGGGTTCCCTGACCCTCCACGTGGTATGCCTTCGTGGTGGATGTGGTGGGTGGCCGTGGCAGACGCTGCCCACGGCCTCCGGTCTCTGGCTGGGGTGTGTTTTTGCCCCCACCAGCTTGGGTTCCGGTACCCTAATGCCTACTCTTCACCCGGGGATTGAATTTGGGTTCTTAGAGTCCTCTCTTTGTCCCCTCTCTGGGTCTCTCTTTCTTTCTCCTCTCTCTCTCTCTCTCTGGATCTGCTCTGCTCCTCTTCCTGTGACTCCTCTGCAAAGGCTGACAGACTGACTGACCCTGATCTTAGTTGGTGCCCACCTTATATACACCCTCTATGTGTGAGCTCAGGTGACCAGCACCCAATGAGCTCCTATCTTTACCCAGGCTGCTCCCCCTATCTGCCCCTACACTACATGGGATGTACCACCCCCCTCCCACTCCAGCCAGGAACAGACTCGGTCGTACCTGCACATTTCTAAGTGGGAGTACCGTCGGTCTGCTCCTCGGAAATGGGATGTGTGTAGTGCATGCAGCCTACCGAGCTCAGTTCCACGCTCCATCCTTACCCGGAAGTGGAATATCACACCTCTGGGTTGAGGTGCAATACTCCTGTAGCAGCCGAATCCTCAGGGTGCTACATTCCCCCCTGGTAAATCACAGCACGTCCTCGGGCTGTAAAGACAAAAACACCAAAACATACAAAAATTTTTTTTTTTTCATATAAACATAATAAAACATATAAAACATTATATATATAAAACTTTTCATATAAACATTCTCGTAGTCGTTTCTTGTTTCAGGTTCCTCCTCCGGACACTGTGCAACGTGTGTCCGGGAAAAGTGCGACAGTCTCTTAGAAAAACTGGTTTTCCTATAAAACCGGTAGGGGGCGCTTTAGGAAGCGCAACTATATACAGGGGAAGTTGGCCGCTCTCAGTCCTCGGCCAGGTAGAGGGAAGGGAATGGCTGCTCACAGTCCTCAGCCTGTGGGATTAAGGGGTTAACGGGTAAACAGTTCACTCAGCTGGTCCCAACGGGGACTATATATATATGTATCAACAGTTTCTTTGGTACCCGGTCGGGTAACTATTTACATCACTTGCTCTGCCGCACTCAACGGCGTCTTCCTCCTGCTCTTTGCTTACAGCTGGTTGTTACTTCAGACCCGTCCGGGTCCTCTTGCTCCTCCTCCTCGCACCGCAACTCCTCCTCCGTCAGGCGGTGTACGTGGAGGGCATAAGGTCCCTTGGCACACTTGTGCCGGGTAAAGGTGACCTCATCTCCGATGTAGAGGTCACGACCTCTGTGCCCCTCCGGCAGATGGGACTCCACGTCTCTGCGCGTGACAAAGACGTCGCCGGGGGTGTTGTTGTCTCGAATGAAGCCCCACCCATGCTGCTGGTTGAACTTGATTACAGTCCCGGTGGTACGGGGACTGTGCGCTGCACGGGGGTCCCTCCTGGTCCGGCTCTTTTGCTCGGCGCTCCTTATTTGGGCCTGTTGTTCCCGGACCCGCCTCTCTCTCCGCTCCCTCGCAAACTCCTCGAGCTGTTGGCGGCAGCACTCCGCACGCTCTGCTGCAGCTGCCCTAGTTTCCTGAGTGAACCCCATTAGATCTTCTCCGGTGGGGTCCCACTCAAACTGTGCTTCCGCTAGCGGGGGCGAGATCCTTATTACGGGCTTCGGAGCCGGAATCAGGGGTGCACACATGGCCCCAACCCTCCTCTGGTGCTCCAGTTCGTAATACTTCTGGGGCCAGACGAAAGGCTGCCCGTCCGGCCACGTGTGCTGGGCAAACAAGTCCTCTCCCAGACGCGGCACCCTTGGTTTTACGGGTGCGGGCGCGGTGGTGGTGGCGCCCGGGTTGCCCAGGCCTTGCGGCCAGGCCTGGGGCACCTGGAAGGTGAAGGGCACCGTTAATACGGCGGCGCCCTGGGCTACCTGGCCTTGCGACCAGGCCGGAGGCTCCGCAGAGGTAGGGGGCGCTGTTGGTGTTGCGGCGCCCGGGAATTCTAGGCCCTGCGACCAGGCTGGTGGTACTTCCTGCTTGGTCACGCTCGGGGTCGAGGCGTGTGACGTCACAGGGGTCGCGGCGGCGGCTTCCGGTTGGGGCCTAGTCTGCGTCGGTGACATGGCGTTTTCGGGCACAGCAGGGGGACTTTCGGGCTCTGCGACGGGGAGCTGGGGCAGGTAAGCGGTGTCACGGCTTGGGGTATAGGCGTCCCCTTTACCTGCCTCCATGCGTTCGGCTCCCTCCTCGGCGCCGTCTCCGGCCTTGGGTCCTCCCGCGCCATCCTCAGAGGCGGTCTCCTTCCTCATCTCGGCTGGCGTGCTCCAGGTCTTGGTTTCAGCTTGCGTCTTGGTTTCAGCTTGCTGGGCCATCTCCCGGCTCCATTCCGCCAATATCTCGCGCTGTACCCGGGCCATCCTCCGTGCGAGGCCCTCCAGGGCAGTCTGCGCACACTCCCGGTCTCGGGGGAGCTGTGCAAGGACCTCCACTAGGCCTAGTGGGGTCGTGGTGTCCAGCAGGCTCCTGACCAACGGGTCGGTGCTGCTCTGCTCTTCTTCCAGCAGGCTCCTGGCCAGCGGGCCGGTGCTGCTCTGCTCTCTGGACATCTCCGGGTGAGCTTCTCTGCTACTCCTCTCCAGACTTCTTGTCTCCGGGTGCGCTCGCTCCAGACTGCTCCAGGCGGCACCCATCTTCGCTCTTTTCTTTCGTCTCCTCCCACTTCGAGGGCGGTCCCGGGGCAACTCGGTGACTGTCAGCTCCAGGGGTAGTTCTTTCACGCTGACCGACACCTCCAGCATCACAGTCTCTGTTGGTGGGGGCGGTTTCCACTTTTGGCGCCATTTTCTGTCCTGGCCCACGATGGGAGGTGGCCTCTTGCCCTCCTTTGGCACGCCCATAATGGCGTCCGCTGCTCTTCCAAGGCGGGAAATCTGCGGTTTTGGCGGGAAGCGTCGCCCAGTGGCGGGAAACTCTGCAGATGGCGGGAACAAGTTGGAAATGGCGGACAATCGGCGGGAAACGACTGGTGATGGAGTCCGATGGCGTGGACCCTCCGGAACCGGCGGGAGACTTCTTTCTGAGGTAAACTTGCACTTTTCTTCAGGCACGCAGTACCCGGGTGTTGCGGGCACGTAATCCTGCCGACTACGCCAAAGTTGACGCGCCCCCTGGGCCATATTCTTTAGGGGAATACCCGGAGCCGGATCAGATGGGAGTTGTAGTCTTCCGAGTGGCTGTGACCCGGTCCGTGCCCAGGGTGTCAAACTCAGTTGTATGTGGCAGTCCTACAGATGTTATTAAGTTCTTAATGTCGACTACGCCACCCGTTGTGTTGCGGTCACTATGGCCGCCGCTGCAGCAGGGTCCGCTGAGGCTGATGGTGTAGGTGCAGCTTGTGATGGTATAACCCCCAACGGGTGGGGTATAGCCTCAGGGGGTCAGGTGCAGAGGATGGGGGTTGTAGTGGTGCAGCATAGATGTTAAAGGAAGACAGAGTCGGGTTGTGCAGTTTAGGGTATTTACTCACTGCTGATGTTCCGGTCACTCCAGCTTCAAGTGACCACCCGAGCCGTGCTGCTTCCACCAGGTCCTGGATCCAGCCAACCCCCAAGCGAGTCCGGAGCGTGACCCTGAGCTCTCCTTCTGTCCTTTCTCCTGGCCGTCCCCACTAGTGATCCACCCAGGTCCAGCTCCCTCGGGCCTTCTGTTGGGTGACCCTTGGCCTTGGGTTCCCTGACCCTCCACGTGGTATGCCTTCGTGGTGGATGTGGTGGGTGGCCGTGGCAGACGCTGCCCACGGCCTCCGGTCTCTGGCTGGGGTGTGTTTTTGCCCCCACCAGCTTGGGTTCCGGTACCCTAATGCCGACTCTTCACCCGGGGATTGAATTTGGGTTCTTAGAGTCCTCTCTTTGTCCCCTCTCTGGGTCTCTCTTTCTTTCTCCTCTCTCTCTCTCTCTCTGGATCTGCTCTGCTCCTCTTCCTGTGACTCCTCTGCAAAGGCTGACAGACTGACTGACCCTGATCTTAGTTGGTGCCCACCTTATATACACCCTCTATGTGTGAGCTCAGGTGACCAGCACCCAATGAGCTCCTATCTTTACCCAGGCTGCTCCCCCTATCTGCCCCTACACTACATGGGATGTACCACCCCCCTCCCACTCCAGCCAGGAACAGACTCGGTCGTACCTGCACATTTCTAAGTGGGAGTACCGTCGGTCTGCTCCTCGGAAATGGGATGTGTGTAGTGCATGCAGCCTACCGAGCTCAGTTCCACGCTCCATCCTTACCCGGAAGTGGAATATCACACCTCTGGGTTGAGGTGCAATACTCCTGTAGCAGCCGAATCCTCAGGGTGCTACAAGTGCCTATACTGCAGCATTGAGCAAGTTATCCCACAAACGTGTCTGTAACGATATTACTGTGGTACACGATCGGAATAAGTTCCTCCTCTGATGAATCAATGTGTTTGAGGAAACGCGTAGGGAGAATAGAGGAAAAAGGGATCAACACCTATGAATGAACTAGGGAACCGGCATAGTATATCCTCAACTTGGGTGAGATTTTTCCCTTTTTTTCCTACGGTTGGTGAATAATTACAGGTGTGCACACACTTACACCAATACCGCATTATTGTGCATACAGGGTGACAGTGGTATGTTGAGATCATAGCCCTATGTCACTGCATGTACAGTATGTACCTGCATCTATAAGAGTGTTATCCCCCCTTTCCCAAAGTGGACAGGTTTATAGATGATGTCTGACTGATATATGCTAATTATTGTCATCCTACCTAAATACCTGAGAAAAGGCATAATATGCTCCACAGTTGAAGAAAAGGACTGGGGGTTCCACTAGTAACCACTTGAATGCTCACCTAGTTTGAATGAGCATTGCCATTTCTGCACTAAGGTACATATAAAAACTGTTCAATAGTATATGAGGATATGAGCATTTATTGTACAGTTTGTGGCCACCCCTAGCTGGTCACTAAATTGTTATTTGTACCTGCTGTGTGTTTGGCTGCATGTCCAGACAATTGGTTTTGGAATACTGGCACTATTCTAATCACCTACTGGTCACTGAGGTGACCTACCTCATCTCTGTTGATATTTGTTATTGGCGTTTTTGGATGATTTTTATTGAGTTTTTTTAATCAATTCTAATAAAAAGGTATTTTTAATTAGTCCAATTGCAGCTTTTCTTGACTTAAATCTGTTTGGGCATCTACCCCTTGCTTTTTTGACTATATTTTATGCATCATAGATACAGTCATTACATTAGTAGACACATAATTACCGCCCTTGTATTTCAGTTTGCTTCATATTGTGGCAGCCGTGGATCATAAAAATGAGAACTGACATATACAACTACCTGAGTGCTATAAAATAAAGACACAAGGAGACAGAGCATTAATTTTAAACATTTTATTAAATAAAATGTTTACCCCTACCTAAAGCCAATGATCCAGAAGAAGGCAAAAAACCTGGACACGTTCAGCCAATGTGTGTCACAGGGAAAAAATTCCTTCTTGACCCCGAGAAAAGGCGATCAGTTCAAGAACCCTGGACCAAGGCCATACTACAACTAACTAACTGATATATAGAGCAATGACTGGTTTCCGGAGAGCAGATCTTCTTTGTCCTGGTAACACGCCTCACCTCTCCTTATCAGATCGGACTCTGAGTTTATAGCTTGTCTACGTTGATCTCCCCTGTAAAAATACAGAACACTACCCCCCACAAACACTACACCCCACAAACACTACCCCCCACAAACACTACACCCCACAAACATTACACCCCACAAACACTACACCCCACAAACACTACACCCCACAAACACTAGCCCTTCGGATACAGACATAGGGCAGTTATATCATATCAGGTCCCTTATACAATTAGGTTAGACAGCAGACACCTATGTAATATGATGTCATGATGCACTGATTCCAGAATTAGATCTATATAATCAGTATATAATGACCTCATAAGACAACAAATATTATCTACAGACATATTAAATGATTAACACTAAATAATCCCATGGCTCTTGTTAGATTCTTCAGTCTTCCTTCCTGGATCCAGATATTTTTCCTGGTAAGAAAAAAATAATATGAGACAGATCAGGCAAAGACCCATAGAAAATCAGTCATAAATATATTGTACTTTATGCCCTCTTTTCTTTGCATTTTTAAATTTTGATGTAGATACTTAAAAATGGTGTAATAAATTTTAATTAAAAAAAAATTGTGTAAAATGCACATATATATATATATATGTAAAATAAAGAGTAAAATAAATAAATATACAGTATGTCCCCCAATGTATGTACACCAACCTCTCTCCCATGTGGGGGAATAAGGGTAGATTTTTTTTGCTCCAAAAATCTGAAATTAAAGTGACAGAACCACCACCAGCAATCTGAGCCAGCCACAGATACCACTGGAAATGTCACTGACCAAAGTAGCTTCTGTAGTGTCTCCATCCGAGGTGCCATCTTGCTGCTGACCTCTGTGATAGCCCCAGGGATGTCCCCATGTTTGCTGCATAGAACTCTCAGTGTCCAACATTCCGCTGTGTGACCTCACAAAGAACCTTCATCACCCAAGTCTAGAGATTCTGCCAGCAAGGACTGGAGAAAGCTAGAACCTTACAGCCACAATCTGTAGACTTGGAGGATCGATGTCCATGTTGGCGCTAAGTTCACTAACTTAAATCTCTGTAAAGTTTCTCATTTACCTGTATCCTCAATCCAGGAACTTCCAATCTCCTCGTCTCATCTCCTGAAATGAGAATCTGTGTCCTCGATCCTGGATCCTCTGCTCTCCTTGTCTTCATCTCTTGAAATTATTATTTGCCCCCTGAACACCCATTTATATAGACCCACAGTCATTGTGACATCATGCTGTGAGGTAACAATGGCCTCCTGGATTTGATGATGTCACATATGACCATGAGTGATATCTCCATAGGTATTAATCAATATTTATAACAAGTAGTAATAATATGGCAGATCACATTGGTTAGCATCAAGGCTGGAGGAGCAGGACGAATAAGGAAAAGTTCCCAAAAGTAAAATGCATTTACTGTGACTGAAAAAAATAAATAACTTTATATTACTTCAAATTTAATTAAATGCTAGGCTCTATGACAACACTACACTGTTACCATAGGAACAAAGACCTATAGCCCATAGCAACTAGTCCAATTCCAGCTTTAGTGTATTTAAGGCCTGAAATCAAGAACATTGAGTGTTTTGTTTGCTGGTGATACATCTAGCAATGGACAAATGACAGGTAAGAGCAGGAATCATTGTCTATGAGAGAAACCATTCCCATTGTTACACATTTTCACACATTTTGTAGGTGCAGGAACTATGGACATTCCAGTTTTTGTGAAACAACAACTGCCAGCATTCACAGGATAAATATGAACAAAAGTTCAAGAATTGCTTTTTATTTTTTTCATGACATTCGCCGTGCGGTATAAGCAGGGCCGGCTCCAGGTTTTCGTGAGCCCTGGGCGAAAGAGTCTCAGTGGGCCCCTTTAACACATACCACGATTCATGACACACAGATGCCACAGAAAAATATATATATATAATACAATGCAGAAGATTTCACTTCTTACATTACATGACCGATATCTATTGTAAATTCTACAATAGCTCAGAAACCAGCGAATCGCTGCATACAGAATACTGGCCCCCATAAAATGCTCCATACAGGATATTGGCCCCCATATAACGCTCCATACAGGATACTGTCCCCCTTATTACAATCCTACAGGATACTGGCTCCCATATAACGCTCCATACAGGATACAGTCCCCATATAACGCTCCATACAGAATACTGGCCCCCATATAACGCTCCATGCAGGATGTGCCCCCATATAATGCTCCATGCAGGCTGTGCCCCCACATAATGCTCCATGCAGGCTGTTCCAACCACATAATACCTCATGCAAGCTGTTCCCACCACATAATGCCCCATGCAGGATGTCACCCCTCTTATAATGTCCTATGCAGGATGTCACCCCGCTTATAATGCCCCATTCATTATGTCACCCCCCCTTATAATGCCCCATGCAGGATGTCACCCTCGCTTATAATGCCCCATACATTATGTCACCACCCCCATATAATGCCCTATGCAGGATGTCACTTCCCCCATTAAATGCCCCATGCAGTATGTCACTCCCCCCATATAATGCCCCATGAAGGATGTTACTTCCCCCCCTTTGAATGCCCCATGCAGGATGTCACCTCTCCCCCCTCTTATAATGCCCCATGCAGGATGTCACACCCCCCTCCCTTATAATGCCCCATGCAGGGTGTCACTCACCCACCTTATAATGCCCCATGCAGGATGTCACAGCATCCCCCCTTTTAATTCCCCATGCAGGATGTCACCCCCCCTTATACTGCCCCATGCAGGATGTCATCCCCCCTTCCTTATAATGCCCCATGCAGGATGTCACACCCCCCTCCCTTGTAATGGCCCTTGCCTCCATACATTAAAAAAAAATAATCAAATACTCACCTCACTTCTTCTCACCTGCTGCCGCTGCTCTGGACTCCAGCGTCGCCGGCATCTTCCCACTCTGCGCTGTGACGGCTCAGGAAAGAGCGCGGTGAAAAGATGTCACCGCACCCTCTGACCTGAGACATCACAGTGCAGCAGCCGCGAAGAGACTGGAGCGGCCGCGGAGGAACGGGGAGAGATAAGTGATGAGCCGCAGGCTGTAGGGGCCCTGAGGCCCTGAGCAAGCGGGGGAGGAGCGGGTGCTGACACTGCTCTCCTCCTCTCACAGGTCCCATAGCGCGGCACGGTGCTAGATGGCGAGTGGGCCCCCCCCCGCCTGCTCAGGGCCCCGGCACTTGCCCGTGTGCGCCAGGTGCTGACGCCAGCCCAGGGTATAAGTGATATGATGACTTTATTCTGTAGGTCAGTTCGATTACAGCGATACCAGATTAATATAAGATTTTTAATGTTTTCCTGCTTTTGCACAATTAAAACATTTATTTTTGGGTACATAATATTTTATTGAACCCTTTTTATTCAGCAGTATGCATAACATAGCGCCATACACTCGTCCTACTATTCTGGATCAACATTGGAGCAATTTTTTATACGCTAGTATGACTCCAGCCGTTTCCAAACTGATAGTCCTATAAGAGATCACTTTATTGAGCTCTGTCCAGTTTGCCTTATATACCGTATTTTTTGAACCATAAGACGCACTTTTTCCCCCCAATTTATGGGGGTGCGTCTTATGGTCCAAATGTACTGTTTTGTGATGTGGAGGCGGCTGGGGTTGCGGCAGCATCGGGGGCTGCAGCAGCTGGGGCGGCGATGGAATGGTGTTACCCAGTAAGGAGCGGCGGCAGCAGCATGTTTGTGGGCTCAGCCATGAATTCACTATGTCCACACTAGCTATCAGGAGGTGGGCGGTCTCAGGTCCAGATCGCGCGCTGCAATGATGTTACAAAGAGGCAGGGCCGGGGCAACACAGAACAGCACAGCGCGCAGTCATTACCGACCCTGCCTCTTCGTAACGTCACTGCAGCGCTTGATCAGGATGAGAGACCGCCCACCTCCTGATTTCGAGCACGGCCATAGTGAATTCATGGCTTTGCCCACAAACATTCTGCTGCCGCCGCTCATTACTGGGTAAAATCGCTCCTTCGCCACCACAGTCCCCTCCGCTGCCACAGCCCCCTCCGCTGCCACAGCCCCCTGCCGCCACAGCCCCCTCTGCTGCCACAGCCCCCTGCCGCCACAGCCCCCTCCGCTGCCACAGCCACAGCCCCATCCGCTCATACAGCCACAGCCCCCTCCGCTGCCACAGCCCCAGCCCCCTGCTGCCACAGCCCCCTCCTGCCACAGCCCCTTTCAGCCCCAGCCGCCTCCGCTGCCACAGCCCCAGCCCCCTCCTGCCACAGCCCCCTCCGCCGCCACATCTCCCTCCGCTGCCCCAGCCACCTCCGCTGCCACAGCCCCAGCCGCCTCCGCTGCCCCAGCCCCAGCTGCCTTCACTGCCCCAGCCACAGCCCCCTCCGCCGCTGCAGCCCCAGCTCCCTCCACCTCCGCTGCCACAGCCCCAGCCGCCTACGTTGCCAAAGCCGCCTACACTGCCACAGCCCCCTCTGCAGCCCTGGCTCCCTCCGCCTCCGCTGTCACAGCCCCAGCCGCAGCCGCAGCCGCCTTCGCTGCCGCAGCCCCAGCCACCTCCGCTGCCACAGCCCCAGCCCCCTGTGCAGCCCCAACCGCCTCCGCCCGCTGCCACAGCCCCAGCCACCTCAGCTGCCACAGCTCCCTCCGCAGCCCCAGCCGCCTCCGCTGCCACAGCCCCAGCCCCCTCCTGCCACAGCCCCCTCCGCCGCCACAGCCCCCTCCGCTGCCCCAGCCACCTCCGCTGCCACAGCCCCAGCCGCCTCCGCTGCCCCAGCCCCAGCTGCCTTCACTGCCCCAGCCACAGCCCCCTCCGCCGCTGCAGCCCCAGCTCCCTCCACCTCCGCTGCCACAGCCCCAGCCGCCTACGTTGCCAAAGCCGCCTACACTGCCACAGCCCCCTCTGCAGCCCTGGCTCCCTCCGCCTCCGCTGTCACAGCCCCAGCCGCCTCCGCAGCCCCAGCCGCCTTCGCTGCCACAGCCCCAGCCACCTCCGCTGCCACAGACCCAGCCCTCGCTGCAGCCCCAACCGCCTCCGCCCGCTGCCACAGCCCCAGCCACCTCAGCTGCCACAGCTCCCTCCGCAGCCCCAGCCACCTCTGCTGCCGCAGCCCCCAGCCAGTGTGACCCCGCTTCTTGCCTATCGTGGGTCCAGAATGAGAGGCAAGCATTATGACGTAGAAGTAAAATATAAAGTAAAGTGAAAAAGCACATGACATAAAACATTGTACTACTCCTGTGGTGAACTATAACTCCCAGCATGGCAAAAGAGCTGTAGGACTTGCTGCGAGTTATAGTGCCCCTCAAAGTCAACCACAATACCTGTGGGATCTTAAAGAGGACATAACATACATGGCTGAATACAGCCAGTACATGATACAAGCAACCAGTGGATCGAGCAGCATACTGGCTGTATGACTTCAGCCACATTTGTTTTTTGGCGTTTCTTCCTGCGTGTGTGTACAGTTAGACCACTCAGTCATTGACAGCAGGAGAGGAGAAGCCAAAGGACGGTATGTTTTCCTCTGCCGCAGCATTTCAGACGGAAGACTGAAACATACCATATCAGCCTTACGTCGTACATCCGGTGTCTGATACATTCCGCCTGATCCACGGGCAGCATGCATCAGCTATCGCAATCCATGGGCAGAATGCTTCAAAAGGTTTTTCTCCACTATTTTCCGCCTCTAAAACCTTGGTGCGTCTTATGGTCCGGTGCGTCTTATAGTCCGAAAAATACGGAGCTTCCTGCTGACATCAACTGACCTGTATGAGAATGTTCGGACAGGTCTGGGCATGTACGTTGGAATATTTCCAATATATAATGCATTAATATTATAAGTGAATAGGCTTTGCATGTATAACTTAAAATATAAACGTGTCAGGTAAATTCTGAGTTCATGTTTGGAATCAGCGCATTCAATTTAGTGTAAATCACAATAAATCAAAATATTTTTCTCTTAGTAGCAAAATCATTGTTGACATGCACTTACTTTTCTAATGTGGTCACTAACCATTAATACAATAACCTTAGCAATCCAGATAATAGATTATCTGCTTGAAGATGGGGTGCCTAAAAGTTTAAAGAAACTCCAGAAGGAGATCAACTTGCCTCATTATCTTTTTACGAACACCTACAACTTAGGCACACATAATGGACCCAGTCAACCACGACAAAGGATGTTAATACACAATCACTTTATCACAGATATGATCATATCTGTGAACCACACACATGGTTTAATTTCTACTAAATGTTAACAACTTCTGTGACCTTGCATAGATGAGAACCCTCTGACAGTTAAAGGTTTATTCTCATCTCCAAGATCATAACTCAATGTGTATTAGGTGTAATAATAATATTAGCAAATTCCTCAAATTATAAATGTAATATAGTTCTTCTGATTCACTATGTTGCTTACCCCATGCACAGATCATTGCAACATCTTAGGTATCCATGTGTCACGCAAGATGTGGGAAAAACTTACTGCATCACAAAGGCAAGAAGGAAAGGAAGTCCAGATTCTAGGGAAAGGGGGGAAGTGGAGACCTCCTAGGTTGATCTAGCATCACCCTGTCTTCCCTAACGTCCTTGTATTGGCTCTTCACCAATCGCCGCACATGTGCCTTGCCCTGTCTTTCCCTGGCATATGGCTAACGCTAGGGAAGGGAGGAAATGAGCACTAGTTGATCTCAATTAAACACTATAGACAACAGAAGTAGACAAACAGGGGGAAATTACTTAGCTTTAGACGAACTCCAGACAAATGCGCACACGTTCTCAAGCTCCAAACAGCAAGAAGTACTGCTCTTGCTAAAGCCTTCACAAGTTGTAATGAATACACAGCAGATATTTATACAACCAGGCAGGGTGTTAATTAGCGAGAGGAAGGTAGCCGCTGGGTCCTAGAGACAGAGTCTAAGAAAATGTCTGTAAAGCCAAACAGGAGGAGAGCGGACCCTTCCCGCGAGGGCTCACAATCTACAAAGGATAGGTGAGCATACAGTAGATGAGGGAAGAGCTGGTCATGCAGCGGTATGGTGCAAAGAAGGTTACTGCAGGTTGTAGGCTTGTCGGAAGAGGTGGGACTTCAGGTTCCTTTTGAAGGTTTCCTTGGTAGGCAAGAGTCTTTTATGATTGGAGGTGTTGGTCTGCTTCTTTCAACAAAATGTACTTTTCAGGTTATCCCCCCTGTACCCTCCCTTATCTTCCCGTCTTTTGAGGCCCACACAGTCAGACTCTACCGGCCCTTCTCCCTGCGAGTGGCGGTTGTCTATCGCCCTCCAGGTCCCCCCCGTCAATTCCTGGATCACTTTGCTGCCTGGCTTCCAAATTTTCTATCCTGCGACATCCCCACGATAATCATGGGAGACTTTAACATCCCAATTGGCGATCCTCTTTCCCCATCTGCCGCTCATCTTTTATCCCTAACCTCCTCCTTCGGCCTTTCACAGCTTGCTAATTCTCCTACACATGAGGATGGGAACACATTGGACCTGATCTTCTCCCGGCTTTGCTCAGTACATGACTTTACTAACTCTCCCCTTCCACTCTCTGACCATAATCTTCTTTCATTCTCTGTCAAGAACTGTGACTCTACTCAAGACACTCCCACCGTCCACACTTATAGAAATTTATGCGCCAGAAATTTATAAAAAGGTTGCAATTATCATTGGCCCCAATCTCCTCCCTCTCATGTCCCGACTCTGCATTGAAGCATTATAACAAAATAATACTATGCGCCCTGGATGAAGCCGCACCTCCTACACAAAGAAAAATTTGGCATAGACGGCGACAACCCTGGCACACGCCTCAAACACGTCTTCTCCAGAGGTACTCCAGGTGCGCTGAACGGCTGTGGAGAAAATCAAATCTGTCCGAAGATTTCCTCCACTATAAATTTATGCTGAAAACATATAACTCTGCCCTTCACCTCTCCAAACAAACCTACTTTAACAACCTCATAATCTCACTTTCCAATAATCCTAAACGACTCTTTGACACGTTTCATTCTCTCCTTAATCAAACAACACAGGCCCCGACCACCGACCTCAGCGCTGACGATCTGGCCATTTATTTCAAAGAAAAAATTGACCATATCCGACAGGAAATTTTCTCCCAATCCCCAAATGTTATGCATGCTCTCCCCCGCCACATTGTATCTTGCTCATTTTCTGACTTCGAACCAGTCACGGAAGATGAAGTGATCAGGCTCCTTGCATCTTCTCGCCCTACCACCTGCACCTGTGACCCTATTCCCTCACATCTCCTTCAGTCCCTTGCTCCAGCTGTCACCACTCACCTAACTAAAATTTTCAACCTTTCCCTCTCATCTGTTATCTTTCCCTCTTCTTTTAAACACGCCAGCATACAACCATTACTTAAAAAACCATCCCTCGAACAGAACTGCACGGCCAACTACATACCTGTTTCCAATCTTCCCTTTATCTCTTAACTCCTGGAACGCCTTGTCCATTCCCGTCTAATCCGCTATCTCTCAGACAACTCTCTTCTTGACCCTTTACAATCTGGTTTCCGCTCTTTACATTCTACTGAAACTGCCCTCACTAAAGTCTCTAATGATCTACTAACAGCTAAATCTAATGGTCACAACTCCCTGCTGATTCTCCTGGATCTCTCTGCAGCATTCGACACTGTGGATCACCAGCTCCTCCTCACTATGCTCCGCACTATTGGCCTCAAGGACACGGTTCTCTCCTGGTTCTCCTCTTATCTCTCTGACCGTTCCTTCTCTGTCTTTTGCCGGCTCCTCCTCCTCCCTACTTCCTCTTACTGTCGGGGTTCCTCAAGGATCAGTCCTAGGCCCCCTTCTTTTCTCCTTATACACCGCTCCTATTGGACAAACAATCAGTAGATTCGGTTTTCAGTACCATCTCTATGCTGATGACACCCAATTATACACCTCTGCTCCGGACATCACCCCTGCATTACTACAAAAGACCAGTGATTGTCTTTCTGCCGTATCTAACATTATGTCCTCCCTCTACCTAAAACTGAATCTGTCAAAAACTGAACTACTCGTATTTCCTCCCTACACTAACCTACCTGTGCCCGATATTGCCATTTCCGTTTGTGGCTCAACCATTACTGCCCAGCAACAAGCCCACTGTCTTGGGGTCATTATTGATTCAGATCTTTCTTTCACTCCTCACATCAAATCACTCGCTCGTTCATGTCATCTACACCTCAAAAACATCTCAAGAATCAGGACTTTTCTCACCTTTGACTCAGCAAAAACTCTTACTGTCGCTCTTATTCATTCTCGTCTTGACTATTGCAACGCTCTACTAATCGGTCTCCCTCTTACTAAACTCTCCCCTCTCCAATCCGTCCTGAACGCAGCAGCCAGGATCATATTCCTCGCCAACCGCTACTCCGATGCCTCTTCCCTGTGCCAGTCATTGTATTGGTTGCCCATCCAATATAGAGTTCATTTTAAACTTATCACGCTTACCCACAAAGCGCTCCATGCTTCAGTACCCCCCTACATCTCCTCCCTTGTCTCAGTCTACCACCCTGCACGTGCCCTCCGTTCTGCAAATGACTTAAAACTAAAATCCTCCATAATCCGAACTTCCCACTCCTGTCTCCAAGATTTCTCGCGTGCTGCGCCAATTCTCTGGAATGCACTACCCAGGACAGTTCGATTAATTCCCAATACCCACAGTTTCAAGCGAACCCTAAAAACACATTTCTTTAGACTGGCGTATCACCTAAACACACTGTGTCCATCCCAGTTTTCCCCCATATTAAAATCTTCTTCAACTTCGAGTTCAAACCAACCATGCACATAATAGCCTCTGTCAGGACTGCACACATACTGGCTGGCGACCAGTCCATGTATTATTATTTATCCTATTCAGTATATCAAGGCTGCATTATACAATATATGTACTTTTTACCTTTTGTGTCTCCCCCACTTCCTCATAGACTGTAAGCTCGCGAGCAGGGTCCTCACTCCTTTCGATATGAGATATGCTTATTCTGTATTGTCTGTATATGTCCCCCCTAAAAATTTGTAAAGTGCTGCGGAATATGTTGGCGCTATAAAAATAAACTATTATTATTATTATTATTGTTATTGGATAGAGAGTTCCAGAGTAGCAGGGATGAATGGGATAAAGTTTGTGTGCGATTGTGGGAAGAGAAGATAAGAAGTGAGTAGAGCAGGAGATCTTGTGAGGATTGGAGGTTGCGTGCAGGTATGCACCGGGAGATTAAGTCACAGATACATGGAGGAGACAGGTTGTGGATGGCTTTATGTGCCATGGTTAGGGTTTTGAACTGGAGTCTCTGGGCAATGGGGAGCCAGTGAAGGGATTGACAGAGAGGAGACGCATAGTAATAGAGGGGAGACAAGTGGATTAGTCGGGCAGCAAAGTCGGGTGAGATGAGGAGGTGGTGTGTGAGTGGGAGAGACTGATGTTTTGTCTGTCTATGAGGAGATACAAGATAGGGCCAAGTCTGTGATGCCGAGAGATGAGAGAGTCGGTAGTGGTATCCATCACAACCACATTGCCGCCTTTGTCGAACGGCTATATGGTTATGGTTTGATCCTTTTCAAGTCTGCATAGTGAATCCATTTCACCTCTTGAAAGGTTATGTTGTTCCTATGCTTAGTTTTTGTCAGTTGTATGATGTCCTCCGTAACCAAATTAAGGAAGAAATCTATGGAACTTAAGTCTCCGGTAGGAGGTGGCATTCTAGAAATTTTATTTTTAATGTCCGTGAAGGGATCAATGTATTCAGGTTCACCTCATCAAGATGGTATAGCAACCTCACGCCTTGTAGAAGGTTATTGGGTATTCCCAAGTTGTCACACTCCTTTCTATCCTTCCTAAGGAAGAGCTTTTTTAATTTCAAACGTCTGATGAATAGATGCAGGTCTATTATTATTTCAGATTCATCAAAATCAGTGGTGTGGATAAAACTTAAACGTTTACTCAGTACGCATATTTCATCAGTAGTGAGGGGCATTGATGATAGATTGATGACCTGTGTTGTTAAACGGGATTCGGCTGATTGGATCGGCTCCTGAGCAGGTAGTTCAGCTCTAAAAACTCCCTCTCTGCGGGGTTCTCCTGTTATTTCCTCTCCTCCGAAATCCACCCCTTCCTTTTAATTTCCCCTTTTGGGTTTTGGATTTTGTATCAGTATGTGAGACCTCTGTTTCAGAGGAGCATAAGTCTATCTAAGGAATATAATTCTGTCTGGTAATCGGCACCTAATATGCCTTGTTTTCCCTGAATTCTTCTAGGTAATAAAAAGCTTGTGTTTCCACTCTTTTAGGTGGTATTGGTACCATTCTACCTTGTTCTGTAACTATGTTTCTTTTTTTGCGAAGTCCAGTTCTGATGAGAATTTCTTAGTTACCTCTATTTGCTACTTAAGAGCTTCATTTTTAGGGTGCCAACCACCATGTGAGGTAGGGGACAATATAGAATAGGGAGAGAGTAGGGAATAATAGACACTTTCCTTCCCAGTTTTTTCCAAATAATGCAGGTTGGTGGTATCACCCTACTAGCTTAGCACATGTAGGGTATCCATGCATGTGTATCTGTATCATTTCTTGACCCTAATGGGAAGCTAAGTGCCTAATCTCATTCTTGATCTAGACCCCCCTGACATAACTAATAAATAATGGTAAAATATCTTTGCCCAATCATTTTCTTGTTCTATACCCCATTAATATATATAACTGTGATGTACCTCTGAGACCGTCTGCCTCTTTAGAGTACCACTGTGTGTTTATAAAAATATCAGGGTATATTCCATTTGTTTACAGTGATCCGTGACCATGTGTCTTCTTGGGGGTTTGAAGGCGCAATAAAAAATATGTGTCCCTTCACGTGGATCTCCATTTTCCAGCTGCAAACCCTATAGCAGGGCATGCGTCTGAAGTACACCTGTTTATGCCGCATCACAACATGTCTGAGGAGCAGAATATACAGTCGGTACGGAAAGTATTCAGACCCCTTTAAATATTTCACCTTGTTTCATTGCAGCCATTTTATAAGTTTAAAAAGTTCATTTTTTTTCTCATTAAAGTACACTCTGTACCCCATCTTGACTGAAAAAAAAACAGAAATGTAGAAATTTTTACAAATTTATTAAAAAAAGCAAAAGCTGAAATATCACATGGTCATAAGTATTCAGACCCTTTGCTCAGACACTCATATTTAAGTCACATGGTGTCCATTTCCTTGTGATCCTCCTTGAGAGGGTTCTACTCCTTGTGCGGTAGCGCTATTGATCATGTTGAGGGGCACTCACTTCACCGGGTTAACTAAAGCACACATGCAACGTTTTCCAGTAATCTAAAGTCCAGCAGTTTATTACACATCATAAACTGCTTATAACATAGTCCATCTCAGCGGCTCGCAGGAATATTACACATGTAATTGTAGCACCCTGAGGATTCGGCTGCTACAGGGGTATTGCACCTCAACCCAGAGGTGTGATATTCCACTCCCGGGTAAGGATGGAGTGTGGAACTGAGCTCAGTTAGCTGCATACACTACATACATCCCATTTCCGAGGGACAGACCGATGGTACTCCCACTAGGAATATGTGCAGGTACGACAGTGTCTGTCCCTGGCTGGAGTGGGAGGGGGGTGGAACATCCCAGTAGTGTAGGGGCAGATAGGGGGAGCAGTCTGGGTAATGCTAGGAGCTCATTGGGTGCTGGTCACCTGAGCTCACACATAGAGGGAGTATATAAGGTGGGAACCATCTTAGATCAGGGTCAGTCTTCTGTAGAGGGTTAGTGAGTCCTGAGAGAGGTCCAGGAGCGCCTGCAGAGAGAAGAGAGAGGAGAAGAGAAGGACCCAGAGGGGGAGAAGAAGGAACCCCAAGAACCCAGAATTAAACCAGAAGGGTGAAGGGTTGGCACGCAAGGGAACCGGATCCCAAATTAGTGGAGGAGAGAAACAACCCTCAGCTAAGAACCGGAGGCTGCGTCATTTCATGTGGAGCAGCCTCTCACTAAGTCCACTAAGAAGGCACACCAGGCATAGGGTCAGGGAACCCCGGAGAGGTGCACCCACCAAGAGGCCCGAGGGAGCCGGATATAAGTGGACCCCTGGTGAGAAAGGCCAGTAGAAAGGACGGTCAGAAAGGGAGCTCAGGACCACGCTCCAGAATTGCTTGGGGGTTGGCCGAGTCCAGGACCTGGTGGACGCAGCACGGCTCGGGCGGTCACTCAAGGCCAGAGTGACCAACAGAACAGCAGTAAGTAAAAACCCTGAACTGCACAGCCTGACTCTGAGTCTTCTTACCATCCACACTGCACCACCACTACCACCATCCTCTACACCTGACCCCCTGAGGCTATACCCCTCCCGTTGGGGGTTATACTACCCGAAGCTGCACACATACCACCAGCCTCAGCGGACCCTGCTGCAGCGGCGGCCGTATTGACCGCAAATCAACGGGTGGCGTAGTCGACACAAAGAACAACTAATAACATCTGTAAAGACTGCCACACACTGAGCTTGACACCCTGGGCACGGACCGGGTCACCGCCACTCGGAGACTGCAACCCCCATCTGATCCGGCTCCGGGTATCCCCCAAACAACACTGGCCCAGGGGGCGCGTCATAATATCCTAGAGCCTTTTCAGTGGCAGCTCTGCCCGCTTGGCTTCAGAAACAGTCCTCAGCAAGGTAACAACATCAAGGTCCATATCAAGCACCGTCTTTTACCTTTGTCAGGTATAGCTGCTTCCATTAACTCTGTTCTGCCAAAGCTGTGGTTTAAGGCTCACCAGATGTGGCCTACAGGCCTTGTGCCTTCCAGGTCTAATGGTGTCTCAGGCACAGAGATCAGGTCTCTTGACTCACTGCGTTTCAAAACCCCCCCGAATATATATCCCTCTGTGCGCACAGGACCTGTGATGATGTCACAGTCATGTGATTAGTCTTTGTCACTAACTTCGTCAACTCACATTTCCGAGTCGTAACCTTGTCAGACCCCCCTCGCTCCCAGCGGTCAATACAGCATTGCGACTCACTTGCCCTTGTATCTAAGGTCAGGTCCGACTCCATACTGTCTCTTACTGTATTGGGTCATTTGTATGGGCCTCTCAGACTTGAGCTAATGGAGGACTCACGACCTCTAAACCCACACCCACTATCCTCAGAACATCTTGAAAGGTCTCTAACTTCTGCTGTAGCCGTTCTATTATTTGGAAGGCCCTTTCTCTGTCTGGTCTCACAATTTATAAACGGCTGCCATCTTCTGCTGCTCAGTCGACGCTGTCTTTCCATTCACAGTCTGGCGGGATTCAACTGTTCTACCTCTCGCAGGTAGGTCACTCGGTACTCCATCAGCATTCTTACATATGCAAGATTTTCTTCCGTTCCTACAGTGGAGAATGACACCATGCTGTCTTCATCCGGTATCCAGTCCTAATGATCACGTGGACTGCTTACTTTCATCACACCAGACTTCTTTACCATCATTTGCATGGCTTGGCCATTTCTCCCAATGAGCTTTCTTACCAGAGCATGAGGCACCCAGATGACTTCTTCTCGCAGACTTTGAGCTTTTCTCATAAGCTCCAGTTGTCTAATGGCTTGTTCAGTCTTCAACCGGACAATCCTCTTCATGCAAACACATCGCCAGTGCATGTCACTTAGGACAGCCACCCTCTTCCCTGTGACTTCAGTTGTGGACAGGACCACCAGCTGTTTAGCTTCTGAGGTCGAGTACACCTTACAGGCTCCCACGGCTTTCTTAAACTCTTCATGCACTGACTCTCTGGTGCATTCTTCTCTCAAATCTTCGGGTACATCTATGAGGCACTTGTACAGTGAAGTTTCTGTCTAATCAGTGGTCTCCAAACGATCATCTGGCTCAGGTTTCAGGGACAACTGAGTTTCAGATTCTTCACACTGTATGCTTCCCCTGAGCTGACTCACAGCTATGAACTCAAGAATTCTCCTCTTGACATTTTCCATCCCATACTGATCTTCTTTTAACACTTCCTCAGCTCTCCTCAGTTCCACCTTCTCATAGTATAAACGATTAAGCGCAACTTGTTTGCCCTTTTTCTTCTCGAAGGCGGCCTCGTTCACTAATTGGTACTTTGCCAGGCGACCTTTGAGCTCGAAAACTTCTTCCTCTAGCTCAGCTACTCGCCTCTCAGCAGCCCATCTCTGAAGTTCTTCCTGCTTCAACTGCTCCTTTATCAGCAGAATTCTCTCAGCCCTCTCTGTCTCCAATGAGCCTACTCCGCACTCGACAGCCAGTCTCTCAAGCTTCTCTTGCTTCAAATGGGCTTGTAGCGTCTCCTTGAGCTCCTTGATCTCGGCTCTTACATCCACCGAATCATCCAAGCTCACATTATTCGAGGAGGTATTTGCTTCATACCTCCCTTCTTCAGTGGCAAACTCCTGACCCTGATCTGTGGCTTCTCCGATAGACTCCTCCATCTTTTTCCACTCAGCTTCCATCCTGCTGATTCTATCCTGAAGGCACGTCTCTGCCCTCTGCAGATCATCACAGAATGTCTTCAGCTCCTTCACCTGAGCTTCCAGTCCTAGGATCTTTCTACGGAGATCATCATTCTCATCATGGGTGTCCTGCTGAGTGGTCTCAATCATTTGTAGCATGTGCTCTGCATCAGCCTTATCATCCTCTAGTTTTTTCTTAACCTTGAGGAGATCCTCATAGTCCCTCTTGGTTTATAGCAGGTCCCTATTGTGTTCATCATACTCCTTCTTGGATTCACGCAGCTCCCGGTTGAACTGTTCTCGCAGGTGTTCTAGGTCTTGATCGCGTCCAGAAACTTCGTCCTTCAGCGCCCCTTTTAAGGCAGATAGCTCCCTATCCCGCTGGTGTAGACCCTCGTCCAGCCTTTGCATCTCCTGCATCAGCTGCTTCACCTGCTCTTGAAATCTCTGCACTTCCTTTCTTGTGACCTCTGCTTCCTCCGCATCCCCAGAGCCTTTCTTCACTTGGTTCAGCTCTGACTGCACCAGGGAGAAATGATTTTTCATTTCATTCAGCTCATCTTCAGACTCCTCTTTCTCAAGCTTCAACTGCAAAACCTCCTCCTTGGTTTTGCGGAGGTCCTCTTTATTTTTCTGGAACATTTCCTTCCATTGGTTGAGTTCCTCTCTGCTTTCCTCCAGTTCTCACTGCAAGTTCCTCAAAATCTGGTTTATTTTCTGCCGCTCAGACTCCAGGCTCAGCTGGTCCTGGGACACATTCTCCATGTTTTTCCTTAGTTGCTGTACATCACTCTGATACTGCTGCCTGAAAGGCTCCAGCTCTTGGTCATGATTGGCCACCTCCTCTTTCAGCGCTCCCTTCAGGGCTGTCAGTTCCTGAACCTTCTGTCTCAGTAGATCATCATGCTTGTACTGAATCTACAGAACTGCATCCAACTCTTCCTCCTGGTCTTCTTTATTGTTGGATACTGTACCAGAGGTTGCTACTGGCAGCGTCAGCTCCTCTTCTATCCTGATCTCCTCTGCTTCTAAAGGAGAATCCACACTCGGAATAAAGGCACACAGCATTGCATTTTCTTTATTTACCCTTTCAGCAAAGACTACAGGAGCAACTTCTTTGTGGCCCTTGTACCTTCGAAGACGAAAGTGGGACTTTCTCACCTCATTTAACTCCTCCTGACTGAACTCTCTTTCTACTTTCATAGTGTCACTCCCCATGGTGTCAACCCCTTCTACTGGAGCTACCCAGTTATCAACGGTTGAATTGTCATTTTTAGGCGGTACCAACACACGACCAGTAACCAATTCTGGTTTTCTATGCCCCACCCCCTTTTGAGACTCCATCCCTTTTGGACAACTACACCTGTAGGGGGTGCTTTAAAAAAAAACAACGTCACAGTCTCAGGACCCAGTTCACAACATATCTTAGTACCTCCCTGGGCACTCTGGGATAGTGCCGGCGCCACAGGAGAACTCAAGGATTGGTCCGCTGCCGCCATTCTGTAATGTGCCAACAGCTCCTGCCGTTCCAGCACCGTGTCCTGTTGCCGTTTCCCAAATACCTGCTGCAATTTTAACAGGCACTTTAATCGCTCAATAGCTTCAGTCTCATTTTCTGCTCCATTCACAGCCATCTTTATCAGCTCCTGCATTTCTTTAGCACACTCTATTTTGCTGAAGAGCGTTTGCAGCCGGTCATCTAACCCTTTCTCCATTCCGTCTGGGGATACTGCTCCATTTATAGCCATCGCAGTGCGCTGTTCACACCAGACACTTCACACCGCTCTCACCAGAAAAAATTTCGTGGCCCCACCAAGCCACAGCAAACCAGGTTTGAGTGCGACGACAATTTTTAGAACCCTGCCGAGTTACAGCCAGATGCTTAAATCTTCGTGGCCCCATCAAGCCACAGTCAGATGCTTGCATCCACATTCGTCGTCCTGTGCCGTTACCCCTTGCAACCAGACTGCAGTTGCCCGCATTCTCTAACCAATTGTGAGGTAGCGCTATTGATCATGTTGAGGGGCACTCACTTCACCGGGTCAATTAAAGCACACATGCAATGTTTTCCTGTAATCTAAAGTCCAGCAGTTTATTACACATCATAAACTGCTTATAACATAGTCCATCTCAGTGGCTCGCAGGAATGTTACACACGAAATATCCTAGAGCCTTTTCAGTCGTAGCTATGCCCGTTTGGCTTCAGAAACAGTCCTAAGCAAAGTAACAACATCAATGTCCATATCAAGCACGGTCTTTTACCTTTGCTAGGTCTAGCTGCTTCCATCATCTCTGTTCTGCCAAAGCTGTGGTTTAAGGCTCACCAGATGTGGCCTACAGGCCTCATGCCTTCCAGGTCTAATGGGGTCCCAGGCACAGAGATCAGGTCTCTTGACTCACTGCGTTTCAAAACCCCCCCAAATATATATCACTCTGTGCACACAGGACCTATGATGATGTCACAGTCATGTGATCAGTCACCTGAAGGGGAGGTACGTGGTGAGCCAGAACACACCCCCTCAGACATTTTGGCAATGCAGCAAGCCGCTGCATTACATCCTTCATTGGAGTCCAGCTGTGTTTAATTAAACTGATAGGACTTAATTTGGAAAGGCACACACATCTCTATATAAGACCTCACAGCTCACAGCGCATGTGTAACATCCCTGGCGGCGTGCTGACATGGCTTACCATCTCCCACCATGCAAGACCGCCAACTTACCTACCAGTCCAGGCTGCACACTATGCTCCTCTACCTGCTGTGCGCATGTCTCTTGTCTGCTGGCTTAGTGCGGCGGCGCTGGCACTTCCTGATTCTTAACCCTCAACTGGTGAGGTGGGGTTTTTGTCACGCAACTGGTGATGTGGGGTTTCCTATAACCCAGAATTTAGAGATCTCTTATTTTTACAGAAAATTCAAAGATCACGTTTGTTTTAATCATTTTCTTATTGGCGATTGATTACACATGAGTATAACAAATTTTTGACACCCACAAATGGATGGAAGCTAATGAGACACGGATCCTCATACCAGCATTTTTCAATGAATGGAAGCCGAACAAAAATTCCCTGGGTTGTAGCAAACCACACCTCACCAGTTGAGTGTTAAAGTTACAGTGTGCACAGTCCTAATGCGTCCCCAGCCTATTGCTGTGAGTCACTGGATACTTAAACCTCCTCCACCCAGTGGGAGGTGCCTGAGCAACACTTTCTTTTAATGTGTTCTGTGCAACTGAGTAGGCAGGTCCTGTCCTGTATCTGTGACTTCTAGTCTGTTTCCGCCACCCCGGGGGCTGAGAACTCAGGCCCGTTACCTGCATCTGTGACTTCTAGTTTTTTCCACCACTATGGGGGCTGTATGCACAGGCTTGTTCCTGTATCTCTTTCCAGTGTCAGTTCCTGTCTGAACTGTGTCCTAGCCCGTTACCTGTTTGTCTCTATGTCCGATCCTTCCCTTTTCCTGCAGTGTCTGAACCACTACCTAACTCCTACTCATTGTCTCTGTACTTCTGTTTGTGAGTTTTGTGTCCACTCGCTACTTCATTGCAAGTACCTTGTGTGTATCTGGTTCTGCTTGTCCAGCTTCCCTGCCTTTGTATCTACCGTCTGTGTTCCAGCTATCTTCCTGTGTTTCCCAGTCTGTTCCATGGGATCAGAGCCCTGTCCTGTCTGCCCGCACCTGCGGCTCTGCTCCGCTCTGCTTGTCCTCCGCACCTGCGGCTCTGCTCTGCTCCGCTTGTCCTCTGCATCTGCGGCTCTGCTCCGCTTGTCCTCCGCACCTGCGGCACTGCTCTGCTCCGCTTGTCCTCCGCTCCTGCGGCTCTGCTCCTGTATCCCAGTCTGTACTGGTCCCTATCCAGCCTGTTTACCTACCTGTCAGTACCTGCCTGTCTGTATACCAGCCGTGCCTGCCAGTACCCGCCCGTCTGCATACCAGCCAAACCTGTCCTTTCCTGCATTCCCTGGTGTGGGTCAACAGCTGTGTGACAGAGGTCTGACTTGGAGTAGCACCTGGATCACCTCCCTCATCCCTCCTCAGACCACGGAGTCGATTAAGCCGCCGTGTGTCCGTTGTCGGATCTGGCAAGGCACATAGTCACGCCCCTCCAGGCACTCCTCGGTTCGTGGCCCAGTGGAACCACTAACCACGCTCACGCCAAACAGTCCGGGCGTGAGCTTAACAGCATGTCAGACTAAATGAGAATCATGAGCTCAAAGGAACTGCCCAAGGAACTCAGAGACAGAATTATGACAAGGCACAGATCTGGTCAAAGTTACAAGAGAATTTCTGCATTACTCAAGGTTTCTAAAAGCACAGTGGCCTCCATAATCCTTAAATGGAAGAAGTTTGGGACCACCAAAAGTCTTCCTAGACCTGGCCGTCCAGCCAAATTGAGCAATCGTTGGAGAAGAGCCTTGGTGAGAGAGGTAAAGAAGAACTCCAAGATCACTGTGGCTGAGCTCCAGAGATGCAGTAGTGTGGTGGGAGAAAGTTCAAAGTCAATTATCACTGCAGCCCTCAACCAGTCGGGCCTTTATGACAGAGTAGCCCGACGGAAGCCTCTGCTCGGTGCAAGACATATGAAAGCCCGCATAGAGTTTGCTCAGAAACACATGAAGGACTCCCAGACTATGAGAAATAAGATTCTCTGGTCTGATGAGACAAAGATAGAACTTTTTGGTGATAATTCTAAATGATATGTATGGAGAAAACAAGGCACTGCTCATCACCTGCCCAATACAATCCCAACAGAGAAACATGGTGGTGGCAGCATCATGCTATGGGGGTGTTTTTCAGCTGCAGGGACAGAACGACTGGTTGCAATTGAAGGAAACATGAATGCGGCCAAGTACAGAGATATCCTGGATGAAAACCTCTTCCAGAGTGCTCTGGACCTCAGACTTGGCCGAAGGTTCACCATCCAACAAGACAATGACCCTAAGCATATGTAGCACCCCGAGGGCTCGGCTGCTACAGGGGTATTGCACCTCAAACCAGAGGTGTGATATTCCACTCCCGGGTAAGGATGGAGTGTGGACCAGGACTCGGTAGGCTGCATGCACCACACACACCCCATTTCCGAGGGACAGCTCAACGGTGCTCCCACAAGATAGAAGTGCAGGCACAACAGCATCTGTCCCTGGCTGGAGTGGGGGAGGGGAAAGTACACCCAGTGGTGTAGGAGCAGATAGGGGTGGGTCTCTGGGCATAGGCAGGAGCCCATTGGTTGCTAGTCACCTGAGCTCGGGTGTCAGAAGGAGGTAAATTAGGTGGGCACCATCTTAGGACAGTGGTCAGTTCAGAGAGGAGTTCAGCCAGAGAGGGCTGACAGGGAGCTGTGGCTCAGTCTGGGCCCAGCTCCAGAGGCAGGCCTGGAGTGGAGGCCAGGAACAGCAGAAAGAGAGAGGAGAAGGAATGGAAAGGAAAGTAAGAAAGGAACTGGAACAGAGGAGAAAGGAAGCAAGTAACACAGAGAAAGGCCCAGAGACACGAGGACAGAAGGAACCCCATATGCCCAGAGGAGATACAGGGTGAAGGGTTGGCAGAACAGGGTACCGGAACCCAAATTGGTGGAGGCAACAGATTCCTCAGCCAAAGACCGGAGGTTGTTACCACATCTTGGTGCGACCCCTCACTACATCCACCAGAAAGGCATACCGTATAGGGTCAGGGAAACCGGAGAAAGGTTTCGCCAACAGAAGGCCCGAGGGAGCTGGACAAAGGTGGGTCACTGGTGGGGACGGCCAGAGAAAGGAAAGGAAGGGAGCCCTGTGCCACGCTCTGGAATTGCCTAGGAGTTGGTCGAGTCCCTTGCCTGGTGGACGCAGCACGGCTTGGGCAGTCACCGCCGGTACCGAGGTGACTAGGACCAGTAAAGAACTGTGAGTAAAGCATTGAAAACTGCAACTGCACGTCTCTGTGATTCCTCGCCGCACCAGCACCATTAGCATTGGGACCCTCACACCATCACTCCCATCATCATTTACACTAGCTGCCCTGAGGTAATACTTCTCCCGTGGGGAGTTATCCCATACTCGGCTGCGCAAACAACATCAGCCTCAGCGGTCGGCAGCGCAGCGGCGGTCCCCACTGACCGCAATCCACGGGTGGCGTAGTCGGACATTTGCTATACATTAAGACTGTCACTGGTTTGACCGCCCTGGGCACGGACCGGGTCAGCACCACGGAGACTACAACCCCCAGCGATCCGGCTCCGGGTATCCCCTGCACAACACAGGCCCAGGGGGCGCGTCACATACAGCTAAAATAACAAAGAAGTGGCTTCAGAACAACTCTGTGACCATTATTGACTGGCCCAGCCAGAGCCCTGACCTAAACCCAATTGATCATCTCTGGAGAGACCTGAAAATGGCTGTCCACCAACGTTCACCATCCAACCTGACGGAACTGGAGAGGATCTGCAAGGAAGAATGGCAGAGGATCCCCCAATCCAGGTGTGAAAAACTTGTTGCATCATTCCCAAGAAGACTCATGGCTGTACTAGCTCAAAAGGGTGCTTCTACTTAATACTGAGCAAAGGGTCTGAATACTTATGACCATGTGATATTTCAGTTTTTCTTTTTTAATAAATTTCAAAAATTTCTACATTTCTGTTTTTTTTCAGTCAAGATGAGGTGCAGAGTGTACTATAATGAGAAAAAAATATAACTTTTTAGAATTTACCAAATGGCTGCAATGAAACAATGCGTGAAAAATTTAAAGGGCCCTGAATACTTTCTGTACTCACTGTAAGAGGTTACAACCCTTCTACCTTGTATCTCGAGTCTGGGGGGCAAGGACAAGTATTGTGAGCCCTGGACACTGTTACCATGGGGCGGCGCCTTAGGCGTCGCTTCCGGAACCAGTGAGTTCCAGCGGCCATGTCCTGCGTTTCACAGACCGGAAGTGAGATCTTCGGACTGGAAATGCGTCACACACTGTAGATGGAGCCACAACAGCGCAGTGTTGGTTTAAAATGGAGACAGTGAGGTGAGTGCCTCTACTGCAACATTGAGCACGTTATCCCACAAACGTGTCTGTAATGATATTACCGTCTACATGGTAGGAATAAGTACCTCCCCTGATGAATCAATGTGTTTGAAGAAACGCGTCGGGAGAATGGAGGAAATGAATGAACTAGGGAACCGGCATGGTATATCCTCAACTTGGGTGAGATTATTCCCTTTTTTTTCCTACGGTTGGTGAATAATCACATGTGTGCACACAGTTACACCAATACCGCATTATTGTGCATACAGGGTGACAGTGGTATGTTGAGATCATAGCCCTATGTTGCTGCATGTATGTAGCTGCACCTATAAGAGTGTTATCCCCTTTGACCAAAGTGGACAGGTTTATAGAGGATGTCTGACTGATATATGCTAATTATTATCATCCTACATAAATACCTGAGAAAAGGCATAATATGCTCCACAGTTGAAGAAAGGGACCGGGGTTCCACTAGTAACCACTTGAATGCTCACCTAGTTTGAATGAGCATTGCCATTTCTGAACTAAGGTACATATAAAAACTGTTCAATAGTACACACGTGGTCAAAATTATTGGTTCCCCTCGTTTAATGAAAGAAAAACCCACAATGGTCACAGAAATAACTTGAATCTGACAAAAGTAATAATAAATTAAAAATGATTAAAATGAACAAATGAAAGTCAGTCATTGCTTTTCAACCCTGCGTCCACAGAATTTTTAAAAATATTAAGCTCATGAAGTAGGCCTGAACAGAAATGATGGTGCTCTTAACTTAATATTTTGTTGAACAAACTTTTAAGGCAATCACTGATATCAAACGTTTCCTGTAACTGTCAATGAGACTTCTGCACCTCTCGACAGGTGTTTTGGCCCACTCCTCATGAGCAAACTGCTCCAGTAGTCTCGTGTTTGAAGGTTGCCTTTTCCAGACGGCATGTTTCAGCTCTTTCTAAAGATGCTCAATAGGATTTAGGTCAGAGCTCATAGAAGGCCACTTCAGAATAGTCCAATGTTTTCCTCTTAGCCATTCTTGGGTGTTTTTAGCTGTGTGTTTTGGGTCATTATTCTGTTGCACGAATCATGACCTGCAACTGAGACCAAGCTTTCTGACACTGGGCAGCACATTTCTCTCTAGAATCCCTTGATCGACTTGAGATTTCATTGTACCCTGCACTGATTCAAGACATCCTGTGCCAGACACAGCAAAGCAGCCCCAAACATAACAGAGCCTCCTCCATGTTTAACACTTGGGACAGTGTTCTTTTATTGTTATGCTTCAAGGGGTTGTTCACTACTATGGAAAATAGCCCAATGTATTTTTATGATGAACAGAAGATTCTTTGTAATTACCTTCCTCTGCTGTTTCTGCCTGTGAGCAACGCTATCACTGGCCACTCACAGGCAGCACGTGACCTCCGCTGAGGTCATGTCAAGTGAGGCGTGACTCAACGCTGGGATCCCCGCGGTGGCTGCTGGGTTGTGGGCAGGGTTACCCCCGCGTCACACTCTGCATCCACCACTTGCTTTCCCAATGAATGGGGAGAGGGAGAGCACGCGGTGGATGTCGGGTGTGATGCGCGGGGTAACCCCGCCCACGACCCAGCAGCCACCATGGAACGCAGAAGAGGGACCCTCGGCTGCAGCCTGAACTTGTCAGCGCCGACTGCAGCTGGGGGTGACGTGATTCCTGTGAGCGGCAAGTGATAGTGCCGCTCACAGGCAGAAACAGCAGAGGAAGGTATATACAAAGAAGCTTCTATTTATCATAATAATACATTGGACTATTTTCAATAGTAGTGGACAACCCCTTTAATTTTTCTGTCTGTGAACACAGACATCTGTCCATGGGACATTCTCCCAGTAGCTTTGTGGCTTGTCAACAAGTAGTTTGGCAAATTCCAGTCTGGCTTTTTTATGACTTTTTTTTCAACAATGATGTTCTCCTTGGTCGTCTTCCATGAAGTCCACTTTGGATCAAACAACGACGAATGGTGCGATCTGACACTGATGTTCCTTAAGCTTGAAGTTCACCTTTAATCTCTTTAGAAGTTATCCTAGGCTCTTTTGTTACCATTAGTATTATCCGTCTCTTTGATTTATCATCAATTTTCCTCCTGCGGCCACGTCCAGGGAGGTTGGCTACAGTCCCATGGATCTTAAATTTCTGAATAATATTTGCAACTGTAGTCACAGGCATATCAAGCTGTTTGGAGATGGTCTCATAATCTTTACCTTTAACATGCTTGTCTATAATTTTCTTTCTAATCTCCTGAGACTACTCTTTCCTTTGCTTCCTCTGGTCCATGTTGAGTGTGCTACACACCATGTCACCAAACAGCACAGTGAGTATCTGTAACCTTATATACAGGCCCACTGGCTGATCATAAGATTGTAGACACCTGTGATGCTAATTAGTGGACACAACTTCATTTAACATGTCCCTTTTGTCACATTATTTTCAGGGGTACTATCATTTCTGTCCAGGCCTAATTCATGAGTTTATTTTTTTTTTTAATTCTGTGGAAGCAGGGTTGAAAAGCAATGACTGACTTTCATTTGTTCATTTTCATAGATTTTTAATTTATTATTACTTTTGTCAGATTCAAGTTATTTCTGTGACCATTGTGGGTTTTTCTTTCTTTAAACGAGGGGTACCAACAATTTTGACCACGTTTGTATATAAGGATATGAGCATTTATTGTACAGTTTGTGGCCACCCCTAGCTGGTCACTAAATTGTTATTTGTACCTGCTGTGTGTTTGGCTGCATGTCCAGTGACAATTGGTTTTGGAATACTGGCACTATTCTAATCACCTACTGGTCACTGAGGTGACCTACCTCATCTCTGTTGATATTTGTTATTGGTGTTTTTAGGTGAGTTTTATTGAGGTTTTTTAATCAATTCTAATGAAAAGATATTTTTAATTAGTCCAATTGCAGCTTTTCTTGACTTAAATCTGTTTGGGCATCTACCCCTTGCTTTTTTGACTATATTTTATGCATCATAGATACAGTCATTACATTAGTAGACACATAATTACCGCCCTTGTATTTCAGTTTGCCTTCATATTGTGGCAGCCGTGGATCATAAAAATGAGAACTGACATATACAACTACCTGAGTGCTAGAAAATAAAGACACAAGGAGACAGAGCATTAATTTTAAACATTTTATTAAATAAAATGTTTACCCCTACCTAAAGCCAATGATCCAGAAGAAGGCAAAAAACCTGGACACGTTCAGCCAATGTGTGTCACAGGGAAAAAATTCCTTCTTGACCCCGAGAAAAGGCGATCAGTTCAAGAACCCTGGACCAAGGCCATACTACAACTAACTAACTGATATATAGAGCAATGACTCGTTTCCGGAGAGCAGATCTTCTTTGTCCTGGTAACACGCCTCACCTCTCCTTATCAGATCGGACTCTGAGCTCATAGCTTGTCTACGTTGATCTCCCCTGTAAAAATACAGAACACTACCCCCCACAAACACTAACCCCCACAAACACTACCCCCCACAAACACTACCCCCCACAAACACTACACCCCACAAACACTACACCCCACAAATACTAGACCCCACAAACACTACACCCCACAAACACTAGCCCTTCAGATACAGACATAGGGCAGTTATATCATATCAGGTCCCTTATACAATTAGGTTAGACAGCAGACACCTATGTAATATGATGTCATGATGCACTGATTCCAGAATTAGATCTATATAATCAGTAAATAATGACCTCATAAGACAACAAATATTATCTACAGACATATTAAATGATTAACACTAAATAATCCCGTGGCTCTTGTTAGATTCTTCAGTCTTCCTTCCAGGATCCAGATATTCTTTCTGGTAAGAAAAAAATAATACAAGACGGATCAGGCAAAGACCCATAGAAAATCAGTCATATATATATATTGTACTTTATGCCCCCTTTTCTTTGCATTTTTAAATTTTGATGTAGATACTTAAAAATGGTGCAAGAAATGTAATTTATAAAAAATCGTGGAAACTATATATATATATATATATATATATGTAGCACCCTGAGGATTCGGCTGCTACAGGGGTATTGCACCTCAACCCAGAGGTGTGATATTCCACTCCCGGGTAAGGAAGGAGTGTGGATCTGAGCTCGGTAGACTGCATGCACTACACACATCCCATTTCCGAGGAGCAGACCGACGGTACTCCCACTTAGAAATGTGCAGGTACGACCGAGTCTGTTCCTGGCTGGAGTGGGAGGGGGGTGGTACATCCCATGTAGGGTAGGGGCAGATAGGGGGAGCAGCCTGGGTAAAGATAGGAGCTCATTGGGTGCTGGTCACCTGAGCTCACACATAGAGGGTGTATATAAGGTGGGCACCAACTAAGATCAGGGTCAGTTGTAGAGAACAAGTCAGTTGGAGAGGAGCCTGTCTGATGCAGAGAACAAATCAGCAGAGAGAAGGAAACAGCAGCCCTGGAGAGAGAGAGAGTGGAGCAGAGAAAGACCCAGAGGGGGAAGACTGAAGGGACCCAAGAACCCAAATTAGAGCACCGGGTGAGGAGTCAGCAAAAGGGTACCGGAACCCAAACTGGTGGGGGCAGAAAGCACACCCCAGCCAGAGACCGGAGACCGTGGGCAGCGTCTGCCACGGTCACCCATCACATCCACCCCGAAGGCACACCACATGAAGGGTCAGGGAACCTAAGGCCAAGGGTGTCCCAACAGAAGGCCCGAGGGAGCTGGACCTAGGTGGATCACTGGTGGGGACGGCTGAAGAAAGGACAGAGGGAGAGCTCAGGGCCACGCTCCGGACTTGTTTGGGGGTTGGCTGGATCCAGGACCTGGTGGACGCAGCACGGCTCGGGTGGTCACTAGCAGCTGGAGTGACCAGTACAACATCTGCAGTAAGTAAACACCCTTAACTGCACAACCCGACTCTGTCTTCACTGCCGTCTGCACTACACCACCACAACCCCCATCCTCTGCACCTGTCCTCCCTGAGGCTATACCCCTCCCGTTGGGGGTTATCCCACCAAGCTGCGCACCCACCATCAGCCTCAGCGGACCCTGCTGCAGCGGCGGCCACAGTGACCGCATCACAACGGGTGGCGTAGTCGACACAAAAGAACTTTAGTAACATCTGTAGAACTGCCACATCACACTGAGCTTGACGCCCTGGGCACGGGACCGGGTCACAGCCGCTCGGAGACTACAAACCCCCCCCCATCTGATCCGGTGCCGGGTATTCCCCTCAAAAAGGAATATGTCCCAGGGGGCGCGTCAACTTTGGCGTAGTCGGCAGGATTACGTGCCCACAACAACCGGGTACTGCGTGCCTGAAGAAAAGTGCAAGTTTACCTCAGAAAGAAGTCTCCCGCCGGTTCCGGAGGGTCCACGCCATCGGACTCCATCACCAGTCGTTTCCCGCCGATTGTCCGCCATCTCCAGCTTGTTCCCGCCATCTGCAGAGTTTCCCGCCACTGGGCGACGCTTCCCGCCAAAACCGCAGATTTCCCGCCTTGGAAGAGCAGCGGACGCCATTATGGGCGTGCCAAAGGAGGGCAAGAGGCCACCTCCCATCGTGGGCCAGGACAGAGAATGGCGCCAAAAGTGGAAACCGCCCCCACCAACAGAGACTGTGATGCTGGAGGTGTCTGTCAGTGTGAAAGAACTACCCCTGGAGCTGACAGTCACCGAGTTGCCCCGGGACCGCCCTCTAAGTGGGAGGAGACGAAAGAGAAGAAAAAAGATGGGTGTCGCTTGGAGCAGTCTAGAGCGAGCGCACCCGGAGGCAAGAAGCCGGGAGAAGAATATCGGAGGAGCTTACCCGGAGATGGCGAGAAAGCAGAGCAGCACCGGCCCGTTGGCCAGGAGCCTGCTAGAAACAGAGGAGGGAGAGCAGAGCAGCACCGGCCCGCTGGCCAGGAGCCTGCTGGAAGCAACTGTAGGAGAGCAGAGCAGCACCGACCCGCTGGTCAGGAGCCTGCTGGAAACAACGACCCCACTAGGACTAGTGGAGGTCCTAGCACAGCTCCCCCGAGACCGGGAGTGTGCACAGACCGCTCTGGAGGGCCTCGCAAGGAGGATGGCCCGGGTGCAGCGAGAGACGTTGGCGGAGTGGAGCCGTGAGATGGCCCAGCAGACCGAGACCTGTCAGCGGAGCACGCCACCCAAGACGAGGAAACAGACCGCCTCTGAGGATGGCGCGGGAGGACTGAAGGCCGGAGACGGCGCCGAGAAGGGAGCCGAACGAGTGGAGGCAGGTAAAGGGGACGTCTATACCCCAAACCGGGAAACCGCGTACCTGCCCCAGCTCCCCGTCGCAGAGCCCGAAGTCTATCCTGCCGTGCCCGTCGCTGCAACGTCACCGCCGCAGACTAGGCCTCAAACGGGAGCCGCGACCCCTGTGACGTCACACGCCTCGACCCCGAGCGTGACCAAGCAGGAAGTAACACCAGCCTGGTCGCAAGGCCTAGTACCCCCGGGTGCCGCAATACCAACAGCGCCCCCTACCTCCGCGGAGCCCCCGGCCTGGTCGCAGGGCCAAGTAGCCCAGGGCGCCGCCGTCCTTACGGTGCCCTTCACCTTCCAGATACCCCAGGCCTGGCCGCAAGGCCCGGGCAACCCGGGCGCTAACACCACCGCGCCCATAAGACCTAAAGTGCCGCATCTGGGAGAAGATCTGTTTGCACAGCATACGGACCCGGACGGGTCTGAAACTAGAGCCAAAGGTAACAATAAAGAAAGAGCAGGAGGACGCCGTCGTTAAGTACAGCGAAGCAGGAGCTGTATATAGTTGCCCGTCGGGGCACCATAAACTGAAACTGAAACTGTTACTGCTGCTAATATAGTCCCCGTTGGGACCAGCAAATTGAACTGTTACCCGTTTAACCCCTAAATCCCACTGACCGAGGACTGAGAGCGGTCATTCCTCCCCAATACTTGGCCGAGGACTGAGAGCGGCCATATCCCTGTAAATAGTTGCGCGTCCTAAAGCGCCCCCTACCGGTTTTATAGAAAACCAGTTTTTCTAAGAGACTGTCGCACTTTTCCCGGACACACGTTGCACAGTGTCCGGAGGAGGAACCTGAAACCAGAGACGACGAGAATGTTTATATGAAAAGTTTTATATATATAATGTTTTATATGTTTTATTATGTTTATATGAAAAATTTTGTATGTTTTGGTGTTTTATGTCTTTACAGCCCGAGGACGTGCTGTGATTTACCAGGGGGGAATGTAGCACCCTGAGGATTCGGCTGCTACAGGGGTATTGCACCTCAACCCAGAGGTGTGATATTCCACTCCCGGGTAAGGAAGGAGTGTGGATCTGAGCTCGGTAGGCTGCATGCACTACACACATCCCATTTCCGAGGAGCAGACCGACGATACTCCCACTTAGAAATGTGCAGGTACGACCGAGTCTGTTCCTGGCTGGAGTGGGAGGGGGGTGGTACATCCCATGTAGTGTAGGGGCAGATAGGGGGAGCAGCCTGGGTAAAGATAGGAGCTCATTGGGTGCTGGTCACCTGAGCTCACACATAGAGGGTGTATATAAGGTGGGCACCAACTAAGATCAGGGTCAGTTGTAGAGAACAAGTCAGTTGGAGAGGAGCCTGTCTGATGCAGAGAACAAATCAGCAGAGAGAAGGAAACAGCAGCCCTGGAGAGAGAGAGAGTGGAGCAGAGAAAGACCCAGAGGGGGAAGACTGAAGGGACCCAAGAACCCAAATTAGAGCACCGGGTGAGGAGTCAGCAAAAGGGTACCGGAACCCAAACTGGTGGGGGCAGAAAGCACACCCCAGCCAGAGACCGGAGACCGTGGGCAGCGTCTGCCACGGTCACCCATCACATCCACCCCGAAGGCACACCACATGAAGGGTCAGGGAACCTAAGGCCAAGGGTGTCCCAACAGAAGGCCCGAGGGAGCTGGACCTAGGTGGATCACTGGTGGGGACGGCTGAAGAAAGGACAGAGGGAGAGCTCAGGGCCACGCTCCGGACTTGTTTGGGGGTTGGCTGGATCCAGGACCTGGTGGACGCAGCACGGCTCGGGTGGTCACTAGCAGCTGGAGTGACCAGTACAACATCTGCAGTAAGTAAACACCCTTAACTGCACAACCCGACTCTGTCTTCACTGCCGTCTGCACTACACCACCACAACCCCCATCCTCTGCACCTGTCCTCCCTGAGGCTATACCCCTCCCGTTGGGGGTTATCCCACCAAGCTGCGCACCCACCATCAGCCTCAGCGGACCCTGCTGCAGCGGCGGCCACAGTGACCGCATCACAACGGGTGGCGTAGTCGACACAAAAGAACTTTAGTAACATCTGTAGAACTGCCACATCACACTGAGCTTGACGCCCTGAGCACGGGACCGGGTCACAGCCGCTCGGAGACTACAAACCCCCCCCCATCTGATCCGGTGCCGGGTATTCCCCTCAAAAAGGAATATGTCCCAGGGGGCGCGTCATATATATATATATATATACACATATATACAGTGTATATATATATATATATATCTATGTAAAATACAGTAAAATAAATTAATATGTGTCCCCCAATGTATCTACACCATCCTCTCTCCCATGTGGGGGAATAAGGGTAGATTTATTTTTGCCTCAAAAATCCGAAATTAAAATGACAGAACCACCACCAGCAATCTGTGGCAGCCTCAGATACCACTGGAACTGTCACTGACCGAAGTAGCCCATACAGTGTCTCCATCCAAGGTCCCATCTTGTTGCTGACCTCTGTGATAGCCCCAGGGATGTCCCCATGTTTGCTGCATAGAACTCTCAGTGTCCAACATTCCGCTGTTTGACCTCACAAAGAACCTTCATCACCCAAGTCTAGAGATTCTGCCAGCAAAGACTGGAGAAAGCTAGAACCTTACAGCCACAATCTGTAGACTTGGAGGATCGATGTCCATGTTGGCGCTAAGTTCACTAACAAATCCCTGTAAAGTTTCTCATTTACCTGTATCCTCAATCCAGGAACTTCCAATCTCCTCGTCTCATCTCCTGAAATGAGAATCTGTGTCCTCGATCCTGGATCCTCTGCTCTCCTTGTCTTCATCTCTTGAAATGAGCATTTGCCCCCTGAACACCCGTTTATATAGACCCACAGTCATTGTGACATCATGCTGTGAGGTAACAATGGCCTTCTGGATTTGATGATGTCACATATGACCATGAGGGATATCTCCACAGGTATTAATTAATATTAATAACAAGTAGTAATAATATGGCAGATCACATTGGTTAGCATCAAGGCTGGAGGAGCAGGACGAATAAGGAAAAGTTCCCAAAAAGTAAACTGTATTTACTGCGACTGAAAAAAGTAAATGACTTTATATTACTTCAAATGTAATTAAATTCTAGGCTCTATGACAACACTACACTGTTACCATAGGAACAAAGACCTATAGCCCATAGCAACCAGTCCAATTCCAGCTTTAGTGTATTTAAGGCCTGAAATCAAGAACATTGAGTGTTTTGTTTGCTGGTGATACATCTAGCAATGGACAAATGACAGGTAAGAGCAGGAATCACTGTCTATGAGAGAAACCATTCCCATTGTTACATATTTTCACACATTTTGTAGGTGCAGGAACTATGGACATTCCAGTTTTTGTGAAACAACAACTCCCAGCATTCACAGGATAAATATGAACAAAAGTTCAAGAATTTCTTTTTATTTCTTTCATGGCATTCACCGTGCGGTATAAGCAGGGCCGGCTCCAGGTTTTCGTGGGCACTGGGCGAAAGAGTCTCAGTCGGCCCCTTTTACACATACCACGATTCATGACACACAGATGCCACAGAAAAATATATATATATAATACAATGCAGAAGATTTCACTTCTTACATTACATGACCGATATCTATTGTAAATTCTACAATAGCTCAGAAACCGGCGAATTGATCCATACAGAATACTGGCCCCCATATAACGCTCCATATAGGATACTGGCCCCATTATAACGCTCCATATAGGATACTGGCCCCATATAACGCTCCATACAGAATACTGGCCCCCATATAACTCTCCATGCAGGCTGTGCCCCAACATAATGCTCCATGCAGGCTGTTTCCCCCACATAATGTCTTATGCAGGCTGATCCCCCCATATAATGCCCCATGCAGGATGTCACCCCCCCTTATAATGCCCCATGCATTATGTCACTCCCCCTTTTAATGCCCCATGCAGAATGTCACCCCCCTTATAATGCCCCATGTATTATGTCACCCCTTATAATGTCCCATGCAGGATGTCACGCACGCTTATAATGCCCCATGCATAATGTCACCACCCCTTATAATGCCCCATGCAGGATGTCACTTTCCCCCCATATAACGCCCCATGCAGGATGTCACCTCTCTCCCCCCTCCCTTATAATTCCCCATGCCTCCATACATAAAAAAAAAATAAAATAAAATACTCACCTAACTACTCACCTGCTGCCGATTCTCTGGACTCCAGCATCGCCGGCGTCTTCCCACTCTGCGCTGTGACGGCTCGGGAGAGAGCGCGGTGGAAAGACGTCACCGCACCCTCTGACCTGAGACGTCACAGTGCTGCAGCTGCGGAAGACATCGGACCTGCTGCGGAAGCCCAGGGAGAGGTAAGTATTGTGCCGCCGGCTGACGGGGCCCTGAACAAGCGGGGGGAGCGGGAGCTGACACCACCCTCCTCCGCTCACGGGTCCCATAGCGCAGCGGGTGAGTGAGCCTGCTCAGGGCCCCGGCACTTGCCCGCGTGCTCCGGGTGCTGGCGCCGGCCCTGGGTATAAGTGATACGATGGCTTTATTCTGTAGGTCAGTACGATTACAGCGATACCAGATTAATATAAGATTTTTAATGTTTTCCTGCTTTTGCACACAAAACATTTTTTTGGGGTGCATAATATTTTATTGAACCCTTTTTATTCGGCAGTATGTATAACATACCACCATACACTCGTCCTAATTTTTCAGCATCAGACCAATTTTTTATACGCTAGTATGACTCCAGCCTTAAGTTTCCAAACTGATAGCTCTATAACAGATCACTTTATTGAGCTCTGTCCAGTTTGCCTTATATACTCCCTGCTGACATAACCGATAGACCTGTATGAGCGTGTTCGGAGAGGTCTGGGCATGTACGTTGGAATATTTCCAATATATAATGCATTAATATTATAAGTGAATAGGCTTTGCATGTATAACTTAAAATCTAAATGTGTCAGGAAAATTCGGAGTTCATGTTTGGAATCAGCGCGTTCAATTTAGTGTAAATCACAATAAATCAAATGTTTTTCTCTCAGTAGCAAAATCATTGTTGGCATGTACTTACTTTTCTAATGTGGCCACTAACCATTAATACAGTAACCTTAGTAATCCAGATAATAGATTATCTGCTTGAAGATGGGGTGTAGAAACTCCAGAAGGAGATTAACTTGCCTTATCATCTTTTTACAAATACCTACAACTTAGGCACACATATTAGACCCAGTCAACTATGACAAGGATGCTAATACACAATCACTTTATCCCAGATATGATCCTACCTGTGAACCACACACATGGTTTAATTTCTACTAAATATTAACAACTTCTGTGACCTTGCATAGATGAGAACCCTCTGACAGTTAAAGGTTTATTCTCATCTCCAAGATCCTACCTCAATATGTATTAGTTGTAATTATAATATTAGCAAATTCCTCCAATTCTAAATGTAGTATAGTTCTTCTGATTCACTATGTTGCTTACCCCATGTACAGATCATGGCAACATCTTAGGTATCCATGTGTCACGCAAGATGTGGGAAAGACATAGTGATTCACCCCCTGGGCCGCGTGGGGAACCCGGAACCGGGCCTTTGGTGGGATGCTGGGGGTTGTTGTCACCGTGGCGATGACCCGGTCCCGTGGCTCAGGGTGGTCAAACCAGTGGCAGTCTATTGATATGGTTTTCATTATTTTCAAATGTCCGACTACGCCACCCGTGGTTTGCGGCCAGGATGAACCGCCGCTGCAGGGCAGACCTCTGGGCCTGATGTTTGTGAGCAGCACAGGGATGGTATAACTCCCAACGGGAAGAGTGTAGCCCCAGGGCAGTGTAGGTGAATGATGGGGGTGATGGTGCGCGGGAATAATAACTCAGAGTCTCTGTAATGCAGTCCAGGATCTTTACTCACAGTTCGTTACTCCACGTTACTCCGGCCAGCTGTAACTTCCCGCTTCGCACCATGTTCACCAGGTGAGGGGGCTCGGCCAACTCTCAGATAATTTTGGAGCGCTTCGCAGTACCCCCTTCTCGTGTCCTTCCTCTGGCCTGTCATACCCCACCAGTGACCACGATTCTGTCCGGCTGCCTCAGGCCTTCTCTGGGTAAACTTCGGCGCCAGTTTACCTGACCCTCTGTGGTGCCTTCCTAGCGGGTGTAGCGAGGGGTTGCACCATATAAAATGTCACAGCCTCCGGTTTCAAGTTGAGGGTAGTTCCCCGCCTCCGCTAGTTTCGGGGACCCGTCTCCCCCTTGGCCTGACCCCACTGCTCAGGTAGATGCGGGCGTATGGTGGCTATCAGCCGGTCCATACCCCTGGGGTCCCTTCTCTCCTTTGTGTTCCTGGAACCTCCTCCGCTCTTCTTCATTCTTCTCCCCAACTCTCTCTCTCTTTCTTCAGTGCTGACTGGGCCTTACAGGCTAGACCCGTGACGCGCCCCTGGGCCTGAGTCGCGCTGCGTTGCGCACGCGGGAGCCTACCCGGAGCCGGATCAGATGGGGGTAGTAGTCTCGTGGCGATGACCCGGTCCGTGCCCAGGGAGTCAGACTAAGTGGCAGTCTATTAGCAGTAGATGGTGGATGACTACGCCACCCGTTGAATGCAGCTATGGAGCTGCCGCTGCAGGGCAGACCGCTGAGGCCGGTGGAAGGATGGTGCAGCGTGGATGGTATAACCCCCAACGGGAGGGGTATGGCCTCAGGGCAGCCGACGTGGATGATGGGGGTAGCAGGAACCACTCAGAGACGATGCGGTGTAGTTCAGGGTCTTTACTGGTGACAAAGATAGACCCTCCCGGAGTACTTGCTAGCAATCGGGGCCTGGTCAGTCCTTGAGCAGATGGGATCTCCCCTGGCCAGGCGGAGTTGTAGGCCTTCCCAACGAACTGTACTCTTCTGGCTACCTTGCTAGAGGCGGGTAAAAGTAGCCCACGTCCCTGAGTGTACCGTGTGGTGCTCACCCGTATGGCCGGTGACTCGGGGCCTTCTAATGGCTTCCGCTCCACGATGGCGGTGCTGGTCCCACGCGTGTGACCGTGCCTTCGGGTTTCTGGGCCAGAGGACCTGCAATCCCCTGCCGGTCGGTTTCTGCTGCTGGGTAGAGATTAGTCCCCACAGCCTCGGACTCCGGGTCCGGTAAGAAATCTTCTCAGTCAGGGCGAGCTCTGCAGCTGCCAGCCCCTGACTCCTTGTAACACTGCTCCCACAGAGCTCCTGATGTTCTGTTCCTATATTTGCTTCTTTTCTCTGTCTCTACTTCTTCTCTACTCACTAACCCTGCCTCAGCCCTAGGTTTATATAGGGGAAGTTCTTCCCCTCCCAGGACTGGGCAGGAGGTGTGGCATGCATAGGATTCCTGACCAAGAGACCTCCCACCTGCTCTCAGATGTAATATCTCTATCACTGTGGCAACCAGACCCCTGGGGTGTCACACCCGCGTCTGGAGCAGAGCTCAACAGAGACCTGATCTGTCACATCTTCCCTCTGACTGAACCGACTTCTCTTTGAACTAAGATGGTGCCCACCTTTTATACCTCCCTCTAGGTGCATCCAGGAACTGCTTCCTCCCTACTCTTGCACTACCGGGTTCCCCTTTTACTAGGTATTCCCTGACCCCACACCAGCCAGGGACAGGGACTGTCGTGCTCTACTTGGAGCATATCGGTCGCCCTGCCCCCCGGACATGTGGTGTAATGCATGCAGGTGTCGGGGTCCTGGTCCACAATCCATCCTTAACTGAAAGTGAGACATCGCACGTCTGGGAGAGATGCAATACCTATATAGCAACGAAACCCCCAGGATGCTACAATAGTGCATCACAAAGGGAAGAGGGAAAGGAAGCACAAACTCTAGCGAAAGGGGGGAAGTGGAGACCTCTTAGGTTGATCTAGCATCACCCTGTCTTCCCTTGTATTGGCTCTTCACCAGTCGCTGCACATGTGCATTGTCCTGTCTTTCCCTAGCATATGGCTAAGGCTAGGGAAGGGAGGAAATGAGCACTAGTTGATCTCAATTAAACACTATAGACAACATAGGTAGACAAACTGGGGGAAATTGCTTAGCTTTAGACGAACTCCAGACAAATGCACACCCATTCTCAAGCTCTAGAGAGCATCAAGTACTGCTCATGCTAAGCCTTCACAAGTAGTAATGAATACATAGCCGGTATTTATACACCCAGGCAGGGTGTTAAATAGCCAGAGGAAGGTAGCCGCTGGGTCCTAGAGACAGTGTCTAAGAAAATGTCTGTAAAGGCAAACGTAGAGATATCCTGCAACCAACTGCAGGGTGACTGTCTGTCACTTCTGACACACCCGTGACACCATGGTTACAAAAACTAAAAAACTTACTAATTGTCACTTTATGATAAGGCATAACCATGGATATCTAAGCTGCTGCAATGCCCTGCCATGGGGTAGGTGACATAGCAAATCAGAAGAACTATACTACATTTCTAATTGGAGGTATTTGCTAATATTATTATTATACCTACTATATTTTGGGAGAGGATCTTGGAGATAGGAATACCGATTTAAATCTAAGTGGGAAGCAGATATTGGTCCAATTTCTGAAGAACCGTAGAGGGAGTTGTTGGAGCTCATTCCCAGGTTGTCCCCATGTAAATTACAGAGGCTTTCACAGATCTTTTTAATTCATAGGGTTTATAGAACACCCAGCTTCCTCCATAAAATTGGGGTTCACTCAAGTGCAGAATGAGAATGAGTGAAGAATGAGGTGTGGAGTGGAGAATGCACAATTGATGAATATGTTCTGGGAATACACTCAGGCCCATTTTGGAAAGATGCTCTGTCCCTAAAACAAAAGCATATTTGGAATCCGATTTTAGGCGCATCTCAGGATATGTGTATCGGGGGGTATCTAAGGGATTGGGTTGACTTGGAATCTCCGATTTCTATAGGTATATCAAATATTTTATATCAGGCACAAAAACATTGGTTAGATGTCCAACCACCAGCAATTGGGGAATAAAATGGACAATATGTGGTTGTAAATAGGAGTCTATAGAAAGAGAAATGCAATTAAGAAATTTGAAAGCATTCGGCAACCATTGTTGGATGTTCTAGGATTACCCACCCGAGTCTTGTTGAGAGACAGAATGCTTCCGTTACTTGTCCTTTTTAGTTTTATTTGATTGCTCTAGATTCTGTGTACTAAAATTAAATCAAGTAATCTTGAGTAGAGATGAGTGTACCTGAACTTAAAAGTTCGGCATTTATACCGGACAGTTAGTCCAATGCTAAACGCCGAACATGGACTTTCTCTAGAAGTCTGTTGCAATGTTCGGAGTCACGGGGGAAGTCCGCTGTAGAGAGAGTTTTTTTTCTTACTCAGACCCAAAGTTCGGGTCTCCATTGTTTTTCATTACGGTTCGGGTCCTGGTTCAAGTTTGGGTACAGTTCTGGTACCCGAACCGAAGTTTGGAATACAGTTTGGGTCGGGTACCAAGATCCAAATTTCAACAGGTCCGCTCATCCCTTATCCTGAGCTATGGATGTTTATAGCCTGATTCTCTGTGACCCATTCACTTTAGCAGGATTATATGTATCTAAAAATAAATATTATTTATTTTATGTGTAAAAGGGTTCATCATGGTTATTTCTCTCTCTGGTGTGTTGTGAGGCTGGATGTGAGGTTATAATAAAAAAAAGAATAAGTAAAAATGAAAATGTTGTAACTTATAAGATATTCATTGTAATTCTTTATAGTAATTTCACTAATGAATATTCTGTAATTCCAACTACATTCAAGTATGTTAAGAATACTTAACTGCCCTTTTGTTTTTGATACAAAATTATCTAATTAAAAAACAAAACATTACTGATTGATTGCATTCCAGTTTCTTTGCTTCTTGTGGGCATTACTGTTGAGGCTGCACTTGAAAAGCATGTTATTCAATGCACTCTTTTTATTGTTGTCAAAAACATATAAAAAGCAGAAAGTTAAAAAATATTGATTTGGCAAGAAAAACTAAAGGGTTATTTTTCATTAGACTTGTGAAACAATTGTTATAAAAATTTCATTTTTACAACTTATTTATGAAAGCTAACAATACCAATCTTGTTGCCAAGTGTAACTTTCTTTTTTTCCAACAAATGAAAGCCCAAGTTCTGATTTAAAGAAGACGTTTCACCATTTTTTAGATGATGAACTGGCTATATCATGATAAAGTGGCTGAAAATCGGAATAAAACATATTTTTTTATTCCTCATCTCCTTTGCACAGCTGTTAGCTTGTAAAGTTTATATACTAATTAACGCTACAACTAAGAAACGGGAGTATCATAGATTCTTCTCTGAGGGCGTTTCTCTTTTTCCCCTGTATCATGCTGCCCAGTCATAAGCAAGCAGCGTTGTACAGGGAAAAGATAAGATGTCCCAGTGAAGGTTAGACCAAGCTTTCTGTATTAGATCTGGTAAAATTGATGAGTCTAACCAGGTCACATGGATCTCACCGTCATCACAACCTGTGATTACCAGTGCAAGGGGAGTAAAGCATAGCAGTACGTCATTACATTCACCATTCTGCATCAGCGAATGCTGCAAAGTGGTGTATGTAATGACTTACAGCTCTTGTCCTCCTCCGGGCACTTGTAATCACAGTAGGTATTGGCAGAGAATTTTGTGTGACCTGGGAAAGAGAGCAGAGTAGTGTTGAGTGAGCGTGCTCAGTTAACCCTTTCACTGAGCACGCTCGAGTGCTGCCCGAGTATATTCTGCATGCCGAACAACTGTGTTCGAGCCGCCGCTGCATGAGTCACGGCCGCTAGACAGTTGCGACACATGCAGGGATTGAATAACAACTAGGCAATCCCTGCATGTGTCGCAGCTGCCTAACAGCCGTGAAACATGCGGCCGCGGAGTCTCGAACAACGTCGTGCATGGCAGGCAATACCCGCAAGGCTTTTTTGGCTATCTAACAGCTAGAAAACATATGGGGCGGAGACTCGAGCACACGCGATACTCAGTTTATACCCGATGCAAACTCAAGTAGCGAGCACTTACACTCAACACTAGTCGCTGTAACGGGACTGGGAGGCGGAACCTCTGAGCTACTAAACAAGGGGGCGGTCCTTGTAAGGGAGCGGGTGGCGACCAGGGTAGACAGGCAGGCAGTCACAGCAGGTGACTGGGACAGTCTCTGAATGAACGGACAGGAGGTCACGGCAAGTGACCGGGGCAGTCTCTGGATGAACGGGCAGGAGGTCACGGCAAGTGACCGGGGCAGTCTCTGGATGAACGGGCAGGAGGTCACGGCAAGTGACCGGGGCAGTCTCTGGATGAACGGGCAGGAGGTCACGGCAAGTGACCGGGGCAGTCTCTGGGTAAAGGATTGGTACGACCTGTGGCGGCAGATGATAGACGTGAGCTCCCAGGTGAGCAGGCGAGAGTCTCTGGATAATCGGGTGGTCACAGCATGTGACGGCGGAGCCTCCAGGAAGACCAACAGACAGGTAGCAGATGAGCGCTCCCAGGTGAGCGGGCAGGAGTCTCTGGACAGGCGGGTGGTCACAGCACGTGACGGCGGAGTCTCCTGGTAGTCTAGCAGACAGGCAGCAGATGAGCGCTCCCAGGTGAGCGGGCAAGCTGGTCCTTAGACAGACTGACAGGAGTTGGAAGGCAGACCGTCGGACCTCAGGCAAGCAGGCAGGTAGAAGATGTGCGCTCCCAGGTGAGCGGGCAAGCTGGTTCTTAGACAGACTGACAGAAGTTGGAAGGCAGACCGTCGGACCTCAGGCTAGCAGGCAGGTAGCAGGATATCAGGCAGGAATTAGACAGCAGACTGGCAGGAATCTGGCAGGTATCTGGCAGGTAACTGGCAACGGGACCTGAGGGCTGAAGCAGAGTAGTGAACAGTGCTACAACATTGCTCGGGCACCTCCATTTTGGAGGAGGTGCCTTTTATATGGGAGGTCCTCCGGCAATTGGCCGGGGACTCCTTAGGACGGCGCGCGCGGTCCCTTTAAGAGAGGGGGAGCGCGCGCGCGCGCCCTAAGCACACTGCCGGGGAAGGAGCGCGTGCCGGAAGCAGCGGGGAGAGAAGCGCTGGAGGACGCCGCGCCAGGAGCGGGGAGGTGAGAGGGACGGCGTCTCTGACTAGAACGGGGCAGAGACGCCGATGCTACAGTACCCCCCCCTTTAGGCCCCCTCTTTTTTTGGCCAGAAAGAAATTTCTCAAGGAGAAGCGGGGCGTTGATGTTCTCCCTGGGTTCCCAAGTTCTCTCCTCAGGACCAAACCCCTTCCAATCTACCAGAAAAAAGGTTTTTCCTCTTACCCTCTTGGAGGCCAGAATACTCTCTACCTCAAAGATGTCATCAGCAGAAACCGGAGCAGGAGGGGCACCTGGATTTTTGGAAAAAAAGTTAAAGACAACGGGTTTGAGGAGAGATACGTGGAAGTAGTTGGGGATCCGTAGGGTGGCCGGGAGTTTTAATTTGTAGGCCACAGGGTTAAGTTGCCTGAGGACTTCGAAGGGGCCGATGAATCGAGGACCCAACTTGTAGGAGGGTACTTTGAGCCGCACATGTTTGGATGAGAGCCAAACCTTGTCTCCCGGACGGAATTGGGGCGGATAGAGACGTCTCTTATCAGCATATCTCTTCATCCGCTCAGAGGAGAGAAGAAGAGCGGACCTGGTGCTCTCCCAAATAGTAGAAAATTCGCTGACAAGAGACTCCGCAGCAGGGTTGTCCACAGAAACGGAGACAGGAAGTGGAATCCGGGGATGTTGGCCACCGACTATAAAGAACGGGGATTTGGAAGAGGACTCGCTCTCATGGTTGTTATAAGAGAACTCGGCCCATGGTAGGAGATCCACCCAGTCCGAGTGGTGAGCATCAACGAAGTGCCGGAGGTAGCTGGACAAGATCTGATTGATCCGCTCCACTTGACCATTGGACTGAGGGTGGTAAGCGGAGGAGAAATCCAGGGTAATGTCCAGCAGCTTACATGTGGCTCTCCAGAAGCGAGAGGTGATCTGAACCCCACGATCCGACACGATGTGGAGGGGCAGACCATGGAGACGGAAGATGTGGCGGATAAAGTCTTTAGCCAGCTCGGGTGCAGACGGAAGACCAGGCAGGGGAATGAAGTGGGCCATCTTAGAAAAACGGTCAGCGACAACCCAAATGACAGTACAACTGGCAGAAACTGGAAGGTCGGTGATAAAGTCCATAGCGATGTGTTGCCAAGGAGCAGCAGGTACGGGAAGGGGCAGGAGATGGCCGGCAGGTAGATGTCGGGGAACTTTATTACGGGCACAGGATGAACAGGCCGCGACGAAGTCTACCACGTCCTTACGCAGGGTAGGCCACCAGTAATGCCGGGTAATAAGTTGGAAGGTCTTCTTTTGGCCAGCATGGCCAGCTAGTTTAGAAGAATGTCCCCAGCGAAGAAGCCTCTCCCGATCTGGAACAGCTACGAACGTCTTACCGGGTGGAAGACGAGTCAGATCCAAGGGGGCCACATTCATCACCTTGGAGGAGTCGATGATGTGCGTAGGTTCCTCCTCTTGATCGGAGGACAGGAAGGACCGGGACAAGGCATCAGCTTTGACGTTCTTGTCCGCCGGACGGAAATGAAGAATGAAGTCGAAGCGGGCAAAAAACAACGACCACCGGGCCTGGCGAGGATTGAGTCTCTGGGCATTTTGGAGATATGCCAGGTTTTTGTGATCCGTGTAGATAATTACCGGGTAGAGAGCCCCTTCAAGCAGATAGCGCCACTCTCCCAGTGCCAATTTGATGGCTAGCAATTCCCGGTCTCCAATGGAGTAGTTGCGCTCCGACGAGGAGAAGATTTTGGAGAAGAAGCCGCACGTTACCATTCTCCCGGTAGAAGACTTCTGGGTGAGCACCGCTCCGGCTCCGGAGGAGGAGGCATCAACCTCCAGGTAGAATTGTTTATTACAGTCCGGACGGTGCAGGACGGGAGCAGAGGCGAAGGCTTTCTTTAGGGAAAGGAAGGCCTCCTCGGCTTCAGGCGACCATGTCCTGGGGTTAGCCCCCTTACGGGTTAGTGCAGATATGGGAGCAGTCCGAGACGAGAAGTGTGGGATGAAAAGACGATAATAATTAGCGAAGCCCAGGAATCGCTGTATCGCCTTCAAACCTTCAGGACGAGGCCATTTTAGAACGGAAGAGAGCTTCTCGGGATCCATTTGCAGACCTGTTTGGGAGATGACATAGCCCAAGAACGGAAGGGAGGTCTGATCGAAGAGGCACTTCTCGTATTTGGCGTAAAGGTGGTTCTGCCGAAGCCTAAGCAGGACCTGACGAACATCCCTCCGGTGTGTGGGGAGATCCGGAGAGAAGACCAAGATATCGTCCAGGTATACCACTACGCAGGAGTACAGGAGGTCACGGAAGATGTCGTTGACTAGTTCCTGAAAGACCGCGGGAGCATTACAGAGACCGAAGGGCATCACAAGGTACTCGTAGTGACCGTCCCGGGTATTGAATGCCGTCTTCCACTCGTCTCCTTGACGGATACGGACCAGATTATACGCTCCTCGTAGATCCAGCTTGGAGAAGATCCTGGCGCCCTTGAGACGGTCAAACAATTCGGAGATGAGTGGCAGGGGATATTTGTTTTTTACCGTGATGAGATTGAGTCCTCTGTAGTCAACACAGGGACGTAGCGAGCCGTCTTTCTTTTTGACAAAGAAGAATCCGGCTCCAGCCGGGGAGGTAGATTTTCGGATAAATCCCCTAGCCAGATTCTCTTCAATGTACTCAGACATGGCTCGGGTCTCGGCTGCAGACAACGGGTAGATATGCCCACGGGGAGGAGTGGTGCCAGGTACCAGGTCAATCGGGCAATCGTATGGCCTATGGGGTGGCAACGTCTCAGCTTCCTTCTTACCGAAGACGTCCGCATAGGGCCAGTAGGGAGCCGGGAGACCAGGTAAGTTAGCTGGAGTAGGCTGAGGGCGAAGTGGACGGACCGGGACCAGGCAGGTCCTATGGCAGTCAGGACCCCATCGGAGTACTTCACCGGACCGCCAGTTCAATACGGGTTCATGTGTCTGGAGCCAAGGTAGACCTAGCAACAGGGAGTGAGAAAGTCCGGACAGCACATGGAATGAGATCTCCTCAGAGTGCAGCATTCCCACCTGCAGGGTTATGGGTTCGGTGACGAGCAGGATGGTCTCCGAGAGAAGTCTTCCATCCACGGAGGCAACTGACAATGGTTCAGCCAGGGACTTGGTGGGAATATGGTATCTCTCTACCAGAGACTGGGAGATGAGGTTTCCAGCAGCTCCAGAATCCAGATGGGCGAGTTCAAAGAGACAGTTTTCTCCCCAAGCAATAGAGACCGGTAAGGTCAGAGGCGGAGAGGGCTTACTTTTGTCTAGGACGACCTCTCCGAGTGGTCCTAGACACTGGCGTTTCCCGGCTTTTCCGGGCAGGAACGGATGAAGTGCTTCATACTGCCACAATAGAAACAGCTTCCCTCGGCTCGGCGAGATTCTTGGCGAGAACCGACCATCTTGGTCTGGTCGACCTGCATAGGCTCAGGAGAGTGTAGCTGAGGAGAGACGGAGGGAGTGACGGGTTTCTGAAAAGTAGGAGCTAGACGTGGAAACCTCCTCTCACGGGTGACCTCTTTGGCACGCTCCTGGAACCGCAGGTCAATCCGGGTGGCAAGAGTTATTAGGTCATCGAGAGTGGTAGGAATGTCCCGACCGGCAAGTTCATCTTTAATACGGCCGGACAGACCCTCCCAGAAGACGGAAACCAGAGCGTCATTATCCCAGGCCAGCTCCGAGGCAAGGGTACGGAACCGTATGGCATATTGGCCCACGGTGAGACTTCCCTGACGGAGGCGTAGCAGAGATGATGCGGATGAGGTCTTCCATCCGGGTTCGTCGAAGACTTTCCGGAAAGCCGTGAGAAAGGCAGGCAAGTCGGACACCAGGGGGTCTCCTCTCTCCGATAGAGGATTTAGCCATGCCAGGGCCTCTCCGGTGAGATGGGACATGATGAAGGCAATTTTGGCCCGGTCGGAGTTAAACTGGTGAGACAGGAGTTCAAAGTGCAGGGTGCACTGACTTATGAAGCCCCGAGCCTGGACGGAGTCGCCTCCGAAACGAGGAGGTGCAGAAAGCCAGGGTCCGGGGTAGGATACCATGTTATTAGTGGGCAGTGGAGCTGCCGGATTGCGATTCATGGCACTGGCGGTGGTTGCAGGCAGAGCAGTCAGAGTGTCCAGGCGAGAATTGACATTCTGCAGGTGACCCAGGATGGACTCCTGTTGGGACCTCTGACGGGACAGTTCATGACACAGGTCCGAGAGCGAGGGAGCTTGGGTGCCACCGGGTTCCATGGCCCGAGCAAACTGTAACGGGACTGGGAGGCGGAACCTCTGAGCTACTATACAAGGGGGCGGTCCTTGTAAGGGAGCGGGTGGCGACCAGGGTAGACAGGCAGGCAGTCACAGCAGGTGACTGGGACAGTCTCTGAATGAACGGACAGGAGGTCACGGCAAGTGACCGGGGCAGTCTCTGGATGAACGGGCAGGAGGTCACGGCAAGTGACCGGGGCAGTCTCTGGATGAACGGGCAGGAGGTCACGGCAAGTGACCGGGGCAGTCTCTGGATGAACGGGCAGGAGGTCACGGCAAGTGACCGGGGCAGTCTCTGGGTAAAGGATTGGTACGACCTGTGGCGGCAGATGATAGACGTGAGCTCCCAGGTGAGCAGGCGAGAGTCTCTGGATAATCGGGTGGTCACAGCATGTGACGGCGGAGCCTCCAGGAAGACCAACAGACAGGTAGCAGATGAGCGCTCCCAGGTGAGCGGGCAGGAGTCTCTGGACAGGCGGGTGGTCACAGCACGTGACGGCGGAGTCTCCTCGTAGTCTAGCAGACAGGCAGCAGATGAGCGCTCCCAGGTGAGCGGGCAAGCTGGTCCTTAGACAGACTGACAGGAGTTGGAAGGCAGACCGTCGGACCTCAGGCAAGCAGGCAGGTAGAAGATGTGCGCTCCCAGGTGAGCGGGCAAGCTGGTTCTTAGACAGACTGACAGAAGTTGGAAGGCAGACCGTCGGACCTCAGGCTAGCAGGCAGGTAGCAGGATATCAGGCAGGAATTAGACAGCAGACTGGCAGGAATCTGGCAGGTATCTGGCAGGTAACTGGCAACGGGACCTGAGGGCTGAAGCAGAGTAGTGAACAGTGCTACAACATTGCTCGGGCACCTCCATTTTGGAGGAGGTGCCTTTTATATGGGAGGTCCTCCGGCAATTGGCCGGGGACTCCTTAGGACGGCGCGCGCGGTCCCTTTAAGAGAGGGGGAGCGCGCGCGCGCGCCCTAAGCACACTGCCGGGGAAGGAGCGCGTGCCGGAAGCAGCGGGGAGAGAAGCGCTGGAGGACGCCGCGCCAGGAGCGGGGAGGTGAGAGGGACGGCGTCTCTGCCTAGAACGGGGCAGAGACGCCGATGCTACAGTCGCCATATCGTTGTTGTTTTTTTTTTACTTTTGAAAAAAATCCCAACCCCAACACAACCCTAACTTTAACTCTAATACAACTCCAACCCTAGCACAAACCCAACCTAACCCTACTCCAACCATAACCCTAGACCAACCCTAACAGTAGCCCACCATAACCGTAGCCCAACCCTAACCCTAGCCTAACCCTAACCCTAGCCCAACCCTAACCATAACCCAACCATAACCTTATCCCTAGCCCAACCCTAACCATAGCGCAACCCTAACCCTAGCCCCACCCTAATCCCAGCCCAACCCTAACCCTAGCTCAACCCTAACCCTATCACAACCCTAAAGTTTTTATTTTACACCGTTCCTCGTGCGGTATAATTGATTAGACAACTTTATTCTTCAGTGCGATTACAGCGATACCATATTCATATAGTTTTTTTATGATTGACAGCTGTCACATACTAAAAGACGCCATATTTTGAGAGATATAATTTTTCCATATTTTGGCCGACAGAGTCATGTGATGGCTTGTTTTTTGAGGGACCAGTTGACGTTTTTAGTGATACCAGTTTCGGGCACGTGACATTTTCTTATCGCTTTCTATTCCAATTTTTGGAAGGCAGAATAAATAAAAAACAACAATTCCGGAATTGTTTTTTTTTGTGTTTTTTTTTATGCCGTTCCGCGTGTGGTAAAATTGATAAGGTAGCTTTATTCTTTGGGTCAGTATGTTTACAGCGATCCTACATTTATATTTTTTTTATGTTTTGGCGCTTTTACACAATAAAAACAATTTTATAGAAAAAAACAATTCTGTCTCTATAACTTTTTTATTTTTCGGCTGATGGAGCTGTATGGCGGCTTGTTTTTTGCGGGACAAGATGTTATTTTCAGCGGTACCATTTTTATTTGCTTTCATCTTTTTGATCGCGTTTTATTACATTTTTTGTTTGGCGGTATGATGATAAAGCAACATTTTTTGCTTTGTGTATTTTTTTTACTGTGTTCACTAAAGGGGTTAACTAGCGGGACAGTTTTATAGGTCAGGTCGTTACGGACGCAGTGATACCACATATGTGTACTTTTATTTATTTATTTTTTTCATAAGAATGTTTATTTATGGGTACAGTATATTTTTATTTTTGTGGATTATTTTTTTCATTTTTTTTAAAATAGTTTTACAGTTTGTTATTTTTTTACACTTTCTGACACTTTTGGAATTTTTACTTTTTTTACTTTTTGTTGAGCCACCGCTGTAGTGTTCAGGTTCGGGTCGGTTCATCGAACACCGGGATGTTCGTGGAACTGTTCGTCGAACACCGTCGAACACCGTTAAAACCAATGGCAGGCAAACAAAAACACATAGAAAACACATTCAAAGGTGTCCAAAAGCTGACAAACTGCTCAGAAGACACTCTCTTTAAAAAAGCCGGCCGGCAATTCAGCATCGGTACCCGACAATTTAGAACAGAAAGAATAGAGCATCACACATAGATTAGATAGATAGAAACATGTCAGTCACATATATAAGAAGTACAGTGATAGTGTTGATTACTGTACTTGTCATTTAGTGTTAAAATAAAGGATTTATTAAAAAAAAATTGGCGTGGGGTTCCCCGTAATTTTAGTCTCTGGCGGAGGTTAAGCAGATGGCTGGGGCAGATGTTTGAAGCCGGGGAAGGGGGTAATACCCACAGAGCTTCCCAGGCTACTAATATCAGCCCCCAGCTGAATACCTAGCCTTTACTAGCTATTAAAATGGGGGACCCCCAAAAAAATGACGTGGGGTTCCCCCTATTTTAATAGCTAGCAAAGGCTAGGCAGATAGCCAGGGGGCTGATATTAGTAGCCCAGGAAGGGTGCCATGAATATTGGCCCCCTCCCAGGCTAGAAACACCAGCCGTCAGGCGCCCCAGAAATGGCGCATCCATAGGATGCGCCAATTCTGGCACTTAGCCTCGCTCTTCCCACTGCCCTGTAGCGGTGGCAGTGGGGTAATAGGGCTAGGGTTGATGTCAGCTTATAATGCCAGCTGACATCAAGCCCAGGTTAGTAATGGAGAGGCGTCTAAAAGACACCCCATTACTAACCCCATAGTCAAAGTTAAAAAGAACACAAACACCCAGAATAAAGTCCTTTAATTGAAATAAAGACACATTCCTTTAATGTTCTAAATTAAACCATACTTACCGTCATTCCCATTCCAGCGGAAGCCAATATCTTCTGCAATAAAAGTAAAATAATAAACCAACCTCATCCTTACTTTTCCATTTTTCCCAGGATGGCTTCAGCTCTGCTACATTGACGTGACAGGCTGGATCGCAGCAGAAAGCTGCCATCCAGCTTGCCATGCCGCAGACACTGAGAAGCGCAGGCATGCTTGCGCTCCTCAGTGTCTCGCTGTGACGGCATCCAGATGAGCCAAGTTCATGTCCAATGAACTCAGCTCACCTCATGCACGTCAGTGACAGCGTGGGAGAATTCTCCTGCGCATGCGGTGAGCGTGAGAGAATTCTCCCACACTGTCAGTGACGTGTCTGGTGACTCGGATGTTGTCATGACGACATCCAAGTCACCATGACAACCACCAGCACCTGGCTCAGTATTGGCTTACCTCCCCTTGCCACCGGAATGCTGTGATTGATTTCGATCACAGCATTTCGGGGCTTAATGTTTAGGTAGCGGTGTGGAACCACTCCTTGCACATAGCACTGGGTGTCAGCTGTGACAATCAGCTGACACCCGGTGCCAATCGCCCCGGCACCGCTTGTGTGTGGGCGCGATCACAGTATGAAGTAATAGTATGACTCGCCCCCTGGGCCGTGGGGTACTCAGAACCGGGCCTTCTAGTGTATGGTGCTGATGGGGGTAGTAGTGGCAACCCGGTCCCGTGGCTCAGGGTGGTCAGACCAAATGCTGTGGCAGTCTATTAGTATAGTTATGAATGCCCGACTACGTCACCCGTGGATTGCGGTCAGAGTGAACCGCCGCTGCAGGGCAGACCGCTGAGGCTGGTGTTGTGGGTGCAGCAGAGAATAGTATAACTCCCCACGGGAGGAGTGTAGCCTCAGGGCAGTGAGCGTAGATGGTGGGGGTTGTGGTGCAGGGCGTCCCAGTGCCATTAGTGCTGGCGCGGTAAGAAACACAGAGACAACGTGTTGCAGTCCAGGGTCTTTTACTCACAGTTGATATCCAAGTCACTTCCGCCGGTAATGACTGCCCAAGCCGTGCTGCGTCCACCAGGTGAGGGGGTCGGTCAACCCTCAGGCATTTCAGGAGTATGGCACAGGACTCCCTTCTGTCCTTTCTCTGGCTCATGCCCCACCAGTGACCAAACTTCTGTCCAGCTGCCGCGGATCTATGCGGGCAAACGTGGGCCCCTTTTCCCACTATCCTATATGGTGCCTTCCTAGCAGGTTTGGCGGGGGGTCGCACCAATAAATGATCACGACCTCCGGTCTTTGGCTGAGGGATAATTTACCTCCACCAACTTGGGAATCCGGTACCCTTATTCTGCCTGACCCTTCACCCGTTATCTCGTGGGTTCTTAGGGTCCCTTCTGCCTTCTTGTTTCGGAGCCTTTCTACTTCTCTGTCTCTTCTCCTTCTTTCCTGTTCCTTCATCGCTCCTCCACTCTGGCACTGGCCTCTTCTCTAGGCCTGCCTTCTGAGCAGAGCTCCTACAGAGCCTCTGCTCCCTGTCACCTCTCCACTGTACTACTCTCAGAACTAAGATGGTGCCCACCTTTTATACCTACTCTTCTGTGTGTGAGCTCAGGTGACCAGCACCCAATGAGCTCCTACCTATGCTCAGAACCCAACCCCTATCTGCTCCTACACCACTGGGTTTTCCTCCCCCCTCCCCACTCCAGCCAGGGACATAGTCAGATGTGCCTGCATATATATATAAATGGGAGCACTGTAGAGCTGTCCCCCGGAAATGGGGTGTGTGTGGTGTATGCAGCTAACTAAGCCCTGGTCCACACTCCATTCTTACCTGGGAGTGGAATATCACACCTCTGGTTGAGGTGCAATACCCCTGTAGCGTCCGAACCCTCGGGGCGCTACAAGTACGTCCTTGGCCCAATAGGCCCATGGCACAAGGAAAAACTATTACCACATACGTCAGAAAGGGGTTAAAATCTGAAATGTTGGCCTACTGAAATGTATGTTCAGTAAATGCACTCAATACTTGGTCGGGGCTCCTTTGGAATCAATTACTGCATCAATGTGGTGTGGCATGGAGGCGATCGGCCTGTGGCACTGCTGAGGTGTTATGGAAGCCCAGGTTGCTTTGATAGCAGCCTTCAGCTCGTCTGCACTGTCGGTCTGGTGTCTCTCATCTTCCTCTTGACAATACCCCATAGATTTTCTATGAGGTTAAGGTCAGGCGAGTTTGCTGGCCAATCAAGCTCAGTGATACTGTTGTTTTTAAACCAGATACTGGTACTTTTGTCAGTGTGCACAGGTGCCAAGTCCTGCTGGAGAATGAAATTTCCATCTCCAAAAAGCTTGTCGGCAGAGGGAAGCATGAAGTGCTCTAAAATTTCCTGGTAGACGGCTGCGCTGACTTTGGTCTTGATAAAACACAGTGGACCTACACCAGCAGATGACATGGCTCCCCAAACCATCACTGATTGTGGAAGCTTCACACTAGACCTCAAGCAGCTTGGATTGTGGCCTCCACTCTTCCTCCAGACTCTGGGACCTTGATTTCCAGATGAAAATGGGAACTCTGGGACCTTGTGGAGTGTGCCAATGACTGTCTTCTGGACATCTGTCAAGTAAAAAAAAAATGCAATAGTTGTTCCAGCGTCTGGTAAAATAATTCTTTCTTTAATTTTTGTACATTAAAAACTTGCAAATAATTACAAAGGTTGCATAGACAGGGTAGGGGAGCAAGACGCGTTTCGAACGCTCACTTGTGTCCTTTATCACTGCATAGCTACACAATGAAAAGGATTTTCTAAAATACTAAAAATGTGCCAATGAAAACAGTTGGAACAAATCACATGACATAATTACCACATTAAGCAGCAGGTGCATGAAAACAGTCAATAGCGATACATGGTTTCTCTCTTCAGATTAAAACCCTTTGGGCTTCTTGAATCCAGATTAAATATCCAATACGCTTCTTTTGTCAATAGTTTTCGCTTTATATCTCCACCTCTTGCATGCGGAAAAAGTTTTTCAATACCTAAAACTTGCAAAGAAGACATGTCACGATTGTGCTCAATAATAAAATGCTTTGCGATAGCAGAGACATTTCTACTGGTGTTATTTGAATTAAGTATGTCATTATAATGTTCATTAAACCTAGTTTTTAATTTACGTGTAGTACAACCTATATAAAATGTATCGCATATAGTACAATTCATTTTGTATACCACGTTCTCTGAATCACAATTAATATACTGTTTGATTTTATATTCATTTGAATGATCAGAATCATGACAAACAGAACTGCACAGTGTGTATGAACACATGCGACATTTCACTGAACCACATTTAAACTGCCCTTTTAGCTGTAACCAAGTGCTTTTTTTATGTGTGGATCAGAAAAAATGTTGGAGATAGTGAGTCACCTAATGAAGATGCCTTTTCTGCCACAACATTACAGCCTTTTATCAAAATGCATGCTAATATTTCATCTTCAAAAAGTATTGATAAATGTTTAGTAAACTATTTTTTTATTTCTGAAAATTGTGCACTATATTGCAGCGAGATGACAGGTTTACTTTTCAAAAAAACATTTTTTACTTTTGTTTTAGGACGCAATAGATCAGTCCGTTTTTTGTCAGAAATTATTTTTTTACCCCTGTCCAATACCCATTGGGGATAACCCCGTTGTTTTAATCTTTTTGAGGTTATTATTACTTCATTTTCAGCAACTATGGGATGAGAGCGATTTCTGACAATTCTTGTGAACTCACCTACTGGTATGGCTTTAGCTACATGCTGTGGTTGACTACTAGAAAAATGCATGATGGAATTACCTGCAGATGGTTTGCGATGAATAGCAGTGGATACAATTTCACCTGGAATGCCATACTGCTTGCTTGCACTTGAAATGGGGCCTTTTAGTTTGGAGGAGGCTGAGGCTGGCCACTACCTCATGGCTGCTTCGGCGGCCTGGTATCCATACTCAGTCCCCAGCCGCCCGGCGGCCGGGTGTCCACGCTCGGTCCCCAGCCGCCAGGGGGCGGCCGGGTGTCCATACTCGGTCCCCAGCCGCCCCGCGGCCGGGTGTCCACACACGGTCCCCAGCCCCCTGGGGGCGGCCGGGTGTCTATAAACGGTCCCCAGTCGCCCCTATTTCTCTTGTTACCTTCCCACACACTTTTCTTAGCCTGGCCTGCTTTAGGGCAGCATTGGACAAGCCCACCAGAGAACCAGACTCCTCCGGTGGGCCCTGGCTTCTCCATCAGGGGAATTGAGAGTGCCAAGGTGAGGAGCATGATGATGATGATAGAAGTTACCATCTGCTTTGTTTTCTTGGAATGCAAGCGCATGTATGTAGTAGCGGCTAAGCCTTAGGTGGTCAGCGTTTTGGCGCATATTCTACCTTCTCCGAGGATTGCTGGATGTTTTTCTGCTACTATCCCAGTTCTATGACTCCCGTTAAAACAAAGCTTCAGGTGATAAATGATGGAAAGGGTGGTGGCAAAGGAGAAAGAGCAGGAGGAACAGGGACCATTCACATCAATATCAGGCTTGTCAACCACACGTCTTGTAAGATATGATTCTGTAACAAAAGGAGCGGTTCGGCTACACAGTTATAGGGCATGGGCAAAGAGGAGAACGGCTCAGTATATATTGCAAGAAAATATTTATTTATTAATATAAAAAGATAGATAAAGACTTAGGCTATGTGCCCACGTTGCGGACCTGAAGCATATTTTTTACGCTTCTCCCTGGTGGGAAAATCGCATGCGGATATTACATGCGGTTTTCCCGGCAGGTAGAAGCGTTTGTGAGGCGTCTTTGCATGCATTTCCGCATGCGGGTTATCAAGCACTTCTCCAAGCATCACTTGGAAAAGTGCTTGACAACTTGTTCAGAATGGTAAAAATTAAAAAAATAAACTTTATACTCACCTTCCGATGCATTCTCTGCCCCGTCCGGAGTCTTGAGCGGCTCACGCTGTTGTGTGCAGGACCTGCGGTGACGTCATTGAGTCATGTGGTGGGTCACATGACTCAATGACGTGGCAGGTCCTTCAGACAACAGCGCGACGGAGGGAAAACATCAGAAGATAAGTATAAACTTTATTTTATTCTTTTTTTTCCTTTTTCTTTGGTACCCAGGTCTGGATGAGAGTCTCCTCTCCTCCAGACCTGGGTACCATCCGCACATTGATTCCGCTGCGCTTCCGCAAAATTAATGAACATGCTGCGGATTTTTGACCACAGCATATACGCTGCGGAAAAATCCGCAGCATGGGCATTGACATTGCGGAATGCCATTGGGGACCATGGGGTGCGGATATACATGCGTTTTTCAAGCGTTTACGCTGCGGAAATTCCCCAGCATATACGCTTGAAAAACGCTACGTGGGCACACAGCCTTAGACAATGAGGTAACCAGATGGTAAAGTGCTTCCAGGTCTGATACACTTGTAATAGTATGATCATAATAAACCCATGAATTAGCATAATTGCACATTTGCCCATAATAATAATAAAAATTGTAAATATTAGATTTAAATAGGTGAACTGGAGTCAGGAACACAGGATCAACCTATACTGTATAATCCCACTAACTGTTAAATAGACAGGGGTGGGGGAAGAACCAGTGTTGTATCATGGGAAACTCTGTGCCCAAAACTAAATGCTGAAAAAGTATTAATCCAATGGGATAATTACCTGGCAAGGAAGCACAGCCTAAGTGGGGGGGTGAAAAAGGTGAAGGCCCAATGCGCGCTTCGCGCCATCCCAGGCTGCTTTCTCAAGGGCAGTTATAGAGCATACAGTGAGTGCAATGCCTAGCAAAAATTTCTAGGCTCTCCAATGCCCCTTGGAAGTGACATGGAGGTCAGAGGGCCTAAACTAAACCGTTTTTTCCATTTATAGCAACTGGGTCTCCTGTACACTGTTGGCCTAAGCAGTGAATGGAAGGCTTTCCAAAAATTATGAGGAACTGCAATGCCCCTTGAAACAGACATGGATTACAGCGTACCAAAAACCTTCTAACCATTATTGGGGAGTGGGTCTCCCTTAGTTTTCGCCTTTGCATTGAAAAGCAAAAGCTGACTAAAATTAGGAGGAAATGCAATGCCCGTTGGAAGAGTCATGGAGGTTAGAGGTAATTAAAAACAACATTTCAATGCCCCTTGGAAGAGCTGTGGAGTTCAGAGTGGTTTAAAAAGACTCTTTTAATGCCGCTTTGAAGAGACGTGGAGGTCACAGTAGCTTAACAAGACGGTTTTAATGCCCCTTGGAAAAGTGGTGGAGGTCACAGTAGCTTAACAAGACGGTTTGAATGCCCCTTGGAAAAGTGGTGGAGGTCACAGTAGCTAAACAAGATGGTTTTAATGCAACTTACAAGATCCATACAGTACAGCATCTTAAAAACATTATTCCCATTATTGGGGAGTGGGTCTCCCATAGTCTTAGCTTATGCCTTCCAAGCAAAAACTGCCAAAAATTAGGATGGAGGAACTTGCAATGCCCCTTACAAGAGCCATGCAGTACAGCATATTACAAACATTATTGCCATTATTGGGGAGTGGGTCTCCCACAGTCTTTGCTTATGCCTTCCAAGCAAAATCTGCCAAAAATTAGGACGGAGGAACTTGCAATGCCCATAACAGGAGCCATGCAGTGAAAATATTACAAATATTCCCATTATTGGGGAGTGGGTCTCCCATAGTCTTTGCTTATGACTTCCAAGCAAAAGCTGCCAAAAATTAGGACGGAGGAACTTGCAATGCCCCTTACAAGAGCCATGCAGTACAGCATATTACAAATATTATTCCCATTATTGGGGAGTGGGTCTCCCATAGTCTTTGCTTATGCCTTCCAAGCAACAGCTGCCAAAAATTAGGACGGAGGAACTTGCAATGCCCCTTACAAGAGCCATGCAGTACAGCATATTACAAACATTATTTCCATTATTGGGGAGTGGGTCTCCCATAGTCTTTGCTTATGCCTTTCAAGCAAAATCTGACAAAAATTAGGACGGAGGAACTTGCAATGCCCCTTACAAGAGCCATGCAGTACTGCATATTACAAACATTATTCCCATTATTGGGGAGTGGATCTCCCATAGTCTTTGCTTATGCCTTCCAAGCAATAGCTGCCAAAAATTAGGACGGAGGAACTTGCAATGCCCCTTACAAGAGCCATGCAGTACAGCATATTGCAAACATTATTCTCATTATTGGAGAGTGGGTCTCCCATAGTATTTGCTTATGCCTTCCAAGCAAAATCTGCCAAAAATTAGGACGGAGGAACATGCAATGCCCCTTACAAGAGCCATGCAGTACAGCATATTACAAACATTATTCCCATTATTGGGGAGTGGGTCTCCCATAGTCTCCATAGTCTTTGCTTATGCCTTCCAGGCAAAATTTGCCAAAAATTAGGACGGAGGAACTTGCAATGCCCCTTACAAGAGCCATGCAGTACAGCATATTACAAACATTATTCCCATTATTGGGGAGTGGGTCTCGCATAGTCTTTGCTTATGCCTTCCAAGCAAAATCTGCCAAAAATTAGGACGGAGCAATTTGCAATGCCCCTTACAAGAGCCATGCATTACAGGATATTACAAACATTATTCCCATTATTGGGGAGTGGGTCTCTCATAGTCTTTGCTTATGCCTTCCAAGCAATAGCTGCCAAAAATTAGGACGGAGGAACTTGCAATGCCCCTTACAAGAGCCATGCAGTACAGCATATTACAAATATTATTCCCATTATTGGGGAGTGGGTCTCCCATAGTCTTTGCTTATGCCTTCCAAGCAACAGCTGCCAAAAATTAGGACGGAGGAACTTGCAATGCCCCTTACAAGAGCCATGCAGTACAGCATATTACAAACATTATTTCCATTATTGGGGAGTGGGTCTCCCATAGTCTTTGCTTATGCCTTTCAAGCAAAATCTGACAAAAATTAGGACGGAGGAACTTGCAATGCCCCTTACAAGAGCCATGCAGTACTGCATATTACAAACATTATTCCCATTATTGGGGAGTGGATCTCCCATAGTCTTTGCTTATGCCTTCCAAGCAATAGCTGCCAAAAATTAGGACGGAGGAACTTGCAATGCCCCTTACAAGAGCCATGCAGTACAGCATATTGCAAACATTATTCTCATTATTGGAGAGTGGGTCTCCCATAGTATTTGCTTATGCCTTCCAAGCAAAATCTGCCAAAAATTAGGACGGAGGAACATGCAATGCCCCTTACAAGAGCCATGCAGTACAGCATATTACAAACATTATTCCCATTATTGGGGAGTGGGTCTCCCATAGTCTCCATAGTCTTTGCTTATGCCTTCCAGGCAAAATTTGCCAAAAATTAGGACGGAGGAACTTGCAATGCCCCTTACAAGAGCCATGCAGTACAGCATATTACAAACATTATTCCCATTATTGGGGAGTGGGTCTCGCATAGTCTTTGCTTATGCCTTCCAAGCAAAATCTGCCAAAAATTAGGACGGAGCAATTTGCAATGCCCCTTACAAGAGCCATGCATTACAGGATATTACAAACATTATTCCCATTATTGGGGAGTGGGTCTCTCATAGTCTTTGCTTATGCCTTCCAAGCAAAAGCTGCCAAAAATTAGGACGGAGGAACTTGCAATGCCCCTTACAAGAGCCATGCAGTACAGCATATTACAAACATTATTCCCATTATTGGGGAGTGGGTCTCCCATAGTCTGTGCTTATGCCTTCCAAGCAAAATCTGCCAAAAATTAGGACGGAGGAACTTGCAATGACCCTTACAAGAGCCATGCAGTACAGCATATTACAAACATTATTCCCATTATTGGGGAGTGGGTCTCCCACAGTCTTTGTTTATGCCTTCCAGGCAAAATCTGCCAAAAATTAGGATGGAGGAACTTTCAATGCCCCTTACAAGAGCCATGCAGTACAGCATAATATAATCATTATTCCCATTATTGGGGAGTGGGTCTCGCATAGTATTTGCTTATGCCTTCCAAGCAAAAGCTGCCAAAAATTAGAAGGAAATGCAATGCCCATTCGAAGAGTCGTGGAGGTTAGAGTTAATTAAAAACAACATTTCAATGCCCCTTGGAAGAGCTGTGGAGTTCAGAGTGGTTTAACAAGATGCTTTTAATGCCCCTCGGAAGAGAGGTGGAGGTTGCAGTAGCTTAACAAGACGGTTTTAATGCCCCTTGAAAAAGTCGTGGAGGTCGCAGTAGCTTAACAAGACGGTTTTAATGCCCCTCGGAAGAGACATGGAGGTCGCAGTAGCTTAACAAGACGGTTTTAATGCCCCTTGGAAAACTGGTGGAGGTCACAGTAGCTTAACAAGATGGTTTTAATGCCCCTTACAAGAGCCATACAGTACAGCATCTTAAAAACATTATTCCCATTATTGGGGATTGTGTCTCCCATAGTCTTTCCTCATGCCTTCCAAGCAGAAGCTGCCAAAAATTAGGACGGAGGAACTTGCAATGCCCCTTACAAGAGCCATGCAGTACAGCATATTACAAACATTATTCCCATTATTGGGGAGTGGGTCTCCCATAGTATTTGCTTATGCCTTCCAAGCAAAAGCTGCCAAAAATTAGGATGGAGGAACTTTCAACAATGGCAACACAGACCACGGTCACCCTGGTGGTATAGTGGTGGTGGATGCTGAGGATAAGGAGAAGAACATATAACAGCCGAAATGAGGAAGAGTATACCCATGTGTGGGTGTGAAGTGGTGCATGTGAATACACCTCCCGAAAAAAAACAGTGGATTTGACTTTATGTTACTCTGCTGTCATTTGGTGGTGATGAGAAGTCTGGCCCAATCCAACCCTTGTTCATTTTGATAAGGGTCAGCTTGTCAGCATTGTCAGTTGACAGGCGAGTGCGCTTATCAGTTATAATTCCCCCAGCGGCACTAAAAACACGCTCCGATAACACGCTAGCGGCAGAGCAGGCCAGGACCTCCAAGGCGTACAGAGCGAGTTCATTCCAAGTGTCCAGCTTGGATACCCAATAATTAAAAGGCACAGAGGAATCACGGACGATGCTGGTACGGTCGTCAAGGTACTCCCTCACTATCTTTTGAAACTTTCCACTCCTTGTGAGAGTACCCCGCAGCTCAGGGCCTGTAAGCTGGGCGGGTCTCAGAAAACTGTCCCAGAACGTTGACAGTGTTACCCTGCCTCTGCTGGATTGGAGTTGCCTCTCTCTCGCTTGTACGCCTTGGTTGGTCAACGAACTGTGACCTCTGCCGCTAGCGTGTTCAGATGAGAATTTTTTTAACAGTTCTGCAGCAAGGGCCTTCTGGTACTGCCCCATTTTTGTAGACCTCTCCACCTCAGGAATAAGAGAGTGAAAGTTCTCCTTGTAGCGGGGGTCTAAAAGTGTCACCAACCAGTAATGACTGTCACCCAACATTTTTACAACGCGAGGGTCAATGTTAAAGCAGCGTAACATAAAGTCAGCCATGCGTGCCAGACTGGTAACGGGCAAGACTTCCATGTCCTCAGCAAGATGACGACTGACCATGCTCTCCTCCTCCTCCTCCTCCCTGTCCTCAGGCCACCCACGCTGAACCAACGGTATGACAGTTGTACAGGTACTACCGTCTACAGCGCATGATACAAGCTCCTGTTCCTCCTCCTCCTCCTCTCCCTCATTGTCCCCCAATGCACGTTGGGATGAGATGAGGCTGGGCTGTGTGTAATCGACCGCTACGGCTTCTTGATCCATCTCATCATACTCTGGCTGCAATGCCTCCTCTTTAATTCTCTGCAGAGAGCGTTGCAAAAGACAGATAAGTGGAATGCTGACACTAATGATGGCGTCATCACCATTCACCATCTGGGTGGACTCCTCAAAGTTTGTCAAGATGGTACAGATGTCAGACATCCAGGTCCACTCCTGAGGTCTTATGTGTGGAGTCTGACCTGAATATCGACGGCCTTGTAGCAGCTGGTACTCCACAACTGCTCTCTTCTGCTCACAAATCCTTTGCAACATGTGGAGGATAGAGTTCAAACATGTGGGGACATCACACGCCAGTGTAGCACCCCGAGGGCTCGGCTGCTACAGGGGTATTACACCTCAAACCAGAGGTGAGATATTCCACTCCCGGGTAAGGATGGAGTGTGGACTAGAGCTCGTTTAGCTGCATGCACCACACACACCCCATTTCCGAGGGACAGCTCAACGGTGCTCCCACAGAAGTGCAGGCACGACAGTATCTGTCCCTGGCTGGAGTGGGGAGGGGGAGGAAAACCCAGTGGTGTAGGAGCTGATAGGGGTGGGTCTCTGGGCATAGGTAGGAGCCCATTGGTTGCTAGTCACCTGGGCTCACACATAGAGGGAGGTATATAAGGTGGGCACCATCTTAGAACAGTGTTCAGTTCAGTCCGGGGAGTGAGTTGAGAGAAGGAGTTCAGCCAGAGAGGGCTGACAGGGAGCTGTAGCTCAGTCTGGGCCCAGCTCCACAAGGCAGGCCTGGAGAGGAGGCCAGAGCCAGAGGAGAGGAACAGAAACAGCAAGGAACTGGAACAGAAAGGAAACAAGGAACAGCACATTAAGAGAGGCCCAGAGACACGAGAGAAGAAGGAACCCCATAGGCCCTGGAGATTGCGGGTGACGGGTTGGCAGAGCAGGGTACCAGAACCCAAATTGGTGGAGGCAACAAATTCCTCAGCCAAAGACCGGAGGTTGTGACCACATCTTGGTGCGACCCCTCACTACATCCACCAGGAAAGCATACCACATAGGGTCAGGGAAACCGGAGATAGGTTTCGCCAAGAGAAGGCCCGAGGAAGCTGGACAAAGGTGGGTCACTGGTGGGGACGGCCAGGGAAGGGAAGAGAAGGGAGCCCTGTGCCACGCTCTGGAATTGCTTGGGAGTTCGTCGAGCCCCTTGCCTGGTGGACGCAGCACGGCTTGGGCAGTCACCACCGGTACCGAAGTGACTAGGACCAGTAAAGAACTGTGACTAAAGCATTGGAAACTGCAACCACACGTCTCTGTGTTTCATCGCCGCACCAGCAACATTAGTACTGGGATGCTCACACCATCACTCCCATCATCCACACTAGCTGCCCTGAGGCAATACTTCTCCCGTGGGGAGTTATCCCATTCTTGGCTGTGCATACAACATCAGCCTCAGCGGTCTGCAGCGCAGCGGCGGTCCCCACTGACCGTAATCCACGGGTGGCGTAGTCGGACATTTGTTATTACACTAAGACTGCCACTGGTTTTACCACCCTGAGAAACGGACCGGGTCGCCGCCACACGGAGACTACAACCCCCAGCATCCCACAAGAGGCCCGGTTCCGGGTGCCACACGCGGCCCAAGGGGGCGAGTCAACTTTGGCGTAGTCGGCAGGATTCAAACCAACCCGCTACCACCGGGTACTGCGCGCCTTCAGAGACTGAGATACTTACAGTGGTGAAGTTTTCCCGCCATCCGGAGTCGTTTCCCGCCGTCAGATGCCATCTTGGGTCGTTTCCCGCCACCTTCATCTGTTTTTCCCGCCCCGGCAGAGCGGACGCCATTATGTGCGCACCAAAAGACAGCAGGAAGCCGCCTCCCATTGTGGGCCAGGTCCCAGAGTGGCGCCAAAGAAGGGGCCCGCCCCCAGCAACTATGAGTGCGGCAGTGGAGATGTCCATCAATGTGGGGGGGCTGCCCCTGAAGGTGATTGTCAGCAGATGCCCCCAAGACCAACCCCCATGGGGGCGGATAGGAAAGAAAACTGTGGGGCCGGGTGCGGCCTGGATCAGTCTGGACATACCGCACCCGGAGATGGAGAGAGCAGCGAACCCCACCAGCACCCTGGCCCGCAGCCTCCTGCAAGCTGAGCCACCCTGCAGCATAGCGGAGTTGCTGGCGCAGCTGCCCAGAGACCCGGAGTGCGCACGAGCTGCGCTGGAAGACCTAAATCAGAGGATGGTCAGGGCGCAGCGAGATGTGTTTGCCGGGTGGAAGGAGGAGTTGGCCCGGCAGCACGTAACCGGCCAGCAGGAGACACCGCAAGGACCGAGCAGTGCGCCTGCCTCTGAGGGCGGTGAGGATGGACCGGCGGCTGCAGACGATGCCGCGGAGGAGGCAACGGAGACCGAGGCAGGTAACGGGGACGCCACCACTCCACGCCCTGAGACCACCAGCCTGCCCCCACCCTCCGTTGCGGGACCCGAAGCCCCGGGGACCGTACCTGATACCACGCCTCCACTGCCGCCAGCTAGGCCTCAGGCTGCAAGCGGCGCTGTCACGCTCTGCCCCACGCTGTGCCCTCTGAACCCGGGCGCCGTAAAGCAGGAGACGTCACAGGCCGGGAAGCAAGGCCTAGTACACCCGGGCGCCTCTGCCCAACCAGCGTCCCCTACCATGACTGTGCCATCTCCAGGCGCGATCAGCAGATGACCACCGGCCTGGTCGCAAGGCCGAGTGCCCCCGGGCGCTGCTCCCCGAAGGGGGTCCCGTGCCATACCACCCCTGGGCGTGGATCTTTTCGCCCAGCATACGGGCCCAGATGGAATGCCCCTGGTGTGGCCAGCTGAACTGACCAACGGTCAGCCCTGGAGAACCCAGCCCCCGCGCGAGCCTCTGATACCGGCTCCGGAGCCCGTAGAGAACACCCCGCTCCCGCTAGAAGACGCCCAATTTGAGTGGGACCCCACTGGCGAACATCTAATGGGGTTCCCCCAAGAAACCCGGGCGGACGCAGCCCGTCGCCTGGATTGCTGCCGTCAACAGCTGGCCACCTTTGAAAGGGAGCTGCGGCAGAGGCGCATCAGGGAGGAGCGACTCCAAGCCCGGAGCGCGGAACAGAAGAGGAGGGCCCGTCAGGACTCCCAAGCCATCCGCGGTCCCCGAGCCACCGGGACCGTAGTAAAATTCCAGCTGGAGCATGGCTGGGGTTTCGTCAGAGACCCGGAGGCTGACACCGACTTCTTCGTCACTAGAAGGGACGTTGAAAGCCACCTGCCAGAGGGACATCACAGCCGTGACCTGTACCCCGGTGACGTGGTCACCTACACCCGGCACAAGGACGCAAAGGGACTGTACGCCCTCCATGTCCACCGTCTAATGGAGGAGTAGCTGCGGTACCGCCCTGACATGGACTACCCTGAGGGCCCGGACGGGTCTGAAGATTATGAGGAAGATGCGCAAGGAGGACATCGCCACTGAAAGGTGACAGTGCACAACTGTAAATAGTTACCCGTCGGGGTACAAGAACTGTTGCTGAGTGGAGTGTGGTCCCCATTGGGACTAGTGTGGAACTGTTAAAGGGACTGTTACCTGCCAAAGTTACCCCCCAGGCTGAGGACTGTGAGCAGCCATTCCCCTATCCCCTACCAGGCTGAGGACTGTGAGCAGCCATTCCCCTATCCCCACTGGCCGAGGACTGAGAGCGGCTATCACTGTAAATAGTTGCGCTTCCTAAAGCGCCCCCTACTGGTTTTATACAAAAACTGCAACGTCTACCTCAAGATTAACTGGACTGTTGCACCTTTACCTGGTCGCAAGTTGCACAGCGGCCAGAACTCAAGAATATGTTTTGAAAATGTTTTACTTGAAAATGCCTTAATGTGAAAAGTCTACGTGCTGCTAAAATAGAAATGCCAAAGTTTTATATGTTGTTTTTGCAAAAAGAGTTCCGGTGGCATTAGCAAAATGTTTTATAATGTTTATACCAGTAACGTTAAAAAGAAAAGAGTACCTCCCATAAAGGGATGAGTTTTTCTTTGGTTAATGTCTTATATGCGAGTGCACTTTAAAAATTTGTATGTTTTAAATTGTTTTTTTTCTTTTCCAACCCGAGGACGTGCTGTGATTTACCAGGGGGGAATGTAGCACCCCGAGGGCTCGGCTGCTACAGGGGTATTGCACCTCAAACCAGAGGTGTGATATTCCACTCCCGGGTAAGGATGGAGTGTGGACTAGGGCTCGTTTAGCTGCATGCTCCCACAGAAGTGCAGGCACGACAGCATCTGTCCCTGGCTGGAGTGGGGAGGGGGAGGAAAACCCAGTGGTGTAGGAGCAGATAGGGGTGGGTCTCTGGGCATAGGTAGGAGCCCATTGGTTGCTAGTCACCTGGGCTCACACATAGAGGGAGGTATATAAGGTGGGCACCATCTTAGAACAGTGTTCAGTTCAGTCCGGGAAGTGAGTTGAGAGAAGGAGTTCAGCCAGAGAGGGCTGACAGGGAGCTGTTGCTCAGTCTGGGCCCAGCTCCACGAGGCAGGCCTGGAGAGGAGGCCAGAGCCAGAGGAGAGCAACAGAAACAGCAAGGAACTGGAACAGAAAGGAAACAAGGAACAGCACCTTAAGAGAGGCCCAGAGACACGAGAGAAGAAGGAACCCCATAGGCCCAGGAGATTGCGGGTGACGGGTTGGCAGAGCAGGGTACCGGAACCCAAGTTGGTGGAGGCAACAAATTCCTCAGCCAAAGACCGGAGGTTGTGACCACATCTTGGTGCGACCCCTCACTACATCCACCAGGAAAGCATACCACATAGGGTCAGGGAAACCGGAGATAGGTTTCGCCAAGAGAAGGCCCAAGGAAGCTGCACAAAGGTGGGTCACTGGTGGGGACTGCCAGAGAAGGGAAGAGAAGGGAGCCTTCTGCCACGATCTGGAATTGCCTGGGAGTTCGTCGAGCCCCTTGCCTGGTGGACGCAGCACGGCTTGGGCAGTCACCGCCGGTACCGAGGTGACTAGGACCAGCAAAGAACTGTGAGTAAAGCATTGGAAACTGCAACCACATGTCTCTGTGTTTCATCGCCGCACCAGCACCATTAGTACTGGGACGCTCACACCATCACTCCCATCATCCACACTAGCTGCCCTGAGGCAATACTTCTCCCGTGGGGAATTATCCCATTCTTGGCTGCGCATACAACATCAGCCTCAGCGGTCTGCAGCACAGCGGCGGTCCCCACTAACCGCAATCCACGGGTGGCGTAGTCGGACATTTGTTATTACACTAAGACTGCCACTGGTTTGACCACCCTGAGCCACGGACCGGGTCGCCGCCACACAGAGACTACAACCCCCAGCATCCCACAAGATGCCCGGTTCCGGGTGCCCCACGCGGCCCAGGGGGCGAGTCACCAGTCGGTGTGACGGAAGCTGCAAACGCTGCTGCAACACAGCAAGGGCGGCGGAAGCTGTAGCCGACTTGCGACAATGAGCTGACAGGCGGCGTACTTTGATGAGCAGATCTGGCAACTTGGGGTACGATTTAAGAAACCGCTGAACCACGAGGTTAAGCACATGAGCCATGCATGGTACATGTGTGATCTCGCCTCGCCTCAGAGCCACCACCAGGTTATGGCCATTGTCACACACCACCATGCCTGGATGTAGGTTCAGCGGTCTCAGCCACAGATCTGCCTGCTCTTTCACAGCTGTCCACAACTCACAAGCAGTGTGAGGTTTCTCACCTAAGCTTAGGAGTTTCAGCACAGCCTGTTGCTGCTTGGCGGAGGCAGTACTGCAGTGCTTCCAGCTTATAACTGATGTGGTGATATCTGAGATGGAGGCTGAACATGAGGAGGAGGAGGATGATGCACAGGAGCTGTACACTGTGGGGGCAACTCTGACTGACATAGGGCCCGCAATCCTCAGTGTGGGGAGGATGTGTTCCGTCCCAAGGTCCGATTGGGTCCTGGCTTCCACTATGTTTACCCAATGTGCCGTTAGGGAGATGTACCGTCCCTGGCCACAAGCACTTGTCCACGTGTCCGTTGTCAGGTGGACTCTCCCAGTAACTGCGTTGTTGAGGGCACGGCAGATGTTTTGGGACACGTGCTTGTGTAGTGCGGGGATGGCACACCAGGCAAAAGAGTGTCGGCTGGGGACCGAGTACCGAGGGACGGCCACCGCCATAAGGTTGCGGAAGGATTCCGTCTCCACCAGCCTAAAAGGCAGCATTTCCAACGCAAGCAGTCGTGAAATGTGTGAATTTAGGACTGTGGCCTGTGGGGCGTTAGCTGCGAATTTCCGCTTTCATTCAAAGGTCTGGGATATGGACAATTGAACGCTGCGGTGGGACGTGGACGTTGATGCTGTTTCTTGAGCAACTGCCATAGCAAGTGAAGACTGAGAGGAGGGGGCATCTTTGCATGCAGTATGGACAGGGGATTGCCTTGCACACACAACAGGGGGCTCTATTGCAAGCACAGCAGTGGAAGAGGCAGTGGTGACACCCACTGCCACTGGTCGTGGACCCTGGGTTTCGGCCCACAAAGTCGGGTGCTTTGCTGCCATGTGCCTGATCATGCTGGTGGTGGTCAGGCTGGTAGTTTTGTCACCCCTGCTGATGCTGGCATGACAGGTGGTACAAATGTCCTTTTTGGGGTTATCAGCAGAGCCTTTAAAAAAATTCCAAATACAAAGAAACAGTCGGCACTCCGTAGTCCTCGTTAGTAATAGTGGTGCACGTGGAGAGATTACAAGTATAATGAAGAAATCCCGACACTCATGTGTATTCGATCAGTTCATTTATTCCACATGTAGGAAAACTACAACAAGACGTTTCAGCCCCTCTCAGGCTTTTTTCAATTGTGGATAACAAAAAAGACTTTCACATATATATAGGGGAATTCAAAGGAAATTACATCATAAATTTTTTTTTTACAAAGGAATATACAAAAACCACAACAGAATATAACACAAAATACAACATGTACAAAATAATAATAAAGTATCATGAAAAACAAATAATATCTCCATACTGATACAAAAACAAAAATAAAAATGAAAATAAAATATCCCATTTTAAATAGTCCAATCCACCTAATCAAAATGTATGGGTGAACAATCCACAAATTGCTATAAATGGTATAATTTTATAGAATACTTTTATACATCGCTAATTATATATATTTTTATATTTTTTATTATTGTTTCTATTAATTTTATAATTTTTATTGTTAATTTTATAATGCTTACTCTATATAATTAGTAGCCCCAACATATTGACTCCAATCATTAAAATACTACCAATATTTAAATCATGTCATATATAATGTAATATCCCAACTGCAACATCGCAAAATGCAATTATTACATGGAAAGTTCCTTAATATAAACATCATATCTAAAAAATTTTTGATGAAGATTTTTTTATTATTTGTTATTATTGTTATTATTCATCTAATAATGCTCTCTGAATTGAGAAGAGACTAATCTCTATGTGTATATACTAAATAACAAGATCTTTCTATATAGAATCAGATCACAATTGTGGCATCACATATCATGCTAATAATCATCCAACTACTAGTCCTATTGTGAGGATAAATAAATTCCAGATGATGGAAAATCTCAAAAACATATAATTTCATGTCTCAAATAATATATTATATTGCTACAGAATATAGCCATATCCACAGATCACCTCTTCATAATATCAATAATCAAGTAATATCATGCATAATCAAATCATGATAGTTCCATGAAGAATTTTTTGCAGATATATACCCCTGATTGTAGAGGTTTTTTATATTCTATTTATTTGTTTATTAACCCTATGATGTTCTCTAGATTCAATATGTGAAGAGATTGATCTTATAAAATGGCACCAATAATGAATCCTATAATAGGAATAAATCGACTCAAAGTAATAAAAAATAAAAAATAAATAAAAAGTCTCAGAAGCACATAATTTCATACCCCAAATAATATGTAACACTACTGCAGAATATAGCCATATCCGCAGGTTGTTTTTTCATTGACCTCATCCAATATTGTAATATCCAGAAAAAATGTTCATTGATCTTGAATAGTGTAAAAAAATCTTTTAGAACATTTGACTTACATTATAATCCCTATTGAGACCATTGGGAAATAAACTATTAAGTGTAAAGATCCAATATGCCTCTCTCTTCAAAAGAAGTTTTTTGAGGCTTCCCCCTCTTCTAGGTGTGTGGATTTCCTCAATTACTTGGTATTTTAATTGTGCCACAGAGTGGTTATTTTCTTTGAAATGTTGTGGCAACGGGAGTGTGACATCGCTGCATCTAATTGTAGATTTATGCTTGTTAATGCGTACACCGACAGCCTGCGTAGTCTCACCTATATAAATAGAACCACAGGGGCACTTAATTAAATAGACAACATTGGTAGATTTACAATTGAAGAAACCTTTTATATTAAATCTCTTCCCAGTATGGGGATGGCAAAAATATTCTCCTCTAATAACATTATTACATTGCGCGCATCCCAAGCAGGGATGCGTGCCTCTGTTTTTTGTACGAAGGAATGTCTGTCTGGGTATCAATAAATCACTGCCTACATCAGCACGCACTAATTTATCCCTGATATTAGGAACCTTTTTGTTGCAGATTCTGGGAAGCGTTTGAAACTCATTCACATTTGGAAAAGCTTCCTTCAAAATATGCCAATGTTTTTTAATGATTTTTCAACATTAACATTAATCGGGTGATGTTGTCTAACGAAAGATATCCGAGACATATTATCATCTCTTTTAACCCTGTTCAATTCCATATCTCTCTCTGCCTGATCCAAAACATGTTTGGGGTAACCACGGTGTTGAAAATTGTCCCTCATTTCTTTCATGCGCTGTTCACAAATTATAGGATCTGTAACAATCCTTTTTACTCTTAAAAGTTGTGATTTAGGAATCGCCTGTTTCATAGAATACGGGTGGGCACTTTTAAAATGTAAAAAACTGTTTCTATCTGTAGTTTTTTTATATAGATCAATATCCACACGTCCAGTGCCAGTCTTAATAATCATTGTATCTAGAAAATTCATGCGTAGACCATCGCATGATAAAGTAAATTTTAATTCTAGCCATATACCATTTAAATAATTCTGGAACTCCATGAGTGTTTCATGTGGCCCCTCCCATATGCAAAAAATATCATCTATAAATCTTAACCAAATTTTAGCATGGGTTTTAAATAATTCATGACAATAGACAAATTTTTCTTCAAAAAATGTCATATATAGGTTTGCATATGGGGGGGCCATATTAGCACCCATCGCTGATCCCCTTTTTTGTTTGTAAAAAAATCTTGAAATAAAAAGTAATTCTCATATAGAACAATTTCAAGTAGATCAGATATAAACTCTCGCCGTGCTTCAGGAACTTGAAATTCCTCGAATGTCCAATTAACTGCATTTAACCCCTTCTGGTGTTCAATAGAAGTTTATAAACTAACCACATCAATAGTGGCAATAATGGCATTTTCAGAGATGTCATCAATATTTTTAATCTATTGGAGGCCAATAGTAGCTTCATCAGAATCTGTGTTGAGCCCTCTGTCGATTGTTTTATGAACGAATTTTGACCCCCTTTACTAAAAAAAGTAAATCTTTTTTACTTGATACAGGCGACTTTTTGCAAAAGATTAAAAATATTGATGACATCTCTGAAAATACCAGGCGAGGGGCACAAATCTGGAATTGGACCAGTGAACAGCTCTTCAGAGTGTCCTAGTGTGGGATCAGTTGCTGTCTGACGACACTCTGCATGGTGGGAGGAAGGAGCATCAGGGTGAGGAGGAGTATGCGGTCGAGACTCACGGCTACTAAGAGTCGACCGTGTGGAAGACAGGCCGGAGGTGTGGTGCCCAGGTAACTGGAAGTATTATCTGCTATCCAATTAATAACCTGTTCACACTGATCAGTTCGCAATACTGGTGTTGTTCTGTGCTTCCCTAGTAATTCGGTCAAGAAGTGGGAGCGAGAAGATGTGGCTGTTGGTTGTGGCACATTTTCACCTTGGCCACGGCCCCGTCCTCTGCACGCACCATCACCAGAACGTCCAGTTCCACGTCCCTTGCCACGCGCCTTGCCCATTGTAAAGTGAGTTAAATAGCTTACACTCGCACTATCAATGGAAAAAGGGTAATAAAAAGTAGATTTGAACCGTGGAAGAGGAAAACCACAGTTCTATTTCTCTGGCCTACACCCGACTCTTTTAAATAATCTGAACAATCAGGGAGAAAATATTACTATTTTTCTTTATGGAAAAAATACCAAAAGCTGAATAATAGAGATTTCTTTCCGTGGAAAAGCAAAACCACAGTTATAATTTACTGGTGTATGCATACCAGACTTTTTTAAAAATACATATTTGCAGCTGAACAGTGAGCGACACACTCAAACTGTTTTTTTTTAGATACAAATGGCCCAAAAGTGGATAATACAGAGGTTTGAACCGTGGAACTGCAAAACCACACTTGTATTTCTCGGGTCTACACCAGACTATTTTCAACAGATATATTTGTGTCTGAACAATCAGGAGACACTATTATTTATTTTTTACGGCCAAAAATTGCGAAAAGCAGAATAATACAGAGATTTGACCCGTGGAACTGCAAAACCACACTTGTATTTCTCGGGCCTACATCAGACTATTTTCAACAGATATATTTGTGTCTGAACAATCAGGAGACACTATTATTTATTTTTTACGGCCAAAAATTGCGAAAAGCAGAATAATACAGAGATTTGACCCGTGGAACTGCAAAACCACACTTGGATTTCTCGGGCCTACACCAGACTATTTTCAACAGATATATTTGTGTCCGAACAATCAGGAGACACTATTTATTTTTTACGGCAAAAATGCTAAAAGCAGGATAATAGAGATTTTTTACCGTGGAACAGCAAAACCATAGTTATAATTTACTGGTGTATACCAGACTTTTTTAAATATATATATACATTTGCGACTGAACAGTGAGCGACACACTCAAACTGTTTTTTTTAGATACAAATGGCCCAAAAGTGGATAATACAGAGGTTTGAACCGTGGAACTGCAAAACCACACTTGTATTTCTCGGGCCTACGTCAGACTATTTTCAACAGATATATTTGTGTCTGAACAATCAGGAGACACTACTGTTTTTCTTTACGGCAAAAAATGCAAAAAAACAAGATAATACAGAGATTTGACCCGTGGAACTGCAAAACCACACTTGTATTTCTCGGGTCTACACCAGACTATTTTCAACAGATATATTTGTGTCTGAACAATCAGGAGACACTATTATTTATTTTTTACGGCCAAAGATTGCGAAAAGCAGGATAATACAGAGATTTGACCCATGGAACTGCAAAACCACACTTGTATTTTTCGGGCTTACACCAGACTATTTTCAACAGATATATTTGTGTCCGAACAATCAGGAGACACTATTTATTTTTTACGGCACAAATGCCAAAAGCAGGATAATAGAGATTTTTTACCGTGGAACAGCAAAACCATAGTTATAATTTACTGGTGTATACCAGACTTTTTTAAATATATATATATATATTTGCGACTGAACAGTGAGCGACACACTCAAACTGTTTTTTTAGATACAAATGGCCCAAAAGTGGATAATACAGAGGTTTGAACCGTGGAACTGCAAAACCACACTTGTATTTCTCGGGCCTACATCAGACTATTTTCAACAGATATATTTGTGTCTGAACAATCAGGAGACACTACTGTTTTTCTTTACGGCAAAAAATGCAAAAAAACAAGATAATACAGAGATTTGACCCGTGGAACTGCAAAACCACACTTGTATTTCTCTGGCCTACACCAGACTATTTTCAACAGATATACAGTTATATGAAAAAGTTTGGGCACCCCTATTAATCTTAAGCTTATTGTTTTATAAAAATTGGTGCTTTTGCAACAGCTATTTCAGTTTGATATATGTAATAACTGTTGGACACAGTAATGTTTCTGCCTTGAAATGAGGTTTATTGTACTAACAGAAAATGTGCAATCTGCATTCAAACAAAATTTGACAGGTGCATAAGTATGGGCACCTCACCAGAAAAGTGACATTAATATTTAGTAGATCCTCCTTTTGCAAAAATAACAGACTCTAGTCGCTTCCTGTAGCTTTCAATGAGTTCCTGGATCCTGGATGAAGGTATTTTTGACCATTCCTCTTTGCAAAACAATTCCAGTTCAGTTAAGTTTGATGGTCGCCGAGCATGGACAGCCCTCTTTAAATGATCCCACAGATGTTCAATGATATTCAGGTCTGGGGACTGGGATGGCCATTCCAGAACATTGTAATTGTTCCTCTGCATGAATGCCTGAGTAGATTTGGAGCGGTGTTTTGGATCATTGTCTTGCTGAAAGATCCATCCCCTGCGTAACTTTAACTTTATCACTGATTCTTGAACATTATTGTCAAAAATCTGCTGATACTGAGAGGAATCCATGCGTCCCTCAACTTTAACAAGATTCCCGGTGCCGGCATTGGCCACACAGCCCCAAAGCATGATGGAACCTCCACCCAATTTTACTGTGGGTAGCAAGTGTTTTTCTTGGAATGCTGTGTTTTTTTACGGCCATGCATAACGCCTTTTTGTATGACCAAACAACTCAATCTTGGTTTCATCAGTCCACAGGACCTTCTTCCAAAAAGAAATTGGCTTATCCAAATGTGCTTTTGCATACCTCAGCCGATTCTGTTTGTGGCATGCTTGCAGAAACGGCTTCTTTCGCATCACTCTCCCATACAGCTTCTCCTTGTGCAAAGTGCGTTGTATAGTTGACTGATGCACATCTGCAGCAAGTTGATGCAGCAGCTCTCAGGAGGTGGTCTGAGGATTGTCCTTGACTGATCTCACCATTCTTCTTCTCTGCCTTTCTGATGTTTTTCTTGGCCTGCCACTTCTGGCCTTAACAAGAACTGTCCCTGAGTTCTTCCATTTCCTTACTATGTTCCTCACAGTGGAAACTGACAGGTTAAATCTCTGAGAAAGCTTTTTGTATCCTTCCCCTGAACAACTATGTTGAATAATCTTTGTTTTCAGATCATTTGACAGTTGTTTTGAGGAGCCCATGATGCCACTCTTCAGAGGAGATTCAAACAGGAGAACAACTTGCAAGTGGCCACTTTAAGTAGCTTTTCTCATGAGTGCATACACCTGGCTCTGAAGTTCAAAGCTCAATGAGGTTACAAAACCAAAAAAAGTGCTTTAGTAAGTCAGTAAAAAGTAGGTAGGAGTACTTAAAACAAGAAAATGATAAGGGTGCCCATACTTATGCACCTGTCAAATTTTGTTTCAATGCAGATTGCACATTTTCTGTTAGTACAATAAACCTCATTTCAAGGCAGAAACATTACTGTGTCCAACAGTTATTACATATATCAAACTGAAATAGCTGTTGCAAAAACACCAATTTTTATAATACATTAAGCTTAAGATTAATAGGGGTGCCCAAACTTTTTCATATAACTGTATTTGTGTCTGAAAAATCAGGGAGACACTATTATTTATTTTTTTACGGCAAAAAATGCCAAGAGCAGGATAATAGAGATTTTTTACTGTGGAACAGCAAAATAACACTTTTGTGTCTCTGGCCTACACCAGACTATTTTCAACAGATATATTTGTGTCTGAAAAATCAGGGAGACACTATTATTTTTTTTACGGCAAAAAATGCCTAAAACAGGATAATAGAGATTTTTTACAGTGGAACAACAGAACCACAGTTATAATTTACTCGTGTATACCAGACTATTTTAAATAAATATATTTGCGGCTGAACAGTGAGCGACACACTCAAACTGTTTTTTTTAGATACAAATGGCCCAAAAGTGGATAATACAGAGGTTTGAACCGTGGAACTGCAAAACCACACTTGTATTTCTTGGGCCTACATCAGACTATTTTCAACAGATATATTTGTGTCTGAACAATCAGGAGACACTACTGTTTTTCTTTACGGCAAAAAATGCAAAAAAACAAGATAATACAGAGATTTGACCCGTGGAACTGCAAAACCACACTTGTATTTCTCGGGTCTATACCAGACTATTTTCAACAGATATATTTGTGTCTGAACAATCAGGAGACACTATTATTTATTTTTTACGGCCAAAAATTGCGAAAAGCAGGATAATACAGAGATTTGAACCGTGGAACTGCAAAACCACACTTGTATTTTTCGGGCTTACACCAGCCTATTTTCAACAGATATATTTGTGTCCGAACAATCAGGAGACACTATTTATTTTTTACGGCAAAAATGCCAAAAGCAGGATAATAGAGATTTTTTACCGTGGAACAGCAAAACCATAGTTATAATTTACTGGTGTATACCAGACTTTTTTAAATATATATATATATATTTGCGACTGAACAGTGAGCGACACACGCAAACTGATTTTTTAGATACAAATGGCCCAAAAGTGGATAATACAGAGGTTTGAACCATGGAACTGCAAAGCCACACTTGTATTTCTCGGGCCTACATCAGACTATTTTCAACAGATATATTTGTGTCTGAACAATCAGGAGACACTACTGTTTTTCTTTACGGCAAAAAATGCAAAAAAACAAGATAATACAGAGATTTGACCCGTGGAACTGCAAAACCACACTTGTATTTCTCGGGCCTACATCAGACTATTTTCAACAGATATATTTGTGTCTGAACAATCAGGAGACACTATTATTTATTTTTTACCGCCAAAAATTGCGAAAAGCAGAATAATACAGAGATTTGACCCGTGGAACTGCAAAACCACACTTGGATTTCTCGGGCCTACACCAGACTATTTTCAACAGATATATTTGTGTCCGAACAATCAGGAGACACTATTTATTTTTTACGGCAAAAATGCTAAAAGCAGGATAATAGAGATTTTTTACCGTGGAACAGCAAAACCATAGTTATAATTTACTGGTGTATACCAGACTTTTTTAAATATATATATACATTTGCGACTGAACAGTGAGCGACACACTCAAACTGTTTTTTTTAGATACAAATGGCCCAAAAGTGGATAATACAGAGGTTTGAACCGTGGAACTGCAAAACCACACTTGTATTTCTCGGGCCTACGTCAGACTATTTTCAACAGATATATTTGTGTCTGAACAATCAGGAGACACTACTGTTTTTCTTTACGGCAAAAAATGCAAAAAAACAAGATAATACAGAGATTTGACCCGTGGAACTGCAAAACCACACTTGTATTTCTCGGGTCTACACCAGACTATTTTCAACAGATATATTTGTGTCTGAACAATCAGGAGACACTATTATTTATTTTTTACGGCCAAAAATTGCGAAAAGCAGGATAATACAGAGATTTGACCCATGGAACTGCAAAACCACACTTGTATTTTTCGGGCTTACACCAGACTATTTTCAACAGATATATTTGTGTCCGAACAATCAGGAGACACTATTTATTTTTTACGGCACAAATGCCAAAAGCAGGATAATAGAGATTTTTTACCGTGGAACAGCAAAACCATAGTTATAATTTACTGGTGTATACCAGACTTTTTTAAATATATATATATATATTTGCGACTGAACAGTGAGCGACACACTCAAACTGTTTTTTTAGATACAAATGGCCCAAAAGTGGATAATACAGAGGTTTGAACCGTGGAACTGCAAAACCACACTTGTATTTCTCGGGCCTACATCAGACTATTTTCAACAGATATATTTGTGTCTGAACAATCAGGAGACACTACTGTTTTTCTTTACGGCAAAAAATGCAAAAAAACAAGATAATACAGAGATTTGACCCGTGGAACTGCAAAACCACACTTGTATTTCTCTGGCCTACACCAGACTATTTTCAACAGATATACAGTTATATGAAAAAGTTTGGGCACCCCTATTAATCTTAAGCTTATTGTTTTATAAAAATTGGTGTTTTTGCAACAGCTATTTCAGTTTGATATATGTAATAACTGTTGGACACAGTAATGTTTCTGCCTTGAAATGAGGTTTATTGTACTAACAGAAAATGTGCAATCTGCATTCAAACAAAATTTGACAGGTGCATAAGTATGGGCACCTCACCAGAAAAGTGACATTAATATTTAGTAGATCCTCCTTTTGCAAAAATAACAGACTCTAGTCGCTTCCTGTAGCTTTCAATGAGTTCCTGGATCCTGGATGAAGGTATTTTTGACCATTCCTCTTTGCAAAACAATTCCAGTTCAGTTAAGTTTGATGGTCGCCGAGCATGGACAGCCCTCTTTAAATGATCCCACAGATGTTCAATGATATTCAGGTCTGGGGACTGGGATGGCCATTCCAGAACATTGTAATTGTTCCTCTGCATGAATGCCTGAGTAGATTTGGAGCGGTGTTTTGGATCATTGTCTTGCTGAAAGATCCATCCCCTGCGTAACTTTAACTTTATCACTGATTCTTGAACATTATTGTCAAAAATCTGCTGATACTGAGAGGAATCCATGCGTCCCTCAACTTTAACAAGATTCCCGGTGCCGGCATTGGCCACACAGCCCCAAAGCATGATGGAACCTCCACCCAATTTTACTGTGGGTAGCAAGTGTTTTTCTTGGAATGCTGTGTTTTTTTACGGCCATGCATAACGCCTTTTTGTATGACCAAACAACTCAATCTTGGTTTCATCAGTCCACAGGACCTTCTTCCAAAAAGAAATTGGCTTATCCAAATGTGCTTTTGCATACCTCAGCCGATTCTGTTTGTGGCATGCTTGCAGAAACGGCTTCTTTCGCATCACTCTCCCATACAGCTTCTCCTTGTGCAAAGTGCGTTGTATAGTTGACTGATGCACATCTGCAGCAAGTTGATGCAGCAGCTCTCAGGAGGTGGTCTGAGGATTGTCCTTGACTGATCTCACCATTCTTCTTCTCTGCCTTTCTGATGTTTTTCTTGGCCTGCCACTTCTGGCCTTAACAAGAACTGTCCCTGAGTTCTTCCATTTCCTTACTATGTTCCTCACAGTGGAAACTGACAGGTTAAATCTCTGAGAAAGCTTTTTGTATCCTTCCCCTGAACAACTATGTTGAATAATCTTTGTTTTCAGATCATTTGACAGTTGTTTTGAGGAGCCCATGATGCCACTCTTCAGAGGAGATTCAAACAGGAGAACAACTTGCAAGTGGCCACTTTAAGTAGCTTTTCTCATGAGTGCATACACCTGGCTCTGAAGTTCAAAGCTCAATGAGGTTACAAAACCAAAAAAAGTGCTTTAGTAAGTCAGTAAAAAGTAGGTAGGAGTACTTAAAACAAGAAAATGATAAGGGTGCCCATACTTATGCACCTGTCAAATTTTGTTTCAATGCAGATTGCACATTTTCTGTTAGTACAATAAACCTCATTTCAAGGCAGAAACATTACTGTGTCCAACAGTTATTACATATATCAAACTGAAATAGCTGTTGCAAAAACACCAATTTTTATAATACATTAAGCTTAAGATTAATAGGGGTGCCCAAACTTTTTCATATAACTGTATTTGTGTCTGAAAAATCAGGGAGACACTATTATTTATTTTTTTACGGCAAAAAATGCCAAGAGCAGGATAATAGAGATTTTTTACTGTGGAACAGCAAAATAACACTTTTGTGTCTCTGGCCTACACCAGACTATTTTCAACAGATATATTTGTGTCTGAAAAATCAGGGAGACACTATTATTTTTTTTACGGCAAAAAATGCCTAAAACAGGATAATAGAGATTTTTTACAGTGGAACAACAGAACCACAGTTATAATTTACTCGTGTATACCAGACTATTTTAAATAAATATATTTGCGGCTGAACAGTGAGCGACACACTCAAACTGTTTTTTTTAGATACAAATGGCCCAAAAGTGGATAATACAGAGGTTTGAACCGTGGAACTGCAAAACCACACTTGTATTTCTTGGGCCTACATCAGACTATTTTCAACAGATATATTTGTGTCTGAACAATCAGGAGACACTACTGTTTTTCTTTACGGCAAAAAATGCAAAAAAACAAGATAATACAGAGATTTGACCCGTGGAACTGCAAAACCACACTTGTATTTCTCGGGTCTACACCAGACTATTTTCAACAGATATATTTGTGTCTGAACAATCAGGAGACACTATTATTTATTTTTTACGGCCAAAAATTGCGAAAAGCAGGATAATACAGAGATTTGAACCGTGGAACTGCAAAACCACACTTGTATTTTTCGGGCTTACACCAGCCTATTTTCAACAGATATATTTGTGTCCGAACAATCAGGAGACACTATTTATTTTTTACGGCAAAAATGCCAAAAGCAGGATAATAGAGATTTTTTACCGTGGAACAGCAAAACCATAGTTATAATTTACTGGTGTATACCAGACTTTTTTAAATATATATATATATATTTGCGACTGAACAGTGAGCGACACACGCAAACTGATTTTTTAGATACAAATGGCCCAAAAGTGGATAATACAGAGGTTTGAACCATGGAACTGCAAAGCCACACTTGTATTTCTCGGGCCTACATCAGACTATTTTCAACAGATATATTTGTGTCTGAACAATCAGGAGACACTACTGTTTTTCTTTACGGCAAAAAATGCAAAAAAACAAGATAATACAGAGATTTGACCCGTGGAACTGCAAAACCATACTTGTATTTCTCGGGTCTACACCAGACTATTTTCAACAGATATATTTGTGTCTGAACAATCAGGAGACACTATTATTTATTTTTTACGGCCAAAAATTGCGAAAAGCAGGATAATAGAATTTTTTACCGTGGAATAGCAAAAGCACACTTTTGTGGCTCTGGCCTACACCAGACTACTTTCAACAGATATATTTGTGTCTGAAAAATCAGGGAGACACTATTATTTATTTTTTTACGGCAAAAAATGCCAAGAGCAGGATAATAGAGATTTTTTACCGTGGAACAGCAAAATAACACTTTTGTGTCTCTGGCCTACACCAGACTATTTTCAACAGATATATTTGTGTCTGAAAAATCAGGGAGACACTATTATTTTTTTTACGGCAAAAAATGCCTAAAACAGGATAATAGAGATTTTTTACTGTGGAACAGCAAAACCACAGTTATAATTTACTGGTGTATACCAGACTATTTTAAATAAATATATTTGCGGCTGAACAGTGAGCGACACACTCAAACTGTTTTTTTTAGATACAAATGGCCCAAAAGTGGATAATACAGAGGTTTGAACCGTGGAACTGCAAAACCACACTTGTATTTCTCGGGCCTACATCAGACTATTTTCAACAGATATATTTGTGTCTGAACAATCAGGAGACACTACTATTTTTCTTTGCGGCAAAAAATGCAAAAAAACAAGATACTACAGAGATTTGACCCGTGGAACTGCAAAACCACACTTGTATTTCTCGGGTCTACACCAGACTATTTTCAACAGATATATTTGTGTCTGAACAATCAGGAGACACTATTATTTATTTTTTACGGCCAAAAATTGCGAAAAGTAGGATAATACTGAGATTTGACCCATGGAACTGCAAAACCACACTTGTATTTTTCGGGCTTACACCAGCCTATTTTCAACAGATATATTTGTGTCCGAACAATCAGGAGACACTATTTATTCTTTACGGCAAAAAATGCCAAGAGCAGGATAATAGAATTTTTTTATCGTGGAATAGCAAAAGCACACTTTTGTCTCTCTGGCCTACACCAAACTATTTTCAACAGATATATTTGTGTCTGAAAAATCAGGGAGACACTAATATTTATTTTTTTACGGCAAAAAATGCCAAGAGCAGGATAATAGAGATTTTTTACCGTGGAACAGCAAAATAACACTTTTGTGTCTCTGGCCTACACCAGACTATTTTCAACAGATATATTTGTGTCTGAACAATCAGGGAGATACTATTATCTTTTTTTTACGGCAAAAAATGCCAAGAGCAGGATAATAGAGATTTTTTACCGTGGAACAGCAAAAGCACACTTCTGTCTCTCTGGCCTACACCAGACTACTTTCAACAGATATATTTATGTCTGAAAAATCAGGGAGACACTATTATTTTTTTTACGGCAAAAAATGCCAAAAACAGGATAATAGAGATTTTTTACCGTGGAACAGCAAAACCACAGTTATAATTTACTGGTGTATACCAGACTTTTCTAAATATATATATTTGCGGATGAACAGTGAGCGACACACTCAAACTGTTTTTTTTAGATACAAATGGCCCATGGAACTGCAAAACCACACTTCTATTTCTCTGGCCTACACCAGACTATTTTCAACAAATATATTTGTGTCTGAAAAATCAGAGACATGCTTTTTTTTTGGGGGGGGGGACACCAAAAGGTTAATAAGACGGGTATTTGTACAGTGTGAAGGAGGAAAAAAAAAAGAGGATTTAGATGAAAAAAAAGGATTTTTCCTGGCCCCCGAGACCTGGAGCTAAGTCCAGCAATTTCAGCAACAGGAGCACACAGGACTGTAATGCAGCGTTTGCTGGTATAACCTCTGCGTCTCCTATACAGCCTGCCTGCCTGATATCTGGGATGGATATTAGTCCTGAGAAGGACTGTTTGTTTGATCTGGCAGCCTTTACAGACCCTGCACTAACTATTTCGCAGGATATATCTCTCTCTAAATCAGCAGCGCTGTCCCTACACTGTCTGATCCGGAGCAACTGTGTCCAAAATGGCGGCGCCCGGTTTTAAATACTTGAAGTGACGCTGTGCGGCCAGCCAATCACTGTAATGCCCACAAACAACATGGCTGCGACATTACAGTGACTGGCTGGCAATCCCTGCATGTTCATTGGCTCTGTAAAGAGCGCCAAACATGCAGGGCGGAGACCCGAGCTCCCGTCCGAGTAACCCGGAAATGCTCGGTGCTCGCCGAACATCCCGAGTAGCGTGATGCTCGGGCGAGTACCGAGCAGTGTTGAGCATGCTCGCTCAACACTACATATAAATTCGCTCCAAACTCAGTCATTTGTAGTGAGCGTGGAAGATACTGTCCTCCATTTAAAATGGGCAAGGCAAGTGGCAAGGGACGGGGAACTGGATGTGATGGTGATGGTTCATGCAGAGGCCGAGGACAAGGCCGTGGGCAAGTGGAAATTGTGCCACAACAAACACCCACATCTTCTCGCCTGACCTTCCTGTCCCAATTCCTAGGGGACCACAGCACTCCACTATTGAACCCAGAGCAGTGTCAAAAGGTTGTTGCTTGGATAGCGGATAATGCTTCCAGTCACTTAGCCACCACCACCACCCTGTATTCCACATGGTCAAGTCTCAGTAGCCGTGAGTCTGGACCGCATATTCCTCACCCTGATCCTCCTTCCTCCCACCATGCCGAGTGCACGGAGACAACTGATCCCACAATTGGACACTCTGAAGAGCTGGTCACTTTTCCATTTATAGATTCAGGTCCACTTGAAGTGGGGCAAGAGGAGATCACGTGTAGTAATGCCCAAATATTTGAGCAGCCACGGTCACACGAAGGCGACGGTGGGATAGTGTCACAAGAGGTTGACGATGATGAGACACAATTGCCAGAAAGTCAGGAGGAGGACCAGGGTGTGGAAGTGGAAGACGAGGTGGTGGATGATATAGTAACTGACCCAACCTGGCAGGAGGACATGCAGAGCGAGGACAGCAGCACACAGGGGGAGGGAGGCAGAGCACCCCAACAGGCGGGAAGAAGCAGTGTTGTGTCCGCAGACAGAAGGCAGGCAACCGTTCCCCGTAACACCAGCATGAAGGAAGTTGCCAGTACAACTGTTACATCTTCCCGAGTCTGGTTGTTTTTTAAAGACTCTGCCGATAACCCCAAAAAGGCCATTTGCACCACCTGCCAGGCCGGCATCAGCAGGGGGGGGGCAAAACGACCAGCCTGACCACCACCAGCATGATCAGGCACATGACAGCAAAGCACCCGACTTTGTGGGCCGAACCCCAGGGATCAGGAACAGTGACTGCAGGTGGCACCATTGCTTCTTCTGCTGTTGTGCATGCAAGCCAATCCCCTGTCCATGGTGCATGCGAAGATGCCTCCTGCCCTGAACCTGTCATTGCGCACTCTCAAGTAGCAGCATCAGGAAGCACATCCATGTCCTTGTCACAGCGCAGCATTCAATTGTCCATACCCCAGTCCTTGAAACGCAAGCTCAAATATGCAGCCAACCCCCCATAGGCCACACTACTAAATTCTCACATTTCACGACTGTTTGCGCTAGAAATGTTGCCTTTTAGGCTCGTGGAGACGAAAGCATTCCGCAACCTGATGGCGCCGGCCGTCCCTCGGTACTTGGTCCCCAGCCGCCACTATTTCTCCTGGTGTGCCGTCCCCGCATTACACAAGCACGTCTCCCAAAACATTAGCTGTGCCCTCAACAACTCAGTTACCGGGAAAGTCCACCTAACCATGGACACGTGGACAAGTGCTTGTGGGCAGGGACGGTACATCTTGCTGACAACACACTGGGTTAACATAGTTGAAGCCGGGACCCAGTCTGACCTTGGGACGGAACACGTCTTCCCGATGCCAAGGATTGCGGGCCCTAGGTCAATCAGGGTTGCCCCCACGGTCTACAGCTCCTGCACCTCAGCCTCCTCAGCCTCCTCCTCCTCTTCAGCCTCCATCTCCGAAACGACCACATCAATCAGAAGCTGGAAGTACTGCAGCACTGCCTCTGCCAATCGGCAACAGGCTGTGCTGAAGCTAATATGCTTAAGTGACAAACCGCACAATGCTGAAGAGTTGTGGACAGCTCTGAACCTGTGGCTCACACTGCTGAACCTACAGCCAGGCATGGTCGTGTGTGACAATGGCCGGAACCTGGTGGTGGCTCTGAGGCGAGGCGAGCTCACACACGTACCATGCCTGGCCCATGTGTGTGGTTCAGCGGTTTCTCAAATCCTACCCGGAGCTGCCAGATCTGCTTGTTAAAGTGCTCAGCCTATGTGCCCATTTTAGAAAGTTAGCTACAGCTTCCGCCGTGTTTCAGCAGCGTTTGCAGCTTCCGGCTCACAGACTGGTGTGTGATGTCCCCACACGTTGGAACTCTACACTGCAGATGTTGGGAGGGATTTGTGAGCAGAAGAGGGCATTTTTTGACTACCAGCATCAACAAGGCCGTCGGTATTCAGTTCAGACTCCACACATAAGACCTCAGGAGTGGACATGAATGTCAGACATATGTATCATCCTCCAAAACTTTGAGGACTCCACCAAGATGGTGAGCGGTGATGACGCCATATTTAGCATCAACATCCCGCTTCTCTGTCTTCTGAAATGCTCTCTGCTCACAATCAAAGAGGATGCATTGTAGGCGGAGCACGATGAGATGGAGCAAGGAACCATACAGGGTGATTACACACAGCCAAGCCTTATCTCATCCCAAAGTGGATTGGGTGACAATGAGGAAGAGTAGGAGGGGGAAGGACAGGAGCTAGTTTCATACACTATAGACGGTACTACCTGCACAGCTGTCATACCGTCTGTTCAGTGTGGATGGCCGGAGGACAGAGAGGAGTAGGAGGAGGAGGAGGAGAGCATGGTTAGTCATCCTCTTGGTGAGGACACAGAAGTCTTGTCTGTTAGTAGTCTGGCACGCATGGCTGAGTTTATGTTACGCTGCCTTTCTCATGACCCTCGCGTTCTCAAAATTTTGGGTGACAGTCATTACTGGCTGGTGACACTTCTAGACTCACGCTACAAGGAGAACTTTATATCTCTTATTCCTGAGGCGGACAGGTCTACAAAAATGGGGCTGCACCAGAAGGACCTTGTTGCGGAACTAGTAAAATAAATTCCCATCTGAAAATGCTGGCGGCAGAGGGCACACTTCGTTGGACAACCAAGGAGTACAGGCAAGAGAGACACAACTTCAATCCAGCAGAGGCAGGGGAACACTGTCAAAGTTCTGGGAGAGTTTTCTCAGCCCCTACCATCGCACAGGCCCTGAGGGGCGGGGTACTCTCACAAGAAGTGCAAAGTTTGGGAAGATGCTGAGGGAGTACCTTGCCGACCGCACCAACGTCCTCCGTGATTCCTCTGTGCCTTATAATTATTGGGTATCCAAGCTGGATACGTGGAATGAACTGGCTATCTATGCCTTGGAGGTCCTGGCCTGCCCTGCCGCCAGTGTTTTATCAGAGTGGGTTTTTAGTGCCGCTGGTGGAATTATAACTGATAAGCGCATCCGCCTGTCAAATGAAAATGCTGACAGGCTGACACATATAAAAATGAACAAGGACTGGATTGGGCCAGACTTCTCAACACCACCGAATTATAGCAGCGTAACATAAACTCAAATCCAGTGTCTTTTCTTGGGAGGCGTATTCACATGCACCTTTTCACACCCACACATGGGTATACGCTTCCTGATTTTGACTATTTGCTCTTGCCCTTCTCCTCATCCTCCACCACCACATCACCAGGGTGACCGTGGTCCGTGATGCAACACCCACATAATTTTTTTAAAGGGTGTTTATGATGCCCGTAAAAAAAAATTGTATACCGTATGTTCATGCATACCCCCCAGGGATAAATGTTTGTCAGCCCATACACTTGAGCATGGGCATTACAAGTATAGGAGGCCTGCTCCTTTCTAATGGGAACATTTTTTTATAAGGCCCTTCACGTCTCTTCCAAGGCGCATTGAAGTGCCTCCAAATTTTTGGCAGCCCTTGCATTCACTGCATAGGCCAACACTATGGGAGACTCTCTCCTTTCTAATGGGAATTTGTCGTTACTGTAGCCTTGCTCTATGTCTCTTTAAATTGTTAGTGGGGTTTTTCCTAAATTTGGTCAGCCGTTGGACTCACTGCATACCCTATAACTGTATAGCAGACTCCCTCCTTTCTAATGGGAACATGTCGTACCTTGTTACTGTGGCCCTGCTCTATGTGTCTTTAAATTCTTAGTGGGGTTTTTCCTATAATTGGTCAGCCTTTGGACTCACTGCATACCCTATTACTGTATAGCAGACTCTCTCCTTTCTAATGGGAATTTGTCATTACTGTGGCCCTGCTCTGTGTGTCTTTAAATTCTTAGTGGGGTTTTCCCTAAAATTGGTAAGACTTTGGACTCACTGCATACCCTATAACTGTATAGCAGACTCTCTCCTTTCTTCTGGGAATTTGTCGTTACTATGGCCCTGATCTATGTGTCTTTAAATTCTTAGTGGGGATTTTCCTAAAACTGGTCAGCCGTTGGACTCACTGCATACCCTATAACTGTATAGCAAACCCTCTCCTTTCTAATGGGAACATAGAATCATAGAATCATAGAATGGTAGAGTTGGAAGGGACCTCCTGGGTCATCTGGTCCAACCCTCTGCTCAAAGCAGGATTCACTAGATCATCTCAGACAGATGTCTGTCCAGCCTCTGTTTGAAGACGTCCATTGAAGGGGAACTCACCACCTCTCGTGGCAGCCTGTTCCACTCATTAATCACCCTAACTGTCAAAAAGTTTTTTCTAATATCTAATCTGTGTCTCCTCCCATTTAGTTTCATCCCATTGCTTCTAGTCTTTCCTTGTGCAAATGAGAATAAAGATGATCCTTCTACAATGTGACAGCCCTTGATATATTTGTAGACAGCTTTTAAGTCTCCTCTCAGTCTTCTTTTTTGCAAGCTAAACATTCCCAAATCCTGCAACCGTTCCTCATAGGACATGGTTTGCAGACCAGTCACCATTCTGGTCGCTCTTCTCTGAACTTGCTCCAGTTTGTCTATGTCTTTTTTAAAATGTGGTGCCCAAAACTGTACACAGTATTCCAGATGAGGTCTGACCAAAGAGGAGTAAAGACCGATAATGACTTCACGTGATCTAGACTGTATGCTTCTGTTAATACATCCCAGAATTGTATTTGCCTTTTTTGCTGCTGCATCACACTGTTGACTCATGTTCAGTCTATGATCTATTAGTATACCTAAGTCTTTTCACATGTACTGTTGCTTAGCTCTATTCCTCCCATTCTGTATATGCTTTTTTCATTTTTATTGCCCAGATATAGTACTTTGCATTTTTCCCTGTTAAAAACCATTCTGTTGGTTGCTGCCCACTGCTCCAGTTTATTTAGGTCTTTTTGAATCCTCTCTCTCTCTTCTCTAGTATTAGCTATCCCTCCTAGCTTTGTGTCATCAGCAAATGTAATCAGTTTACCCTCAATTCCTTCATCTAAATCATTGATAAAGATGTTGAAAAATACAGGTCCCAGGACGGAGCCCTGTGGTACCCCACTTGAGACATTCATCCAGCTGGATGTAAAGCCATTTACAACCACCCTTTGAGTCTGATCACTAAGCCAGTTATGAATCCACCTAACAGTTGCCTGGTTCATTGCATACTTGGTCATTTTTTCAATAAGGTTGGTGTGAGATACTTTGTCAAATGCTTTGCTGAAGTCAAGATATACTATATCTACAGCATTTCCCTGATCCACCCAGTCAGTGATTCTGTCATAGAAGGAAATTAAGTTAGTCTGACATGACTTGTTAGTTACAAACCCATGCTGACTCTGGTTAATCACTTCATTCTTATCCATGTACTTACATACATGTTGTTTAATAATTTGTTCAAAGATCTTTCCTGGTATAGAAGTCAGACTCACCAGCCTATAGTTCCCTGGGTCCACCTTCTTCCCCTTTTTGAAGATAAGAACAACATTTGCTCTTCTCCAGTCTTCTGGGACTTCTCCTGTTCTCCAAGAATTTTCAAAAATTATGGAGAGTGGTTCTAAAATTTCTTCTACGATCTCCTTCAGTACTCTGGGGTGTAATTCATCTGGACCTGGAGACTTGAACTCATTTATGTTAGCTAAATATTCCCTCACAATCTTTCTGTTTACAGATAACTTGGATTCCTCTATTCCTTTAAAAGGACAGTGAAGATCAGTTGATGTTACATTTTCTTTCTGAGAGAAAACAGATGCAAAATAGGAATTAAAAAGTTCGGCCTTCTCAACATCCTCTCTTACCATTTCTCCATTTTCATCCTGTAAAAATCCTATAGCATCTTTGACTTTTCTTTTACTTTTGACATACCCCCAGAATCCTTTTTTATTGCTTTTGACATCTCCTGCAAGCCTTAATTCATTGTCAGCTTTAGCTAACCTGATACGTGCCCTGTATGTCATACTTGTTACTGTCGTCCGGTTCTATGTGTCTTTAAATTCTTAGTGGGTCTTTCCTAAAATTGGTCAGCCGTTGGACTCACTGCATACCCTATAACTGTATAGCAGACCCTCTCCTTTTTAATGGGAAAATGTCGTACTTGTTACTGTGGCCATGCTCTATGTGTCTTTAAATTCTTAGTGGGATTTTTCCTAAAATTGGTCAGCCATTGGACTCACTACATACCATATAACTGTATAGCAGACTCTCTCCTTTCTAATGGGAATTTGTCGTTACTGTGGCCCTGCTCTATGTGTCTTTAAATTCTTAGTGGGGTTTTTCCCAAATTTTGGCAGCCCTTGCAGTCACAGCATGGGCATTACCACTATTGGAGACCCGATCCTTCATAATGGGAACATTTTTGTTACTGAGACCCTCCTCTATGTCTCTTCAAAGGGGTATTGGGTTGCATCTAAATTTTTGGCAGCCCTTGCAGTTACTGGATTTGCAATAACAGTATAGGAGACCCACTTGTTAATAATGGGAACAACAAAGCATAGCCGGCTAATGGCTCTCTAACAATAGCGAGGGCCGACTGCTGGCCTTTTAAGGATAGTAAGGCCCGTCTGATGGCCCTATAAAAATAGGCTTTATGACTTTCAGCGTCCCTCCATCATAAATAAAACAGGATGTGTCTGATTATGTGTCACACACCACATTGCCAGATAAGGTTGTAAAATGTTAAAATGACATTTCCCGGTGAATGCATTTGTCTTAAAAAATAACGTAAAAAAAAACAAAACAATAGGATCTTTCTTTAGTATAAAAAACAGTGTCACCAATTTAACCTCAATGTAACCACATTGTTCAGCTCTTGCACCTCCTCCTCCATCTCCGAAATGACCACATCAGTCACAAGCTGACAGCACTGCAGCACTGCCTTGGCCAAGCGGCAACAGGCTGTGCTGAAGATAACACGCTTAATTGACAAACCGCCCAGCGCTGCAGAGTTGTTGAAAACTGTAACACAGCCAGCAGCCTGATCTGTGGCTCTCACCGCTGAACATACAGCCAGGCCTAGTCGTGTGTGATAATGGGCGAAACCTGGTGACGGAGAAATGACACCCAGAGTAGATACGGTTTCCCTCTATGGAAGTCCTTTCACCGAGCTACATACAACTCTCAGCAAAAAAAGCTGTCGACTTGCTCTGTACCATCCCTGGCCACATTCACCTGTCCACATGTTTGTGGGTAGGCGTTCCTTCCCAGTAAGTGCATTGGGGAGGGCACGGGTAATGTTGTGGGACCCGTGCATGTGGAAGGCGGAGACGATACCGGGAGAAATAGTGGTGGCTGGGGACCAAGTATGAACACCCGGCTGCCGCTGGCATGAGGTTATGAAAAGTGTCCACCTCCACCAGCCTAAAAGGCCACATTTCAAGTGAAAGCAGCTATAGAGGACTTCCTGGGAGAAATGACAGCTGGGTAGATATGGTTTCCCAAGTCCTTTCACCAAGCTAAATAATATGGCTGTGGTGAAATACAACTCTGCAAATAAAGCTCTGGACTGGCTCTGTACCGTCCCTGGCCACATTCACCTGTCCACGTGTTTGTGGTTAGGCGGTACTTCCCAGTAAGTGCACTGGGGAGGGCACGGGTAATGTTGTGGGACCTGTGCTTGTGGAAGGCGGAGATGACACTGGGAGAAACAGTGGCGGCTGGGGACTGAGTATGGACACTCGGCCGCCGGCATGAGGTTGTGAAGAGCTTCTGCGTCCACGAGCATAAAAGGCCATATTCCAAGTGCAAGCAGCTGCCCAGAAATATGGCACTTTTGTGCTGCAGCATGTGGGTGGGTGGGTGGCTGTTTGCATACTTGCGCTTGCATTCCAAGTAACTGAAAACTAAGCAGATGGTGGCCTCTATCATCATCATGGCCTCACCTCGGCACTATGAACTCTCCTGAAGGAGAAGCCAGGGCCCACCGGAGTAGACTCCAGTTCTCTGGTGGGCCCGTCCAAACCTGCCGAGAAGCAGCCCTGGCTAAGAAAAGTGTGGGGGAAGGTTCCCTGACACTCTATGGCTGCTTTTTTAATGTGGATCGGACATGCTTATGCATGTTATTTCTTAAACCGCATTGCAGATCAGGCCATTGTCCAACTCTGTATTCATGAAATTAAATGCACAAAGAAAGATGTTTGTGTGTCAAAGCACCACCGACAAGTGCGAGTTGATGTTGGACGTGCTGCCATTGCTTCTGCAACAAGCTGCATTAGAGGACTTCTGGGAGAAATTACACCCAGGGTAGATACGGTTTCCCTCTATGCAAGTCCTTTCACCGAGCTAAATACAACTCTCAGCAAAAAAAGCTGTGGACTTGCTCCGTACCGTCCCTGGCCACATTCACCTGTCCACGTGTTTGTAGGTAGGCGGTCCATCCCAGGAAGTGCACTGGGGAGGGCACGGGTAATGTTATGGGACCCATGCTTGTGGAAGGCGGAGACTATAATGGGAGAAATAGTGGCAGCTGGGGACCAACTATGGACACCGGGCCGCCGCCAGCATGAGGTTATGAAAACCTTCCGCCTCCACCAGCCTAAAAGGCCACATTTCAAGTGAAAGCAGCTTTAGAGGACTTCTTGGGAGAAATGACAGCTGGGTAGATATGGTTTCCCATGTCCTTTCACCAAGCTAAAGAATGCAGCTGTGGTGAAATACAACTCAGCAAAAAAAGCTGTGGACTGGATCCGTACCGTCCCTGGCCACATTCACCTGTCCACGTATTTGTGGTTAGGCGGTCCTTCCCAGGAAGTGCACTGGGCAGGGCATGGGTAATGTTGTGGGACCCGTGCTTGTGGAAGGCGGAGACGACACCGGGAGAAACAGTGGCGGCTGGGGACCGAGTATGGACACCCGGCCGCTGCTGGCATGAGGTTATGAAAAGCTTCTGCCTCCACGAGCCTAAAAGGCCACATTTCAAGTGCAAGCAGCTATCAAAAATTTGGCAGTATAGTATTGCAGCCTGTGGGTGGGTGGGTGGCTGGCTGCATACTTGCGCTTGCATTCCAAGGAATGGGGTAGAGACAACTGAACCCTGCACAGGGACTAGGAAGTGGACGGTGATTGTTGCAAGTCTGCAATGACATATGCATGGTGGGAGGCATCTTCACATGCACCAAGGATCACTTATGAAGGGCACACTTTTAGGTAGTGACCTGGGAGTCAGAAATGCTTCCAGAGGTCTTCCCCATGCGGTTCCCATGTCTTTTCAGCACTGTATGTGACTCACCCCCTGGGCCGTGGGGCACTCGGGACTGGGCTTCAGGGCAATGCTGGGAGTAGTAGTGGCGTCCCGGTCCCGTGGCTCAGGGTGGTCAGACCAGTGGCAGTCTTTTATATGTTTTAGGTAATGTCCGACTACGCCACCCGTGGATTGTGGTCAGGGAGGACCGCCGCTGCAAGGCAGACCGCTGAGGCTGGTGTTGGGGATGCAGCGGGGAATAGTACAACTCCCCACGGGAGGAGTGTAGCCTCAGGGCAGGTAATAGGATGCTTGGGGTGATGGTGCAGTCCAATAATGCAGTCCAGGGTCTTTTACTGATCTTATCACAGACCCACCAGGAGTACAGGGTAGGAATGGACCTGGGTGTCTGAGGGCATTCGGGCGAGCTCCGCTGGTCAGGGTGAGTGGGTAGGCCTACCGTTCTCTCTCTCTGCCCTTGCTGACTATCTCCCCCTTTAGTGGTATGATAGCCCACATCCCTGAGCTTGCCGTGTACTACGCCTGTATGGCTTGCGACTAGGGCCTTAGGTACCTGTAGCTTCTCCGTGCTGTACCGGTCCCTCTGTGTGGCGGAGCCTCCAGGCTTCTTGGCCAAGGGACCTGAAATCCCTTGCGGGTTGGTTATCTGCTGCAGGGCTTGCAACCCTGACAGCCTCGGACCCCAGTGTCCGGTTGTGTAGTCTCTCTCTGCCAGGACCGGCTCTCGTCGCCTCTGTCCCTGGCTTTCTGTTCCTCCTTTGCCTCCTGGACTCCTCAGCTGCGGCTGACCTGTCCCTCTCTTCTAGGAACCCTTCTGGATGCTTCAGATGTGGGTCCTGGTCTCTCTAACCCTGCCCTCAGTACCAGTTTTTATAGGGGCAGCCTGCTCCCCCTACTGGCCTGGGACAGTAGGTGCTGCATGCAAATGGTCCATGACCAGAGAACCTCCCTCCTGCTCTCAGACACAGCCTTACAAGTTTGTGGCATCCAGGCCTGGGGTGACACATTCCCCCCTAGGAAAGCTTAGTACTCCGGGACTAAACAAGAAACACGATACAAGGTATAAATTATAACATAAACATAACAGAGAAGAAAACAGCAAACAACACCACATATTGAGTTCTTTAGGTCACAGTATGGCCTGTGACCGGGTGTCCATTTCACCCAATAAGGCGAAGTCTCAACCGGTACGGGGACCTGTCCAAAGCAAACCCCAAACGTTGGCCCTGGGCGTGGCTGCAAGGTGAAGCAAACTACTTTGGACCACTCGGGACCACGCCAGACAGGTTTTTCTTCCGTGGCCGTCTTCACAAAAGGCACAAAGTGCAACTATTTACAACGTATTTCCGGTTATCCAAAGTTCATAACCTGTCAGTCCATATATCTAGAAAAACTGGAGAAAACACTATTAGTTACAGGTAACAAACATATTAAATATATACATGGTACATTTAGATCTTGTACCTATATCCTCCAGCGAGCTGGTGTTTGACCCCTAGTGCTCCTGGTTGACCTCCTTAACCCACTGTCTGGTGGTGGACCAACCTGGCTTTCCCCACTATCATTGAGGGTACAGCTACTATCTGGGTGTACAGGCAGGGCAGGCAGCTGTCTGTGGGTCCTTTGGCTTACTGCAGGCATGGCAGGTTCACTGTCAGCAGAGGGTTGACTCTCCTGGGCTGCTGGCGTGGGTTCTTCCGCCTCTGGGGCCGCTTGCTCTTCTTGTTCTTCCTGTCCTCCTGTAGGCTCCTGCTGGGTAGGCTGAAGGAAGTGTAGGACGGGTACCACTATTGCGCCATTTATCTGAGTCCAGGTCCGGGGGAACTCTCCGAGAACTGTGCTGATCATCTCTTCCTTGTCCTCTGCGGGTTCAAGGTCATCTTGATCTTCACTTGGACTCTGTAGTTGCTCGGGGCACCGTTTTAGGTGGTCTCTGGAGACGGTGCTAGTGGTTTCTCCTCCATCCTTGGTAATCACACATACCTTCGGGTTGTCGTGGTCGGACTGCAGTACTGTGTACGGGTCTCTCTCCCACTGGTCGTCCAGCTTGTGAAGCCTTCTCTTCCGCTTCAGGACCTGCTCACCAGGTTCCAGGGGACCAGCAGGGGCGTGTTGGTTGAAGAGCCTCTCTTGCTTTTCTCTCGCTTGAGCCAGACTCCTCTCCACACTCTCCTGTACCTTCTTGTACTGTAGCCGCCGTTCTGTATCCCAGTCCGCGTCTGGGGAGGTGTCCTCAGGTGTCAGGACTCCCATTTCTAGGTCGATCGGCAGTTTACCTGGTCTTGCTCACATCAGGTAAGCCGGGGTGCAATTTGTAGCATATGGTTGTACAAGTCAATCAGGTCTGGCAGCTTCTCCGGCCACAGGCTGCGTTCTTCCAAGGGTAACATCTTGAGGAGATCAATGATGATATTGTTCGTCTTCTCACACAGCACGTTTATTTGCGGGTGGTAAGGCGTTGTCCGAATCTTCCTACAGCCGTAGAGGTTGCAGAACTCCTGGAATACTTCAGCATCAAACGCTGGACCTTGATCTGTCAAGACCTGTTCCGGATACCCATGTGGACGGCAGAAGTGTTGCTGGAAGGCTCTGGCCGCTGTTTGGGCTGTCAGGTCTTTAACAGGAACCACTACCAGGAACCGTGAGTAATGGTCCACAATTGTCAGGGCATAGACGTAGCCCGACCGGCTTGGAGCCAATTTCACATGGTCCAGAGCTACCAGCTCAAGAGGCTGCCTGGTGACGATGGGCCTCAAGGGTGTCTGCTGGCTGATACGGTCCTTCCTTCTGAGGTGACATGGGCCACAGTACCTGCTCCACTTTTCGATGGCCCTTCTCATGCCGACCCAGTAGAACCGCTCTCTCAGTAGGAACTCCAGTTTCTTCCACCCGAAGTGTCCCGCTCTGTCATGGAAGGCCTCCAGGACCATTGCTGCATCTCGCCTTGGGACCATTATCTGCCAGGACAGCTCGTGCGTCCAGTGGTTGACAAGCCTTCTGCACAGCTTACCTTCGTAGAGGAATAGCCTGCTTTTCTCCTTCCATATCTGCTTGGCTTCCTCTGGAGGGTCCGGGCCAGGGCTAGCATCTTCCTGGGTTAACATGTCTTTCACCAGGCATATTGCAGGGTTGCTATCTTGCGTTTCAGCCCAGCCATGGTGGGGTAAGGGGTTGAACATGACGGTGGTTAAGTCTTTGTCTCTTACCCGGTGAGAATGCTGAGTGGCCCCATACCGGTGGAACGCAGGGAGCTCTATTTCCTCCAGCTCTTCCGAGTCGTCTTCTCCTTCAGGTAGGTGGGGCATTCTTGATAGGGCGTCTGCGTTGGCATTGGTTCTGTCTGCCTGGTATTTGATTGTGAAGTCATAATTGGATAGTCGGGCCATCCACTGCTGTTCTAGGGCACCTAGTCTTGCATTGTCCAGATGTGTCAACGGGTTGTTGTCCGTGTACACGGTGAAATTTGCGAAGTCCAGGTAATGCTTAAACCGTTTTGTGACGGCCCACACCACTGCCAAGAATTCTAGCTTGAAGGAGCTGTAGTTCTCCGGGTTTCTTTCAGTGGGCCTCAGCTTCTGGCTGGCATACGCGATCACTCTTTCTCTGCCCTGTTGGTTCTGTGACAGTATGGCTCTCAGTCCCACATTACTGGCATCTGTGTGGAGAATAAAAGGCTGGCCATAATCAGGGTAGGCTAGTATCTCATCCCCCGTGAGGGCCATCTTCAACTGGCGGAAGGACTCCTCTTCCGGCTTGTCCCACTTGAAGGGTGGCTTGTGACTTCTGGATTTAGATTGCCCTATCAGGAGGTCCTGCATAGGGGCTGCCATCTTAGTGAACCCGGAGATGAACCTTCGGTAGTAGCCTACCAACCCGAGGAATTGCCTCACTTCCTTGATGTTAGAGGAGCTTGGCCAGCTCTTGATGGCTGTAACTTTGTCGGGGTCGGGGGCTACTCCCTCTGCACTCACCACGTGTCCTAGGTACTGGACCTTCAGTTTTAACAGGTGGCATTTTGAAGGCTTCACTTTCAGGCCGTAGCCTGCCAGGGCTTTGAACACCTCGGCCAGGTGCTTTAGATGGTCCTCGTAAGTCTTCGAATAGACGATCACATCGTCCAGGTAAAGGAGGACCGTCTCGAAGTTTCGGTGCCCTAGACAGCATTCCATCAGCCTCTGGAAGGTCCCTGATGCATTGCAGAGCCCGAAGGGCATACAGTTGAACTCACTCAGTCCCATCGGGGTGGTGAAGGCGGTCTTCTCCTTGTCAGCCTCTGCCACAGGAACCTGCCAGTACCGGCTAGTAAGGTCCAAAGTAGAGAATAAATTAGCTGATTTTAGAGCTGCTAAAGACTCCTCTATCCTAGGTAATGGGTACGCATCTTTATAGGTGATACGATTGATTTGTCTATAGTCCACGCACATTCTCATGGTACCGTCTTTCTTTTTTACCAAAACTAAGGGAGCTGCCCAGGGGCTACAGCTATCTCTAATGACCCCAGCTTCTTTCATTTCTCTCAGCATACCCTTGGCACTCTGATAATGTGCAGGGGGTACAGGCCTGTGTCTCTCTTTTATTGGTGGGTGGCTCCCCGTGGGGATATGGTGTTCTATCCCTTTTACTCTGTCGAAGTCTAGCGGGTGCTTACTAAAAATTCTCTCATACTCCTGAACCACCCGGTAGACTCCTTGTTTTTGGTGCAGGGGAGTGGAGTCAGCACCCACATGGAGTTTCTGGCACCAGTCCTCCTTTTGTTTCTGGGAGCCATTACCCTCCGCCTGTGGAGATGGGGGCAACGGTTCCATGGCCCTGATAGCTTTGTGCTCAACAGCAAACAGTTTGGCAAGTGTAGCGTACCTGGGTAGGTGTACCTCCCTCTCCCCAATGTTGAGAATGCGAACGGGCACCCTCCCATGACGGATCTCAAACAACCCCCGCGCTGTCAAAATGGTGGGCCTGCTGTCTGAGTACACGGGTTCTACCATGACTTGGTAGTCTCTGCCTCTCAACCCGATTGCAGTCCGACACCAGATCATCATTTCACTTTTGGGAGGCATGGAAATGGGTAATGGGTCACTCATTCTTACGCTACCGATCTCACCACCAGACAGTTCTACCTGCTGCCGTCTCATCAGGGCTCTTATCCGTTTCTGGAGGACCCTCTGTTGGCTGGAGCTCGCATTCATCGCCACCTGCTGCAAAATCCCAATTACTTCTGAAAGACAGTTTTCAATTACATTAGTACCCACAGTTATTTTAGGGTGACTTTCACGACGGTCAATGTTCACAATGATCACTCCCTGTGCCGGCAGTTCCACCTTACCAATCTTGATGGTCATCTCTCTGAACCCCACCTGCGGCACGGGTTGGCCATTGCTGGCAATGATGCTTAAGTCATCGTCTGGGTAGCGGGTTATGTCAGCGTCACTCCAGTACCGCTTGAAAAGTACGTAGGGGATGGTAGTCACTTGAGACCCGGTGTCCAGCAGTGCACTCATGGGGATACCGTCCAGCACTACGGGTAAGACCGGGTGTCCCCCCACGTACTTATCACACCAATTAGACGGGCCTGATGACCTTATGCCTGGGAGTTGGCCCTCTGCCCCAGGTCGGACCCATTTAAAGTACAGTACCTTGCTATGTTTCCTGGCTGACTGCAACGGTGGCAAATCGGCTGTCCATCCTCAGTGTAGCGGTCGGCGGGCCACCCTCTGAATGGTGGGATCCTCCTCTGTCGACGCCACGGGACATCCTCCGGACTGGAAGCCAGCTCGATTGGCCTTGACTGTTCCACCTGCAACGACTGTACGGTCCTGGTTAATGCAGCCACACTCTTTGTTAGCTCCTGGACCTGATGGTGCAGGTCTGCAGGCTGGCATGGATTTAGGGCCTGTGCATCAGCCCCCACAAGGTCTGCGGGGTAGGGCGCTGCCCCCTGGTGGTAAGTGATGGCAGGGCGCCGGGAAGCTACAGCGCCACCTGGTGCGGGTTCTCTGAGCACCCAGATGGCCCTATCCTTGAACTGCGCAAAAGTCAAATTGGGGTTCTGTAGGGCCATGAGGCGCAGCTGGGTTCTGTGGGCGCTGGACAGCAGACCTTCTATGAACTGGTCTGTCAACAGTTTATCAGAGTCCTGCACGCTACCAGGGTCAGCTTGTTTGATAGCTCTCAGGGCTTCTTGCAGGTTCAAGGCATAGTCTCTGATACTATCCTGTGCCCGCTGCTTACAGCCATAGAACCGCATTTTGATTTCTGCTGAGGTACGGGTATCAAAGGTACTCCGCAGCCGGGTCAGAATGTCCTTTACTGTCCTTTTCTCCTCATCTGACCATGATTTCACTTCCCGCTGGGCTGCACCGGTGAGCTGCCCCGTCAGAATGCTCACTTTCTGTTCTTCTGTCAGGGGATAAACTTTGAATAAACTGTGCAGTCTTTCCCTAAAGTCAGTTAAGGTATGAGGGTCCCCTGAGTATTGGGGTAGCCAGGCTGCTCCGGGGATGTAGGGCATAGAGAACGGCATCACCGCTGCTGCAGCCCGGCTGGTTGTAGAGGGCCCCTCCGCGTCCGTCATCTTCCTCCCCCCTAGTTAAGCGTGGCCTACCTTCCGACGATCCTCTTCTGTAGGCCGCGGCTCCGCTGGTGCTGCTCCGTGTGAGGACCTTGCGTCGCGTCCTGGTGACGTCAGCGTCGCTCTCTCTCCCTTCCAGGACCTTGCGCAGCGTCGGTGCGCAGGGCGGGTGTAACGGGTCTGGGAGGCGGAACCTCTGAGCTACTATACAAGGGGGCGGTCCTTGTAAGGGAGCGGGTGGCGACCAGGCAGGCAGTCACAGCAGGTGACCGGGACAGTCTCTAGAAGAACGGGCAGGAGGTCACGGCAAGTGACCGGGGCAGTCTCTGGATGAACGGGCAGATGGTCACGGCAAGTGACCGGGGCAGTCTCTGGGTGAACGGGCAGATGGTCACGGCAAGTGACCGGGGCAGTCTCTGGGTGAACGGGCAGATGGTCACGGCAAGTGACTGGGGCAGTCTCTGGGTAAAGGGTTGGTACGACTTGTGGCGGCTGATGGTAGACGTGAGCTCCCAGGTGAGCAGGCGAGAGTCTCTGGATAAACGGGTGGTCACAGCATGTGACGGCGGAGCCTCCAGGAAGACCAACAGACAGGCGGCAGATGAGCGCTCCCAGGTGAGCGGGCAGAAGTCTCTGGACAGGCGGGTGGTCACAGCACGTGACGGCAGAGCCTCCAGGTAGGCTAGCAGACAGGCAGCAGATGAGCGCTCCCAGGTGAGCGGGCAGGAGTCACTGGACAGGCAGGTGGTCACAGCACGTGACGGCAGAGCCTCCAGGTAGGCTAGCAGGCAGGTAGCAGATGTGCGCTCCCAGGTGAGCGGGCAAGCTGGTCCATAGACAGACTGACAAGAGTTGGAAGGCAGACCGTCGGACCTCAGGCAAGCAGGCAGGTAGTTGATGTGCGCTCCCAGGTGAGCGGGCAAGCTGGTCCTTAGACAGACTGACAGGAGTAGTAAGGCAGACCATCGGACCTCAGGCTAGCAGGCAGATAGCAGAATATCAGGCAGGAATAAGACAGCAAGCTGGCAGGAATCTAGCAGGTATGTGGCAGGTAACTGGCAACGGGACCTGAGGGCTGAAGCAGAGTAGTGAACAGTGCAACAACATTGCTCGGGCACCTCCATTTTGGAGGAGGTGCCTTATATATGGTGAAGTCCTCCGGCCATTGGCCGGGGACTCCTTAGGACGGCGCGCGCGGCCCCTTTAAGAGGGAGGGAGAGCGCGCGCGCGCGCCCTAAGCACAGTGGCCGGGAAGGAGCGCGCGCTGCCAGCAGAGCGGGAGGAGGACGCCGGGCACGGAGCAGAGAGGTGAGGGGAACAGCGTCCCTGCCTAGCAGAGGGCAGGGACGCAGGCGCTACAGTACCCCCCCCTTTAGGCCCCCCCTTTTTTAGGCCAGACAGAAATTTAGCAAGGATGAGCGGGGCATGGATGTTCTCCCGGGGCTCCCACGTTCTCTCCTCAGGACCAAACCCCTTCCAATCTACTAGAAAAAAGGTCTTTCCTCTTACCCTTTTGGTGGCAAGAATGTTCTCTACCTCAAACTCGTCCTCAGCAGAAACCGGAGCAGGAGGCGTACCTGTAGACTTGGAAAAAGAGTTAAGTACCACAGGTTTGAGGAGAGATACATGGAAGGAGTTAGGGATCCGTAAGTTGGCCGGGAGTTTCAATTTATAGGCCACCGGGTTGATCTGACTGATGACCTCCAGAGGACCGATGAACCGAGGCCCTAACTTGTAAGAAGGTATCTTGAGTCGGACATATTTAGATGAGAGCCAGACTTTATCTCCAGGACAAAATTGTGGAGGATCCAGGCGTTTTTTGTCAGCGTGTCTTTTCATCCGTTCGGACGACTGAAGGAGTGCGGATCGGGTACTCTCCCAAATGGAGGAAAATTTGCTAACGAGACATTCCGCAGCCGGGTTGTCCACAGAGGTGGAGACAGGAAAAGGAATCCGAGGATGCTGACCGAAGACTACAAAAAACGGGGATTTGGAGGAGGATTCGCTCTCGTGATTGTTATAAGAGAACTCGGCCCATGGTAGGAGATCCACCCAGTCTGAATGATGGGCATTAACGAAGTGCCGGAGGTAACTGGTCAGGTTCTGATTGATCCGCTCCACTTGACCATTGGACTGTGGGTGGTAAGCGGAAGAGAAGTCCAGGGTGACGTCTAGCAGTTTACAAGTGGCTCTCCAGAAGTGTGAGGTGAACTGTACCCCACGATCCGACACGATGTGGAGGGGCAGGCCATGAAGACGAAAGATGTGACGAATAAAGTCTTTCGCTAGCTCGGGTGCAGACGGGAGGCCTGGCAGGGGAACGAAATGAGCCATCTTGGAGAAGCGGTCAGCGACCACCCAAATGACCGTACAACCGGCAGAGACTGGGAGGTCAGTTATAAAGTCCATTGCTATATGCTGCCAGGGGGCAGCAGGTACAGAAAGCGGAAGGAGGCGACCGGCTGGCAGATGTCTCGGAACCTTGTTGCGGGCGCAGGACACACAGGCAGAAACAAAGTCTATTACGTCCTTGTGCAGGGTAGGCCACCAGTAGTGCCGGGTAATAAGCTGGAGGGTCTTTTTCTGACCGGCGTGGCCAGCCAGTTTAGACGAGTGACCCCAGTGAAGGATCTTCTCCCGATCAGGTACTGATACGAACGTCTTTCCGGGAGGGAGACGATTTAGACTCACAGGAGCCACCTGCATTACTCTGGCGGGATCGATGATGTGTTTCGGATCTTCCTCGAGATCAGACACCAGAAAGGATCGAGACAAGGCGTCCGCCTTGACGTTTTTGTCAGCCGGGCGAAAATGAAGAACAAAATCAAAGCGAGCAAAAAACAAGGACCACCGGGCTTGGCGCGGGTTAAGTCTCTGGGCATGCTGGAGGTAAGCCAAGTTCTTGTGGTCAGTGTAAATTATTACCGGGTGAAGAGCCCCCTCGAGCAGGTAACGCCACTCCTCCAATGCCAGTTTGATGGCCAATAACTCTCGGTCTCCTATGGAATAATTGCGCTCTGAGGAGGAGAAGAGTTTAGAGAAGAAGCCGCAAGTTACCATCCTCCCGGAAGATGATTTTTGAGTAAGTACCGCTCCGGCTCCAGAGGAGGAGGCGTCAACTTCCAGGAAGAACTGCTTGTTGCCGTCCGGGCGATGCAGCACCGGGGCGGAAGAGAAGGCCTGTTTTAAGGAAAGAAAGGCCTCCTCTGCTTCGGGCGGCCACTCTTTGGGATTAGTACCCTTAAGGGTGAGCGCGGAAATTGGGGCAGTCCGGGAAGAGAAGTGCGGTATGAAGAGGCGGTAGTAGTTGGCGAAGGCCAGGAACCGCTGAATGGCCTTCAACCCCTCCGGTCGAGGCCATTTCTCGATGGCAGACAGTTTCTCTGGATCCATTCATAGGCCGGTCTGAGAAATAATGTAGCCCAAAAACGGAAGCGAGGTCTGCTCAAAGAGGCACTTCTCGTATTTAGCGAAGAGGTGATTCTGCCTGAGCCTGAGCAGGACCTGACGAACGTCCCTCCGGTGAGTCTGGAGATCCGGAGAGAAGACCAAGATGTCGTCCAGGTACACCACTACGCAGGAGTAGAGAAGGTCCCGGAAGATGTCATTGACCAACTCTTGAAAGACGGCAGGAGCGTTACAGAGACCAAAGGGCATTACCAGATATTCATAGTGGCCGTCCCGGGTGTTGAATGCCGTCTTCCATTCATCCCCCTGACGGATACGAACCAGGTTGTACGCCCCACGGAGGTCCAGTTTGGTGAAGATTCCAGCCCCCCTCAGACGATCAAATAACTCCGGAATGAGCGGAAGGAGGTACTTATTCTTCACCGTGATCTGGTTAAGGCCTCTATAGTCTATACAGGGACGGAGAGAGCCGTCCTTCTTTTTGACGAAAAAGAAGCCTGCTCCCGCCGGGGAGGTAGATTTCCGGATGAATCCCCTGGCCAGATTCTCCTCAATATATTCGGACATTGACCGGGTCTCAGCAGCGGATAATGGATAAATACGCCCACGGGGAGGAGTAGTACCAGGTAACAGGTCGATAGGGCAGTCGTATGGTCTATGAGGGGGTAGTGTCTCTGCCTCCTTTTTATTAAAGACATCAGCATAAGACCAATAAGGAATCGGAAGTCCAGGTAGATTAGCTGGGGTAGGAGAAGGACGGACGGGATGGACGGGAACCAGACAGGTCTTATGGCAGTCCTGTCCCCAGCGAAGGACTTCTCCGGTCTGCCAGTCAAGCACGGGTGCATGTCTCTGGAGCCAAGGTAGACCTAGCAAGAGGGTGTGAGAGAGTCCAGGCAGAACATGAAAGGAGATACTCTCAGAATGCAGCATTCCCACCTGCAGAGTAATGGATTCGGTGATGAGTTGGATGGGGCGTGGTAAGAGACCCCCATCCACGGCAGCAACAGACAAGGGTACAGCCAGAGGTTTGGTGGGGATGCGGTATTTCTCTACCAGGGACTGTGAAATAAGATTCCCGGCTGCTCCAGAGTCAAGTTGGGCTAGTTCGAAATAACGGTTCTCCCCGCAGACAATTGAGACTGACAGCAGCAGAGATGGAGAGGATTTATTCTTGTCTAGGTCGACCTCTCTGAGCGAACCTAGACACAGGCGTTTCCCGACCTCTCCGGGCAGGCACGGATCCGGTTCTCCTTACTGCCACAGTAGAAGCAGCTCCCCTCGGCACGGCGTAAGTCCTGACGGGTTTTGACCATCTTGGTCTGGTCGACCTGCATAGGCTCAGGAGAGTGTACCTGGGGAGAGACGGATTTCTGAAAAGTAGGAGCTAGACGTGGAAACCTCCTCTCACGGGAGACCTCTTTGGCACGCTCCTGGAACCGTAGGTCAATCCGGGTGGCAAGAGTTATTAGGTCATCGAGAGTGGTAGGAATGTCCCGACCGGCAAGTTCATCTTTAATACGGCCGGACAGACCCTCCCAGAAGACGGATACCAGAGCGTCGTTATCCCAGGCCAGCTCCGAGGCAAGGGTACGGAACCGTATGGCATATTGGCCCACGGTGAGACTTCCCTGACGGAGGCGTAGCAGTGATGATGCGGATGAGGTCTTCCGTCCGGGTTCGTCGAAGACTTTCCGGAAAGCCATGAGAAAGGCAGGCAAGTCGGACACCAGGGGGTCTCCTCTCTCCCATAGAGGATTTAACCAGGCCAGGGCCTCCCCGGTGAGATGGGACATGATGAAGGCAATTTTGGCCCGGTCGGAGTTAAACTGGTGGGACAGGAGTTCAAAGTGCAGGGTGCACTGATTTATGAAGCCCCGAGCCTGGGCGGAGTCGCCTCCGAAGCGAGGAGGTGCAGAAAGCCGGGGTCCGGGGTAGGATACCATGGTATTTGTGGACAGCGGAGCTGCCGGATTGCGAGTCATGGCACTGGCGGAGGTTGCTGGCGGGGCAGTCAGAGTGTCCAGGCGAGAATTGACATTCCGCAGGTGACCCAGGATGGACTCCTGTTGGGACCTCTGACGGGACAGTTCATGACACAGGTCCGAGAGCGAGGGAGCTTGGGTGCCACCGGGTTCCATGGCCCGAGCAAACTGTAACGGGTCTGGGAGGCGGAACCTCTGAGCTACTATACAAGGGGGCGGTCCTTGTAAGGGAGCGGGTGGCGACCAGGCAGGCTGTCATAGCAGGTGACCGGGACAGTCTCTAGAAGAACGGGCAGGAGGTCACGGCAAGTGACCGGGGCAGTCTCTGGATGAACGGGCAGATGGTCACGGCAAGTGACCGGGGCAGTCTCTGGGTGAACGGGCAGATGGTCACGGCAAGTGACCGGGGCAGTCTCTGGGTGAACGGGCAGATGGTCACGGCAAGTGACTGGGGCAGTCTCTGGGTAAAGGGTTGGTACGACCTGTGGCGGCTGATGGTAGACGTGAGCTCCCAGGCGAGCAGGCGAGAGTCTCTGGATAAACGGGTGGTCACAGCATGTGACGGCGGAGCCTCCAGGAAGGCCAACAGACAGGCGGCAGATGAGCGCTCCCAGGTGAGCGGGCAGAAGTCTCTGGACAGGCGGGTGGTCACAGCACGTGACGGCAGAGCCTCCAGGTAGGCTAACAGACAGGCAGCAGATGAGCGCTCCCAGGTGAGCGGGCAGGAGTCACTGGACAGGCAGGTGGTCACAGCACGTGACGGCAGAGCCTCCAGGTAGGCTAGCAGGCAGGTAGCAGATGTGCGCTCCCAGGTGAGCGGGCAAGCTGGTCCATAGACAGACTGACAAGAGTTGGAAGGCAGACCGTCGGACCTCAGGCAAGCAGGCAGGTAGTTGATGTGCGCTCCCAGGTGAGCGGGCAAGCTGGTCCTTAGACAGACTGACAGGAGTAGTAAGGCAGACCGTCGGACCTCAGGCTAGCAGGCAGGTAGCAGAATATCAGGCAGGAATAAGACAGCAAGCTGGCAGGAATCTAGCAGGTATCTGGCAGGTAACTGGCAACGGGACCTGAGGGCTGAAGCAGAGTAGTGAACAGTGCAACAACATTGCTCGGGCACCTCCATTTTGGAGGAGGTGCCTTATATATGGTGAAGTCCTCCGGCCATTGGCCGGGGACTCCTTAGGACGGCGCGCGCGGCCCCTTTAAGAGGGAGGGAGAGCGCGCGCGCCCTAAGCACAGTGGCCGGGAAGGAGCGCGCGCTGCCAGCAGAGCGGGAGGAGGACGCCGGGCACGGAGCAGAGAGGTGAGGGGAACAGCGTCCCTGCCTAGCAGAGGGCAGGGACGCCGGCGCTACAGCGGGGCTTCAAGTCCCGCGCGTTTTGGACATCCACGCCCCTCTTCTTCCCGCGCGGCGTCCTGAAGATGGCGTCCGATGGCGGGAAAACGGCTGAAGATGGCGGGAAAATGGCGGGAAACTGCTGAAGATGGCGGGAGACGGCTGAAAACAGCAGGAAACGGCTCCGGATGGCGGGAAACTTCTTTTTAAGGTACGTGTACAGTCTTTTTCAGGCACGCAATACCGTTTGTGGCGGGTTGGTCCCAATTCTGCCGACTACGCCAAAGCTGACTCACCCCCAGGGCCGTGGGGCACTCGGGACTGGCTTCAGGGCAATGCTGGGAGAAGTAGTGGCGACCCTGTCCCATGGCTCAGGGTGGTCAGACCAGTGGCAGTCTTTTATATGTTTTAGATAATGTCTGACTACGCCACCCGTGGATTGCGGTCAGGGAGGACCGCCGCTGCAAGGCAGACCGCTGAGGCTGGTGTTGGGGATGCAGCGGGGAATAATACAACTCCCCACGGGAGGAGTGTAGCCTCAGGGCAGGTAATAGGATGCTGGGGGTGATGGTGCAGGCGCAGCAGTAACCACACAGAGTCCAATAATGCAGTCCAGGGTCTTTTACTGATCTTATCACAGACCCACCAGGAGTACAGGGTAGGAATGGACCTAGGTGTCTGAGGTCATTCGGGTTAGCTCCGCTGGTCAGGGTGAGTGGGTAGGCCTACCGTTCTCTCTCTCTGCCCTTGCTGACTATCTCCCCCTTTAGTGGTATGAGAGCCCACGTCCCTGACCTTGCCGTGTGCTACGCCTGTTTGTCTTGCGACTCGGGCCTTTGGTAACTGTAGCTTCTCCGTGCTGTACCGGTCCCTCTGTGTGGCGGCGCCTCCAGGCTTCTTGGCCAAGGGACCTGAAATCCCTTGCGGGTTGGTTATCTGCTGCAGGGCTTGCAACCCTGACAGCCTCAGACCCCAGTGTCCGGTTGTGTAGTCTCTCTCTGCCAGGACCGGCTCTCGTCGCCTCTGTCCCTCGCTTTCTGTTCCTCCTTTGCCTCCTGGACTCCTCAGCTGCGGCTGACCTGTCCCTCTCTTCTGGGAACCCTTCTGGATGTTTCAGAAGTGGGTCCTGGTCTCTCTAACCTTGCCCTCAGTACCAGTTTTTATAGGGGCAGCCTGCTCCCCCTACTGGCCTGGGACAGGAGGTGCTGCATGTAAATGTTCCATGACCAGAGAACCTCCCTCCTGCTCTCAGACACAGCCTTACAAGTTTGTGGCATCCAGGCCTGGGGTGACACATATGCATGTGTCTGATGATATGTCACACACCACATGGCCAGATAAGGTTGTAAAGTATTAAAATTACATTTCCCAGTGAATGCATTTGTCTTTGTTGAAAGCAAAAGTGCAAAAACGCATCAAAAAAGCTACATGTGAATATAGCCCAAGATGTGGAGGAGTATTTTTGTTTTTGGTTATTTATTTTGACTTATACAGTGGTGGCCAAAAGTATTAGCACCCCTGCAATTCTGTCAGATAATACTCCGTTTCTTCCTGAAAATGATTGAAATCACAAATTCTTTGGTATCATTATCTTCATTTCATTTGCTTGCAAGGAAAAAACACAAGAGAATGAAGCAAAAATCAAATCATTGATCATTTCACACAAAACTCAAAAAATGGGCCAGACAAAAGTATTGTCACCCTCAGCCTAATACTTGGTTGCGCAACCTTTAGCCAAAATAACTGCGAAAAACCGCTTCCGGTAACCATCAATGAGATTCTTACAATGCTCTGCTGGAATTGTAGACCATTCTTCTTTGGCAAACTGCTCCAGGTCCCTGATATTTGAATGGTGCCTTCTCCAAACTGCCATTTTGAGATCTCTCCACAGGTGTTCTATGTGATTCAGGTCTGGACTCATTGCTAGCCACCTTAGAAGTCTCCAGTGCTTTCTCTTAAACCATTTTATAGTGCTTTTGGAAGTTTGTTTGGGGTCATTGTCCTGCTGGAAGACCCATGACCTCTGAGGGAGACCCAGCTTTCTCACACTGGACCCTACATTATGCTGCAAAATTTGTTGGTAGTCTTCAGACTTCATAATGCCATGCGCACGGTCAAGCAGTCCAGTGCCAGAGGCAGCAAAGCAACCCCAAAACATCAGGGAACCTCCGCCATGTTTGACTGTAGGGACCGTGTTCTTTTCTTTGAATGCCTCTTTTTTTTCCTGTACACTATATGTTGATGCTTTTTCCCAAAAAGCTCTACTTTTGTCTCATCTGACCAGAGAACATTCTTCCAAAACGTTTTAGGCTTTCTCAGGTAAGTTTTGGCAAACTCCAGCCTGGCTTTTTTATGTCTCGGGGTAAGAAGTGGGGTCTTCCTGGGTATCCTACCATACAGTCCTGCAGGGCAGCTTGAACTTGTTTGGATGTTAATCGAGGTTCTTTATCCACCATCCGCACAATCTTGCGTTGAAATCTCTTGTCAATTTTTCTTTTCCGTCCACATCTAGGGAGGTTAGCCACAGTGCCATGGGCTTTAAACTTCTTTATGACACTGTGCACGGAAGACACAGGAACATTCAGCTCTTTGGAGATGGACTTGTAGCCTTGAGATTGCTCATGGTTCCTCACAATTTGGTTTCTCAAGTCCTCAGACAGTTCTTTGGTCTTCTTTCTTTTCTCCATGCTCAATGTGGTACACACAAGGACACAGGACAGAGGTTGAGTCAACTTTAATCCATGTTAACTGGCTGCAAGTGTGATTTAGTTATTGACAACACCTGTTAGGTGCCACAGGTAAGTTACAGGTGCTGTTAATTACACGAATTAGAGAAGCATCACATGATTTTTCAAACAGTGCCAATACTTTTGTCCACCCCATTTTTTTGGTTTGGTGAGGAATTATATCCAATTTGGCTTTAGTACAATCCTTTTTTTCATTGAAGACAAATTAAATGAAGATAATAATACCAAAGAATTTGTGATTGCAATTATTTTCAGGAAGAAACTGAGCATTATCTGACAGAATTGCAGGAGTGCCAATACTTTTGGCCACCACTGTATACAAGTCATTACCCTGGAAAGGATGTTCCTTAACATATTTCCCAGGAAAATCCATTTTGGTTTTGTTTTTGTATGTTTTATTGTGAGTCCTTAAAAGTGAGGTAATACTCTGACAACATTGTTGACATCAGTGACCAGGGAGTCAGAAATGCTTCCAGAGGCCTTCCCAATGCTGTTCCCATGTCATTTGAGCACTGTTCCCATCGATTTGGGCAATTTTTAGGCCCTCTGCAGACCGCCTGGGGGAACCGCCTGAAAAATGCTCAAGTTTCCCAAAGACTTTCATTGAGCTCGTTTCTCGGGTCGAGCACCCGAGTATTCCAATTTGCTCGTCCCGAGCAATGAGTACCCGAGCATTTTAGTGCTCGCTTATCACTAGATATCAGGTTCGGTGAGGTAGGTCTGTGTGACATCGGCATAGAAGTCATACTGAAAGCTATGAGACTCTATGAGCTGTCCAATGCCGAAGGTTTAGATGGAGAAGAGCACGGGTTCCAGAAATGTTCCTTAGGGGACACCGACAGATAGGAGGTGGGATGAGGAGGTGGTATGTGAGTGGGAGACACTAATTTCCTGTCTGTCTATGAAGAGATCCAAAATAGGGCCAAGTCTGTGATGCCGAGAGATGAGAGAGTCTGTAGTGGTATCCATCACAACCACATTGCCACCTTTGTCGGACGGCTTTATGGTTATGGTTTGATCCTTTTCAAGTCTGCGTAGTGAATCCATTTCACCTCTTGCAAAGTTATGTTATTCCCAATGCTTAGTTTTTGTCAGTTGTATGATGTCCTCCGTAACCAAATGAAGGAAGACATCTATGGAACTTAAGTCTCCGGTAGGAGGTGGCAGTCTAGAAATTTTATTTTTAAGGTCCGTGAAGGGACCAATGTATTCGGGTTCACCTCATCAAGATGATATAGCAACCTCACGCCTTGTAAAAGGTTATTGGGTATTCCCAAGTTGTCACACTCCTTTCTATTCTCCCTAAGGAAGTGCTCTTTTCATTTCAAACGTCTGATGAATAGATGCAGGACTTTTATTATTAAAAATTTTTCAAAATCAGTGGTGTGGATAAAACTTAAACCTATACTCAGTACGCACATTTCATCAGTAGTGAGGGGCATTGATGATAGATTGATGACCTGTGTTGTTAAACGGGATTCCGCTGGTTGGATCGTCTCCTGAGCAGGTAGTTCAGCTCTAAAAAACTCCCTATCTGCGGGGTTCTCCTATTATTTCCTCTCCCCTGATATCTACCCCCTTCTTTTAATTTTCCCTTTTGGGTTTTCGATTTTGTATCAGTATGTGAGACCTCTGTTTCAGAGGAGGATAAGTCTATCTCAGGAATATAATTCTGTTTGGTAAGCGCCACTGAATATTCCTTGTTTTCCCTGAATTCTTCAAGGTAATAAAGAACTTGTGTTTACACTCTTTTAGGTGGTATTGGTACCTTTCTACCTTGTTCTGTAACTGTTTCTTTTTTTGCGAAGTCCAGTTCTGACGAGAATTTTTTAGTTACCTCTATTTGCTCCTTAAGAGCTTCCTTTTTAGGGTGCCAGTAGGGAATAATTGACACTTCCTTCCTCATTTTTCCCAAATAGTGAAGGTTGGTGGTATCACCCTACTATGCTAGAACATGTAGGGTATCCATGCATGAGTATCTGTATCATTTTTTGACCCTAATGGTAAGCTGAGGGTCCAATCTCGTTCTTGATCTACACCCTCCTTAAGTAAGTAATATACACTGTACATAATGGTAAAATATCTTTGCCCAATAATTTTCTTTTTTTATACCGCAACCTCTGAGATCATCTGCCTCTTTAGAGTACCACGGTGTGTTTATAAAAATATCAGAGTATATCCCATTTGTTTACAGTGATCCGTGACCATGTGTCTTCTTGGGGGATTGAAGGAGCAATAAAAAATATGTGTCCCTTAATGTGGATCTCCATTTTCCAGCTGCAACCCATATAGCAGGGCATGCGTCTGAAGTATACCTGTTTATGCCACATGGCAACATGCCTGATGAGCAGCATACAGGAGGTTTCAACCCTCTTATATGGTATCTTCGAGACTGGGAGGCAAGGACGAGGAGTGTGACACCTGGACACTGTTACCATGGGGCGGCGCCTTAGGCGTCGCTTCTGGAACCAGTGAGTTTCAGCAGCCATGTCCTGAGTTCCACAGACCGGAAGTGAGGTCTTCGGACCGTAAATGCGTCACGCACTGTGGACGAAGCCACCGCAGCGAAGTGTTTCTTTAAAATGGAAACAGTGAGGTGAGTGCCTCTACTGCAGCGTTGAGCAAGTTATCCCACAAACGTGTCTGTAACGATATTACTGTGGTACACGATCGGAATAAGTACCTCCCCTGATGTATCAATGTGTTTGAGGAAACGCGTAGGGAGAATAGAGGAAAAAGGGACCAACACCTATGAATAAACTAGGGAACCGGCATAGTATATCCTCAACTTGGGTTAGATTATTCCCTTTTTTTCCTACTGTTGGTGAATAATCACAGGTGTGCACACACTTACACCAATACCGCATTATTGTGCACACAGGGTGACAGTGGTATGTTGAGATCATAGCCCTATGTCACTGCATGTACAGTATATACCTGCATCTATAAGAGTGTTATCCCCCCTTTCCCAAAGTGGACAGGTTTATAGAGGATGTCTGACTGATATATGCTAATTATTATCATCCTACATAAATACCTGAGAAAAGGCATAATATGCTCCACAGTTGAAGAAAAGGACTGGGGGTTCCACTAGTAACCACTTGAATGCTCACCTAGTTTGAATGAGCATTGCCATTTCTGCACTAAGGTACATATAAAAACTGTTCAATAGTATATGAGGATATGAGCATTTATTGTACAGTTTGTGGCCACCCCTAACTGGTCACTAAATTGTTGTTTGTACCTGCTGTGTGTTTGGCTGCATGTCCAGTGACAATTGGTTTTGGAATACTGGCACTATTCTAAGCACCTACTGGTCACTGAGGTGACCTACCTCATCTCTGTTGATATTTGTTATTGGCGTTTTTGGGTGATTTTTATTGAGTTTTTTTAATCAATTCTAATAAAAAGATATTTTTAATTAGTCCAATTACTGCTTTTCTTGACTTAAATCTGTTTGGGCATCTACCCCTTCCTTTTTTGACTATATTTTATGCATCATAGATACAGTCATTACATTAGTAGACACATAATTACCGCCCTTGTATTTTAGTTTGCCTTCATATTGTGGCAGCCGTGGATCATAAAAATGAGAACTGACATATACAACTACCTGAGTGCTATAAAATAAAGACACAAGGAGACAGAGCATTAATTTTAAACATTTTATTAAATAAAATGTTTACCCCTACCTAAAGCCAATGATCCAGAAGAAGGCAAAAAACCTGGACACGTTCAGCCAATGTGTGTCACAGGGAAAAAATTCCTTCTTGACCCCGAGAAAAGGCGATCAGTTCAAGAACCCTGGACCAAGGCCATACTACAACTAACTAACTGATATATAGAGCAATGACTCGTTTCCGGAGAGCAGATCTTCTTTGTCCTGGTAACACGCCTCACCTCTCCTTATCAGATCGGACTCTGAGCTTATAGCTTGTCTATGTTGATCTCCCCTGTAAAAATACAGAACACTACCCCCCACAAACACTAACCCCCACAAACACTACACCCCACAAACACTACACCCCACAAACACTACACCCCACAAACACTAGCCCTTCGGATACAGACATAGGGCAGTTATATCATATCAGGCCCCTTATACAATTAGGTTAGACAGCAGACACCTATGTAATATGATGTCATGATGCACTGATTCCAGAATTAGATCTATATAATCAGTATATAATGACCTCATAAGACAACAAATATTATCTACAGACATATTAAATGATTAACACTAAATAATCCCATGGCTCTTGTTAGATTCTTCAGTCTTCCTTCCAGGATCCAGATATTTTTCCTGGTAAGAAAAAAATAATATGAGACAGATCAGGCAAAGACCCATAGAAAATCAGTCATAAATATATTGTACTTTATACCCTCTTTTCTTTGCATTTTTAAATTTTGATGTAGATACTTAAAAATGGTGCAATAAATTTAATTTAAAAAAAATTGTGTAAAATGCACATATATATATATATGTAAAATAAAGAGTAAAATAAATAAATATACAGTATCTCCCCAATGTATGTACACCAACCTCTCTCCCATGTGGGGGAACAAGGGTAGATTTTTTTTGCCCAAAAATCTGAAATTAAAGTGACAGAACCACCACCAGCAATCTGTGCCAGCCACAGATACCACTGGAACTGTCACTGACCAAAGTAGCTACTGTAGTGTCTCCATCCGAGGTGCCATCTTGTTACTGACCTCTGTGATAGCCCCAGGGATGTCCCCATGTTTGCTGCATAGAACTCTCAGTGTCCAACATTCCGCTGTGTGACCTCACAAAGAACCTTCATCACCCAAGTCTAGAGATTCTGCCAGCAAGGACTGGAGAAAGCTAGAACCTTACAGCCACAATCTGTAGACTTGGAGGATCGATGTCCATGTTGGCGCTAAGTTCACTAACAAATCCCTGTAAAGTTTCTCATTTACCTGTATCCTCAATCCAGGAACTTCCAATCTCCTCGTCTCATCTCCTGAAATGAGAATCTGTGTCCTCGATCCTGGATCCTCTGCTCTCCTTGTCTTCATCTCTTGAAATGAGCATTTGCCCCCTGAACACCCGTTTATATAGACCCACAGTCATTGTGACATCATGCTGTGAGGTAACAATGGCCTCCTGGATTTGATGATGTCACATATGACCATGAGTGATATCTCCACAGGTATTAATTAATATTAATAACAAGTAGTAATAATATGGCAGATCACATTGGTTAGCATCAAGGCTGGAGGAGCAGGACGAATAAGGAAAAGTTCCCAAAAGTAAAATGCATTTACTGCGACTGAAAAAAGTAAATAACTTTATATTACTTCAAATGTAATTAAATGCTAGGCTCTATGACAACACTACACTGTTACCATAGGAACAAAGACCTATAGCCCATAGCAACCAGTCCAATTCCAGCTTTAGTGTATTTAAGGCCTGAAATCAAGAACATTGAGTGTTTTGTTTGCTGGTGATACATCTAGCAATGGACAAAAGACATGTAAGAGCAGGAATCATTGTCTATGAGAGAAACCATTCCCATTGTTACACATTTTCACACATTTTGTAGGTGCAGGAACTATGGACATTCCAGTTTTTGTGAAACAACAACTCCCAGCATTCACAGGATAAATATGAACAAAAGTTCAAGAATTGCTTTTATATTTTTCATGACATTCGCCGTGCGGTATAAGCAGGGCCGGCTCCAGGTTTTCGTGGGCCCTGGGCGAAAGAGTCTCAGTGGGCCCCTTTATCACATACCACGATTCATGACGCACAGATGCCGCAGAGAAATATATATATATAATACAATGCAGAAGATTTCACTTCTTACATTACATGACCGATATCTATTGTAAATTCCACAACAGCTCAGAAACCAGCGAATCGCTGCATACAGAATACTGGCCCCCATAAAATGCTCCAGACAGGATATTGACCCCATATAATGCTCCATACAGCATACTGTCCCTCTTATAACGATCCTACAGGATACTGGCTCTCATATAACGCTCCATACAGGATACTGGTCCCCATATAGCGTTCCATAAAGAATACTGGCCCCCATATAATGCTCCATGCAGGATGTGCCCCCATATAATGCTCCATGCAGGCTGTGCCCCCACATAATGCCCCACGCAGGCAGTTCCCCCCTTATAATACCCCATGCAGGATGTCACCCCTATTATAATGTCCCATGCAGGATGTCACCCCGCTTATAATGCCCCATTCATTATGTCACCCCCCCTTATAATGCCCCATGCAGGATGTCACCCTCGCTTATAATGCCCCATGCAGTATGTCACTCCCCCCCATATAATGAACCATGCAGGATGTCACTTCCCCCCCTTTGAATGCCCCATGCAGGATGTCACCTCTCCCCCCCTCTTATAATTCCCCATGCAGGATGTCACACACCCCTTATACTGCCCTATGCAGGATGTCACCCCCCCTTCCTTATAATGCCACATGCAGGATTTCACTCCCCCCCCTTTTAATGCCCCATGCAGGATGTCACCCCCCCTTCCTTATAATGCCCCATGCAGGATGTCACCACTCCCCTTCCTTATAATGCCCCATGCAGGATGTCACACCCCCCTCCCTTATAATGCCCCATGCCTCCATACATTAAAAAAAAATAATCAAATACTCACCTCACTTCTTCTCACCTGCTGCCGCTGCTCTGGACTCCAGCGTCGCCGGCGTCTTCCCACTCTGCGCTGTGACGGCTCAGGAAGGAGCGCGGTGAAAAGATGTCACCGCACCCTCTGACCTGAGACATCACAGTGCAGCAGCCGCGAAGAGAATGGACCGGCTGCGGAGGAACGGGGAGAGGTAAGTGATGAGCCGCAGGCTGTAGGGGCCCTGAGGCCATGAGCAAGCGCGGGGGGAGCGGGCGCTGACACCGCTCTCCTCCTCTCACAGGTCCCATAGCGCGGCACGGTGCTAGACGGCGAGTGGGCCCCCCCCCCGCCTGCTCAGGGCAGCGGCACTTGCCCGTGTGCGCCAGGTGCTGACGCCAGCCCAGGGTATAAGTGATATGATGACTTTATTCTGTAGGTCAGTTCGATTACAGCGATACCAGATTAATATAAGATTTTTAATGTTTTCCTGCTTTTGCACAATTAAAACATTTATTTTTGGGTACATAATATTTTATTGAACCCTTTTTATTCAGCAGTATGCATAACATAGCGCCATACACTCATCCTACTATTCTGGATCAACATTGGACCAATTTTTTATACGCTAGTATGACTCCAGCCTTAAGTTTCCAAACTGATAGCCCTATAAGAGATCACTTTATTGAGCTCTGTCCAGTTTGCCTTATATACCGTATTTTTTGGACCATAAGACGCACTTTTTTCCCCCAATTTATGGGGGTGCGTCTTATGGTCTGAATATACTGTTTCGTGATGTGGAGGCGGCTGGGGTTGCGGCAACGACGGGGGCTGCAGCAGCTGGGGTGGCGATGGAATTGTGTTACCCAGTAACGAGCGGTGGCAGCAGCATGCTTGTGGGCGCAGCCATGAATTCACTACGTCCACACTAGACATCAGGAGGTGGGCGGTCTCAAGTCCAGATCGCGCGCTGCAATGATGTTACAAAGAGGCAGGGCCGGGGCAACACAGAACAGCACAGCGCGCAGTCATTACCGACCCTGCCTCTTTGTAACGTCACTGCAGCGCTTGATCAGGATGAGAGACCGCCCACCTCCTGATTTCGAGCATGGCCATAGTGAATTCATGGCTGTGCCCACAAATATTCTGCTGCCGCCGCTCATTACTGGGTAAATTCGCTCCATCGCTGCCACAGACCCCTCCGCTGCCACAGCCTCCTCCGCTGCCACAGCCCCCTGCCGCCACAGCCCCCTCCTGCCACTGCCCCTTTCAGCCCCAGACGCCTCCGCTGCCACAGCCCCAGCCCCCTCCTGCCACAGCCCCCTCCGCTGCCACAGCCCCCTCCGCTGCCACAGCCCCAGCCGCCTCCGCTGCCCCAGCCCCAGCTGCCTTCACTGCCCCAGCCACAGCCCCCTCCGCCGCTGCAGCCCCAGCTCCCTCCACCTCCGCTGCCACAGCCCCAGCCGCCAGCACTGCCACAGCCCCAGCCACCTCCGCTGCCACAGCCCCAGCCGCCTACGTTGCCAAAGCCGCCTACACTGCCACAGCCCCCTCTGCAGCCCTGGCTCCCTCCGGCTCCACTGCTACAGCCCCAGCTGCCTCCGCAGCCCCAGCCGCCTCCGCTGCCGCAGCCCCAGCCACCTCCGCTGCCACAGACCCAGCCCCCTCTGCAGCCCCAACCGCCTCCGCCCGCTGCCACAGCCCCAGCCACCTCAGCTGCCACAGCTCCCTCCGCAGCCCCAGCCACCTCTGCTGCCGCAGCCCCCAGCCAGTGTGACCCCGCTCCTTGCCTATCGTGGGTCCAGAATGAGAGGCAAGCATTATAACGTAGAAGTAAAATATAAAGTAAAGTGAAAAAGCACATGACATAAAACATTGTACTACTCCTGTGGTAAACTATAACTCCCAGCATGCCATAAGAGCTGAAGGACTTGCTGGAAGTTATAGTTCTCCTCAGAGCAACCACATGACAAATATGTGGTGAACTATAACTCCCAGCATGGCAAAAGAGGACACAATCACTTTATCACAGATATGATCATATCTGTGAACCACACACATGGTTTAATTTCTACTAAATAATAACAACTTCTGTGACCTTGCATAGATGAGATCTACAGTTAAAGGTTTATTCTCATCTCCAAGATCATAACTCAATGTATTAGGTGTAATAATAAAATTAGCAAATTCCTCCAATTATAAATGTAGTATAGTTCTTCTGATTCACTATGTTGCTTACCCCATGCACAGATCATTGCAACATCTTAGGTATCCATGTGTCACGCAAGATGTGGGAAAAACATAGTGCATCACAAAGGGAAGAGGGAAAAGAAGCCCAGACTCTAAGGAAAGGGGGGAAGTGGAGACCTCCTAGGCTGATCTAGCATCACCCTGTCTTCCCTAACGTCCTTGTATTGGCTCTTCACCAATCGCCTCACATGTGCCTTGCCCTGTCTTTCCCTGGCATATGGATAAGGCTAGGGAAGGGAGGAGATGAGCACTAGTTGATCTCAATTAAACAATATAGACAACAGAAGTAGACAAACAGGGGGAAATTACTTAGCTTTAGACGAACTCCAGGCAAATGCGCACACGTTCTCAAGCTCCAAAAAGCACGAAGTACTGCTCTTGCTAAAGCCTTTACAAGTTGTAATGAATACACAGCAGATATTTATACAACCAGGCAGGATGTTGATTAGCGAGAGGAAGGTAGCCGCTGGGTCCTAGAGACAGAGTCTAAGAAAATGTCTGTAAAGCCAAACAGGAGGAGCTGGTCATGCAGCGGTATGGTGCAAAGAAGGTTACTGCAGGTTGTAGGCTTTTCGGAAGAGGCGGGACTTCAGGTTCCTTTTGAAGGTTTCCATGGTAGGCAAGAGTCTTTTATGATTGGATAGAGAGTTCCAGAGTAGGAGGGATGCATGGGATAAAGTTTGTGTGCGATTGTGGGAAGAGAAGATAAGAGGTGAGTAGAGCAGGAGATCTTGTGAGGATTGCAGGTTGCGTGCAGGTATGTACCGGGAGATTAAGTCACAGATACATGGAGGAGACAGGTTGTGGATGGCTTTATGTGCCATGGTTAGGGTTTTGAACTGGAGTCTCTGGGCAATGGGGAGCCACTGAAGGGATTGACAGAGGGGAGACGCAGAGGAATAGAGGGGAGACAAGTGGATTAGTCGGGCAGCAAAGTCGGGTGAGATGAGGAGGTGGTGTGTGAGTGGGAGATACTGATGTCCTGTCTGTCTATGAGGAGATACAAGATAGGGCCAAGTCTGTGATGCCGAGAGATGAGAGAGTCTGTAGTGGTATCCATCACAACCACATTGCCGCCTTTGTCGGACGGCTTTATGGTTATGGTTTGATCCTTTTCAAGTCTGCATAGTGAAACCATTTCACCTCTTGAAAGGTTATGTTATTCCCAATGCTTAGTTTTTGTCAGTTGTATGATGTCCTCCGTAAACCAAATTAAGGAAGAAATCTATGGAACTTAAGTCTCCGGTAGGAGGTGGCATTCTAGAAATTTTATTTTTAATGTCCGTGAAGGGATCAATGTATTCAGGTTCACCTCATCAAGATGGTATAGCAACCTCACGCCTTGTAGAAGGTTATTGGGTATTCCCAAGTTGTCACACTCCTTTCTATCCTCCCTAAGGAAGTGCTATTTTCATTTCAAACGTCTGATGAATAGATGCAGGTCTATTATTATTACAGATTCATCAAAATCAGTGGTGTGGGTAAAACCTTTATTCAATACGCATATTTCATCAGTAGTGAGGGGCATTGATGATAGATTGATGGCCTGTGTTGTTAAACGGGATTCCGCTGGTTAGATCGGCTCCTGAGCAGGTAGTTCAGCTCTAAAAAACTCCCTCTCTGCGGGGTTCTCCTGTTATTTCCTCTCCCCCGAAATCCACCCCTTCCTTTTAATTTCCCCTTTTGGGTTTTGGATTTTGTATCAGTATGTGAGACCTCTGTTTCAGAGGAGGATAAGTCTATCTAAGGAATATAATTCTGTCCGGTAATCGGCACCTAATATGCTTTGTATTCCCTGAATTCTTCAAGGTAATAAAGAACTTGTGTTTACACTCTTTTAGGTGGTATTGGTACCATTCTACCTTGTTCTGTAACTATGTTTCTTTTTTTGCGATGTCCAGTTCTGATGAGAATTTCTTAGTTACCTCTATTTGCTACTTAAGAGCTTTCTTTTTAGGGTGCCAACCACCATGTGAGGTAGAGGACAATATAGAATAGGGAGAGAGTAGGGAATAATAGACACTTTCCTTCCCAGTTTTTTCCAAATAGTGCAGGTTGGTGGTATCACCCTACTAGGCTAGCACATGTAGGGTATCCATGCATGTGTATCTGTATCATTTCTTGACCCTAATGGGAAGCTAAGGGCCTAATCTCATTCTTGATCTAGACCCCCCTGACATAACTAATAAATAATGGTAAAATATCTTTGCCCAATCATTTTCTTGTTCTATACCCCATTAATATATATAACTGTGATGTACCTCTGAGACCGTCTGCCTCTTTAGAGTACCACTGTGTGTTTATAAAAATATCAGGGTAAATCCCATTTGTTTACAGTGATCCGTGACCATGTGTCTTCTTGGGGGTTTGAAGGAGCAATAAAAAATATATGTCCCTTCACGTGGATCTCCATTTTCCAGCTGCAAACCATATAGCAGGGCATGCGTCTGAAGTACACCTGTTTATGCCGCATCGCAACATGTCTGAGGAGCAGAATATACAGTCGGTACGGAAAGTATTCAGAACCCTTTAAATATTTCATTTTGTTTCATTGCAGCCATTTTATAAGTTTTAAAAAGTTCATTTTTTTTCTCATTAATGTACACTCTGTACCCCATCTTGACTGAAAAAAACACTGAAATGTAGAAATTTTTACAAATTTATTAAAAAAAACAAAAACTGAAATATCACATCGTCATAAGTATTCAGACCCTTTGCTCAGACACTCATATTTAAGTCACATAGTGTCCATTTCCTTGTGATCCTCCTTGAGAGAGTTCTACTCCTTGTGCGGTAGCGCTATTGATCATGTTGAGGGGCTCTCACTTCACCGGGTTAATTAAAGCACACATGCAACGTTTTCCAGTAATCTAAAGTCCAGCAGTTTATTACACATCATAAACTGCTTATAACATAGTCCATCTCAGCGGCTCGCAGGAATATTACACATGTAATATCCTAGAGCCTTTTCAGTGGCAGCTCTGCCGGCTTGGCTTCAGAAACAGTCCTCAGCAAGGTAACAACATCAAGGTCCATATCAAGCACCGTCTTTTACCTTTGTCAGGTATAGCTGCTTCCATTAACTCTGTTCTGCCAAAGCTGTGGTTTTAGGCTCACCAGATGTGGCCTACAGGCCTCGTGCCTTCCAGGTCTAATGGTGTCTCAGGCACAGAGATCAGGTCTCTTGACTCACTGCGTTTCAAAAACCCCCCGAATATATATCCCTCTGTGCGCACAGGACCTGTGATGATGTCACAGTCGTGTGATCAGTCATTGTCACTAACTTCGTCAAGTCACATTTCCGAGTCGTAACCTTGTCAGACCCCCCTCGCTCCCAGCAGTCAATATAGCAGTGCGACTCACTTGCCCTTGTATCTAAGGTCAGGTTCGACTCCGTACTGTCTCGTACTGTATTGGGTTGTTTGTATGGGCCTCTCAGACCTGAGTTACTGGAGGACTCACGACCTCTAAACCCACACCCACTATCCTCAGAATATCTTGAAAGGTCTCTAACTTCTGCTGTAGCCGTTCTATTATTTGGAGGGCCCTTTCTCTGTCTGGTCTCACAATTTATAGACGGCTGCCATCTTCTGCTGCTCAGGCGACGCTGTCTTTCCATTCACAGTCTGGCAAGATTCAACTGTTCTACCTCTTGCAGGTAGGTCACTCGGTACTCCATCAGCATTCTTACATATGCAAGATTTTCTTCCGTTCCTACAGCGGAGAATGACACCATGCTGTCTTCATCCAGTATCCAGTCCTGCTGATCACGTGGACTGCTTATTTTCATCACACCAGACTTCTTTACCATCATTTGCATGGCTTGGCCATTTCTCCCAATGAGCTTTCTTACCAGAGCATGGGGCACCCAGATAACTTCTTCCCGCAGACTTTGAGCTTTTCTCATAAGCTCCAGTTGTCTAATGGCTTGTTCAGTCTTCAACCGGACAATCCGCTTCGTGCAAACACATCGCCAGTGCATGTCACTTAGGACAGCCACCCTCTTCACTGTGACTTCGGTTGTGGACAGGACCACCAGCTGTTTAGCTTCTGAGGTCGAGTACACCTTACATGCTCCCACGGCCTTCTTAAACTCTTCATGCACTGACTCTCTGGTGCATTCTTCTCTCAAATCTTCGGGTACATCTATGAGGCACTTGTACCGAGAAGTTTCTGTCTAACCAGTGGTCTCCAAACGATCATCTGGCTCAGGTTTCAGGGACAACTGACTTTCAGATTCTTCACCCTGTATGCTTCCCCTTAGCTGACTCACAGCTATGAACTCAAGAATTCTCCTCTTGACATTTTCCTTCCCATACTGATCTTCTTTTAACACTTCCTCAGCTCTCCTCAGTTCCACCTTCTCATAGTATAAAGGATTAAGCGCAACTTGTTTGCCCTTTTCCTTCTCCGAGGCGGCCTCGTTCACTGATTGGTACTTTGCCAGGCGACCTTTGAGCTCGAAAACTTCTTCCTCTAGCTCAGCTACTCGCCTCTCAGCAGCTCATCTCTGAAGCTCTTCCTGCTTCAACTGCTACTTTATCAGCAGAATTCTCTCAGCCCTCTCTGTCTCCAATGCGCCCACTCGGCACTCGACAGCCAGTCTCTCAAGCTTCTCTTGCTTCAAATGGGCTTGTAGCGTCTCCTTGAGCTCCTTGATCTCGGCTCTTACATCCACCGAATCATCCAAGCTCGCATTATTCGAGGAGGTATTTGCTTCATACCACCCTTCTTCAGTGGCAAACTCCTGACCCTGGTCTGTGGCTTCTCCGATAGACTCCTCCATCTTTTTCCACTCAGCTTCCTTCCTGCTGATTCTATCCTGAAGGCACGTCTCTGCCCTTTGCAGATCATCACAGAACGTCTTCAGCTCCTTCACCTGAGCTTCCAGTCCTAGGATCTTTCTACGGAGATCATCATTCTCATCATGGGTGTCCTGCTGAGTGGTCTCAATCATTTGTAGCATGTGCTCTGCATCTGTGTCACCCCAGGCCTGGATGCCACAAACTTGTAAGGCTGTGTCTGAGAGCAGGAGGAAGGTTCTCTGGTCATGGACCATTTGCATGCAGCACCTCCTGTCCCAGGCCAGTAGGGGGAGCAGGCTGCCCCTATAAAAACTGGTACTGAGGGCTGGGTTAGGGAGACCAGGACCCACTTCTGAAGTATCCAGAAGGGTTCCCAGAAGAGATGGACAGGCCAGCTGCAGCTGAGGAGTCCAGGAGGCAAAGGAGGAACAGAAAGCCAGGGACAGAGGCGACGAGAGCCGGTCCTGGAAGAGAGAGACTACTCAACCGGACACTGGGGTCCGAGGCTGTCAGGGTTGCAAGCCCTGCAGCAGATAACCAACCCGCAAGGGATTTTATGTCCCTTGGCCTAAGAAGCCTGGAGGCTCCGCCACACAGAGGGACCGGTACAGCACGGAGAAGCTACAGGTTCCTAAGACCCGAGTCGCAAGCCATACAGGCGTAGTACACGGCAAGCTCAGGGACATGGGCTATCATACCACTAAAGGGGGAGATATTCAGCAAGGGCAGAGAGAGATAATGGTAGGCCTACCCACTCACCCTGACCAGCGGAGCTCGCCCGAATGCCCTCAGACACCTAGGTCCATTCCTACCCTGTACTCCTGGTGGTTCTGTGATAAGATCAGTAAAAGACCCTGGACTGCATTATTGGACTTTGTGTGGTTACTGCTGCGCCTGCACCATCACCTCCAGCATCCTACTACCTGCCCTGAGGCTACACTCCTCCCGTGGGGAGTTGTACTATTCCCTGCTGCATCCCCAACACCAGCCTCAGCGGTCTGCCTTGCAGCGGCGGTCCTCCCTGACCGCAATCCACGGGTGGCGTAGTCGGACATTACCTAAAACATATAAAAGACTGCCACTGGTCTGACCAGCCTGAGCCACGGGACCGGGTCGCCACTACTACTCCCAGCATTGCCCTGAAGTCCGGTCTCGAGTGCCCCACGGCCCAGGGGGCGAGTCACATCAGCCTTATCATCCTCTAATTTTTTCTTAACCTTGAGGAGATCCTCATAGTCCCTCTTGGTTTATTGCAGGTCCCTATTGTATTCATCATACTCCTTGGATTCACGCAGCTCCCAGTTGAACTGTTCGCGCAGTTTTTCTAGGTCTTGATCGCGTCCAGAAACTTCGTCCTTCAGCGCCCCTTTTAAGGCAGATAGCTCCCTATCCCGCTGGTGTAGACCCTCGTCCAGCCTTTGCTTCTCCTGCATCAGCTGCTTCACCTGCTCTTGAAATCTCTGCACTTCCTTTCTTGTGACCTCTGCTTCCTCCGCATCCACAGAGCCTTTCATCACTTGGTTCAGCTCTGACTGCACCAGGGAGAAACGATTTTTCATTTCATTCAGCTCATCTTCAGACTCCTCTTTCTCAAGCTTCAACTGCAAAACCTCCTCCTTGGTTTTGCTGAGGTCCTCTTTATTTTTCTGGAACATTTCCTTCCATTGGTTGATTTCCTCTCTGCTTTACTCCAGTTCTCACTGCAAGTTCCACAAAATCTGGTTTATTTTCTGCCGCTCAGACTCCAGGTTCAGCTGGTCCTGGGACACATTCTCCATGTTTTTCCTTAGTTGCTGTACATCACTCTGATACTGCTGCCTGAAAGGCTCCAGCTCTTGGTCATGATTGGCCACCTCCTCTTTCAGCGCTCCCTTCAGGGCTGTCAGTTCCTGAACCTTCTGTCTCAGTAGATCATCCTGCTTGTACTGAATCTACAGAACTGCATCCAACTCTTCCTCCTGGTCTTCTTTATTGTCTGATACTGTATCAGAGGTTGCTACTGGCAGCGTCACCTCCTCTTCCATCCTGATCTCCTCTGCTTCTAAAGGAGAATCCACACTCGGAATAAAGGCACACAGCATTGCATTTTCTTTATTTACCCTTTCAGCAAAGACTACAGGAGCAAATTTTGTGGCCCTTGTACCTTCGACGATGAAAGTGGGACTTTCTCACCTCATTTAACTCCTCCTGACTGAACTCTCTTTCTACTTTCATAGTGTCACTCCCCATGGTGTTAAACCCTTCTTCTGGATCTACCCAGTTATCAACGGTTGAGTTGTCATTTTTAAACGGTACCAACACACGACCAGTAACCGATTCTGGTTTTGTATGCCCCACCCCCTTTTGAGACTCCACCTCTTTTGGACAACCACACCTGTAGGGGGTGCTTTAAAAAAAAAAAACGCCATAGTCTTAGGATCCAGTTCACAACATATCTTAGTAACTCCCTGGGCACTCTGGGATAGTGCCGGCGCCACAGGAGAACTCAAGGAATGGTCCGCTGCCGCAATTCTGTAATGTGCCAACAGCTCCTGCTGTTCCAGCACCATGTCCTGTTGCCGTTTCCCAAATACCTGCAATTTTAACAGGCACTTTAGTCGCTCAATAACTTCAGTCTCATTTTCTGCCCCATTCACAGCCATCTTTATCAGCTCCTGCATTTCTTTAGCACACTCTATTTTGCTGAAGAGCGTTTGCAGCCGGTCATCTAACCCTTTCTCCATTCCATCTGGTTATACTGCTCCATTCATAGCCATCGCAGTGCGCTGTTCACACCAGACACTTTACACCGCTCTCCCCAGAAAAATTTTCGTGGCCCCACCAAGCCTCAGCAAACCAGATTTGAGTGCGATGACAATTTTCATAACCCCGCCGAGTTACAGCTAGATGCTTTAATCTTCGTGGCCCCGTCGAGCCACAGTCAGATGCTTGCATCCATATTAGTCGTCCTGTGCCGTTACCCCTTGCAACCAGACTGCAGTTGCCCGCATTCTCTAACCAATTGTGAGGTAGCGCTATTGATCATGTTGAGGGGCACTCACTTCACCGGGTCAATTAAAGCACACATGCAATGTTTTCCTGTAATCTAAAGTCCAGCAGTTTATTACACATCATAAACTGCTTATAACATAGTCCATCTCAGTGGCTCGCAGGAATGTTACACACGAAATATCCTAGAGCCTTTTCAGTCGTAGCTATGCCCGCTTGGCTTCAGAAACAGTCCTAAGCAAAGTAACAATATCAATGTCCATATCAAGCACGGTCTTTTACCTTTGCCAGGTCTAGCTGCTTCCATCATCTCTGTTCTGCAAAGCTGTGGTTTAAGGCTCACCAGATGTGGCTGTAATGCAGGTACCGGAATGCAATGCACAGAGACACAAGGCGAGAACAGTCAGAGATGTTTGTAAACAGTTTTATACAACAGGTATACTGAAACAAGCGATTAGCAACAAGGGTAATGAACAGTGGTTTGAAACATCAGAAAAATGCGAAATTTCTCAAAGTAAGGCGCAGTCTCTTAAAATAAGGCGCAGTCTCTTAAAATAAGGCGCAGTCTCTTAAAGTAAGGTGATGCCCTCAAGCATGAGAAGCACCACACAAGTTCTTTAACCGTGAATTTGGCCCTAGCGGGGGTCACCGGATATTCCCGCTAGGCCGTGAGTCTCTTTCCGGATGAATTCAATTAAATCACGTTGTGCTACTTTAGCCCCAACCGTCCCCCTCCCAACCTGAGTGCTTAAACCCAATTGTCCCCGGTACCGTGGGTGAACAGTGGAAGTGACGGCCCTGCTCACGTATGCAGCTCCTCTCTGCTTGGCTGTTGGGGGCAGTCTCTCGAGCCTTGGATAGGGGGGTCCAGGCCTCGTCTGTCGGCGGCGGACGTCGGGTTCCGCGAACTCACTCAGCACCGCGATCAGGTTCCTAGTATCCTCAGCAGGCACAGCACTCGAGTCACAACTGTGAGGGATCCGGAGCTCTTTTACCGGTGCCTGGCTGGAGCACCTCTCAGGCCTCTGGATTTGGCCTGTCACGCGGGGTTTCTCAGGACGCAGGGAGCATGTCTGCTCCTCTCTGCTGCTTGGTGCCAAAGACCCCTCAGGTTTGGCGCGCTGGCCTCTTATCTCTCTGAACTCCTTCCTGGAAGTCACCTGATCGGGTCCAGCCCCTGAATCAGCCCTCCCTGCAACTTCCTTTGTATATTTTGGTTCTGCTTGACTGTCTCTGGCCAGTAGATGGCAGTCTCGCTCCATCCTTGAAACGTCATGTTGAAGTTCTTTTGCAAGCTTTTTTGCTCGTTCTACATGGCCTACAGGCCTCATGCCTTCCAGGTCTAATGGGGTCCCAGGCACAGAGATCAGGTCTCTTGACTCACTGCGTTTCAAACCCCCCCCGAATATATATCACTCTGTGCACACAGGACCTGTGATGAGGTCACAGTCATGTGATCAGTCACCTGAAGGGGAGGTACGCGGTGAGCCAGAACACACCCCCTCAGACATTTTGGCAATGCAGCAAGCCGCTGCATTACATCCTTCATTGGAGTCCAGCTGTGTTTAATTAAACTGATAGGACTTAATTTGGAAAGGCACACACCTCTCTATATAAGACCTCACAGCTCACAGCACATGTGTAACATCCCTGGCGGCGTGCTGACATGGCTTACCATCTCCAACTATGCAAGACCGCCAACTTACCTACCAGTCCAGGCTGCACACTATGCTCCTCTACCTGCTGTGTGCATGTCTCTTGTCTGCTGGCTTAGGGCGGCGGCGCTGGCACTTCCTGATTCTTAACCCTCAACTGGTGAGGTGGGGTTTTTGTCACGCAACTGGTAATGTGGGGTTTCCTATAACCCAGTGTTTAGAAATCTCTTATTTTTACAGAAAATTCAAAGATCACGTTTGTTTTAATCGTTTTCTTATTGGCGAGTGATTACACATGAGTATAACAAATTTTTGACACCCACAAATGGATGGAAGCTAATGAGACACGGATCCTCATACCAGCATTTTTCAATGAATGGAAGCCGAACAAAAATTCCCTGGGTTGTGGCAAACCCCACCTCACCAGTTGAGGGTTAAAGTTACAGTGTGCACAGTCCTAATGTGTCCCCAGCCTATTGCTGTGAGTCACTGGATACTTAAACCTCCTCCACCCAGTGGGAGGTGCCTGAGCAACACTTTCTTTCAGTGTGTTCTGTGCAACTGAGTAGCCAGGTCCTGTCCTGCATCTGTGACTTCTAGTCTGTTTCTGCCACCCCGGGGGCTGAGAACCCAGGCCCGTTACCTGCATCTGTGACTTCTATTTTTTTCCGCCACTCTGGGGGCTGTATGCACAGGCTTGTTCCTGTATCTCTTTCCAGTGTCAGTTCCGGTCTGAACTGTGTCCTAGCCCGTTACCTGTTTGTCTCTATGTCCGATCCTTCCCTTTTCCTGCAGAGTCTGAACCAGTACCTAACTCCTACTCATTGTCTCTGTACTTCTGTTTGTGAGTTTTGTGTCCACTCGCTACTTCATTGCAAGTACCTTGTGTGTATCTGGTTCAGCTTGTCCCGTTTCCCTGCCTTTGTATCTACCGCCTGTGTTCCAGATATCTTCCTGTGTTTCCCAGTCTGTTCCATGTGAACAGAGCGTTGTCCTGTCTGCCCGCACCTGCGGCTCTGCTCCACTCTGCTCTGCTTGTCCCCCGCACCTGCGGCTCTGCTCTGCTCCGCTTGTCATCTGCATCTGCGACTCTGCTCCGCTTGTCCTCCGCACCTGCGGCACTGCTCTGCTCCACTTGTCCTCCGCTCCTGCGTCTCTGCTCCTGTATTCAAGTCTGTACTGGTCCCTAACCAGCCTGTTTACCTACTTGTCAGTACCTGCCAGTCTGTATACCAGCCGTGCCTGCCAGTACCCGCCCATCTGCATACCAGCCAAACCTGTCCGTTCCTGCATTCCCTGGTGTGGGTCAACAGCTGTGTGACCGAGGTCTGACCTGTAGTAGCACCTGGGCCACCTTCCTCATCCCTCCTCAGACTACGGAGTCGATTAAGCCGCCATGTGTCCGTGGTCGGATCTTGCAAGGCACATAGTCACACCCATCCAGGCACTCCTCGGTTCGTGGCCCAGTGGAACCACTATCCACGCTCACGCCAAACAGTCCGGGCGTGAGAGTAACAGCATGTCAGACCAAATGAGAATCATGAGCTCAAAGGAACTGCCCAAGGAGCTCAGAGACAGAATTATGACAAGGCACAGATCTGGTAAAAGTTACAAAAGAATTTCTGCATTACTCAAGGTTCCTAAGAGAACAGTGACCTCCATAATCCTTAAATGGAAGAAGTTTGGGACCACCAGAAGTCTTCCTAGACCTGGCCGTCCAGCCAAATTGAGCAATCGTGGGAGAAGAGCCTTGGTGAGAGAGGTAAAGAAGAACTCCAAGATCACTGTGGCTGAGCTCCAGAGATGCAGTAGTGAGGTGGGAGAAAGTTCAAAGTCAATTATCACTGCAGCCCTCAACCAGTCGGGCCTTTATGACAGAGTGGCCCGACGGAAGCCTCTGCTCGGTACAAGACATATAAAAGCCCGCATAGAGTTTGATCAGAAACACATGAAGGACTCCCAGACTATGAGAAATAAAAATTCTCTGGTCTGATGAGACAAAGATAGAACTTTTTTGGTGATAATTCTAAATGATATGTATGGAGAAAACCAGGCACTGCTCATCACCTGCCCAATACAATCCCAACAGAGAAACATGGTGGTGGCAGCATCATGCTATGGGGGTGTTTTTCAGCTGCAGGGACAGAACGACTGGTTGCAATTGAAGGAAACATGAATGCGGCCAAGTACAGAGATATCCTGGATGAAAACCTCTTCCAGAGTGCTCTGGACCTCAGACTCGGCCGAAGGTACACCATCCAACAAGACAATGACCCTAAGCATACAGCTAAAATAACAAAGAAGTGGCTTCAGAACAACTCTGTGACCATTATTGACTGGCCCAGCCAGAGCCCTGTCCTAAACCCAATTGAGCATCTCTGGAGAGACCTGAAAATGGCTGTCCACCAACGTTCACCATCGTACCTGACGGAACTGGAGAGGATGTGCAAGGAAGAATGGCAGAGGATCCCCCAATCCAGGTGTGAAAAACTTGTTGCATCGTTCCCAAGAAGACTCATGGCTGTACTAACTCAAAAGGGTGCTTCTACTTTATACTGAGCAAAGGGTCTGAATACTTATGACCATGTGATATTTCAGTTTTTCTTTTTTAATAAATTTGCAAAAATTTCTACATTTCTGTTTTTTTTTCAGTCAAGATGAGGTGCAGAGTGTACTATAATGAGAAAAAAAAATAACTTTTTAGAATTTACCAAATGGCTGCAATGAAACAAAGAGTGAAAAATTTAAAGGGCCCTGAATACTTTCTGTACTCACTGTAGGAGGTTACAACCCTTCTACCTTGTATCTCGAGTCTGGGGGGCAAGGACAAGGATTGTGAGACCTGGACACTGTTACCATGGGGCGGCGCCTTAGGAGTCGCTTCCGGAACCAGTGAGTTCCAGCGGCCATGTCCTGCGTTTCACAGACCGGAAATGAGATCTTCGGACTGGAAATGCGTCACACACTGTAGATGGAGCCACAACAGCGCAGTGTTGGTTTAAAATGGAGACAGTGAGGTGAGTGCCTCTACTGCAACATTGAGCACGTTATCCCACAAACGTGTCTGTAATGATATTACCGTCTACACGGTAGGAATAAGTACCTCCCCTGATGAATCAATGTGTTTGAAGAAACGCGTCGGGAGAATGGAGGAAATGAATGAACTAGGGAACCGGCATGGTATATATTCAACTTGGGTGAGATTATTCCCTTTGTTTTCCTACGGTTGGTGAATAATCACGTGTGCACACAGTTACACCAATACCGCATTATTGTGCATACAGGGTGACAGTGGTATGTTGAGATCATAGCCCTATGTCGCTGCATGTATGTAGCTGCGCCTATAAGAATGTTATCCCCTTTGACCAAAGTGGACAGGTTTATAGAGGATGTCTGACTGATATATGCTAATTATTGTCATCGTCATTGTCATTGTGCTCCACAGTTGAAGAAAAGGGGATCCACTAGTAACCACTTGAATGCTCACCTAGTTTGAATGAGCATTGCCATTTCTGAACTAAGGTACATAGAAAAACTGTTCAATAGTACACACGTGGTCAAAATTATTGGTTCCCCTCCTTTAATGAAAGAAAAACCCACAATGGTCACAGAAATAACTTGAATCTGACAAAAGTAATAATAAATTAAAAATGATAAATGATTAAAATGAACAAATGAAAGTCAGACATTGCTTTTCAACTCTGCTTCCACAGAATTTTTAAAAAAATTAAGCTCATGAAGTAGGCCTGGACAGAAATGATGGTACTCTTAACTTAATATTTTGTGAACAAACTTTTAAGACAATTGTGGCACCCCAGGGGTCTGGTTGCCACAGTAATTGAAATATTATGTCTGAGAGCAAGTGGGAGGTTTCTCTGGTCAGGAGCCTTAAGCATGCAACACGGCCCGTCCAGACCTGGGAGGGGAGGAATCTGCCCTTATAAACTGGGTCTGGGGCGGGATTAGGTGAGTCAGAGCCTGCAGAACAAGCAGAGCAGTCAGAGCCTGGAGAGTGAAGTCTCAGACAGAGACGCAGTCAGGTCTGGAGGACAGCAGACACAGGGAAAGCAAGAACTAGGAGCTCTGTAGGAGCAGGAGCGAGTGCCAGAGGCTGGAAGCTAGATAGCTCGCCTTGGCTGAAGACACTAAACCCGGACACGGAGTCCGAGGCTGTGGGGACATCCAGGTCCAGCAGCAGAATCCAACCGGCAGGGGATTCCATGTCCTCTGGCCATAGAAGCCCGGAGGCACGGTCACAAGCAAGGGACCAGCACCGCCATCCAGAAGCGGAGGCTAACAGAAGGCCCCAAGTCACCGGCCATACTGGTGAGCACCACATGGTATACTTAGGGACATGGGCTACTTCTACCTGCACACAGCAAGGTAGCCAGGAAAGAGGCCGACAACTCCACCTTGCCAGGGGAAGATCATGCTAGTTCTCAGACTGACCAGGCCTCTACTGCTAGCCAGTACTCCCGGGAGGGTCTGCTTTATACCATCAGTAAAGACCCTGAACTGCACCACACGTCTCTGTGTTTCATCGCCGCACCAGCACCATTAGTACTGGGACGCTCACACCATCACTCCCATCATCCACACTAGCTGTCCTGAGGCAATACTTCTCCCGTGGGGAGTTATCCCATACTTGGCTGCGCATACAACATCAGCCTCAGCGGTCTGCAGCGCAGCGGCGGTCCTCACTGACCGCAATCCACGGGTGGCGTAGTCGGACATTTGTTATTGCACTGAGACTGCCACTGGTTTGACTGCCCTGGGCACGGACCGGGTCACAGCCACGGAAGACTACAACCCCCAGCGATCCGGCTCCGGGTATCCCCTGCACAGTCCCAGGGGACTCGTCAACTTTGGCGTAATCGGCAGGATTTCGTGCCCGCAACCACCGGGTACTGCGCGCCTGAAAAAGACTTTTGTAACTTACCTGTGGCGATGTTTCCCGCCGTCCGGAGTCGTTTCCCGCCATCAGACGCCATCTTGGGTAGTTTCCGCCATCTTCTGCCGTCTTCCCGCCATCTGCAGCTGCTTCCCGCCATCTTCAGGACGCCGCGCGGGAAGAAGAGGGGCGTGGACGCCGAAAGAGCGCAAGACCCGAAGCTCCGTCCCACGCACCGACGCTGCACAAGGTCCTGGAAGGGAGGAAGAGCGACGCTGACGTCATCGGAGTGCGACGCCAGGTCCTCTACCCCGACGATTGACTGCGGAGCAGCGGCCTACGGAAGAAGAGCATCGCAAGGTAGGCCACGGTCCACTAGGGGGGAGGAGGATGACGGATACCGAGGGGAGCTCCACCGCCACAGCCACTGCCAGCGCAACCGCTGCAGCGGTCATGCCATTCACCATGCCCTATATCCCGGGGGCAACCTGGCTACCCCAGTACTCAGGGGAGTCATATACTCTAAGTGACTTTAGGGAAAGACTGGATAGCCTCTTCCAGGTATACCCCCTCACGGAAGAGCAAAAAGTGAGCATCCTGGTGGCCCAGTTAATCGGGGCAGCCCAAAGGGAGGTAAAGTCCTGGTCACCTGGGAAGAAGAGGACTGTCAGAGAAATACTAGCCCGGCTGAAAGACACATTTGATACCCGAACCTCAGCCGAAATAAAGCTCAGATTTTAAGGGTGCAAACAGCGGGCACATGAAAGTATAAGAGACTATGCTCTAAACCTACAAGAGGCCCTGAGAGCCATTAAGCAGGCAGACCCTGACAGCGTGGGGAATGAAGACAAGCTGTTGACCGAACAATTTATTGAGGGTCTACTGTGCAACGCCCACCGAACCCAGTTGCGGGTAATGGCCTTACAGGACCCTGACATGTACTTTGCACAGTTCAAGGACAGAGCCATCCGGGTGCTCCGAGAACCGGCACCAGGTGGCGCTGTGACCCACAGGTGCCCTGCTATCACTTGTCACCGGGACGCGGCGCCCTTGTCTGCAGGGCCTGTGGGAGCTGATGCTCAGGCTTTGAACAATAACCCGGCTACAGACCTGCACCATCAGGTCCAAGAGCTGACTAAGAGCGTTGCCGCGCTAACCAGAACTGTGCAGTCTTTACAGGTCTCTTCTCCAGAAAAGATCCAGCTGGCATCCAGACCGGAGGACATCCCGTGCCACCGACAGAGGAGGACCCCACCGGCCAGAGGAAGACCCAGCGACAGATACAACGAGGACGGACGACCCATCTGCCGCCGCTGCAATCAACCCGGACACATGGCAAGGTACTGTCATTTAAACGGGCACAACCTGGGGTAGAGGGCCAACCCCCAGGCATAAGTTCATCAGGCCCATCGAACTGGAGTGATAAATACGTAGGGGGACGTCCGATCTTGCCTGTGGTACTGGATGGCATTCCTATGAGTGCCCTACTGGACACCGGGTCACAGGTCACCACCATCCCGTACGTGCTCTTTAAGCGGTACTGGAATGACTCGGACATAACCCGCTACCCAGAAGACGACCTGAGCATCATCGCCAGCAATGGTCAGCCCGTGCCACAGATAGGATTTAAAGAGGTGACCATCAAGGTCGGTAAAGTTGAACTGCCGGCACAAGGACTGATCATCGTGGACATTGACCGTCGCGAGAGTCACCCAAAAATAACCTTAGGTACTAACGTAATCGAAAACTGTCTTGCAGAGGTGATTCTTTTTTTGCAACAGGTTGCCAAGAACGCCAGTTCCAGACAGCAGCCTGTCCTCCAAAAAGAGATCCGGGCACTGATGAAGCGGCAACAAGTGGAACTATCTGGTGGTGAGATAGGTAGCGTGAGAATGTGTGACCCGTTCCCTATTGCCATGCCCCCAAAAAGTGAGATGATGATTTGGTGCCGGGCAGCTATTGGTCTAAGAGGTAGAGACTACCAAGCAATGGTAGAACCCGTCTACTCAGACAGTAGGCCCACCATTTTGACGGCACGGGGGGTGGTCGATGTACGCCATGCGAAGGTGCCCGTCCGCATCATAAATATCGGAGAGAGAGAAGTATACCTGCCCCGGTATGCCACGCTAGCCAAATTGTTCACCATCAACCAGAACTCTGTACAGGCCGTGGAACCCTTGCCTCCATCTCAACCAGAGGAAGGTAACGGCTCTAAGAAACCAATGGAGGACTGGTGTCAGCAACTGCATTTGGGTACTGACTCCACTCCCTCACACCAAAAACAGGGAGTCTATCGGGTGGTTCAAGAGTACGAGAGAGTGTTTAGTAAACACCCGCTGGACTTCGGGCGAGTAAAGGGTGTAGAACATCACATCCTCATGGGGGACCATCCTCCCATAAAGGAGAGATACCGACCCGTACCCCCTGCACACTATCAACACGCCAAGGGGATGTTAAAAGACATGAAGGAGGCTGGGGTAATTAGGGACAGCTGTAGCCCCTGGGCAGCTCCACTAGTCTTAGTAAAAAAGAAAGACAACACCATGAGAATGTGTGTAGACTACAGGAAGGTCAACCGTATCACACACAAAGATGCGTACCCGTTACCAAGGATAGAAGAGTCCTTAGCTGCATTAAAATCTGCTAACTTCTTCTCTAATTTGGATCTCACTAGCGGGTACTGGCAGGTTCCTGTAGCAGAGGCGGACCGGGAGAAGACCACATTCACCACCCCGATGGGACTCAGCGAATTTAACTGTATGCCGTTCGGGCTCTGCAACGCACCAGGAACCTTCCAACGGTTGATGGAATCCTGTCTGGGACACCGGAACTTCGAGACGGTCCTATTATACCTGGACGATGTCATCGTCTATTCCAAGACCTATGAGGACCATCTGGAACACCTGGCCGAAGTGTTTGAAGCTCTGGCAAACTATGGCTTAAAGGTAAAACCCTAAAAGTGTCATCTACTGAAGCCAAAGGTACAGTACCTGGGACACGTGGTGAGTGCTGACGGAGTGGCTCCCGACCCTGACAAGATCACCATGATTAAGGACTGGCCAAGACCATCCAGCATAAAGGAAGTTCGGCAGTTCCTCGGGTTGGTAGGCTACTACCGAAGATTCATTCCCGGTTTTACCAAGAAGGCAGCTCCTATGCAGGACCTCCTGCTAGGCCAGTCCAGGAAGGCCAAAAACCAGAAGCCACCCTTCAAATGGGAAAAGCTGGAAGAGGAGTCCTTCCGCCAGCTGCAGATGGCCCTCATGGGGGATGAAATCCTGGCGTACCCTGATTACAGCCAGCCCTTTATCCTCGACATGGACGCAAGCAACATCGGGCTAGGAGCCGTACTGTCCCAGATCCAGCAGGGGAGAGAACAGGTAATTGCTTACGCCAGCCGAAAACTGCGACCCATGGAAAGAAGCCCTGAGAATTACAGCTCGTTCAAGCTAGAGTTCCTGGCAGTGGTGTGGGCAGTAACCAAACGTTTCAAGCATTACCTTGCCTCTTCCAGGCTCACTGTGTACACGGACAACAACCCGTTGACACACCTGGACACTGCAAGACTGGGTGCCCTGGAGCAGAGATGGTTGGCCCGCCTGTCCAACTATGAGTTCACGATCAAATACCAGGCAGGGCGCTCAAATGCCAACGCGGATGCCCTGTCTAGAATGCCAAACTTACCGGATGGAGGAGAAGATCCAGAGGAACTAGAAGAGGTTGAACTCCCTGCGTTCCACCGTCATGGGATTACCCAGTATTCCCACCGTGTGAGGGGCCAGCGATCCACTACGTTCAACCCCTTACCCCACTACAACTGGGCAGAGACGCAAGACAGTGACCCAGCAGTCCGTCTGGTGAAGGAGATGCTGACCCAGGCTGACGCCCGCCTGGACCCAGACGCTCCGGAAGAGACCAAGCAACTGTGGACGGAAAAAAGCAGACTGTTCCTCTACAAGGAGAAGTTGTGCCGCAGAATGGTCAATTTCCGGACACATGAACTGATCTGGCAGGTTGTGGTACCGAGACGGGACGCAGCTATGGTGCTGGAGGCCTACCACAATGGGGCAGGGCACTTCGGATGGAAGAAGCTGGAGTTCCTGCTGTGTGAACGGTTCTACTGGATAGGCATGAGAGGAGCCATTGAGAGGTGGTGTAGAGACTGTGGCCCGTGCAATCTAAGAAGAAGGGACCGTGCCAGCCAGAGGACTCCCCTGCAGCCCATCATCACCAGGCAGCCGCTGGAACTGGTTGCTCTGGACCATGTTAAACTGGCTCCAAGCAGAAGCGGGTATGTCTACGCCCTAACCATCGTGGATCACTACTCCCGGTTCCTGGTGGTGGTCCCTGTCAAAGACTTGATGGCTCAGACAGCAGCCAGAGCCTTCCAGTTGCACTTCTGCCGCCCACACGGGTACCCGGACCAAGTGCTGACGGACCAAGGACCAGCCTTCGAAGCGGAGGGCTTCCAGGAGTTCTGCAACCTGTATGGCTACAAGAAGATAAGAACAACGCCCTATCACCCACAAACCAATGGACTCTGCGAGAAGATGAACCAGGTGGTGATAGATCTGCTAAAAACATTGCCCCTGGAAGAACGCAGTCTGTGGCCTGAGAAACTGCCCGATCTGGTGTACCTGTATAACCACATCCCGGTAGGTTCCACCAACTGTACCCCGGCTTACCTAATGCGAGCAAGACCTGGTAAGCTGCCTGTTGACCTGGATATGGGAGTCCTGATGCCCGAGGACACCACGCCAGAGGCAGACTGGGATACAGAACGGCAGCAGCAGTACCGGAAAGTACAAGAGAGCGTCGAGCGAAGTCTCTGTCAATCAAGAGAAAGGCAGGAGAGGACTTATAACCAATATGCTCCCACTGTTCCCCTGGTACCTGGAGAGCAGGTCTTGAAAAGAAAAAGGCGGCTCCATAAGTTGGACGACCAGTGGGAAAAGGACCCGTACACCGTACTGCCCTCAAGCCACAATAATCCAAAGGTGTACGTCATCAGCAAGGATGGAGGAGAAACCACAGCCACTGTCTCCAGAGACCACCTGAAGAAGTGCCCCGAGAAGTTGCAAAGCACGGATGAAGATCAGGAAGACCCTCAACCCGTAGAGGAAAAGGAGGAAATGATCAGCACCGTACTCGGAGACTTTCCCCGGTCCTGGACACAAGTAAACAACGCTATCGTGGTGCCCGTCCTCACCTTTCTCCAGCCAGCCCCTCAAGTGCCTACAGAAGACCAGGTAGAGCTGGAAGAGCAGCCGGCCCAGGAGGCAGAAGAATCCACACCAGCAGCACAGGAAGATCAACCCTCTGCTAGTAGTGAGCCTGCCATGCCCCTAGTGAGCCAAAGAGTTCGCAGACAGCTGCCCAGCTTACCTATAACATCCCCTACACCCTGTAGTGCAGAACCAGTTAGTGAGCTCCGTAGGTCCACTAGAGTCACTAAAGGTCAGATGCCCGCTCGCTGGAAAATCTAAATTAATGCACTGTGAATTTATCTGTTTAACTGTTTATGGTTTATGTTTGTTGCCTGTTATTAATTATGTTTCTCAGTTACCCTGCAGATTTCTATGGACTAACAGGTTATGGACACTGAATAACCGGAACTACTTGTAGATAGTTGCACATTGTGCCTCTTGTGAAGACGGCCGCGGAAGAGAAAACCTGTCTGGCGTGGCCTCCTTGCGGCCCAAAGTAGTTAGCTTCAGCCTTGCAGCCACGCCCAAGGCCAACGCAAGGGGTTTGCTTTGGACAGGTCCCCTCCCTCGCTTAAGACTTCACCTTGGGTGATATGGACACCCGGTTATGGAAACGCCGTGACCTCTACAGACTAAAGCTTCTTGTAAATATGTTATCGTATTATTGTTATACCCTGCATTTATGTTTCTTTAAAAATGTGTTTAGTCCCGGAGTACTAAAGTTTACTAGGGGGGAATGTGGCACCCCAGGGGTCTGGTTGCCACAGTAATAGAAATATTATGTCTGAGAACAAGTGGGAGGTTTCTCTGGTCAGGAGCCCTAAGCATGCAACACTGCCCACCCAGACCTGGGAGGGAAGGAATCTGCCCTTATAAACTGGGTCTGGGGCAGGATTAGGTGAGTCAGAGACTGCAGAACAAGCAGAGCAGTCAGAGCCTAGTAAGTGAAGTCCCAGACAGAGACGCAGTCAGGTCTGGAGGACAGCAGACACAGGGAAAGCAAGAACTAGGAGATCTGTAGGAGCAGGAGCGAGTGCCAGAGGCTGGAAGCTAGATAGCTCGCCTTGGCTGAAGACACTAAACCCGGACACGGAGTCCGAGGCTGTGGGGACATCCAGGTCCAGCAGCAGAATCCAACCGGCAGGGGATTCCATGTCCTCTGGCCATAGAAGCCCGGAGGCACGGTCACAAGCAAGGGACCAGCACCGCCATCCAGGAGCGGAGGCTAACAGAAGACCTCAAGTCACCGGCCATACGGGTGAGCACCACACGGTATACTCAGGGACGTGGGCTACTTCTACCCGCACACAACAAGGTAGCCAGGAAAGAGTGCAGATAGACGGGGAGGCCTACAACTCCACCTGGCCAGGGGAAGATCCTGCTAGCTCTCAGACTGACCAGGCCTCTACTGCTAGCCAGTACTCCTGGGAGGGTCTGCTTTATACCATCAGTAAAGACCCTGAACTGCACCACACGTCTCTGTGTTTCATCGCCGCACCAGCACCATTAGTACTGGGACGCTCACACCATCACTCCCATCATCCACACTAGCTGCCCTGAGGCAATACTTCTCCCGTGGGGAGTTATCCCATACTTGGCTGCGCATACAACATCAGCCTCAGCGGTCTGCAGCGCAGCGGCAGTCCCCACTGACCGCAATCCACGGGTGGCGTAGTCGGACATTTGTTATTGCACTGAGACTGCCACTGGTTTGACCGCCCTGGACACGGACCGGGTCACAGCCATGGAAGACTACAACCCCCAGAGATCCGGCTCCGGGTATCCCCTGCACAGCACAGGCCCAGCGGGCGCGTCACAATCACTGATATCAAACGATTCCTGTAACTGTCAATGAGACTTCTGCACCTCTCGACGGGTATTTTGGCCCACTCCTCATGAGCAAACTGCTCCAGTAGTTTCGTGTTTGAAGGTTGCTTTTTCCAGACGGCATGTTTCAGCTCTTTCTAAAGATGCTCACTAGGGTTTAGGTCAGAGCTCATAGAAGGCCACTTCAGAATAGTCCAATGTTTTCCTCTTAGACATTCTTGGGTCTATTTAGCTGTGTTTTGGGTCACTATCCTGTTGCAAGAATCATGACCTGTGACTGAGACCAAGCTTTCTGACACTGGGCAGCACATTTCTCTCTAGAATCCCTTGATCGACTTGAGATTTCATTGTACCCTGCACAGATTCAAGACATCCTGTGCCAGATGCAGCAAAGCAGCCCCAAACATAACAGAGCCTCTGACGCGCCCCTGGGCCTGCTGTGTCGCGCAGCGTCTCGCGCACGGGGGCTTACCCGGAACCGGATCAGATGAGGGTTGTAGTCTCCGAGTGGCGGGGACCCGGTCCGTGCCCAGGGGGTCAGACTCAGTGTGTGGCAGTCTTGATAGATGTTATTTGAGTGTCGACTACGCCACCCGTTGATTTGCAGCTATGGAGCTGCCGCTGCAGGGCAGACCGCTGAGGCCGGTGTAGAATTGTGCAGCGTGATAGTATAACCCCCAACGGGAGGGGTATGGCCTCAGGGCAGCCGACGTGGAAGATGGGGGTAGCAGGAACCACTCAGAGACGGTGCGGTGTAATTCAGGGTCATTACTGGTAACAACGATAGACCCTCCCGGAGTACTTGCTAGCGAACGGGGCCTGGTCAGTCCTTGAGCAGATGGGATCTCCCCTGGCCAGGCGGAGTTGTAGGCCTCCCAAACTGACTGTACTCTTCTGGCTACCTTGCTAGAAGCGGATATAAGTAGCCCACGTCCCTGAGTGTACCGTGTGGTGCTCACCCGTATGGCCGGTGACTCGGGGCCTTCTATTGGCTTCCGCTCCACGATGGCGGTGCTGGTCCCACACGTGTGACCGTGCCTTCGGGTTTCTGGGCCTGAGGACCTGAAATCCCCTGCCGGTCGGCTTCTGCTGCTGGGTAAGAGTTAGTCCCCACAGCCTCGGACGCCGGGTCCGGTAAGAAAGCTTCTCAGTCAGGGCGAACTCTGCAGCTGCCAGCCCCTGACTCGTAGTAGTATTGCTCCCACTGAGCTCCAGCTGTTTCTTCCTATGACTGTCTCTTGTCTCTACTCTCCTTGACTCCTAACCCTGCTTCAGCCCCGGGTTTATATAGGGGAAGTCCTTCCCCTCCCAAGACTGGGCAGGAGGTGTGGCATGCACAGGATCCCTGACCAAAGGACCTCCCACCTGCTCTCAGACATAACATCTCTATCACTGTGGCAACCAGACCCCTGGGGTGTCACATTCCCCCCTAGTGAAATTTAGTACTCCGGGACTAAACATATTTTAGAAAAACATAACAAGATAAAAACAATAATAATACAATAAGAAAAACATATAAAGATGGTTACGGCATGTCCGTAACCGGGTGCAGTCTTTGAAGAAAAGCAAGGTGTCTATTTCACCAAAACAGGGAGACGTAACCAGGTAGGGGTTTGTCCTACCCCGAGTCCTTAACAGTCTTTAGTCCGTCTGGGTTACGCTCCAACTATGTACAAGGATTCCCGGTAAATCCACCAAGGACTCCTACAAATAACTAGAAACACAAAATTATACACAAGCAACAATACACAGGTAAACATAAATAAAACAATTTATACACTTCAAATCCTCCACCGTGCGGGTAACTGGCCTCTAGTGGCCCTAGTGGACCTACGGAGCTGACTGCCTAGCCCTGAACTACAGGGTGTAGGAGCTGTCAAGGGTAAACTGGGCAGCTGTCTACCGGCTCTTTGGCTCACTAGGGATATGGCAGGCTCACTGCAAGCAGAGGGTTGATCCTCCTGGTCTGCGGGTGTGGGGTCTTCTGCCTCCTGGACCGGCTGTTCTTCCAGCTCTACCTGTTGCTCCGTAGGTGCTTGGGATGCTGGTTGGAGGAAGGTGAGTACGGGTACCACAACTGCACCATTGACTTGAGTCCAAGACCGAGGGAAGTCCCCGAGCACAGTACTAACCATATCTTCCCTTTCCTCTACGGGTCGATGGTCTTCTTGTTCCTCTTCAGGGTTCCTCAGTTGTTCGGGACACTTCTTCAGGTGGTCCCAGGATACAATAGCTGTGGTTTCCCCTCCGTCTTTACTGATGGTACAAACCTTCGGGTTCTCGTGGCTTGAGGGCAGTACGGTGTACGGGTCCTTTTCCCACTGGTCGTCCAACTTGTGGAGCCGTCTCTTCCTCTTCAAGACCTGCTCTCCGGGTACCAGGGGAACAGCGGGAGCATACTGGTTGTAAGTTTTCTCTTGTCTTTCCCTAGCCTGACAGAGACTTCGCTCCACGCTCTCCTGTACTCTCCGGTACTGCTGCTGCCTCTCCGTGTCCCAGTCTGTTTCTGGTGAAGTGTCCTCGGGTGTCAGGACTCCCATTTCCAGGTCAACAGGTAACTTACCAGGTCTTGCCCTCATTAGGTAAGCCGGGGTACAGTTGGTGGAACCTACCGGGATGTGGTTGTATAGGTCCACCAGATCGGGCAACTTCTCAGGCCACAGACTGCGTTCTTCCAGGGGCAACGTTTTTAAAAGATCCATTACCACCTGGTTCATTTTCTCACAAAGTCCATTAGTTTGCGGATGGTAGGGTGTCGTCCTTATCTTCCGGCAGCCATACAGATTGCAGAATTCCTGGAAGACCTCCGCTTCAAAGGCAGGTCCCTGGTCCGTCAGCACTTGGTCCGGGTACCCGTGTGGACGGCAAAAGTGCTGCTGGAAGGCTCTAGCTGCTGTTTGAGCCGTTAAGTCCTTGACGGGGACGACAACCAAGAACCGGGAGTAATGATCCACGATGGTTAACGCGTAGACGTAGCCACTTCTGCTTGGGGTCAGTTTTACATGATCGAAGGCTACCAGTTCCAACGGTTGCCGGGTGACGATGGACTGCAGGGGAGTCTTCTGGCTGGCACGGTCCTTCCTTCTCAGGTTGCACGGGCCACAGTCTCTGCACCACTTCTCAATGGTTCCCCTCATGCCTACCCAGTGGAATCGCTCGCGCAGCAGGAACTCCAGCTTCTTCCACCCGAAGTGTCCAGCTCCGTCGTGGTATGCCTCCATCAACATGGCTGCGTCTCTTCGTGGCACCACTACTTGCCAGAGTAGTTTATGCGTCCGGGAGTTAACCATTCTGCGGCACAACTTCCCCTTGTAAAGGAACAGTCGACTCTTCTCTGCCCATAGTTGTTTGGCTTCCTCCGGAGCGTCTGGTTCAAGGCAAGCCTCCGGGCGAGTCAGCATCTCCTTCACTAGTCGGACGGCAGGGTCGCTGTCTTGCGTTTCCGCCCAGTTGTAGTGAGGTAAGGGGTTCAACGTAGCAGCCTGCTTACTCCTTACCCGGTGGGAATACTGGATAGTCCCATGACGGTGGAACGCAGGGAGTTCAACTTCTTCCAGTCCCTCCGGATCTTCTCCTTCGTCCGGCAGGTTGGGCATCCTGGACAGGGCATCCGCGTTGGTATTGGAGCGTCCGGCCCGGTATTTGATTGCGAACTCGTAGTTGGACAGACGGGCCATCCACCTCTGCTCCAGGGCACCGAGTCTTGCCGTGACCAGGTGTGTCAACGGGTTGTTATCCGTGTACACGGTGAACCGGGAAGAAGCGAGGTAATGCTTAAAGCGCTCGGTGACTGCCCATACTACGGCCAGGAACTCTAGCTTAAATGAGCTGTAATTCTCGGGGTTCCTTTCGGTGGGTCGCAGTTTTCGGCTGGCGTAGGCGATTACTCGTTCCTTCCCCTGCTGGATCTGGGACAGTACGGCTCCTAGCCCGATGTTACTGGCGTCGGTGTAGAGGATAAAGGGCTGGCTATAATCCGGGTACGCCAGGATTTCGTCCCCCGTGAGGGCCATCTTCAGCTGGCGGAAGGACTCTTCTTCCAACTCCTCCCATTTGAAGGGCGGCTTCTGGTTCTTGGCCTTCCGGGACTGGCCTATCAGGAGGTCGTGCATAGGTGCTGCCTTTTTGGTGAAACCGGGAATAAACCTTCGGTAGTAGCCTACCAACCCGAGGAACTGCCGCACTTCTTTTACGCTGGAGGGGCTTGGCCATTCCTTAATTGCGGTGATCTTATCAGGGTCGGGAGCCACTCCGTCAGCGCTCACCACGTGTCCCAGGTACTGCAACTTTGGTTTCAAGAGGTGACACTTGGAGGGTTTCACCTTTAGGCCGTAACTGGCCAGAGCTTCGAACACTTCCGCCAGGTGTTTCAGGTGGTCCTCATACGTCTTGGAATATACGATGACATCGTCCAGGTACAACAAGACCGTCTCGAAGATTCTGTGGCCCAGACAACACTCCATTAGTCGTTGGAAGGTTCCTGGTGCGTTGCAGAGTCCGAACGGCATGCAGGTGAACTCGCTAAGTCCCATCGGGGTGGTGAATGCGGTCTTCTCCGCCTCTGCTACAGGAACCTGCCAGTACCCGCTAGTGAGATCCAAGGTAGAGAAGAAGTTAGCAGATCTTAAAGCAGCCAATGACTCCTCTATCCTTGGTAAGGGGTACGCATCCTTGTGTGTGATACGGTTGATTTTCCGGTAATCTACACACATCCTCATGGTGTTGTCTTTTTTTCTGACTAAGACTAGTGGAGCTGCCCAGGGGCTACAGCTATCCCTGATCACCCCAGCCTCCTTCATGTCTCTAAGCATCCCCTTGGCGTGTTGGTAGTGGGCAGGGGGTACGGGTCGATACCTCTCTTTTATAGGAGGATGGTCTCCCGTGGGGATGTGGTGTTACCCCCTTGACTCGCCCGAAGTCTAACGGGTGTTTACTGAACACTCTCTCGTACTCCTGAACCACCCGATAGACTCCTTGTTTCTGGTGTGAGGGAGTGGAGTCAGTACCCAGATGTAGTTGCTGACACCAGTCCTCCATGTTTTTCTTAGAGCCGTTACCTTCCTCCGGGTGAGATGGAGGCAAGGGTTCCACAGATTGTATAGAATTTTGGTTAATGGTATATAATTTGGCTAGCGTGGCATACCGGGGCAGGTACACTTCCCTCTCCCCGATATTTATTATGCGAACAGGCACCCTCCCATGGCGTACATCAACCACCCCCCGTGCTGTCAAAATGGTGGGCCTACTGTCTGAGTAAACTGGTTCTACCATTGCCTGGTAATCCCTACCTCTCAGACCAATAGCTGCCCGGCACCAAATCATCATTTCACTTTTTGGGGGCATGGCAATAGGAAAAGGGTCACACATTCTTACGCTACCAATCTCACCGCCGGAGAGTTCCACCTGTTGCCGTCGCATCAGTGCCCGGATCTCTTTCTGGAGCACCCGCTGCTCGCCAGAGCTGGCGTTCTTGGCAACCTGCTGTAAAAGGAAAATCACCTCTGCAAGACAATTTTCAATTACATTAGTTCCTAGAGTTATTTTTGGGTGACTCTCATGTTTGTCAATATCTACAATGATCAGTCCCTGTGCTGCCAGTTCGACTCTACCGATTTTGATGGTCACTTCTTTAAATCCGATCTGTGGCACGGGCTGGCCATTGCTGGCGATGATACTCAAGTCGTCGTCAGGGTAGCGGGTAATATCCGAGTCATTCCAGTACTGCTTAAAGAGCACGTACAGGATGGTGGTGACCTGCGACCCGGTGACCAGTAGGGCACTCATGGGAATGCCATCCAGTACCACCGGCAAGACTGGACGTCCTCCCACATATCTGTCGCGCCAGTTCGATGGGCCTGGTGATCTTTTTCCTGGGGGTTGGCCCTCTACCCCAGGTTGTGCCCGTTTAAAGAACAGTACCTTGCCATATGTCCGGGTTGATTGCAGCGGCGGCAGATGGGTCGTCCGTCCTCGCTGTATCGGTCACTGGGTCTTCCTCTGGCCGGTGGGGTCCTCCTTGGTCGACGCCACAGGATGTCCTCCGGTCCGGATGCCAGCTGGATCTTCCCTGGGGTGGAAACCTGTAAAGACTGCACAGTTCGGGTTAGCGCAGCAACGCTCTTAGCTAGCTCTTGGACCTGATGGTGTAGGTCTGGAGCCGGGTCATTGTCCAAAGCCTGCGCATCAGCTCCCACAGGCCCTGCCGACAAGGGCGCCGCCTCCTGGTGGTAAGTAATAGCTGGGCGCCTGTGGGTCATAACGCCACCCGGTGCCGGTTCTCGGAGCACCCGGATGGCTCTGTCCTTGAACTGTGCAAAGCCCAGATGGGGATCCTGTAAGGCCATCGCCCGCAACTGGGTTCGGTGGGCATTACAATACAGTCCCTCTATAAATTGTTCAGTCAACAGCCTGTCCTCGTTTCCCACTCCATCAGGGTCGGTCTGCTTAATGGCCCTCAGGGCCTCTTGTAGGTTTAGTGCATAGTCCCTTATACTCTCATGCGCTCGCTGCTTGCACCCGTAGAATCTAAGCTTAATCTCGGCTGAGGTGCGGGTATCAAAGGTATCCTTCAGCCGGGTTAGTATCCCTGCGACAGTCTTCCTCCCAGGTGGCCAGGATTTTACTTCCCTTTTAGCTGCCCCGGTTAGTTGGGCCACCAGGATGCTCACTTTTTGCTCTTCTGTGAGGGGGTACACCTGGAAGAGGCTATCCAGCTTTTCTCTAAAGTCATGCAGGGTATGTGACTCCCCTGAGTACTGGGGTAGCCAAGCTGCTCCCGGGATATAGGGCATGGTGAAGGGCATAACTGCAGCAGCGGTGGCGCTGGCGGGGGTTGAGGCAGTGAAGCTCTCCTCCGTATCCGACATCTTCCTCCCCCCTAGTGGACCGTGGCCTACCTTGCGATGATCCTGTTCCGTAGGCCGCGGCTCCGCAGTAGATCGTCAGGGTTGAGGACCTTCCGTCGCGCTCCGGTGACGTCGGCGTCTGCTGGGCTCCTTCCAGGACCTTACGCAACGTCCGGACGTGAGGCGGGGCTTCAGTTCTCGCGCGCTTTCGGAGTCCACGCCCCTCTTCTTCCCGCGCGGCGTCTCCAAGATGGCGCCGGATGGCGGGAAAACTCCTCGGATGGCGGGAAGAAGGCAGAAGATGGCGCCGGATGGCGGGAAAACTCCTCGGATGGCGGGAAGAAGGCAGAAGATGGCGCCGGATGGCGGGAAAACTCCACGGATGGAGGGAATCTTCACAGATGGCGGGAATCTTCACCACTGGTAAGTTTGAACAGTCTTTGCTTTTCAGGCACGCAGTACCCGGTGGTTGCGGGCACGAAATCCTGCCGACTACGCCAAAGTTGACGCGCCCCTGGGCCTGCTGTGTCGCGCAGCGTCTCGCGCACGGGGGCTTACCCGGAACCGGATCAGATGAGGGTTGTAGTCTCCGAGTGGCGGGGACCCGGTCCGTGCCCAGGGGGTCAGACTCAGTGTGTGGCAGTCTTGATAGATGTTATTTGAGTGTCGACTATGCCACCCGTTGATTTGCAGCTATGGAGCTGCCGCTGCAGGGCAGACCGCTGAGGCCGGTGTAGAATTGTGCAGCGTGATAGTATAACCCCCAACGGGAGGGGTATGGCCTCAGGGCAGCCGACGTGGAAGATGGGGGTAGCAGGAACCACTCAGAGACGGTGCGGTGTAATTCAGGGTCTTTACTGGTAACAACGATAGACCCTCCCGGAGTACTTGCTAGCGAACGGGGCCTGGTCAGTCCTTGAGCAGATGGGATCTCCCCTGGCCAGGCGGAGTTGTAGGCCTCCCAAACTGACTGTACTCTTCTGGCTACCTTGCTAGAAGCGGATATAAGTAGCCCACGTCCCTGAGTGTACCGTGTGGTGCTCACCCGTATGGCCGGTGACTCGGGGCCTTCTATTGGCTTCCGCTCCACGATGGCGGTGCTGGTCCCACACGTGTGACCGTGCCTTCGGGTTTCTGGGCCTGAGGACCTGAAATCCCCTGCCGGTCGGCTTCTGCTGCTGGGTAAGAGTTAGTCCCCACAGCCTCGGACGCCGGGTCCGGTAAGAAAGCTTCTCAGTCAGGGCGAGCTCTGCAGCTGCCAGCCCCTGACTCGTAGTAGTATTGCTCCCACTGAGCTCCAGCTGTTTCTTCCTATGACTGTCTCTTGTCTCTACTCTCCTTGACTCCTAACCCTGCTTCAGCCCCGGGTTTATATAGGGGAAGTCCTTCCCCTCCCAAGACTGGGCAGGAGGTGTGGCATGCACAGGATCCCTGACCAAAGGACCTCCCACCTGCTCTCAGACATAACATCTCTATCACTGTGGCAACCAGACCCCTGGGTGTCACACCTCCTCCATGTTTAACAGTAGGGACAGTGTTCTTTTATTGATATGCTTCAAGGGGTTGTCCACTACTATGGAAAATAGCCCAATGTATTTTTATGATGAACAGAAGCTTCTTTGTAATTACCTTCCTCTGCTGTTTCTGCCTGTGAGCAACGCTATCACTGGCCACTCACAGGCAGCATGTGACCCCCGCTGAGGTCTTGTCAAGTGAGGCGTGACTTAGCGCTGGGATCCCCGCGGTGGCTGCTGGGTTGTGGGCAGGGTTACCCCCGCGTCACACTCTGCATCCACCACTTGCTTTCCCAATGAATGGGGAGAGGGAGAGCACGCGGTGGATGCTGGGTGTGATGCGCGGGGTAACCCCGCCCACAACCCAGCAGCCACCATGGACCGCAGAAGAGGGACCCTCGGCTGCAGCCTGAACTTGTCAGCGCCGACTGCAGCTGGGGGTCACGTGATGCCTGTGAGCAGCCAGTGATAGCGCCGCTCACAGGCAGAAACAGCAGAGTAAGGTATTTACAAAGAAGCTTCTATTCATCATAAAAATACATTGGACTATTTTCAATAGTAGTGGACAATCCCTTTAATTTTTCTGTCCGTGAACATAGACATCTGTCGATGGGACATTCTTCCATTAGTTTTGTGGCTTGTCAACATGTAGTTTGGCAAATTCCAGTCTGGCTTTTTTATGACTTTTTTTTCAACAATGATGTTCTCCTTGGTCGTCACCCATGAAGTCCACTTTGGATCAAACAACGACGAATGGTGCGATCTGACACTGATGTTCCTTAAGCTTGAAGTTCACCTTTAATCTCTTTAGAAGTTATCCAAGGCTCTTTTGTTACCATTCGTATTATCCGTCTCTTTCATTTATCATCAATTTTCCTCCTGCGGCAACGTCCAGGGAGGTTGGCTACAGTCCCATGGATCTTAAATTTCTGAATAATATGTGCAACTGTAGTCACAGGCATATCAAGCTGCTTGGAGATGGTCTTATAACCTTTACCTTTAACATGCTTGTCTATAATTTTCTTTCTAATCTCCTGAGACAACTCTTTCCTTTGCTTCCTTTGGTCCATGTTGAGTGTGTTACACACCATGTCACCAAACAGCACAGTGAGTATCTGTAAACCTATATACAGGCCCACTGGCTGATCATAAGATTGTAGACACCTGTGATGCTAATTAGTGGACACAACTTCATTTAACATGTCCCTTTTGTCACATTATTTTCAGGGGTACTATCATTTCTGTCCAGGCCTAATTCAAACGTTTATTTTTTTTTTTAATTCTGTGGAAGCAGGGTTGAAAAGCAATGACTGACTTTCATTTGCTCATTTTCATAGATTTTTAATTTATTATTACTTTTGTCAGATTAAAGTTATTTCTGAGACCATTGTGGGTTTTTCTTTCATTAAACGAGGGGTACCAACAATTTTGACCACGTGTGTATATAAGGATATGAGCATTTATTGTACAGTTTGTGGCCACCACTAGCTGGTCACTAAATTGTTATTTGTACCTGCTGTGTGCTTGGCTGCATGTCCAGACAATTGGTTTTGGAATACTGGCACTATTCTAATCACCTACTGGTCACTGAGGTGACCTACCTCATCTCTGTTGATATTTGTTATTGGCGTTTTTAGGAGATTTTTATTGAGGTTTTTTAATCAATTCTAATAAAAATATATTTTTAATTAGTCCAATTACTGCTTTTCTTGACTTAAATCTGTTTGGGCATCTACCCCTTGCTTTTTTGACTATATTTTATGCATCATAGATACAGTCATTACATTAGTAGACACATAATTACCGCCCTTGTATTCCAGTTTGCCTTCATATTGTGGCAGCCGTGGATCATAAAAATGAGAACTGACATATACAACTACCTGAGTGCTATAAAATAAAGACACAAGGAGACAGAGCATTAATTTTAAACATTTTATTAAATAAAATGTTTACCCCTACCTAAAGCCAATGATCCAGAAGAAGGCAAAAAACCTGGACACGTTCAGCCAATGTGTGTCACAGGGAAAAAATTCCTTCTTGACCCCGAGAAAAGGCGATCAGTTCAAGAACCCTGGACCAAGGCCATACTACAACTAGCTAACTGATATATAGAGCAATGACTCGTTTCCGGAGAGCAGATCTTCTTTGTCCTGGTAACACGCCTCACCTCTCCTTATCAGATGGGACTCTGAGCTTATAGCTTGACTACCTTGATCTCCTCTGTAAAAATACAGAACACTACCCCCCACAAACACTACACCCCACAAACACTACACCCCACAAACACTAGCCCTTCGGATACAGACATAGGGCAGTTATATCATATCAGGTCCCTTATACAATTAGGTTAGACAGCAGACACCTATGTAATATGATGTCATGATGCACTGATTCCAGAATTAGATCTACATAATCAGTATATAATGACCTCATAAGACAACAAATATTATCTACAGACATATTAAATGATTAACACTAAATAATCCCGTGGCTCTTGTTAGATTCTTCAGTCTTCTTTCCAGGATCCAGATATTCTTCCTGGTAAGAAAAAAAAATAATACAAGACGGATCAGGCAAAGACCCATAGAAAATCGGTCATATATATATATTGTACTTTATGCCCCCTTTTCTTTGTATTTTTAAATTTTGATGTAGATACTTAAAATAGTGCAAAAAGATTTAATTTAAAAAAAATTGTGGAAAATGTATATATATGTAAAATAAAGAGTAAAATAAATAACTATATGTCCCCCAATGTATGTACACCAACCTCTCTCCCATGTGGGGGAATAAGGGTAGATTTTTTTTGCCTCAAAAATCTGAAATTAAAGTGACAGAACCACCACCAGCAATCTGAGCCAGCCACAGATACCACTGGAACTGTCACTGACCAAAGTAGCTTCTGTAGTGTCTCCATCCGAGGTGCCATCTTGTTGTTGACCTCTGTGATAGCCCCAGGGATGTCCCCATGTTTGCTGCATAGAACTCTCAGTGTCCAACATTCCGCTGTGTGACCTCACAAAGAACCTTCATCACCCAAGTCTAGAGATTCTGCCAGCAAAGACTGGAGAAAGCTAGAACCTTACAGCCACAATCTGTAGACTTGGAGGATCGATGTCCATGTTGGCGCTAAGTTCACTAACAAATCCCTGTAAAGTTTCTCATTTACCTGTATCCTCAATCCAGGAACTTCCAATCTCCTCGTCTCATCTCCTGAAATGAGAATCTGTGTCCTCGATCCTGGATCCTCTGCTCTCCTTGTCTTCATCTCTTGAAATGAGAATTTGCCCCCTGAACACCCGTTTATATAGACCCACAGTCATTGTGACATCATGCTGTGAGGTAACAATGGCCTCCTGGATTTGATGATGTCACATATGACCATGAGTGATATCTCCACAGGTATTAATTAATATTTATAACAAGTAGTAATAATATGGCAGATCACATTGGTTAGCATCAAGGCTGGAGGAGCAGGACGAATAAGGAAAAGTTCCCAAAAGTAAAATGCATTTACTGCGACTGCAAAAAATAAATAACTTTATATTACTTCAAATTTAATTAAATTCTAGGCTCTATGACAACACTACACTGTTACCATAGGAACAAAGACCTATAGCCCATAGCAACCAGTCCAATTCCAGCTTTAGTGTATTTAAGGCCTGAAATCAAGAACATTGAGTGTTTTGTTTGCTGGTGATACATCTAGCAATGGACAAATGACAGGTAAGAGCAGGAATCATTGTCTATGAGAGAAACCATTCCCATTGTTACACATTTTCACACATTTTGTAGGTGCAGGAACTATGGACATTCCAGTTTTTGTGAAACAACAACTCCCAGCATTCACAGGATAAATATGAACAAAAGTTCAAGAATTGCTTTTTATTTCTTTCATGACATTCGCCGTGCGGTATAAGCAGGGCCGGCTCCAGGTTTTCGTGGGCCCTGGGCGAAAGAGCCTCAGTGGGCCCCTTTATCACATACCACGATTCATGACGCACAGATGCCACAGAAAAATATATATATAATACAATGCCGAAGATTTCACTTCTTACATTACATGACCGATATCTATTGTAAATTCTACAATAGCTCAGAAACCAGAGAATCGCTCCATACAGGATACTGTCCCCCTTATTACAATCCTACAGGATACTGGCTCCCATATAACACTCCATACAGGATACGGTCCCCATATAACGCTCCATACAGAATACTGGCCCCCATATAACGCTCCATGCAGGATGTGCCACCATATAATGCTCCATGCAGGCTGTGCCCCCACATAATGCTTCATGCAGACTGTTCCTACCACATAATACCTCATGCAAGCTGTTCCCACCACATAATGCCCCACGCAGGCTATTCCCCCCTTATAATACCCCATGCAGGATGTCACCCCTCTTATAATGTCCCATGCAGGATGTCACCCCGCTTATAATGCCCCATTCATTATGTCACCCCCCCTTATAATGCCCCATGCAAGATGTCACCCTCGCTTATAATGCCCCATACATTATGTCACCACCTCCATATAATGCCCTATGCAGGATGTCACTTCCCCAATGTAATGTCCCATGCAGTATGTCACTCCCCCCATATAATGCCCCATGAAGAATGTAACTTACCCCCCTTTGAATGCCCCATACAGGATGTCACCTCTCCCCCCTCTTATAATGCCCCACGCAGGATGTCACACCCCCCTCCCTTATAATGTCCCATGCAGGATGTCACTCGCCCCCCCTTATAATGCCCCATGCAGGATGTCACAGCATCCCCCCTTTTAATTCCCCATGCAGGATGTCACACCCCCCCTTATACTGCCCCATGCAGGATGTCACCCCCCCTTCCTTATAATGCCCCATGCAGGATGTCACACCCCCCTCCCTTATAATGCCCCATGCCTCCATACATTAAAAAAAAATAATCAAATACTCACCTCACTTCTTATCACCTGCTGCCGCTGCTCTGAACTCCAGCGTCGCCGGCGTCTTCCCACTCTGCGCTGTGACGGCTCAGGAAAGAGCGCGGTGAAAAGATGTCACCGCACCCTCTGACCTGAGACATCACAGTGCAGCAGCCGCGAAGAGACTGGAGCGGCTGCGGAGGAACGGGGACAGATAAGTGATGAGCCGCAGGCTGTAGGGGCCCTGAGGCCATGAGCAAGCGCGGGGGGAGCGGGCGCTGACACCGCTCTCCTCCTCTCACAGGTCCCATAGCGCGGCACGGTGCTAGACGGCGAGTGGGCCCCCCCCCCGCCTGCTCAGGGCAGCGGCACTTGCCCGTGTGCGCCAGGTGCTGACGCCAGCCCAGGGTATAAGTGATATGATGACTTTATTCTGTAGGTCAGTTCGATTACAGCGATACCAGATTCATATAAGATTTTTAATGTTTTCCTGCTTTTGCACAATTAAAACATTTATTTTTGGGTACATAATATTTTATTGAACCCTTTTTATTCAGCAGTATGCATAACATAGCGCCATACACTCATCCTACTATTCTGGATCAACATTGGACCAATTTTTTATACGCTAGTATGACTCCAGCCTTAAGTTTCCAAACTGATAGCCCTATAAGAGATCACTTTATTGAGCTCTGTCCAGTTTGCCTTATATACCGTATTTTTTGGACCATAAGACGCACTTTTTTCCCCCAATTTATGGGGGTGCGTCTTATGGTCTGAATATACTGTTTCGTGATGTGGAGGCGGCTGGAGTTGCGGCAACGACGGGGGCTGCAGCAGCTGGGGTGGCGATGGAATTGTGTTACCCAGTAACGAGCGGTGGCAGCAGCATGCTTGTGGGCGCAGCCATGAATTCACTACGTCCACACTAGACATCAGGAGGTGGGCGGTCTCAAGTCCAGATCGCGCGCTGCAATGATGTTACAAAGAGGCAGGGCCGGGGCAACACAGAACAGCACAGCGCGCAGTCATTACCGACCCTGCCTCTTTGTAACGTCACTGCAGCGCTTGATCAGGATGAGAAACCGCCCACCTCCTGATTTCGAGCATGGCCATAGTGAATTCATGGCTGTGCCCACAAATATTCTGCTGCCGCCGCTCATTACTGGGTAAATTCGCTCCATCGCTGCCACAGACCCCTCTGCTGCCACAGCCTCCTCCGCTGCCACAGCCCCCTGCCGCCACAGCCCCCTCCTGCCACTGCCCCTTTCAGCCCCAGACGCCTCCGCTGCCACAGCCCCAGCCCCCTCCTGCCACAGCCCCCTCCGCCGCCACAGCCCCCTCCGCTGCCCCAGCCACCTCCGCTGCCACAGCCCCAGCCGCCTCCGCTGCCCCAGCCCCAGCTGCCTTCACTGCCCCAGCCACAGTCCCCTCCGCCGCTGCAGCCCCAGCTCCCTCCACCTCCGCTGCCACAGCCCCAGCCGCCAGCACTGCCACAGCCCCAGCCACCTCCACTGCCACAGCCCCAGCCGCCTACGTTGCCAAAGCCGCCTACACTGCCACAGCCCCCTCTGCAGCCCTGGCTCCCTCCGGCTCCACTGCTACAGCCCCAGCCGCCTCCCCTGCCGCAGCCCCAGCCACCTCCGCTGCCACAGACCCAGCCCCCTCTGCAGCCCCAACTGCCTCCGCCCGCTGCCACAGCCCCAGCCACCTCAGCTGCCACAGCTCCCTCCGCAGCCCCAGCCACCTCTGCTGCCCCAGCCCCCAGCCAGTGTGACCCCGCTCCTTGCCTATCGTGGGTCCAGAATGAGAGGCAAGCATTATGACGTAGAAGTAAAATATAAAGTAAAGTGAAAAAGCACATGACATAAAACATTGTACTACTCCTGTGGTAAACTATAACTCCCAGCATGCCATAAGAGCTGAAGGACTTGCTGGAAGTTATAGTTCTCCTCAGAGCAACCACATGACAAATATGTGGTGAACTATAACTCCCAGCATGGCAAAAGAGCTGTAGGACATGCTGCGAGTTATAGTGCCCCTCAAAGTCAACCACAATACCTGTGGGATCTTAAAGAGGACATACCATACATGGCTGAATACAGCCAGTACATGATACAAGCAACCAGTGGATCGAGCAGCATACTGGCTGTATGACTTCAGCCACATTTGTTTTTTGGCGTTTCTTCCTGCGTGTGTGTACAGTTAGACCACTCAGTCATTGACAGCAGGAGAGGAGAAGCCAAAGGACGGTATGTTTTCCTCTGCCGCAGCATTTCAGACGGAAGACTGAAACATACCATATCAGCCTTACGTCGTACATCCGGTGTCTGATACATTCTGCCTGATCCACGGGCAGCATGCATCAGCTATCGCAATCCAAAAAAGTTTTTTTTTCTCTATTTTCCACCTCTAAAACCTTGGTGCGTCTTATGGTCCGGTGCGTCTTATAGTCCGAAAAATACGGTGCTTCCTGCTGACATCAACTGATAGACCTGTATGAGAATGTTAGGACAGGTCTGGGCATGTACGTTGGAATATTTCCAATATATAATGCATTAATATTATAAGTGAATAGGCTTTGCATGTATAACTTAAAATATAAACGTGTCAGGCAAATTCGAAGTTCATGTTTGGAATCAGCGCATTCAATTTAGTGTAAATCACAATAAATCAAAATATTTTTCTCTTAGTAGCAAAATCATTGTTGACATGCACTTACTTTTCTAATGTGGTCACTAATCATTAATACAATAACCTTAGCAATCCAGATAATAGATTATCTGCTTGAAGATAGGGTGCCTAAAAGTTTAAAGAAACTCCAGAAGGAGATCAACTTGCCTCATTATCTTTTTACGAATACCTACAACTTAGGCACACATAATGGACCCAGTCAACCACGACAAAGGATGTTAATACACAATCACTTTATCACAGATATGATCATATCTGTGAACCACACACATGGTTTAATTTCTACTAAATATTAACAACTTCGGTGACCTTGCATAGATGAGAACCCTCTGACAGTTAAAGGTTTATTCTCATCTCCAAGATCATAACTCAAAGTGTATTAGGTGTAATAATAATATTAGCAAATTCCTCCAATTATAAATTTAGTATAGTTCTTCTGATTCACTATGTTGCTTACCCCATGCACAGATCATTGCAACATCTTAGGTATCCATGTGTCACGCAAGATGTGGAAAAAACCTACTGCAACACAAAGGCAAGAAGGAAAGGAAGTCCAGATTCTAGGGAAAGGGGGGAAGTGGAGACCTCCTAGGTTGATCTATCATAACCATGTATTCCCTAACCTCCTTGTATTGGCTTTTCACCAATCGCCGCACATGTGCCTTGCCCTGTCTTTCCCTGGCATATGGATAAGGCTAGGGAAGGGAGGAGATGAGCACTAGTTGATCTCAATTAATCACTATAGACAACAGAAGTAGACAAACAGGGGGAAATTACTTAGCTTTAGACGAACTCCAGACAAATTCGCACACGTTCTCAAGCTCCAAACAGCAAAAAGTACTGCTCTTGCTAAAGCCTTCACAAGTTGTAATGAATACACAGCAGATATTTATACAACCAGGCAGGGTGTTAATTAGCGAGAGGAAGGTAGCCGCTGGGTCCTAGAGACAGAGTCTAAGAAAATGTCTGTAAAGCCAAACAGGAGGAGAGCGGACCCTTCCCGCGAGGGCTCACAATCTACAAAGGATAGGTGAGGATACAGTAGATGAGGGTAGAGCTGGTCATGCAGCAGTATGGTGCAAAGAAGGTTACTGCAGGTTGTAGGCTTGTCGGAAGAGGTGGGACTTCAGGTTCCTTTTGAAGGTTTCCAAGGTAGGCAAGAGTCTTTTATGATTGGATAGAGAGTTCCAGAGTAGGAGGGATGCATGGGATAAAGTTTGTGTGCGATTGTGGGAAGAGAAGATAAGAAGTCCTTTTTTTGCGAAGTCCAGTTCTGATGAGAATTTCTTAGTTACCTCTATTTGCTACTTAAGAGCTTCCTTTTTAGGGTGCCAACCACCATGTGAGGTAGGGGACAATATAGAAAAGGGAGAGAGTAGGGAATAATAGACACTTTCCTTCCCAGTTTTTTCCAAATACTGCAGGTTGGTGGTATCACCCTACTAGCTTAGCACATGTAGGGTATCCATGCATGTGTATCTGTATCATTTCTTGACCCTAATGGGAAGCTAAGTGCCTAATCTCATTCTTGATCTAGACCCCCCTGACATAACTAATAAATAATGGTAAAATATCTTTGCCCAATCATTTTCTTGTTCTATACCCCATTAATATATATAACTGTGATGTACCTCTGAGACCATCGGCCTCTTTAGAGTACCACTGTGTGTTTATAAAAATATCAGGGTATATCCCATTTGTTTAGAGTGATCCGTGACCATGTGTCTTCTTGGGGGTTTGAAGGAGCAATAAAAAATATGTGTCCCTTCACGTGGATCTCCATTTTCCAGCTGCAAACCATATAGCAGGGCATGCGTCTGAAGCACACCTGTTTATCCCGCATCACAACATGCCTGAGGAGCAGAATATACAGTCGGTACGGAAAGTATTCAGACCCCTTTAAATATTTCACTTTGTTTCATTGCAGCCATTTTATAAGTTTTAAAAAGTTCATTTTTTTTCTCATTAAAGTACACTCTGTACCCCATCTTGACTGAAAAAAAAAACTGAAATGTAGAAATTTTTACAAATTTATTAAAAAAAACAAAAGCTGAAATATCACATGGTCATAAGTATTCAGACCCTTTGCTCAGACACTCATATTTAAGTCACATGGTGTCCATTTCCTTGTGATCCTCCTTGAGAGGGTTCTACTCCTTGTGCGGTAGCGCTATTCATCTGTTATGTTCTGCTACCAGAGCTAAGGAAAGAGAGGAGATCTGTCCCTACGATAGAACTCAGCTGAATCCCTACGATGTAACAGGGAACCTGATCCTGCGATCAGACCTGCTAAAGTCCTAAGCTAGTCTGTACGGAGACCTATAGATGTGGGGAAGGAATCCCTACAAGTACTAAGGACTGGGAGGAAAATGGGACACCTCCTAACAGAAATAGTAGCAGACAGACGAACAAACAAAATATATAGAACATAGAGGTCCGTAGACCAAGCAAACTAACAGAGTTAGATACAGAGCACAGGCTAGCTAGAATGTAGTTATACAATGAAGTCCAGCAAAGCCAGAAGGGCGGAGCAGGCTTAAATAGGCCAACAAGGTCATGTGACCAGCAAAGGAAAAAACCTAAGAGCAAGGTTCTAACAGTACCCCCCCTTCTAAGAGGATCCTCCGGATCCCCTAGGACCAGGCTTATCAGGAAATCTCCTGTGAAACGCTCTGATAAGTCTGGACGCGGAAACATCATCCGACCTCACCCAAGAGTTATCCTCGGGTCCGAAACCTTTCCAGGCCACAAGATACTGCAAACTACCTCTATACCGTCTAGAGTTAAGGATGCGAGAAATTTCATATTCCCCGTCCTCCACCACCGGAGGAACAGAGGCAGAGGCGTCACAATCCGATACAACCGCTTTTTTCAACAGAGAGACATGAAATACCGGATTAATTCTCCAGGAGGTAGGAACTAGAGATGAGCGTTGTTCTACTCGAACTGTTCGCCAATCTCAAATTCGAGCTGTTTTGGGCGGTGTTCGAGCCGTTCGGCGAACACGAACAATTTGAGAAAAATTCGGCTGTTCGAGGTTATGTTCGATAACTGTTCGTGCACCAAAATCATAACTGGATTTTTTCTCAGTAATGATGAAAATTAATGTTAATACGCAGTTTGAGTGTACAGCGGGGTGGGGGGAGGGGCAGGGGATGGATCTCTGCAGGAACAATGAAGATCTCCATTTTTTTTTCTCTTTCCCGCATTTACAGTGGGGAGGTGCAATCTGTCAGCCTATCAGCAGCGCACACACGGAGCGAAGTGCTTTTTTTCACACAAGCAAGGGCATGTGTCATTGGCAGTGTATGTCACATGTCCTTGCCCTATAAGACCAAGCCATTTTCCCCGTCGCCACCATTTTCTCACTGCTGCAGCTGCGTGTTAGACGGCACCGCTGTTGCTGTGTGCGCTATACCTTGTTAATTTCAAGCCAATTTTCGCACAAATATACAGATAGCTTGGGAGTAGGGAATAGTTGTGATTGCAGTCCTTTTAAGGACTAGGTTACAGCATTTCCTACGACTTTTATCAGGCAGGTCTGTGCTCTTAAATAGATAGGTTGTGGGAGTAAAGACTAATTGTAATTGCAGTCCTTTTCAGGACTAGGTTACATCAGTTCCTATCAGTTTTTGCCAGGCAGGTCTGTGCCAGTGCTGTGCAAGTTTTTTTCACAGCATTTGGCTGAATTTAGCAAAGCTAATCCTTTTTGGCCTATTGCAGAGTGTGTTAGTCAGTGGAGTAGCCTATCTGTGTTGCAAGATATACCACCTGTGTATAGAATACCAATTTTTTTACTGCACCTAGTGAAGTAAAATCTTTTGGGCATAGCATCATTCTATTAGTCCATCTATACTGACCTCCATCAGGTTGCAAACTGAATCTAATTTTTTTCTGCATCTAGCTCTGAAAAGATATTTGGCCTTCTAGCAGTGTGTGGGACTTGTTCTATTAGTCCACCTATACTGACCTCCATCAGGTTGCAAACTGAATATATTTTTTTCTGCATCTACCTCTGAAAAAATATTGGGCTTCTAGCTGTGTGTGGGACTTGTTGTATTAGTCCATCTATACTGACCTCCATCAGGTTGCAAACTGAATATATTTTTTTCTGCATCTACCTCTGAAAAAATATTGGGCTTCTAGCTGTGTGTGGGTCTTGTTCTATTAATCCATCTATACAGACCTCCATCAGGTTGCAAACTGAATATAATTTTTTTCTGCATCTAGCTCTGAAAAAATATTTGGCCTTCTAGCAGTGTGTGGGACTTGTTCTATTAGTCCACCTATACTGACCTCCATCAGGTTGCAAATTCAAAATAATTTTTTGTATGCATCTAGCTCTGAAAAAATATTTGGCCTTCTAGCAGTGTGTGGGACTTTCTCTGTTAGTCCATCTATACTGACCTCCATCAGGTTGCAAATTAAAAATAATTTTTATCTGCATCTACAGTACCTCTGAAAAAATATTTGGGCTTCTAGCTGTGTGTGGGACTTGTTGTATTAGTCCATCTATACTGACCTCCATCAGGTTGCAAACTGAATATATTTTTTTCTGCATCTACCTCTGAAAAAATATTGGGCTTCTAGCTGTGTGTGGGTCTTGTTCTATTAATCCATCTATACAGACCTCCATCAGGTTGCAAACTGAATATAATTTTTTTCTGCATCTAGCTCTGAAAAAATATTTGGCCTTCTAGCAGTGTGTGGGACTTGTTCTATTAGTCCACCTATACTGACCTCCATCAGGTTGCAAACTGAATATATTTTTTTCTGCATCTACCTCTGAAAAAATATTGGGCTTCTAGCTGTGTGTGGGACTTGTTGTATTAGTCCATCTATACTGACCTCCATCAGGTTGCGAATTGAATATAATTTTTTTCTGCATCTAACCCAGCCAATAGTTTTGGCCTAATACCACAGTTTGGCCACTCAGCTCTGCTCGGTTACCATCCATTGTTTTTTTGTGCAAACAACTCCAGAGTTGTGAATTAGTTAACCACCAAAATGAGTGGAAAAAGGCCTGCTGCTGGTGGAAAGGGGAATAGGCGTGTTGGGAAGGGGAAAAAAGGTTGTGTCCGTGGGGTAGGTGTTAAAGCAACAGTAACATCTGCAGAAGAAAGACCATCTTCCAGCCAAACTAAAATGTCTACTTCTTTTAGCGGACAATGTGATAAGATCCCTTTCTTACGGCCACGCCAATCGCTACAAATTCCAGATGAAGCACAAAAACAGCAGGTGCTTCAACGGATATCAAGTGCTCCTTTAAGTGGGCTCTCCTCCACATCAACTTCAATATCACAAATACTCCAGTCCTCAAAGGTGTCACCCCAATCGCACTTGCTTCCTCACAGCTCCCAAATCTCCAGCTGCCCGTCTGAGTATGAGGTAGAACAGATGGTTGAGTCTGCAGAGCTGTTTACTCATACTATAGCCTGGGAATCAGAGGTCGACTCCAGCGCTTCTGTGAATCCAGACGAGGAAATGATCTGCACTGATGCCCAGAATCTTTATGAGTCGGATCCAGGACCAGACGCAGAAGGTTCTGACCATAATGTAGACCCTCATTCCCAAACTGTAACTCCTGTTGGTGGAGACAATGAGGAAGACGATGATAAGACTCAAATACCTGATTGGAGCGACAACTTTAGTTTTTTGTCAGGGCAGGAACAGGTTGGCTCTGAGGACGACGGGTGTGATAACGCACAGGGTGATGATGATGAGGTCGGAGATCCCACTTACTGTCAACCCACAGTCAGCCAAGAGATGAGGTCAGCAGAGGAGGTGGAGGAAGATGCTAGTGACGACGAGGTCAGGTTGCGCCTTCCTGGACAGAGACGTAGTACTGGAAGCACGTCAACAACTGCATCCTCAAACACAACTCTGCCTCTCACCACAAGTCGTGGTGGCTCTTCAGGTCGCATGGGTGCTAAGCCTTGCATAGTCTGGGCATTTTTTCAGATCGATAAAGATGACCCAACTCGTGTTATCTGTAACATTTGTCAGCAAAAGCTAAGTAGAGGCCAAAAAATACATAGTTTGAGTACTTCATGCATGAACCGGCACATGGACATGAAGCATAAGTTGCAGTGGGAAGCTCAGTGTGCTACAATGCGGCCTAGCCGGCCGGGCCAACCACCGTCTGCCATATCTTGTGCATCCGCGGCCTCTTCATCCTCTGTGACTGGGGGGACAGCAGTCACACCTGTTTTGGGGCGCAGACCTGCCACCTCTTTACCCGCAACAGCCAGCGTGATTGGCAGGTCATCATTTTCTTTGGAGGTGGGAACACCAGCTGGTGTTGAGCGCTGTCCGACATCTATAGCACCACCTTTGGATCAAGGCAACCTAACATGTCCGCCTGCATCTTCCTCACAGACCGGCAGTTTGCCGGGGACACCCTTATCAACCCCGTCTAAGCACAATAGCCAGCCCTCGGTCCCTCAGATGTGGACAAGTAAAAGACCATTTCCTCCTAGCCATGAGAAAGCTAAGAGGTTGAATTTCACCATCTGCAAGCTCTTGGCTACAGAAATGCTGCCTTTCCGCCTGGTGGACACAGAGGATTTTCGAGACCTTATGTCCGTCGCAGTGCCCCAGTACCAGATGCCCAGTCGGCACTACTTCTCAAAGAAAGGTGTGCCTGCGCTCCACCAGCATGTCGCACACAACATCACCGCTTCTTTGAGAAACTCTGTGTGTGACAGGGTGCATTTCACCACAGACACTTGGACGAGTAGGCATGGACAGGGGTGTTACATGTCGCTGACTGGGCACTGGGTAACTATGGTGACAGCAGGACAAGGGGCTGCTGTCCAAGTCTTGCCGTCCCCACGAGTTGTGCGTCAATCCTCTTTATGTCAAAGTTCCTCCACTGCTTCTGCCTCCTCAACCTCCTCTCGGTCTTCCACCTGCACCCAAAGCCTGTCTGGTCATGCCACAAGCTTTCTAACTGCGCAGAAGGGATCCTGCACACCTCCTTACTATGCTGGCAGTAGGGCTCAACGTCATCAGGCGGTTTTTACATTGAAATGTCTGGGAAATGTGAGTCACACAGCTGAGGAGTTGTGGTCAGCTCTGGAGAACCAATTTCATGAATGGTTGTCTCCACTGGACCTGAAACCAGGGAAGGCCGTGTGCGACAATGCTGCAAACCTGGGTGCGGCCCTTCGCCGGGGCAATGTCACACACGTGCCTTGTATGGCTCACGTGTTGAACCTGGTTGTCCAGCAATTTTTAGCCCACTATCCCAGACTAGATGGCCTTCTGCAGAGGGCACGGTCGCTGTGTGCTCACTTCCGCCGTTCGCATCCCGCAGCTCAGCGACTTACATCTCTACAGAAGTCGTTGGGCCTGCCACTTCACCGGCTAAAATGCGATGTTCCTACCCGGTGGAATTCAACTCTGCACATGTTGCAGCGACTGTGGCAGCACCGACAAGCCCTGGTGCAATACGTTCTGACGTATAGCCTGGGCCAACGAGATTCAGAGGTGGGGCAAATCACGCTGGAGGAGTGGTCTCAGATCAGGGACCTATGCACCCTTCTGCACAGTTTTGAAATGGCGACGAAGATGTTTAGTGCTGACGATGCCATTATCAGCATGACTATTCCGGTGATTTACATGCTGGAGCACATGTTAAACAGAATTCGGAGTCAGGTGGTGGCACAAGAGGAGGTGGAGGAAGTAGAGGAGGAGGAGTTGTATGCGGAAGGGCTAACATCTGCAAGGTCCAGACGGTCGGCAGCACCAAGGCGGCAGGCATGTGAGGGTGGGGGAGATGGTTTTACCAGGGCGCATGGTGGCAGCCAAACTAGTGAGGAAGGTGCAGGAGCCCAGGAAGAAGTGGAGGACGAACTGATGGAAGACTCATCAGATGAGGGAGACCTTGATCACATTTCTGTTGTGCGAGGTTGGGGGGAGAGGACAGAGGAAGGAAGCATGATTGTTACCTCGCCACCAACACAACAGGGACTTGGTGCTCCTGGATGCGCAACACACATGAGTGCCTTCTTGCTGCACTACCTGCAACATGACCCTCGAATTGTGAGAATTAGAAATAATCCTGACTACTGGGTTGCCACACTGTTAGATCCCCGGTACAAAAGTAAATTTGCAGAAATTATTCCTGCCATAGAAAGGGATGCACGCATGCAGGAGTATCAGCAGAGACTGTTGCAGAATCTTACATGTGCTTTTCCACAAAATACCAGTGGTGCACGTAGTGAATTTCACAGTTCCAACTTGCCAACCGTGGGACCGTCAAGTGTTCAGCACTCAAACCGTAACAGAACCACAGTATCTGCTGGTAACATCAATTTTGCGGAATCATTTCACCACTTTTTTAGCCCATCCTTTGCAAGGCCACAGGAGACAAGAAGTCTGACACATAGTCAACGCCTAGAGACGATGGTACAGGAGTATCTCCAAGTAAACATTGAAGCCACGACTGTGTCACTGGACCCTTGCTCTTTTTGGGCTTCCAATCTGGATAAATGGCCGGAGCTAGCCACTTACGCCTTGGAGATCTTGTCATGCCCCGCAGCCAGCGTTCTGTCTGAACGTGTGTTCAGCGCTGCTGGTGGTGTGCTGACAGATAAGCGCACGCGGCTCTCCACTGATAATGTAGACAGACTCACGTTCATAAAGATGAACAAATCATGGATCCGAAACGACTTTTCTACCCCTGTGTCATCCTGGGGAGAGTAAAAGCTTGATGATTGGTTAAAATCACCCTACCAACCGTTTTAAGCTTTCAAATTACTAATCATGTTTATCTGTATCTTGACTGGAAAATAATTTGGGCTTTGTAGCAGTGTGCAGCACTGATCCTATTAGGCCATCTATACTAAAGCTTCACCAGATTTAAAATTAAAAATAATTTTTAGCTGCATCTAGCCCGGAAAATAATTTTGGGGCTCCGAGATGCGCAAGACACATAAGTGCCTTCTTGCTGCACTACCTGCAGCATGACCCTCATATTGTCAGAATTCGAAGTAATCATGACTACTGGGTTGCCACACTCTTAGATCCCCCAAACTTTTCGATCAACCTTTTCATTTTAATAAAGACCAAAAAAATGGTCATTTTTGAAATTATAAGCATTAGCAGGTTGTTAGAAACTGAAATCAAACAGTTTTCAACTCAAAACTTTATTCTAGGTGATGTTACATTTTCACATAGGACCCCTTGTTCGAAAGGAGCTTCTGAACTCTCTCGTCCATTGAATTTGTCAGGTTTTGGATGGTTTCTGCTTCAATTGTTTTGCATGAGGACAGAATACCCTCCCAGAGCTGTTGCTTAGATGTGAACTGCCTCCTGCCATCATAGACACTCCTTTTAATGATGCTCCAAAGGTTCTGAATGGGGTAGAGGTCAGGGGAGCATGGGGGTCACACCATAAGTTTGTCCCCTTTTATGCCCATATCAGCCAGAGATGCAGATGTTTTATGTGCAGCATGAGATGGTGCATTATCATGCATAAAAATGATCTTGCTGTGAAATACACGGTTCTTCTTCTTGAACCATGGCAGGAAGTGCTGTTTGAGAAAATCCACATGCATTATGGAGTTCATCTTTAGCGCCTTCAGGGATCCTAAAGGGGCCGACAATCTCTCTCCCCATGATTCCAGCCCAAAACATTACTCCACCTCCTCCTTGTTGGCGCTGTAGCCGTGTTTGCGTGGGGTGTCCATCAACCAGCCATCCTCCACTCCATCCATCTGGACCATCGAGCGCTGCACGGCACTCATCCGTGAACAAAACTGTTTTGAAATCAGTCTTCATGTAATGTTTGGCCCACTGGAGCCGTTTCTGCTTGTGTGAAGTGGATAGTGGAGGTCGACAGGATGGCGTATGCACAGCTGTAAACCTCTGAAGGACCCTGCATCTTGTTGTTCGGGGGACGTTGGAGGCACAAGCAGCTTCAAAAACTTGTCTGCTGCTATGACAAGGCTTTTTTGCCGCTGCTCTTTCAACCTGACGTAATTGCCTGTAGGAAAGAGTCCTCAATTTGCCCTTATCAGCACGCACACGTGTGTACTGTGAATCAGATACATACTTCTTGATTGCCAAGACACTTCATCCTGATCATCGCACAATGTTGATTGTAGTCATGCCTTGACCTAAACACTCCACAATTTGTTGCTTCTCAGCAGCCGACACATCCTTTTTCTTTCCCATTTTGGCAGAAAATGTAGGCTGCTTAATAATGTGAGAGAGCCTTCTTAAGTAGTCTTGCCTTTCATTGGACACACCTGCCAAACTAATTAGCACAGGTGTCTGCAATTGCTTACAGTGATATAAAGAGCCCTGACACACATCACCATCAATGAGTTTAACTGACAAACAAACAAATTCTTCCCTTATCACTCCTAAACACTTTTTGCATAATAATTTGGAACGCAGTGTACATGTGCTTTTCCACAAAACACCAGCGGTTCACGTAGTGAATCTTACAGTTCTAACTTGCCAACCGTGGTCTGTATGGAGTTGTTCAATAAAGGGCCCAAAATTAAGATAACATAGATGGGAGAGGTCTCTATGAATAGAAATTCCTAAGTATTTGATACCCTGTGAGGGACAGGCAAAGGGAAAGTTGGACTGGATGGAATCCTATATGGATTTGGGGAGGGAGACATCGAGGGCCTCAGACTTCGCTGCATTGATTTTAAAATTTGACCATGTAACAAAGTGATCTATTTCAGCCATAACAGCAGGGATGGATATATGTGATTGAGTGATATATACTAGGACATCATCAGCAAATAGAGAGCACTTGTACTCGGTGCCTCCCACCTCAATCCACCCAATATTGGGGTTATGGCGAATTGATGAGAGCAGGTGCTCCGTCACTAGGATGTATAAGAGAGGGGACAGAGGACATCACTGCCTTGTCCCATTGGTGATTGTGAAAGGTGATGAAAATGTTCTGACGCACCCCCTGGGCCTTGGGACACCCGGAGCCGGACCCTTTTTGGTGGATGCTGGTGGTTGTAGTTTTCGTGGCGGCGACCCGGTTCCGTGGCTCAGGGCGGTCAAACCAGTGGCGGAACTATTTATGTGGTTTTCATGTTTAAATGTCCGACTACGCCACCCGTGGATTGCGGTCAGAGTGAACCGCCGCTACAGGGCAGACCGCTGAGGCTGGTGTTGTGGGTGCAGCAGAGCGTAGCATAACTCCCCACGGGAGGAGTATAGCCTCAGGGCAGTGTATGCGGAGGATGGGGGTGATGGTGCAGGGCAGCAGCAGTAACGACACGGAGTCAGTGATGCAGTTCAGGGCCTTTACTCACAGTTCTTATTATCCAGACCACGTCTGCAGGTAACGGCTGCCCACGTCGTACTGTGCTCACCAGGTGAGGGGCTCAGACAACTCCCAGATAACCTTGGAGCACTTCACAGGACCCCCTTTGTGTGTCCTTTGTCTGGCCTTTCTTACCAACACTTCTGTCCGGCTGCCTCGGGCCTCCTCTTGGTAAACTTGGCGCCAGTTTCCCTGACCCTATGTGGTGCCTTCCTAGCGGGTGTAGCGAGGGGCTGCGCCACATAAAATGTCAGAGCCTCCGGTTTCTAGCTGAGGGTCGTTTCCTGCCTCCACTAGTTCGGGGACCGGTCTCCCCCTTTGGCCTGACCCCTCCACGCAGGTGGATTCGGGCGTGCGGTGGCGACTCGCCCGTCCGCACCCCTGGGATCCCTTCATTCCTCGTTCCTGGAGCCTTCTCCGCTCCTCTTCCTTCCTTCTCCCTCTTCCAGGCCTGGGCCTCTGTTACTAGGCCCGCCTCCGGAGCAGAGCTCATGCAGAGCCCCTGCTCCCTGCCACTTCTGCTCAGATTTCTCTGCACTGAACTAAGATGGTGCCCACCTTTTATACTCCCTTCTCAATGCACCCAGGAACTGCTTCCTCCCTGCTCCTGCACTACCGGGTTCCCCTTCCTCAGTGTTCCCTCCCCCCACTCCAGCCAGGGACAGGGACTGTCGTGCCCATCTCAGGGGCATATTGGTCGCCCTGCCCCACGGCAATGTGGTGTAATGCATGCAGGTGTCGGGTCCTGATCCACACTCCATCCTTACCTGAGAGTGAGATATCACACCTCTGGGTGAGGTGCAATACGTCTGTAGCAACCGAGCCCTCAGGGTGCTACAGTTCCATTTATCTTCAGCCTACGTGACGTATTGTGATACAGGGCCGTGATTTTGGCTATAAAAGGGTCCCCTAGACCCCTACCCCAAGCTTTTTAAGAGAATCATATATGGCGTGCCAGGAGACTCTATGGAATGCTTTCTCAGCATCCAACGAGAGTATCTAATTACAAATTTTTAACTGCATCTAGCCCAGGAAATACTTTGTGCCTAGTAGCAGTGTCTGCTAGTCAGCGGATTATCCCGGCTGTTAAGCAAGCTACACCACCTGTAGTTTGGACACTTAATTTTTTCAAAGGAAATGCTTCGGGACCATGGGATACTCAGTGAAGAGCATCAGGAGGCACCCCAAGGCATAGGGGCTGGGACTGGCAGTAGGATGCCTTGCGGTGGACAGCCGAGCTCGATCCTTATAAAAGCTTTTTAACTGCAGCAGCTTTAGTGGACGCTACTGGAGCTGGAATTACGCGGCTGCTGGCATGAGACTTGCCCTCCAATAGATCCTTGTAAATGGATTTAAAGTGTATTCATTCAAATTAGAGAGACAATTTAAATTAAAAATCTTAGAGCTGCCTCCACCACAGGGGGGCTCGCTCGACCCACCAGCGGACAGGCACCAGTATTGGGAGAGGGGGGCTAGCCGTCAGGGTTCACCGCGGCTCTGGCACAAACCCGGCGACACGGAGGTGGCACGGACAGGAGCGGACTGAACGTGTCGGCTTCTCACTTTTTGGATTTTAGAAGGGCATGACATGCCTATATCTGTGTCTCCCCCTCCTTTTACTCCTCCACCTCTTTTCTTTTCGCATGACTATATGTACTTGTCACTTTTCCATGTGTTAGTTGTGTCTTCTGAGCAGTTTGTCAGCTTTTGGACACCTTTGAAGGTGTTTTCTATGTGTTTCTATGTGTTTTTGTTTGCCTGCCATTGGTTTTAACGGTGTTCGAAGGTGTTCGACGAACAGTTCGACGAACAGTTCGGTAAACACACGGGTGTTCGACGAACCGAACCGAACTCGAGCACTACGGGGGTGGCTCAACACTACTCTTGAAGCTCATCAAGAGAATGCCAAGAGTGTGCAAAGCAGTCATCAAAGCAAGTGTGAGGTCTTATTTTGCAGGATGAGCTGTACTTATAAATGACACCATTCATTTACCACATAGTACTAGAAAACGGGAAAAAAATTCCAAGTGCAGTAAAAGTACGAAAAACAAAAGCCTGACATTGTTTTTCTGGGAACGGTTTTAATGGCGTACATTGTGTGGTAAAAACGACCTGGTAATAGGATCCTACTCCGCAGTGTGATTACAGCAAGACCAAACTTCTCCATTAGTTTTGGCAAAAGAAAAAAACTTTTTTTGATTGTGTCACCATTTTTCCTGAGACCCATAACATATTCATTTTTCAGGTTGATGGAGCTGTGTGGGGGCTTATTTTTTGAAGGGCAAGAGGACTTTATTGATAACATTTTGGGACTATTAGAAAATAGTTACTTATCTGGTGGGGACCACCTATGTGAATATTGTCCAGTTCTAATCGGACTCTATTTAACTTAACATTTTGAGACACATATGACATGGTCATCGCTTCTTACAGGATTTTCTGCAGTATTGTGGCGAACGAAAAAATGCAATTTTGGCTTTTTGAATTTTTCCCTGTCTTTACTGATCAGGTTTTTTTTTTATAGATTGTATTCCTCTGGAATAGATCATACCACAAATGTGTATATTTTTATTATCTTTATTTTTAGTGGGAGGTGAGTTGAACGTGTGGGGTTTTAATATATATATATATATATAGGTTCTTCAAAGTAGCCACCTTTTGCTTTGATGACTGCTTTGCACACTCTTGGCATTCTCTTGATGAGCTTCAAGAGGTAGTCACCGGAAATGGTTTTCACTTCACAGGTGTGCCCTGTCAGGTTTAATAAGTGGGATTTCTTGCCTTATAAATGGGGTTGGGACCATCAGTTGTGTTGTGCAGAAGTCTGGTGGATACACAGCTGATAGTCCTACTGAATAGACTGTTAGAATTTGTATTATGGCAAGAAAAAATCAGCTAAGTAAAGAAAAACGAGTGGCCATCATTACTCTAAGAACTGAAGGTCAGTCAGTCCGAAAAATTGGGAAAACTTTGAAAGTGTCCTCAAGTGCAGTTGCAAAAACCATCAAGCGCTACAAAGAAACTCGCTCATATGAGGACCGCCCCAGGAAAAGGAAGACCAAGAGTCACATCTGCTTCTGAGGATGAGTTATCCGAGTCACCAGCCTCAGAAATCGCAGGTTAACAGCAGCTCAGATTAGAGACCAGGTCAATGCCACAGCAGACACATCTCTACAACAACTGTTGAGAGGAGACTTTGTGCAGCAGGCCTTCATGGTAAAATAGCTGCTAGGAAACCACTGCTAAGGACAGGCAACAAGCAGAAGAGACTTGTTTGGGCTAAAGAACACAAGGAATGGACATTAGACCAGTGGAAATCTGTGCTTTGGTCTGATGAGTCCAAATTTGAGATCTTTGGTTCCAACCACCGTGTCTTTGTGCGACGCAGAAAAGGTGAACGGATGGACTCTACATGCCTGGTTCCCACCGTGAAGCATGGAGGAGGAGGTGTGATGGTGTGGGGGTGCTTTGCTGGTGACACTGTTCGGGATTTATTCAAAATTGAAGGCATACTGAACCAGCATGGCTACCACAGCATCTTGCAGCGGCATGCTATTCCATCCGGTTTGCGTTTAGTTGGACCATCATTTATTTTTCAACAGGACAATGACCCCAAACACACCTCCTGGCTGTGTAAGGGCTATTTGACCAAGAAAGAGAGTGATGGGGTGCTACGCCAGATGACCTTGCCTCAACAGTCACCAGACCTGAACCCAAGATGTTTTGGGGTGAGCTGGACCGCAGAATGAAGGCAAAAGGGCCAACAAGTGCTAAGCATCTCTGGGAACTCCTTCAAGATTGTTGGAAGACCATTTCCGGTAACTTCCTCTTGAAGCTCATCAAGAGAATGCCAAGAGTGTGCAAACCAGTCATCAAAGCAAAAGGTGGCTACTTTGAAGAACCTAGAATATAAGACACTAGATGGTGGCCCGATTCTAACGCTTCGGGTATTCTAGAATATGTATGCGGCCGACCGGGCGTAATTAGCAGAGCGGTGTTTAAATTTGGCGCAATAATCGCTGATTGGTCGCAGCCGGCAACCGCGACCAATCAGCAAAGCGGTGTTTAAATTTGGCGGCAATATCGGTGATTGGTCGCGGGCGGCGGCCGGGACCAATCTGCGAACCGTGTTAGTGAGGACTGGAGAGCGTGTTTAAATTTGGCGCCAAAAATCGCTGATTAGTCGCGACCAGTCAGCAGAGCGGTGTTTAAATTTGGCGCCAATCTCGCTGATTGGTCGCGGTCGCCCGGTGGCCGCGACCAATCAGCAGAGCGGCGTTTAAATTTTCCTTCCATATCGCTGATTGGTCGCGGGCGTTGACCGTGACCAATCAGCATCATATTAGTGAGGACCGGGGAGCCGCGCTGCTTGTGCGGCTACTTCCGCTGCGAGAAGCCGGGAGATGAGCGACTGCTCGCAGCAGAAGCATCCCAACCGGCGGCGCCGCTCCCCGGTCCTCCGTTCAGCTAGCGGCCGGGAGATGAGCGCCTCGCGCCAGTCATCTCCCTGCTGCATCGCCGCTGACCTCCGTGCGGCAGATGAGCCGCTAACGGCCGCCATCTTTTTCTCAAATCCCGCGTCGCTGATTGGCAGCGGCCGGACCAATCAGCGACGCGGGATTTCCTGGACAGACAGACAGACGGACGGGATAAGACGATTATATATATATAGATATAGATATTTTCAGTTGTTTCACATTTTTTTGTTACGTATATAAATCTACATGTGTTAATTCATAGTTTTGATGCCTTCAGTGTGAATGTACAATTTTCATAGTTATGAAAATACAGAAAAATCTTTAAATGAGAAGGTGTGTCCAAACTTTTGGTCTGTACTGTGTGTGTGTATATATATATATATACACAAACACACAGTACAGACCAAAAGTTTGCACACACCTTCTCATTTAAAGATTTTTCTGTATTTTCATGACTATGAAAATTGGAAATTCACACTGAAGGCATCAAAACTATGAATTAACACATGTGGAATTATATACTTGACAAAAGTGTGAAACAGCTGAAAATATGTCTTATATTCTAGGTTCTTCAAAATAGCCACCTTTTGCTTTAATGACTGCTTTGCACACTCTTGGCATTCTCTTGATGAGCTTCAAGAGATAGTCTTCCAACAATCTTGAAGGAGTTCCCAGAGATGCTTAGCACTTGTTGGCCCTTTTGCCTTCACTCTGCGGTCCAGCTCACCCCAAACCATCTCGATTGGGTTCAGGTTTGGTGACTGTGGAGGCCAGGTCATCTGGCGTAGCACCCCATAGCCCTTACACAGCCTGGAGGTGTGTTTGGGGTCATTGTCCTGTTGAAAAATAAATGATGGTCCAAGTAAACACAAACAGGATGGAATAGCATGCCGCTGCAAGATGCTGTGGTAGCCATGCTGGCTTAGTATGCCTTCAATTTTGTAAAAATCCCCAACAGTGTCACCAGCAAAGCATGCCCACACCATCACACCTCCTCCTCCATGCTTCACGTTGGGAACCAGGCATGTAGAGTCCATCCGTTCACCTTTTCTGCGTCGCACAAAGACACGGTGGTTGGAACCAAAGATCTCAAATTTGGACTCATCAGACCAAAGTACAGATTTCCACTGGTCTAATGTCCATTCCTTGTGTTCTTTAACCCAAACAAGTCTCTTCTGCTTGTTGCCTGTCCTTAGCAGTGGTTTCCTAGCAGCTATTACACCATGAAGGCCTGCTGCACAAAGTCTCCTCTTAACAGTTGTTGTAGAGATGTGTCTGCTGTGGCATTGACCTGGTCTCTAATCTGAGCTGCTGTTAACCAGCGATTTCTGAGGCTGGTGACTCGGATAAACTTATCCTCAGAAGCAGAGGTGACTCTTGGTCTTCCTTTCCTGGGGCGGTCCTCATGTTAGCCAGTTTCTTTGTAGCGCTTGATGGTTTTTGCAACTGCACTTGGGGACACTTTGAAAGTTTTCCCAATTTTTCGCACTGACTGACCTTCATTTCTTAAAGTAATGATGGCCACTCGTTTTTCTTTACTTAGAATTTGTATTATGGTAAGAAAAAAGCAGCTAACAGTCTATTCAGTAGGACTATCAGCTGTGTATCCACCAGACTTCTGCACAACACAACTGATGGTCACAACCCCATTTATAAGGCAAGAAATCCCACTTATTAAACCTGACAGGGCACACCTGTGAAGTGAAAACCATTTCCGGTGACTACCTCTTGAAGCTCATCAAGAGAATGCCAAGAGTGTGCAAAGCAGTCATCAAAGCAAAAGGTGGCTACGTTGAAGATATATTGATGATATTTTCAGTTGTTTCACACTTTTTTGTTAAGTATATAATTCCACATGTGTTAATTCATAGTTTTGATGCCTTCAGTGTGAATGTACAATTTTCATAGTCATGAAAATACAGAAAAATCGTTAAATGAGAAGGTGTGTTCAAACTTTTGGTCTGTACAGCATATATATATATATATATATATATATATATATATATATATAAAAATATATTCCTGCTCAAATAACACATCCTAGATCGGAAAAACACACTACAGGCTGATCCAACTTTGATGTAATGTCCTTTAAACAATTCAAAATGAGGCTCAGTATTGTGTGTGGCCTCCACGTGCCTGTATGACCTCCCTACAAAGCCTGGGCATGCTCCTGATGAGATTACGGATGGTCTCCTGTGGGATCTCCTCCCAGACCTTGACTAAAGCATCCGCCAACTCCTGGACAGTCTGTGGTGCAATGTGACGTTGGTGGATGGAGCGAGACATGATGTCCCAGATGTGCTCAATCGGATTCAGCTCTGGGGAACAGGCGGGCCAGTCCATAGCTTCAATGCCTTCATCGTGCAGGAACTGCTGACACACTCCAGCAAGAAATGCCACCCCACACCATTACTGACCCACTGCCAAATCTGTGAAGAGCACAGGGAGCCAGTGGCGACTTTGCCAATCCTGGTGTTCTGTGGCAAATGCCAAGCATCCTGCATGATGTTGGGCTGTGAGCACAACCCCCATCTGTGGATGTCGGGCCCTCATACCACCCTCATGGAGTCGGTTTCTAACCGTTTGTGCAGACACATGCACATTTGTGGCTGGCTGGAGGTCATTTTGCAGGGCTCTGGCAGTGCTCCTCCTGTTCCTCCTTACACAAAGGCGGAGGTAGCGGTCCTGCTGCTGGGTTGTTGCCCTCCTACGGCCCCCTCCACATCGCCTGGTAGCGTCTCCAGCCTCTGGACACTACACTGACAGAGACAGCAAACCTTCTTGCCACAGCTCTCATTGATGTGCCATCCTGGATGAGCTGCACTACCTGAGCATCTTCTGTGGGTTGTAGAGTCCGTCTCATGCTACCACGAGTGTGAAAGCACAACCAACATTCAAAAGTGACAAAAACATCAGCCAGAAAGCACTGGTACTGAGATATGGTCTGTGGTCCCCACCTGCAGAACCACTCCTTTATTGAGGGTGTCTTGATAATTGCCAATAATTGCCATCTATTGTCTATTCCATTTGCATAACAGCATGTGAAATTGATTGTCAATCAGTGTCGCTTCCTAAGTGGACAGTTTGATTTCACAGAAGTTTGATTTACTTGGAGTTTTATTCTGTTGTCTAAGTGTTCCCTTTATTTTTTTGAGCAGTATATATCTATTTATTCTAAAAAAATTACTGCAGCGTTCATGCTATTTATTACGACTCAGTTAACTTTGTGACTAACTATACAGCATCAAAAATACCAAAAAGCTTAAATCTCCAATGGAAACCGATAGCATCAGTGAGAACACGGCCTAAGCGTAATCTATAGGGAGAGGAGGTCATTATTCACTCCAGTTTCCTGTGGCCCCTCTGGCGTAGAGGTTGCTGCACGGTAGACTGCATTATGTGTTAAAGAGGAAAAACACTTTTACTTAGCGGGATGGGGGTCAATAGTGGCACTCTGTCAGTTGAGGATTGCTCCCAATATCTGGTTGTGTTTCCTGAGAAGAGGCCAGAAGAGGTCAGAAGAGGACAGAAGAGGACTTACTGCACCTTAAGATCCCTAGGGGGAAAGGGATGGCCAAAGGCCAGAAAAGACAACAATTGACCCTACAGCAAAAAGGAAGAAGCAGAACCAGACCAACATCCGCCATTACATCAACTGTTATTTGAGAGGAAAGAGGAACATCATGGGGACCTCTCTGCCAATAACATCATACGGCAATACCGGCTGGTAAGTATAAATCCACCAAAGTAATAATAGCAGGAAAGTAGTAATACTGTAGGTATAGGGCAGTATTAATAGTGATAGGAAAGAGGAATAATACTGTAATAAGATAGCACAATGTTAATAACCATATCAAATAGTTAGATTTATAAAAACAAATTAAAATAACTCCAGTAGTACAATAATTAGTGTAATATTATATAACTTGTAATAACATTATTAGGTTTGATCTGGGGTCCTAGGACTGATCGCCTTTTCCCGGGGTCAAGAAGGAATTTTTCCACTGTGACACAAATTGGCTGAAGGTGTCCTGGGGTTTTTGCCTTCTTCTGGATCAACAGCTTAGGCATAGGGATTTTAGTAATACCATTATCAGAATCACAAGAATAATAAAAAAAAAATTGAATTTAAATTTCTTTAATTAGTTTTATAAGTTACAATTAATTGCATTAATGCAATAATAATAAATAGTAAAAATGGTGGTAATAATAATAATACAAAAAACTATTCCCAGTTACTAAGTTAGTGTAGTGTTAGTGTAGGGACCCATCTGAAGAGGTCGCCTTGATGTTGGCAGATGGGCTCGCACAATTTGCTCAAAATGTGCGCTAAGAACCTCATATTTCTATTTACAGGAGATCTAGCAATAATACCATTCAGGAGATAGATATCTGTGTACACACATTTTGTTATATACTTTTGTGCAGCACACCGTGCAGGTATACAGGTACAAGGCGATAGTGTTACAGTGATAATATAACTCAGTCTTAAGGATAAAATGCTGATAACTACAGATCCTGGAAACACATTCGAAACTAGACCTTGTAAGTAACTGGTTCCCAGCTAGTGGTGAATATGTATAGGGCAGTCCGGTACCAAGACCTGCTCTATAGGACACATTATCATCAGGCAGGTCGTGTCAGGGCTCTTCCAAGATCTTAGTAACAAAGAACTCAGATACATAATGTCTGGAAACACATCAACACCCATAAGCGAGAGTGTGCCACAACAGCAGCATAACTCCAAAATACATGTGAAACAGGAGACAAATGGAGCTTTTTAAATGCAAATAGAAAAATTCTTTATTAAATACATATTTGTATTTTAATGTACTTTACATGACTTTTTACAATCAAGTGTGGTTAGAGGAGAACAGACACTCTGATGAGTAACCAGCCAAGGGTAGTGAGGGTATAGATATATTAAAGTGCAAAATTGTATAAAAGTTCATAAACGCACAAGTCCACATATAGAGCAAACTGGCACAGGAAGAACCTTTTAAATATATGTAACCTGTAGAGAGGGGCAGACAATGCTGCTAAATGCCTCACGAATGGCCAGAGCCAAGCAGCAAAAACTAGTAACCCTCATAAGGTAGAGTGCCAAGGATGTCACTGAAATTGGACTTATGGTAAGTCACTTACCCAGAGGCTGGAGACCCCCCCCAATGGGATGGAAAAGGTGCCGTTGCAGCTTCCCAATGCGCGTTTCGTGTTGACCGTGCGTTGCTTTTTCAAGGGAAGGTACTAGAATTGCCCCTCTAGGACCTTCAAGTAACCGTAACAACCGGTCACATCGAATGTCATGTGACCGGCTGCAGTCCAATGGCACTGCTTAGAAAGGCGCATGTGCGTCCGGCAGGCCATGACCCCCCGCCGCACTCCCAGCGGTCAAGCCCGCAATGTGCGCACACCGCAGACAGTCAGCCGAGCCAGCTGCCGCAGTGCGCGCGCGGGCATAGAGACACCGAGAGGTGGCAGGGGGACGCGACCCCAGGAGGAGCATGCGCTCCACAGCGCCACCAATGGTAAGCAAACAAGAAAATTATCCATGTAGTGTAGTTATACTGACAGTGCATAACCAACCTGAACCCCATAAATATTAAAGGTGGAACGAATAAACAAAAACAAATAAGAAGAACATCAATTTTTAATTTGTTCTACAAAAGGGGGAGGAGACAGGTGTCAATCTTGAACATTTATCCAAGAAGAATGGTTTATGTCCCACCTCAGAAACGATCATCCCAGAGGTGATGTGCATTGTAGAATATGATACTAAGATGCTTGCAAAGGCCAATAATCGGAGACAAAAAAGGATCCTAAATAAAATACATATTACAAAAATTAATATAAACCCTCATAAAGAACCAATATATAAAATGGGGCAGTAACACAGACAAAGCAAACACCAAATCCACAAATGACAAAAAATGAGAATTGAGAAAAAGAAAAAAAGGGGGATAAAATAAAACCCTAAAAGAAAATATGGGGTAGGAGGGGTTAAAGAAAGGGGAAACAGAACTGAAGCAGAAAAAAAGGGAAAAGCAGGGGAAATAACATAATAACAAAATTGGACAATTCTTTAATCCTTAAGAAAACAAAGAGGTCATCTAGAGGAAAGAGGCAAAACTAAGACTCATTGAGGCCCTTGGGGGCCATGGTGTCAAGCGTAACGATCCATCGTGCAAGAAGTTTTTTTTTTATTGCCACCTCTTATCCCAAGGTGTATCAAATCGTTACCCCTAATCATGAGGGATCGAGGGTCGCAGTTGTGGAATTCTTTAAAATGACGGGGAATCGTTTTAAGTTTCGAGGCATCGGTCACATGCCTCGCCGCATTAATGTCCCTAACGTGTTCGCGGACCCTGACTGAGTTCTCTGGAGGTGAGTCCCACATAGATGAAGCATAATAGATCACATTGCTGCTACTACACAAGATCCAATGTAGGCTCTTAAATTGTCGGTCACCTCCAGCAGAGTCAAAGGTCTTGCAGCGAAGTACATTCGTGCAGGCCAGGCAGTGGCCACAGGGGTAGCACCCCAGTGTGGTTTTGAAGGATGACAAAAACATACTGTTAGGAGGAACATAATGGCTCCTGACTATAAGATCGCTTAAATTGCGAGACCTTCTGGGTGTCAGACGGCTGCTCACCCAAGTGGTGAGCCAGACATGGTTCCGCACTCAGGATAGGCCAGTGTTTCATTAAAATTGCCCGCATATTATTCCACTCGCTATTAAATGTGGAAATAAAACGAATTTTGTCTTTCCCCGTGTCCTTTCTTCTACGTTGGTATAATAATTGGGATCTTGGGGTTGTTTTAGCCCTGGCATATCCTCTCTTGATAAAATGACGGCTATAGCCACGTTGTATAAATCGGGTCTGGAGGTCCTTTGCCTGTGCCTCAAACAGTTGGTTGGAGTAACATATCGGCTTCACCCGGAGGAACTGTCCAACCTGGATGGACCTTATGGTGGCGGGATCATGGGCAGACGAAGCATGAATAAGAGCATTGACTGCTGTTGTTTTTCTAAAGAGGTCAGTCTGGACAGACGACAGAGAGTCGACTCCAAGGCTGACGTCCAAGAAATCAATTTTCGTTGAGTGGTATTTATATGTTAAACGAATGTTTAAATTGTTTTGATTTAGTCTGTTCATGAAAGTCCAAAGCTGCTGCGCCGTACCTTTCCACAAAAACAAAATATCGTCAATATACAGGTGCCAGCACAGCACATGGTCAGTGACCCACACCCCCTCGCCACCAAAGATGTGTCTCTCCCATGAACTCAAGAAGAGATTGGCATACGAGGGGGCGCAGGCCACACCCATGGCCGTACCGCGCCTCTGCAGGTAAAACAGGTTTTAAAAGTAAAAAAAATTGTGGTAAGTATAAAGCGCAGCAGCTCAAGGATAAACCCGCACAAAGGGCCGTCCAGGTCGGAGGCACCCCGGAAAAGGCGGACAGCCTACAAAACCAACATCATGTTCAATGCAAGTATATAGTGTCTCCACATCAGCAGTGACAAAAAGAGTATTATCATCCACAAAGATGCCGTCAAACCTAGTAAGGACGTCCGTCGTGTCATTGATAAATGAGGGCAAGGTCTCAACCAGAAGCAGCAAGATCTGCGGCAGAAGTGTGGCTGAATAACAGTCCTGCTCCTGCCTCAGCCGCCGACAGAGGAGCCAACCCTGATCCTGGCAGCTTAATCCATTGTATGACACAGTAGGGGGCTTCCACAGCATTTAGGCACTTTAGACAGGAGAGATCATGGTGCCGATGAGTTTTTATGGCAGCCGAGATCTAACAATGGACCCCATGACGGACATCTTACTGCTCCTATTAGACCCCGGCTGTGAAAAGGTCTATGAGGACACCGGTCAGACTTATGTCGCCTGCTCTGCACATATTAGAAATACCTAGGGCTGATTAGTTTGCCATTTGTAAATCTGATCCAGCAGCGCTGGGCTACCACTGACGTGATCAGGGCTATTGAGCTCCTAGATTGGGCAGAGGAGTTCAGTCTTCAGAAGGAGCTGGCCGAGGAGAGCGGAGCAACTTGCATGGGGCTGCTGCACAAGAAGCAACTCACAAAGTGGAAATTTACCCGGAGACGCGGTGCCCGGGCTGTGATCTGTCATGCAGGCTGCATAGTCGCTGCCTCCTAGGACCAGAACTTCACCCCTAACAGGCACAGCAGAGCTCGGGCAGCTGCAAGAGAACAGAGAGCAGCTGGTTAGTAACTGCTGCGTCTCCTGCAGCTCAGATAAGAGCCGTACAGAGCGGGGGTTCAGTAATTATGAATACGGGAAGTGTCTGCCCCTCACATGCCCTATATGGGGCCTCCAGAGGTAAAGTCTCCCCTGTAACCAGCGCTTCCTCCCACCTTCTCTGCTAGCATGCTCCATTGCTTAAAGGGGATGTCTGAAGAAAACAAGTTATCACTTACCCACAGGCTTGGTGATTACTTACTGATCGTGCGGTCTGACCGCTGCGAACCATCATCTGATCGGGAAGGAGTGGAAAGTCATGGATCAACTGCAGCTCCATTCATTCTCTATGGGGCTCCGGAAAAGCCGAGCTCAGCGCTTGGACGCCACATAGGGAATGAATGGAGTGGATCCTGGAGTAATAACATGTCCTCCTCTCCTCAGCTTTCTGTCTGTGTAAGTGGCTCAGCCCTTGTCTCCCCTTCTGCACTGGCTTCTGTGCTGCTCCCTGTGGACTTTCTCCTATGAGGAAGAGGAAACCCCTCTGCCCTTCTGCTCTCAGAAATGCTCCGGAAATGCTCCGGACTTTTTCCTGAGCGTTTCTGCATCTCCCTGGCAGAAAAAACGCATGCGGATTTTACATGCGTTTTTCCTGCCAGGGACAAGCGCAAGTGAACCGTTTTTCACATGCATTTCCGCATGTGGGTTGTCAAGCGCTTTCCAAGCGATTTTAGCATCACTTGGAAAGTGCTTGAAAACTTGGTCACACTATATAAATCCATGCAACCGGCATGGATTTATATAGTGTGACCAAGTTAATAGTTGAAAACAAATATTATAAATGGTAAAAAAAAAAAAAAAAACAACATTATACTTACCTTCTTATGGCCCCCAGTCTTTTCTCCACTGCGTCCGGTCTCTTGTACGTCTCGCGGTGGTGTGAAAGGACCTTCCATGACGTCATTTAGTCATGTGACAGGTCACGCGACCGCCGACGTCAGCGGTCGCGTGACCCGTCACATGACTAAATGACATCATGTCAGGTCCTTTTAGACCATCGTGAGCCGTACAAGAGACCGGACGCAGCAGAGAAAAGACCGGGGGCCATCAGAAAGTAAGTATAATGTATTTTTTTATTTTAAAATTATTATTATTTTTTTTTTTCTACAGGCACCATGGTACCTGGGGCTGGAGGAGAGTCTCCTCTTCTCCAGACCCGGGTACCATCCGCACATTGAATCACTTAATGTCCGCATGTGCACATGTAGTCATCGGATATTAAGCGATTCAATGCAAGTCAATGGTGCCGAAAACGCCGCGATTACGCAAAATAATAGGTAGTGCTGCGGATTTTTCTGCACTGATAATCCACAGCGGAAATCTCTGCAGCATGTGCGCAGCACATGCGGTTTATCATTGGGGAACATTGCAGACCTTCTACCAAGCGTTTTTTTAAGCGTTTCTGCAGCAGAATTGCCGCTGCGGAAATGCTTAAAAACAGCATAGTGGGCACCCACCTACCACAGGATTGTGCAGCGTAAACCAAGGTAGTCCAAGGACCACAGGAGAGGGCAAGCCCTCTAGCACATAACAGTCAATAACTTTTGAGTGCAAGGCCCCTACCTGTAGATGTAGCACACGAACGACAAGAGTAAAATAGCCCTAGCTCAAGGGTGCAGAGTCAATGGCGATTATGGGTGTTGATCTAGAAAATTGATGAGGTTTGATGTCCTGATTGAACTTAGAATCGATCAAACTAATCCCCGCCCCACTGTCAAAAAAGTCAGAAATTACCACCATACTTTTGCCAAGATGGATCTTGAACGGTAAAAAAAATTGTGACCTACCCAGAGAGGAAATAAGTACACCCCCGAGTTACCAATTCCCCCCGCAACTCGGGCACCTTAGTTTTCTGGTGGGTGTTTAGGAAAAGCACACACACACGCACACACACACACACATACATACATACACACACACACACACACACACACACTCACTCACCATCCCCGACTCCATTCCTCCTGCCTGCTCTGACTTCTCCATTGCAGCACTGCAGGCCGGGCGCGCACTGCGTGACGTCAGAGCTAGGAGACACGGCTGCACACAGGGCCGTGTCTCATAGCAGTGACGAGGCCGGGCCAGCACAGGGAAGTTAACTGCTGCAGTGCTGGCCCGGCCGATGAAGAAGTAGCTGGGGGAGTGGTCCAGGGCCCCCCCCTCCCGCCACTGCTACCGGTATGTGCCGCGGCAGCCCGCACATATAATGAGGGCAATCCGGCATTAGACACCCCGCCCGGAGCCGCGGGCCCACTGCAGGCTCGGGGCCCCGGGCGGTAGCCCGGATTGCCCTCATTATAATCCGCCTATGCTCATGACACTCCACAAACAAATCTCTCCTAAAGGTTCTAGGCACAAACAACCTCCCATGGGGAGTGTTAGATGGGGCATCATCTCCATCCCTGTTCTCCTGAGACAAAACTGCACCGACCCCCACCGATGAAGCATCGACCTCGACCAAAAAAGACTTGGTCTCATCAGGCTGCATAAGGATAGGGGCGGAACTGAACCTCTCCTTGAGATACACAAATGCTTCAATGGCCTCAGTAGTCCACTGGACCGTATTCGCACCTTTCCTGGTGAGTTCGGTCAGAGGCTTAACAATTACAGAAAAATTCTTAATGAATTTCCTGTAATAATTGGCGAAACCCAAAAATCTCTGTATAGATTTCAAACCAATAGGACTAGGCCATTCATGCACAGCCTGAACCTTCACCGGGTCCATCTCAAAGCCCTCGCTGGAGACAATGTAGCCCTAAAAACTCTTGGCATTCTCTTGATGAGCTTCAAGAGGTAGTCACCGGAAATGGTCTTCCAACAATCTTGAAGGAGTTCCCAGAGATGCTTAGCACTTGTTGGCCCTTTTGCCTTTACTCTGCGGTCCAGCTCACCCCAAACCGTCTCGATTGGGTTCAGGTCTGGTGACTGTGGAGGCCAGGTCATCAGGCGTAGCACCCCATCACTCTCCTTCTTGGTCAAATAGCCCTTACACAGCCTGGAGGTGTGTTTGGGGTCATTGTCCTGTTGAAAAATAAATGATGGTCCAACTAAATTCAAACCGGATGGAATAGCATGCCACTGTAAGATGCTGTAGTAGCCATGCTGGTTCAGTATGCCTTCAATTTTGAATAAATCCCCAACAGTGTCACCACCAAAGCACCCCCACACCATCACACCTCCTCCTCCATGTTTCATGGTGGGAACCAGACATGTAGAGTCCATCCGTTCACCTTTTCTGCGTCGCACAAAGACACGGTGGTTGGAAACGAAGAACTCAAATTTGGACTCATCAGACCAAAGCACAGATTTCCACTGGTCTAATGTCCATTCCTTGTGTTCTTTAGCCCAAACAAGTCTCTTCTGCTTGTTGCCCGTCCTTAGCAGTGGTTTCCTAGCAGCTATTTTACCATGAAGGCCTGCTGCACAAAGTCTCCTCGTAACAGTTGTAGAGATTTGTCTGCTGCTAGAACTCTGTGTGGCATTGACCTGGTCTCTAATCTGAGCTGCTGTAACCTGCGATTTCTGAGGCTGGTGACTCGGATAAACTTAACCTTAGAAGCAGAGGTGACTCTTGGTCTTCCTTTCCTGGGGCGGTCCTCATGTGAGCCAGTTTCTTTTTAGCGCTTTATGGTTTTTGCAACTGCACTTGGGGACACTTTCAAAGTTTGCCCAATTTTTCACACTGACTGACCTTCATTTCTTAAAGTAATGATGGCCACTTGTTTTTCTTTACTTAGCTGCTTTTTTCTTGCCATAATACAAATTCAAACAGTTTATTCAGTAGGACTATCAGCTGTGTATTCACCTGACTTCTGCACAACACAACTGATGGTCGCAACCCCTTTTATAAGGCAAGAAATCCCACTTATTAAACCTGACAGGGCACACCTGTGAAGTGAAAACCATTTCCGGTGACTACCTCTTGAAGCTCATCAAGAGAATGACAAGAGTGTGCAAAGCATTCATCAAAGCAAAAGGTGGCTACTTTGAAGAACCTAGAATATAAGACATATTTTTAGTTGTTTCACACTTTTTTGTTAAGTATGTAATTCCACATGTGTTAATTCATAGTTTTGATGCCTTCAGTGTGAATGTACAATCTTCATAGTCATGAAAATACAGAAAAATCTTTAAATGAGGTGTGTCCACACTTTTGGTCTGTACTGTAATATATATATATATATATATATATATATATATATATATATATATATATATATATATATATTGTAATGCAGCGGCTTGCGGCATTACTGTAGTGGTCCAGGGAGTGTGTTTTGACTGACCATGTACCTCCCCCTCAGGTGACTGATCACATGACTGTGACTGACATCATCACAGGTCCTGTGTGCACAGAGGGATATATAAATCCTGCTGGTTTGAAACAGAGCAGAGTGTGAGGCCTAGTGTGGCCTGAAGAGAGAGCCAGGTCTGGTGAAGCCTGGTGAAGCCTCATGTAGTCCTGGAGGGCGAAGGCTGGATCCCTGGGTGTGTGTGGGATGCCAGTAGCCTTGGACGGAGTGAGGCCTGGTGAGGCAAGAAGACTCGTCCTTGTGTATGGGACTCTACTAGCCTGAAGGCAAAGGCTGGATCCCTGGGTTTGAGGATACCAGGAGCCTTGGAAGGCAAGAAGCAGCTGACACCAGACAAAGGTAAAGCGGTGTGTTATATGGACATTTGTGGCGCCCTGCTACGCATTGGTGCCACAGATCCCAGAGGGGTGCATGGACAGATTTCTCCACAAGAGGTCCTTACAGCATACACACACCTCCATACTACCACCTCAGACCACCAGAGGGAACCCAGATAGGGATATAAATACGGAGGGTGGAGTTAGGCAGCTCAGAACAGAGTTCCTGCTCAGAGTCAGAGAGAGACAGTTCTCAGTCAGTTTCTAGTTCAGACTCAGTGAACTCAGAAAGCTCAGAATAGTGAGCCTAAGGCGTGCCGACGCCACAAGAGCGGTGAAGAAGCAGCCAGCCAGCTGCTAGTGTGTAGCCTAGTGAGGGCCCCGAGTAGGCTGAAGGCTAGTAGAGTGGGTAGCATTGGGGGCAGAGGAGCTTTACCAGCTCACCCCAGAAAACATATACCAGACACCGGGTCCGCGTCTACAGGGCCATATATTCCCCTGTAGAGACAACCGGAATCCCCTGGAAGACTTCAGGTCCCAGGATCACCCAAGAGCTGATACGTACCAGAGCCAGGAGACACGAAGGCCCCTCAAGTAGGGAGTGTGGACTCCAAGAGAAGGCCCTACAACAAGGTCAGCCGGTGCAGGACAGAGAACAAGTTAGGCCTAGCTCCAGGCAGGTCAGAAACTTACCAAGCAAAGGCAAGAAACAGGTGGCCCTTCACCAGCTCACTGGGGAGAGTCCTGATATGCACCCCTCACCCTACAGTGCTCCGGATTGTGCCTTGAATACCACCAGTAAAAGGTACTGAAGTGACTATCGTGTGTGTCCCTGTTCTTACTCTGACCTGGCTGGGTCCCCTCTGTCCTGCAACCCTTGCTTCCACTCTGCCCTGAGGCCCTGCTCCACCTGTGGGGGAGCCATACCATCTTAGCTGCCAGAACACTGGCCTCAGAGGACTGCTGCAGCGCTGGTGGTCCTCACCAGAAACCACAGGTGGTGTCACGAACTTTCATTATCCCCTTTTTTAGAAGAGACCCCAGGGTACGGGCCCGGGAGCTGACTACCGCGACATCCCCTAACACCAGGCATCAAGGCCCGGGCGCCGAGTCGTCCCCATCCCCTGGGTGCTACATGCTCTTGAAACTGGCGTGACGAACAGGATTGCGTGCCCGCGGCAACGGAGGAAGTTGTGCCCGTTGCCACCGGGTACTGTGCACCTTTAACAATAAACTGTATATTGACTGTGGCGAAGATTGCCGCCATTGTTACGTCACCACGCAAGAAGAAGGGCGTAACCGCGGAAAACTTGGAGGCATACGTGGAGAAGCGCGCGAAGCCCGAGACACGCCCCACGCACTGACGCAGCGTCAGGTCCTGGCAGGAAGCCCCAGCGAGCGCTCTGACGGAGGACATAAAGTGACGCAAGGTCCTAGCGAAAGACCGTCACCTGTGGAGCTGCGGCCTACAGAAAAGAAGGTAGGCCACAGTTCACTAGGGGGACGCCAGGATGTCGCAGCAGCAGCCAGACTCCGGGGCCCAGGCTGACAGCCCCGATAACCCACCCGCGGGCACCGCCGCGCAAGACGGAGCAGCCGCTCCATCACCAGGGCCTGTAGCCCCTATCGTACCCATGACCCTACCGTACATACCTTGAGCGAAGTGGCTCCCCCAGTGTAGCGGCAAACCAGACATCCTGTCTGGATTCAAGCGGAAATATGCAGCACACTGGACATGTACTCTATAACGGGCAAACAAAGAGCCTCTGTTGTTTTGGGACAATTGACGGGTGCTGCGGAGAGGGAAGTAGAGACTTGGTCGGCCGCAGACCAGGAGTCAGTGTCCGCCATCTTTAAAAAGCTACAGACTGTCTTTGAGGACCGCACTGAGACAGACCTCCGGATGAGGTTCTACAACTGCTCTCAGAAACCGGAGGACAGTGTTCGGGACTATGCCTGCCGTTTACAAGGGGCCCTGCGAGCTCTGAAACAGGTTAGTCCAACCAGCATAACTGATGAAAGTAAAATGCTAAAAGAACAGTTTGTCCGGGGGCTGAGGTCCCAAGAGGAGAGCAGGACTGTGCGTTGGTGGTCCTTGGATCATCCAGATGCTACCTTTGACACCCTTAAGAACATGGCTATAAAGGGACTGCAACCCCTGGAAACAGCAGATACTGCTATCCAACGTTACCAGGGTAGGGCCACTCCAACGCCCGTAGCATCCACCTTTTCAATGCTGGCCACTGAAGCCAAAGTGCAAGCAGCACCCCCTAGTGAGCTGGACAGTCTGCGCTCAGAAGTGTGCCAGCTGACTAAAAACCTGGCCACTGTGATGAGTGCCCTGCAGCTACGGATGGAGCCTGAGACGGAGGGAAGGATCCTGCTAGCCGACTGCCCTGAGGATGTCCCCTGGATGAGAGGGAGGAGGAGGATGCCGCCGCCCCGGAGGAGGACAACGCCGCCCCGGAGGAGGACAATGCCACCCCGTGGAAGGACCAACAACCAGCGCCACCCTCAACGAGAGTTTGTCTGCCACCGCTGCCAGAAGGCAGGCCACACAGTGCGCAATTGTCCTTTAAACAAGCAAACCCTGGGTCCGAGGGCCAACACCCAGGAATAGACTCAGCAGGCCCCTCAGACTGGCACAGCAGGTTCGTGGGAGGAAGACCTTTCCTGTCCACAATCCTGGACAGCATTGCGATACCTGCCCTGCTGGACACTGGATCTCAGGTAACCATAATGCTTGATGCCCTTTACAAGAGATTCTGGTCCATGGACAATCTCCAACCTCCAGATCCAGATCTCTCCGTTTATGCCTCCAACGGCCTCCCTCTTAACCAAGTTGGGGTTAAGGATGTGGCGGAAAAGGTGGGGAGAGTGGAGCTGAAGGACCAGGGACTCATTGTAGTAGAGACTATCTCTGATGAGAATGGACTGTATATGGTACTAGGCACTAACATTGTTGGTAACTGTTTGGAGGAAGTGTTGTTTTTGCTCCAACAGCTCGCTAACGCTGCCAGACCCGGGCTTGAGGAGAGTGATCCAGAAAGAGATCCGAGCCCTGATGTACCAGCAGCAAGTAAAGCTATCCGGTGGTGAGATTGGTAATGTGCGGGTAACAGACCCGATACCCATTGTGATTCCCCCAATGAGTGAAATGCTTATTTGGTGTAGAGCAGCATTAGGTCTCAAAGGAGAGAGCTACCAGGCGGTAGTAGAATCCCTTAGCTCAAAGCACAGACCTACACTCTTAACTGCCAGAGGGGTAGTGGATGTACGCAATGGGAGGGTGCCCATCCGTCTTCTCAACTATGGGGAAGACGAGGTCAGATTACCACGTTATGCCACTGTTGCCAAGTTACACGCTGTAAATAACAACTCCATTCACATGGTGGAGTCCTTAACCTCCCCAGACCAAGTGGAGGATAATGACCCGGCAACCCAGGTGGAGGATTGGTGTCAACAGATCCATGTTGGGACAGACACCACGCCTGTGTCATGGTACATAGTTTTCCCTGTCCTGCATTTCTGTATAAAATGTCATGATGTGATGTAAGTACCCATGGCCTTTCCCAGATCTTTGTTCCTCAACCATAATTTAACTTGGGCTTGTGTCAACACCGCTAGAGGACTCCCCATTGTTCTCTTAAGCAGGGGGAGAACTCACAGTACACATCTTTATAGACACATCGGAGCCATGCCATGGACTAAACCATCGACTAGGAGGGGGGAAACCTCTCCTCCCCAACCCTTGGGCTGTTCCCGGTAGCCCAAGACAATGGACTTATGCGTGACCAGTGTTGTGCTGGGAGATCTCTGGAGGAAGAAGAGTGGGGGCTCTTAGCTGCGGCAAGACCTCATGCCCATTGGTGATTGTGGACTTATTATGGACCTTAGGAATAACATGGATTTTTGATTTGGTATGCTGCCCGCCTTAATAAACCCCGTTGGATCATTCTTAGTCCGGTGGTCTCTTCTTGCTCTGCCGCATACCCCGTCACAGCCTGCCCACGAGAAACAGGGGGTACACCGGGTGGTACAGGAATACGCACAGGTATTCTGCAAGCACCCACCCATCAAAGAAAGTTACAGGCCTATACCTCCAGCACACTACTAGAAAGCCAAGGAGATGTTGCATGACATGAAGAAGCCAGGGGTAGTAAGGGATAGTTGTAGTCCCTGCCCAGCTCCCCTAGTGCTAGTCAGGAAGAAGGACGGAAGCATGTAAATGTGTGTAGATTACAGACAAGTAAATCGCGTTACACATAAGGATGCATACCCTTTACCACGTATAGAGGAATCCCTGGCTGCCTTGTAGTCTGCAAATTATTTTTCCACCCTTGACTTCACTAGTGGGTACAGGCAAGTAGCTGTGTCTGAGGAAGATCGGAAGAAGACAGCCTTCACCACCCCGATGGGAATCTGCGAATTCAACAGTATGCCGTTTGGACTCTGCAATGCCCCCGGAACATTCCAGAGATTGATGGAGTGCTGCCTGGGACACCGCAACTTCGAGACAGTGTTACTATACCTGGATGACGTGATAGTGTACTCCAAGACGTATGAGGACCACTTGAAGCACCTGGCCTTAGGTATTTGAGTTGCTGTCCCGGTATGGGATGAAGCTGAAGCCCTCAAAATGCCACCTGCTCAAGAGAAAGGTACAGTACCTGGGGCACATTGTCAGTCCAGAAGGAGTAGCACCAGACCCGGAGAAGGTCACTGCCATCCAGAAATGGCCAGAGCCGAAGAACCTCAAGGAGGTGCGTCAGTTCCTGGGACTAGTAGGATACTACCGGAGGTTTGTGAAAGATTACATCAAGAAAGCAGCGCCTCTGCAAGACCTCCTGGTAGTACAGTCCCCCAAAGGCAGAAATCCCCCGTTCCACTGGGGTAAAGAGCAAGCTGAATTATTCAAAGAGATGAAGGAGATCCTGACTGGCGAAGAGATCCTAGCCTACCCTGACTACAGCCAACCGTTCCTGCTGTATACTGATGCCAGCAATGAAGGATTAGGAGCTGTCCTAAGTCAGAAGCAGAATGGGCAAGAGAAAGTGATCGCATACGCAAGTAGGAAGCTCCGTCCGACTGAGAGGAACCCAGAGAACTATAGCAGCTTCATGTTAGAGTTCCTGGCCCTGGTCTGGGCCATCACTGAACGGTTCAAGCACTACTTAGCCTCCAGCAAGTTCACTGCCTACACTGACAATAACCCCTTGACCCATCTTGAAACAGCCAAGCTAGGAGTCATGGAGCAACGGTGGATGGCTCGGCTGTCAAACTACCAATTCACAATAAAGTACCGGGCGGGCCGCAAGAATTCCAACGCCGATGCCCTGTCTAGGATGCCTCACCAGTCAGACACTGAAGAAGAAGTCGATGACCAGGAAGAGATTGAACTACCTGCCTTTCACCGGAATGGGATGATCCACGAGCAACGAACCTCCATGTGGCAGCATGGAAGACGTTAAACCCTTTGCCTCACCACAGCTGGAAAGAGACCCAGGACAGCGACCCGGTTGTCAGCCGTATTAAGGAGCTGATAACCCAAGAAGGTTCCTCCCTGGAGTAGGATGCATCTCTTCAAGCAAAACAGCTCTGGATCGGGAGAAGCTGTGCCGGATGTATGTCAACCCAAAGACCCATGAGATGGTATGACAGATAGTGGTCCCCAAGACAGACATCTGTGACGCCCTCCCTGAGCGAAGGGTTTACTCGGTACCTGGCCAATGTATGTTGGTGGTGGGATGTCGTCGTGGCCGTGACCCGATCCGTGCCCAGGGCTGTCACATGAACAATGGGCTTATTTGAGTAGTAAAGTTTGACTACGACACCTGTGGTGTCTGGTGAAGGCCACCAGCACTGCAGCAGTCCTCTGAGGCCGGAGTTATGGCAGCGGTGTTGGTATAGCTCCCCACAGGTGGAGCTAGGCTTCAGGGCAGAGTTTGTGGAACAGTGTGGAGGGAATGGTGGGTGCGGTGCCGCTCAATAAAGACAGATGGAGGCAGTAGATGAAGTCATCCCGGTCTTTTACTCACGTTAATGAATGGGGCAGCTGCAAAGCTTCACTCTGCCTCTTGCGGCGCGCTGAGGCCACCAGGTAGGGGTTCGGCATTCTACGGGTAGATCAGGAGCACCTATCAAGACCCCGCTCCAGAATGTTCCTTTTTGGTAGTAAGTTCTCCCACTGAGTCCTTTCCTGACAGTATGTGATGTGAACGTGGTGTAAGGCTGGGTCCCACTGGATAAACGCAGGTGGTGAGTTACAGGTGGCGACTCCGCTCCGTCTGTATCCCCATGGGAAACCTCTCAGCCTCCGGACTTCTCCAACAGTGACATAAAGTACAAAGTCAGATATCGGGGGCCGGTCACCCCTTTTGCGGCAGGAGTCCCTCTGACTAGGCCAGAGTGAAGAATACAGGTGGCGGCTCTGCTCCATCCGTATCCCCCTGGGATCCTTTTGCTTGTGGAGCCTCTCTCCTCTGCTCCCCTCCAAGGCCTTCTTAGTTCAGGACCCTGACCAGGGTAGAGTGCTCTAGTTACCTCCACCCTGCCCCTCGTCTCAAGGCCAGAGAGCGAGGGCCGTGACTCTTCAGCCAGCTACAGACACTTGCTGAGCCCCAACTGAAGAACTCACAATCAAAGACCTTGAACTTAAGATAGCTGGCTATTTTATATGCTCCTATTAAGTGCTTCAGTAAGTGTGTCCTCCACCCTCACAAACTACATGGTTCCCCCTCACTTTGGTTCTCCCCATCTCCACTATCCTGGCCCGGGGCAGCACCCTGGTGCTATATGGCCCCGTACAGAACTGGAGTGGTGTAGTGTTGAATGCGAAGGTGGGGTCCTGTGTGATGCTCCATCCTTACCTGTAGGAGGAGATACCACACCTCTTTATGAGGTGCAGTACCTCTGTGGCAACCGAACCCTCAGGGGCGCCACACATCCAGATGGTGTTGGAGGCCTACCGCGATCAGGCGGGACACTTTGGCTGGAAAAAGCTAGAGACCCTGCTGAATTGTCGATTCTACTGGGTGGGAATGCGCAGCTCCATTGAGAGGTGGTGCCGAAACTGTGGACCCTGTAGCCTCAGAACAAAAGACTACAGCAGTCAGAAGGCTCCCCTGCACCCCATCAAGACGACTCGGCCCTTAGAGATTGTGGCCCTGGACCATGTCAAGCTGGCACCCAGCAGGTCAGGGTACTCCTATGCCCTGACCATGGTGGATCACTACTCACGTTTCCTGGTGGTCGCCCCCGTCAAAGACCTGACGGCAGAGACAGCAGCAAAGACGTTCCAAGCGTATTTCTGCAGACCCCATGGATACCCTGAGCAGGTGCTGACGGACCAAGGCCCGGCCTTTGAGGCCGAGCTGTTCAAACAGTTCTGCCATCTGTATGGGTGTAAAAAGATAAGAACTACACCGTACCACCCCCAAGCCTATGGTCTCTGTGAAAAGATGAACAACATCGTCATCGACCTGCTGAAGACCTTACCACTTGAGGAGAGAAATCAGTGGCCAGACCTACTACCTGACCTGGTAGATCTGTACAATCACATACCTGTAAGTTCCACCAATTGCACTCCAGCCTATCTCATGCGAGCAAGACCAGGAAAGTTGCCTATGAACCTGGAGCTTGGTGTTGTAGAACCAGAAGCAGATGTAACCACTGAGGACTGGGACACGTCCAGACAGGAGCAGTACAGAAGAGTGTCGAATACAGTCTCACTCGGGTGAGAGACAAGCAGGAAGCCCAATACAATAGAGGTGCACCAGCAGAACCCTTCACACCTGGAGAGGTAGTGTTAAAAAGAAAGAGAAGAAACCACAAACTTGATGACCAGTGGGAGAGAGAACCCTACACTGTGTTGAATTCAAGATTTGATTATAAAAAGACTTGTCTGATTAGCAAAGATGGGGGAAGAACAACTGCAACGATATCTAGAGACCACCTGAAGTTGTGTCCAGACCTGCTAAAGCCCCAAGAAGAAGTGCCGCTTATCATACCGGAGGAGCCTAAAGAAGCAGTAATACGCACTGAATTAGGAGATTTCCCGGCAGATTGGCCTCAACTAGAAGGAGCATTGATAATACCTGTGCTCCACTTCTTCCAACAGCCAGAAGGTCTGTGACGCCTCTCTTCCTGGCCCTACCCTGAGAGATGGGGGTACTCGGAACCGGGCCTCCTGGTGTACGGTGGATGCAGTCATGGCCTAGGCCCGGTCCGTGCCCAGGGTCGTCACAGTAAAAATAAGGGCCAGGAGGGACGGTGGTAATCGAGTGGATGTAATGACTACGCCACCTGTGGGGCCTGGTGATTCGCCACCAGCGCTGCGGCAGTCTTCTGAGGCGCGATGTCGTGGCAGCAGAAGATGGTACTACTCCCCACAGGCGGAGCAGGGCCTCAGGGCAGAGAAGACGGATCAGGGGGGTCGTAGTGGGTAGTGCGGTGTGGTGTGGCGCTGAAATGAGGAACCGGAGGCAATGGATGCAGTCTTCCAAACTTTACTCTCGTTGTTAGGTGTCAGCTGCAAGGCTTCTCCTTGCTCCTCACGGCACGCTGCGGCCACCAGGAAGGGGTTCAGCACACTCCGGGTAGTTCGGGTGCATCAATCAGGACCCCCTGCACCAGAGTGTTCCTAGACCTTCCCACTAGGTCCTCTCCTGTCCGTATGTGGTGCGTGTTACAAGGCTGGGTCTCCCTCTGGCTATACACAGAACAAGGGTATGTGTGGCGACTCCGCTCCGTCCGTTACCCGGCGGGATCCTCTAAGCCTCCGGGCTTTTCTGACTAGGACATGAAGTAGCAAAGCCAGATATCGGGGGCCGGTACCCCTTTTGCTGCAGGAGTCCCTCTGACTTGGCCAGAATAGTGAGGACAGGTGGCATATGCCGCTCCGTATGCATCCCCCTGGGATCCTTTTGCCTGTGGAGCTTGTCTCCTCTGCTCCCCTCCAGGCCTTCTTAGGTAGGGACCTTGACCGGGTAGAGACAGCCTTTAACTCTAGCCCGCTCCTCGCCTCAAGGCCAGAGAACGAGGACCATGTATCTTCAATCAGCTGCAGGTTCCACCGGAAAGCCACGTTCAGTGATGAAGACCACAATCAAAGGACCATGAACCTAAGATGGTCGATGATTAAATATGATTGAATGAGTTCAACCGGGCGCCACATTCCCCCCTGGTGAAACACAGCACGTCCGCGGGCTGAAAAGAGAGCAAAGCATTGGTATAGACTTTTTAAATTTTTGCTTAACAGTAAAACCATCTTCCCTTTATGGGAGGCTCAATTCTTCAACGTTGCAATAATATATATACAATATAAATATAGAAAAATATTAAGTGACAGTTCTGTAGAAAACATTGTAGAATAGAGTCAGTTCAGCAGCATGAGGGACCTGTCCCAAACCCTAAACGTAGGCCCTGGGGTGGCTGCAGGGCATGGAGACGCTGGGTTGGACCTCCAGGAGAGCCACTGCAGACAGGTTTTGCTTCCGAGGTCTGAGGTAGTAGTAGAGCGGTCTTGCATAAAACCAATAGGGAGCACCTAAAGAGATGCAGAGCTATTTACAAAGTGAGTCTGTCTACTGCTTAGTGTCCGCAGGGACAAATGTCTCTTTAAACCAGGAGGAAAAACAAAATAACAACTTAAAACAGTAACTTAGTCAACAGGGAAGTACATCCTCCGGGGCTGCTCAGAAACGGTATCCCCACTTAGGAAAAGGCTCATTCTTGCCACCTGAGCCTGACCGGTCCTCTGTGGGCAGGGGAGCGGGGGCATCCCCTTTGAACACCCTGTGGACGTCCAGGGCGTACTACCCACGCTCCCTGTGGTGGCGGGTGTAGGACACCAAGTCGCCCGGGTAGAGGTTCCGGTCAGGGTGGCCTTGCTCCAGTTGTGGCTCGACGTCCCGCCGATTCACGAAAATGTCCCGGTGGAACTGGGAGCTGCGAATGAAGCCCCATCCGGCCTCCTGGTGGAATCTGACTATCAGGCCTTCCTCCCGGGGGCTTGGACGGGTGGCCTCTGCCTGGCGGGCCTGTGACTTTGAGGCCTTGGTCCGCACCTCCAGGCGCTCACAGCGGACCTCTGTTTGGCGTCGCTCTTTATCAAATTGGAGGAGCTGCCTTCTGCACATCTCCTCCCTCCTCCGTGCTGCAGCCCGGGTCTCCTGGGGAAGCCCATCAGGTCCCCCCCCCTGGTTGTCCCAGGCCATCTCTTCTGCCGCCGGGCAGGTGACCAGGGGCGCGGGTAGCGGCGTCAGCAGGGGTTGCTGCTGGTCCTCGACCAGTACGGACCAGTCCGGGTTGGAGCTGGGAGTCTCCTCAGTAAGGGCAGGAGGTTGGCCGGGAGTCGGGAGACACAGCAGGCCTCCGGTGGTGGCGGTAACTTGGGCCTCCAGCTCCGGAGCTAGAAGCTGCTCCCACTGGATGGCGCCCGGGGACAAGGGTGCCGGCAGGATACTCAGGAGAGGTACAGTACGCCCTGCGCCTGGGACAGGGATTTCTTGCTTACCCGCTCCTGGGCTGCACGAGGCCTCCTGGGTTTCCTCTGTCTGGGCTACGGTTCCGCTGGACAGGCTTGCAGAGCTCTGGTGGCGGGCCCAAATCATGCGGAGCACCTCCTCTCGCCACTCTCCAGAGACCAATCGTTGCGCCTCTGCGATCCTCCTGGTGAGGTCCTGCGCTTCCTCGCGGAGGAACTCGGCTTCCTCCGGGGTCAAGTGGATTCCTCCCATGCCACGGAAGGTAGCAGCTTGTGGGCCAGCGCTGGAGGTTTCGGGAGAAATCTCCTCGGCGGCGTCCATCACTGCTGCAGGGTGCGGCGAGTCTCGGATTGTTGCGGCCACACCTCGTTGTTGCCTTCGTCTCCTCCTCTTTTCGGGGCGGCTGGCTGACAGGCACTCCCAGGGACATCCCATCTGCTTTGATGGACATTACCTTGCGGAGTGTCTCCACTGCAGGGGGCGGTCTGCACTTCAGAGTCCCTCTGACTAGGCCAGAATAGTGAGGATAGATGGCGTATGCCGCTCCGTCTGCATCCCCCTGGGATCCTTTTGCCTGTGGAGCTTGTCTCCTCTGCTCCCCTCCAGGCCTTCTTAGGTAGGGACCTTGACCGGGTAGAGACAGCCTTTAACTCTAGCCCGCTCCTCGCCTCAAGGCCAGAGAACGAGGACCGTGTATCTTCAATCAGCTGCAGGTTCCACCGGAAAGCCACGTTCAGTGATGAAGACCACAATCAAAGGACCATGAACCTAAGATGGCCGTTGATTAAATATGATTGAATGAGTGTAACCTAAAGTGCGTCCTCCACCCTCACCCACTACATGGTCCCCCCTATCTTTTGGTTCCCCCCATGTCCTCTCTCCCGGCTGGGGCAGCACTATGGTGCCTTAAAACCCCCCTCAGGACAGGAGTGGTGTAGTGTTGAATGGATGGCTGAGTCCTGAGAGGTGCTCCACCCTTACCTCAGAGAGGAGATACCACACCTCAGTCTGAGGTGCAGTACCCCTGTGGCGACTGAACCGTCAGGGGCACCACAGACCCTCCACAGCAAGTTGAACCTTTAAGTGCTGCAGAAGAGCCAGCTCCAGAAGAATCCCCGGGTGAAGGATCCCCGGCAGGAGAAGAGCAAGAAGGCCCAGCCAATGCTACACTTGCCAGGCCCAGAGAGAGGTTAAGGCAGATTTACAATTCCATCACATGTAGAGCAAACCGGGTAGCTGAAAATACAGATACCACACAGGCCACTGCACTACGCAGATAAACACGTAACACGAGAGGTCAACCCCCTATCAAATATACTGAATAGTTAAACTTCTGACAAGTGTAGATAGTTACCTCTGGGGTATTGTATAATATTGTATTATATTATATTGTGTGTCATATTGTGTCTTTTCCTATGTATGCATATTAACTTATATTTTTCCCTAATGGACAATTCAAGTGATATGGACACTTACCCCATTTACTTCCCATTACCCGTATGGGTACTTAAGAACTCTGTGGCTGAGGACTTTGTGCAGCCCAAAGACTTTTGCCTGTAAATATTTGCACTCCCTGGAGTGCCCCTTTGAGCAACCTCTCCGGAAGAGACTTGGACTTTCAAGGTTGCTTATTGCCCTGTATATATCTATTTATTACTTACCTATGTTTATATGCAATGTTTAAGAACTGAGCCTCCCATAAAGGGAAGAATTGTTATGGTTATTGTTATTGTTTATAAAATTTACTTCAGCCCGGGAGTGCTGAGCTTTGCTAGGGGAAAATGTGGCGCCCTGCTACGCATTGGTGCCACAGATCCCAGAGGGGTGCATGGACGGATTTCTCCACAAGAGGCCCTTACAGCATACACACACCTCCACCCTACCACCTCAGACCACCAGAGGGAGCCCGGATAGGGATATATATACGGAGGGTGGAGTTAGGCAGCTCAGAACAGAGTCCCTGCTCAGAGTCAGAGAGGGACAGTTCTCAGTCAGTTTCTAGTTCAGACTCAGTGAACTCAGAAAGCTCAGAATAGTGAGCCTAAGGTGTGCCGACGCCGTAAGAGCAGTGAAGAAGCAGCCAGCTAGCTGCTAGTGTGTAGCCTAGTGAGGGCCCCAAGTAGGCCAAAGGCTAGTGGAGTGAGTAGCATTGGGGGCAGAGGAGCTTTACCAGCTCACCCCAGAAAACATATACCGGACACCGGGTCCGCATCTACAGGGCCATATATTCCCCTGTAGAGACAACCCGGAATCCCCTGGAAGACTTCAGGTCCCAGGATCACCCAAGAGCTGATACGTACCAGAGCTAGGAGACACGAAGGCCCTGCATGCAGGGAGTGTGGACTCCAAGAGAAGGCCCTACAACAAGGTCAGCCGGTGCAGGACAGAGAACAAGTTAGGCCTAGCTCCAGGCAGGTCAGAAACTTACCAAGCAAAGGCAAGAGACAGGAGGCCCTACACCCGCTCACTGGGGAGAGTCCTGATATGCACCCCTCACCCTACAGTGCTCTGGATTGTGCCTTTAATACCACCAGTAAAAGGTACTGAAGTGACTATCGTGTGTGTCCCTGTTCTTACTCTGACCCGGCTGGGTCCCCTCTGTCCTGCAACCCCTGCTTCCACGCTGCCCTGAGGCCATGCTCCACCTGTGGGGAGCCATACCATCTTAGCTGCCAGAACACCTGCCTCAGAGGACTGCTGCAGCGCTGGTGGTCCTCACCAGAAACCACAGGTGGCGTCACGAACTTTCATTATCCCCTTTTTTAGAAGAGACCCCAGGGTACGGGCCCAGGAGCCGACTACCGCGACATCCCCTAACACCAGGCATCAAGGCCCGGGCGCCGAGTCGTCCCTATCCCCTGGGTGCTACGTGCTCTTCAAACTGATATAGTTACTTTGCTGAAGGCTGTAACTTGAGCCAAGTGGGCATGTCTGCCACTGGAAAGGTCTCCTGGATGTTATGTGTATAACCATGCCGGTGAGCCACTGAGATGGACTATGTTATGTGCAGTTATGAAGTGTAATAAACTTCTGGATGTCGTGTTACTGGAAAACGTGGCATGTATGCTTTAATTGACCCGGTGAAGCGAGTGTCCCCCAGCGGGATGAATAGCGCTACTGTGACACCCCAGGGGTCTGGTTGCCACAGTGATAGAGATATTACGTCTGAGAGCAGGTGGGAGGTCTCTTGGTCAGGGATCCTATGCATGCCACACCTCCTGCCCAGTCCTGGGAGGGGAAGAACTTCCCCTATATAAACCTAGGGCTGAGGCAGGGTGAGTGAGTAGAGAAGAAGTAGAGACAGAGAAGAGAAGCAGATCTAGGAAAAGAACATCAGGAGCTCTGTGGGAGCAGTGCTATAAGGAGTCAGGGGCTGGCAGCTGCAGAGCTCGCCCTGACTGGGAAGCTATCACCGGACCCGGAGTCCGAGGCTGTGGGGACTAATCTTTACCCAGCAGCAGAAACCGCCCGGCAGGGGATTTCAGGTCTTCTGGCCAAGAAACCCGAAGGCACGGTCACACGCGTGGGACCAGCACCGCCGTCGTGGAGCGGACGCCACTAGAAGGCCCCGAGTCACCGGCCATACGGGTGAGCACCACACAGTACACTCAGGGACGTGGGCTACTTATACCCGCCTCTAGCAAGGTAGCCAGAAGAGTACAGTCAGTTTGGGAGGCCTACAACTCCGCCTGGCCAGGGGAGATCCCATCTGCTCAAGGACTGACCAGGCCCCGTTCGCTAGCCAGTACTCCGGGGGGGTCTATCTTTATCACCAGTAAAGACCCTGAACTACACCGCATCGTCTCTGAGTGATTCCTGCTCCCCCATCATCCACGTCGGCTGCCCTGAGGCCATACCCCTCCCGTTGGGGGTGATACTATCACGCTGCACAATCCTACCACCGGCCTCAGCGGTCTGCCCTGCAGCGGCAGCTCCTTCGCTGCATTCAACGGGTGGCGTAGTCGTCCAACACCTACGGCTAATACAACGCTACTTAGTCTGACTCCCTGGGCACGGACCGGGTCACCGCCACGAGACTACAACCCTCAACAGATCCGGCTCCGGGTAAGCTCCTGCATGCGCAACGCTGTGCGACACAGGCCCAGGGGTGCGTCAACTTTTGGCGTAGTCGGCAGGATCTCGTGCCCGCAACCACCGGGTACTGCGTGCCTGAAAATGACTGTTCAAACTTACCAGTGGTGAAGATTCCCGCCATCCGTGGAGGTTTCCCGCCATCCGGCGCCATCTTCTACCTTCTTCCCGCCATCCGCGAAGTTTTCCCGCCATCCGGCGCCATCTTCTGCCTTCTTCCCGCCATCCGTGGAGTTTTCCCGCCGTTGGACGCCATCTTGAAGACGCCGCGCGGGAAGAAGAGGGGCGTGGACTCCGAAAGCGCGCGAGAGCTGAAGCCCCGCCTCACGTCCGGACGTTGCGTAAGGTCCTGGAAGGAGCCCAGCAGACGCCGACGTCACAGGAGCGCGACGGAAGGTCCTCAACCCTGACGATCCACTGCGGAGCCGCGGCCTACGGAAGAGGATCATCGCAAGGTAGGCCACGGTCCACTAGGGGGGAGGAAGATGTCGGATACGGAGGAGAGCTTCACTGCCTCAACCCCCGCCAGCGCCACCGCTGCTGCAGTCATGCCTTTCACCATGCCCTATATCCCGGGAGCGGCCTGGCTACCCCAGTACTCAGGGGAGTCACATACCCTGCATGACTTTAGAGAAAAGCTGGATAGCCTCTTCCAGGTGTATCCCCTCACAGAAGAGCAAAAAGTGAGCATCCTGGTGGCCCAATTAACCGGGGCAGCCCAAAGGGAGGTAAAGTCCTGGCCACCTGGGGGGAGGACTGTTGCAGGGATACTAACCCGGCTGAGGGACACCTTTGATACCCGCACCTCAGCCGAGATCAAGCTTAGATTCTACGGGTGCAAGCAGCGAGCACACGAGAGTATAAGGGACTATGCCCTGAACCTGCAAGAGGCCCTGAGAGCCATTAAGCAGACCGACCCTGACGGCGTGGGAGACGAGGACAGGCTGTTGACTGAACAATTTATAGAGGGTTTATATTGCAATGCCCACCGAAACCCAGTTGCGGGCAATGGCCTTACAGGACCCTCATCTGGGATTTGCACAGTTCAAGGACAGAGCCATCCGGGTGCTCCGAGAACCGGCACCAGGTGGCGTTGTGACCCACAGACGCCCCACTACCACTTACCACCAGGAGGCGGCACCCTTGTCGGCAGGGCCTGTGGGAGCTGATGCGCAGGCTTTGAACAATGACCCGGCTCCAGACCTGCACCATCAGGTCCAAGAGCTAGCTAAAAGCGTTGCCGCGCTAACCCGAACTGTGCAGTCTTTACAGGTTTCCACTCCAGGGAAGATCCAGCTGGCATCCGGACCGGAGGACATCCCGTGGCGTCGACCAAGGAGGACCCCACCAGCCAGAGGAAGACCCAGCGACCGATACAACGAGGACGGACAACCCATCTGCCGCCGCTGCAATCAACCCGGACATATGGCAAGGTACTGTCCTTTAAACTGGCACAACCTGGGGTAGAGGGCCAAACCCCAGGAAAAAGATCATCAGGCCCATCGAACTGGCGCGACAAATATGTGAGAGGACGTCCAGTCTTGCCTGTGGTACTGGATGGCATCCCCATGAGTGCCCTACTGGACACCGGGTCACAGGTTACCACTATCCCGTACGTGCTCTTCAAGCAGTACTGGAATGACTCGGATATCACCCGCTACCCTGACGACGACTTGAGTATCATCGCCAGCAATGGTCAGCCCGTGCCACAGATTGGATTTAAAGAGGTGACCATTAAAATCGGTAGAGTCGAATTGGCGGCACAGGGACTGATCATTGTAGACATTGACAAGCACGAGAGTCACCCAAAGATAACTCTAGGAACTAATGTAATTGAAAATTGTCTTGCAGAGGTGATTTTCCTTTTACAGCAGGTTGCCAAGAACGCCAGCTCCGGCCAGCAGCGAGTGCTCCAGAAAGAGATCCGGGCACTGATGCGACGGCAACAGATACAACTCTCCGGTGGTGAGATTGGTAGCGTAAGAATGTGTGACCCTTTCCCTATTGCCATGCCCCCAAAAAGTGAAATGATGATTTGGTGCCGGGCAGCTATTGGTCTGAGAGGTAGAGATTACCAGGCAATGGTAGAACCAGTTTACTCAGACAGTAGGCCCACCATTTTGACAGCACGGGGGGTGGTCAATGTACGCCATGGGAGGGTGCCCGTTCGCATAATAAATATCGGGAAGAGGGAAGTGTACCTGCCCCGGTATGCCACGCTAGCCAAATTGTATACCATCAATCAAAATTCCATACAGTCCGTAGAACCCTTGCCTCCATCTTCCCCGGAGGAAAGTAACGGCTCTAAGGAAACAATGGAGGACTGGTGTCAGCAACTACATTTGGGTACTGACTCCACTCCCTCACACCAGAGACAGGGAGTCTATCGGGTGGTTCGAGAGTACGAGAGAGTGTTTAGTAAACACCCGTTAGACTTCGGGCGAGTCAAGGGGGTAGAACACCACATCCCCACAGGAGACCATCTTCCCATAAAAGAGAGGTATCGACCCGTACCCCCTGCACACTACCAACACGCCAAGGGGATGCTTAGGGACATGAAGGAGGCTGGGGTGATCAGGGATAGCTGTAGCCCCTGGGCAGCTCCACTAGTCTTAGTCAAAAAGAAAGACAACACCATGAGGATGTGTGTAGATTACCGGAAAATCAACCGTATCACACACAAGGATGCGTACCCCTTACCAAGGATAGAGGAGTCTTTGGCTGCTTTAAGATCTGCTAACTTCTTCTCTACCTTGGATCTCACTAGCGGGTACTGGCAGGTTCCTGTAGCAGAGGCGGACCGGGAGAAGACCGCATTCACCACCCCGATGGGACTTAGCGAGTTTACCTGCATGCCGTTCGGACTCTGTAACGCACCAGGAACCTTTCAACGATTAATGGAGTGCTGTCTGGGCCACAGAAACTTCGAGACGGTCCTGTTGTACCTGGACGATGTCATCGTATATTCCAAGACTTATGAGGACCACCTGAAACACCTGGCGGAAGTGTTCGAAGCTCTGGCAAACTACGGCCTAAAGGTAAAACCCTTCAAGTGTCACCTCCTAAAACCAAAGGTGCAGTACCTGGGACACGTGGTGAGCGCCGACGGAGTGGCTCCCGACCCTGATAAGATCACCGCAATTAAGGAATGGCCAAGTCCCTCCAGTGTAAAGGAAGTGCGGCAGTTCCTCGGGTTGGTAGGCTATTACCGCAGATTCATCCCCGGTTTCACCAAAAAGGCAGCTCCTATGCAGGACCTCCTGATAGGCCAGTCCCGGAAGGCCAAGAACCAGAAGCCGCCCTTCAAATGGGAGAAGTTAGAAGAAGAGTCCTTCCGCCAGCTGAAGATGGCCCTCACGGGGGATGAAATCCTGGCGTACCCTGATTACAGCCAGCCCTTTATCCTCTACACCGACGCAAGTAACATCGGGCTAGGAGCCGTACTGTCCCAGATCCAGCAGGGGAAAGAACGAGTAATCGCTTACGCCAGTCGAAAACTGCGACCCACCGAAAGAAACACTGAGAATTACAGCTCATTTAAGCTAGAGTTCCTGGCAGTGGTGTGGGCAGTCACCGAACGCTTTAAGCACTACCTCGCTTCTTCCCGGTTCACCGTGTACACGGATAACAACCCGTTGACACACCTGGACACGGCAAGACTCGGTGCCCTAGAGCAGAGATGGATGGCCCGTCTGTCCAACTACGAGTTCACAATCAAATACCGGGCAGGACGCTCCAATACCAACGCGGACGCCCTGTCCAGGATGCCAAACCTACCGGACGTAGGAGAAGATCCAGAGGGACTGGAAGAAGTCGAACTCCCCGCGTTCCACCGTCATGGGACTATCCAGTATTCCCGTCGGGTAAGGAGTAAGCAAGCCGCTACGTTTAACCCCTTGCCTCACTACAACTGGGAGGAAACGCAAGACAGTGACCCTGCCGTCTGACTGGTTAAGGAGATGCTGACTCGGCCAGAGGCTCGCCTTGACCCGGACGCTCCGGAGGAAGCCATACAACTGTGGGCTGAGAAGAGTCGACTGTTCCTTTACAAGGGGAAGTTGTGCCGCAGAATGGTTAACTCCCGGACGCATGAACTAATCTGGCAAGTAGTGGTGCCACAAAGAGACGCAGCCATGGTGATGGAGGCATACCACGACGGGGCTGGACACTTCGGATGGAAGAAGCTGGAGTTCCTGCTGCGCGGGCGGTTCCACTGGGTAGGCATGAGGGGAACCATCGAGAGGTGGTGCAGAGACTGTGGCCCGTGCAACCTGAGAAGGAAGGACCGTGCCAGCCAGAAGACCCCCCTTCAGTCCATCGTCACCAAGCAGCCGTTGGAACTGGTAGCCTTGGATCATGTAAAACTGACCCCAAGCAGAAGTGGCTACGTCTACGCGTTAACCATTGTGGATCATTACTCCCGGTTCTTGGTTGTCGTCCCCGTTAAGGACTTAACAGCTCAAACAGCAGCTAGAGCCTTCCAGCAGCACTTCTGCCGTCCACACGGGTACCCGGACCAAGTGCTGACGGACCAGGGACCTGCCTTTGAAGCGGAGGTCTTCCAGGAATTCTGTAATCTGTATGGCTGCCGGAAGATAAGGACGACACCCTATCATCCGCAAACTAATGGACTTTGTGAGAAAATGAACCAGGTGGTAATGGATCTTCTGAAAACGTTGCCCCTGGAAGAACGCAGTCTGTGGCCTGAGAAGCTGCCCGACCTGGTGGACCTATACAACTACATCCCTGTAGGTTCCACCAACTGTACCCCGGCTTACCTAATGAGGGCAAGGCCTGGTAAGCTACCTGTTGACCTGGAGATGGGAGTCCTGACACCCGAGGACACTTCACCGGAAGCAGACTGGGACACAGAGAGGCAGCAGCAGTACCGGAAAGTACAGGAGAGCGTGGAGCGAAGTCTCTGTCAAGCTAGGGAAAGACAAGAGAAAACTTACAACCAGTATGCTCCCGCTGTTCCCCTGGTACCCGGAGAGCAGGTCTTGAAGAGGAAGAGACGGCTCCACAAGTTGGACGACCAGTGGGAGAAGGACCCGTACACCGTACTGCCCTCAAGCCACGACAACCCAAAGGTCTGTACCATCAGTAAAGACGGAGGGGAAACCACAGCCATTGTATCCCGGGATCACCTAAAGAAGTGTCCCGAGCAGCTACGGAACCCAGAAGGAGAGCAAGAAGACCCTCGACCCGTAGAGGAAAGGGAAGATATGGTTAGTACTGTGCTCGGAGACTTCCCTCGGTCCTGGACTCAAGTCAATGGTGCAGTTGTGGTACCCGTCCTCACGTTCCTCCAACCAGCATCCCAAGTGCCTACGGAGCAACAGGTGGAGCTGGAAGAGCAGCCGGTCCAGGAGGCAGCAGACTCCACACAAGCAGAACAGGAGGATCAACCCTCTGCTCATAGTGAGCCTGCCGTACCCCTAGTGAGCCAAAGAGCCTGTAGACAGCTGCCCAGTTTACCCTTGACAGCTCCTACACCCTGTAGTTCAGGGCCAGATAGTCAGCTCCGTAGGTCCACTAGGGCCACTAGAGGCCAGTTACCCGCACGTTGGAGGATTTGAAGTGTTTAAATTGTTTTATTTGTGGTCACCTGTCTGTTACTTGTAAATAATTATGTGCTTCTAGTTATTTTTAGGAGTCCTTGGTGGATTTACTGGGAATCCTTGTACAATTAGTTGGAGCGTAACCCAGGATGGACTAAAAGACTGTTAAGGACTCGGGGCAGGACAGACCCCTACCTGGTTACGTCTCCCTGTTTTGGTGAAATGAACACCTTTGTTTTCTTCAAAGACTGCACCTGGTTGCGGACATGCCGTGACCATCCTAATGTCTTTCTTTATTGTACTGTTTTTGTTTATACCTTGTTATGTTTTTCTAAAAATATGTTTAGTCCCGGAGTACTAAATTTCACTAGGGGGGAATGTGACACCCCAGGGGTCTGGTTGCCACAGTGATAGAGATATTACGTCTGAGAGCAGGTGGGAGGTCTCTTGGTCAGGGATCCTATGCATGCCACACCTCCTGCCCAGTCCTGGGAGGGGAAGAACTTCCCCTATATAAACCTAGGGCTGAGGCAGGGTGAGTGAGTAGAGAAGAAGTAGAGACAGAGAAGAGAAGCAGATCTAGGAAAAGAACATCAGGAGCTCTGTGGGAGCAGTGCTATAAGGAGTCAGGGGCTGGCAGCTGCAGAGCTCGCCCTGACTGGGAAGCTATCACCGGACCCGGAGTCCGAGGCTGTGGGGACTAATCTTTACCCAGCAGCAGAAACCGCCCGGCAGGGGATTTCAGGTCCTCTGGCCAAGAAACCCCGAAGGCACGGTCACACGCGTGGGACCAGCACCGCCGTCGTGGAGCGGACGCCACTAGAAGGCCCCGAGTCACCAGCCATACGGGTGAGCACCACACGGTACACTCAGGGACGTGGGCTACTTATACCCGCCTCTAGCAAGGTAGCCAGAAGAGTACAGTCAGTTTGGGAGGCCTACAACTCCGCCTGGAAAGGGGAGATCCCATCTGCTCAAGGACTGACCAGGCCCCGTTCGCTAGCCAGTACTCCGGGGGGGTCTATCTTTATCACCAGTAAAGACCCTGAACTACACCGCATCGTCTCTGAGTGATTCCTGCTCCCCCATCATCCACGTCGGCTGCCCTGAGGCCATACCCCTCCCGTTGGGGGTGATACTATCACGCTGCACAATCCTACCACCGGCCTCAGCGGTCTGCCCTGCAGCGGCAGCTCCTTCGCTGCATTCAACGGGTGGCGTAGTCGTCCAACACCTACCGCTAATACAACGCTACTTAGTCTGACTCCCTGGGCACGGACCGGGTCACCGCCACGAGACTACAACCCTCAACAGATCCGGCTCCGGGTAAGCTCCTGCATTCGCAACGCTGTGCGACACAGGCCCAGGGGTGCATCACTACCTTACATGAGATTATATATATAATCTGATGTAAGGTAGCGCTATTCATCCCCCAGTAGCGTTGAACGGAGTGAGGCCTGGTGAGGCAAGAAGCCTCGTCCCTGTGTATGGGACTCTACTAGCCTGAAGGCGAAGGCTGGATCCCTTATATACATACAAATGTACCATACACATGAAAAAAATAATAAGACATACTCATCATATCGTTATATGCATACTCATACTCACTTAGCGCTTGTCAAAAAACACTCCTAAAGTGAGCTTTCACTCAATAAAAAAGCCTAAAGTTTGTAGTGCATTTAATATTTAACTTTTGTCTTTTAGGTTACAGATGAAAAAATGCAGAAAAAAATGTTAAATAAGAAAACTTGCTGGTTGCTGTCCACTATGCTGATAGCGCATTGTCACAGCATGGGTTGCAAGTGACGCGCCCCCTGGGCCATGTTGTTAGGGATACCCGGAGCCGGATCAGATGGGGGTTGTAGTCTCCGAGTGGCTGTGACCCGGTCCGTGCCCAGGGTGTCAAACTCAGTGTGCGGCAGTCCTGGTAGTTGTTGTTTCTGTGTCGACTACGCCACCCGTTGATTTGCGGTCAAAAGGCCGCCGCTGCAGGATGGTCCGCTGAGGCTGGTGGTGTGTGTGCAGCTGTGGTAGTATAACCCCCAACGGGAGGGGTATAGCCTCAGGGGGTCAGACGTGGAGGATGGTGATTGTGAAGGTGCAGCAAGGAGACTCAGAGGCATAAAATGCAGTTCCAGGGTTTTACTTACTGGTGTTGCTCGGGTCACTGTGTACAGCAGTGACCACCCAAGCCGTGCTGCGTCCACCAGGTGCGGGACTCGGTCAACTCCCGGGCAATTCCGGAGCGTGGTCCTGAGCTCCTTTCTGACTCTCCCTTCCTCTGGCCGTTCCCACCAGGGATCCACTTTTGGCCGGCTCCCTCGGGTCTCTTGGTGGTCAAGCCTCCTCTGGGCTCCCTGACCCTATGCTTGGTATGCCTTTCTAGTGGATTTGGTGAGGGTCGTGGCAGATCCTGCCCACGACCTCCGGTTCCTGGCTAAGGTGTGCTGTAGCCTCCGCCAGCTTGGGATCCGGTACCCTTTTGCCGACCCTTCACCCTTTTGTCCTTATTCTGGGATCTTGGGGTCCCCTCTCGTCCTGCGCCTCTGGGTCTCTCTTCCTTCTCCTCTGCTCTGCTTCTCAGGCTCTCAGACAGACTGTCTGACTGACTCACAGGCTGACTGACTGACTGACCCTGATCTAAGATGGTGCCCACCTTATATACTCCCTCTATGTGTGAGCTCAGGTGACCAGCACCCAATGAGCTCCTAGCTTTACCCAGGCTGCTCCCCCTATCTGCCCCTACACTACTGGGATGTTCCACCCCCCTCCCACTCCAGCCAGGGACAGACGCTGTCGTACCTGCACATATACTGGTGGGAGTACCGTTGTTCTGTCCCCCGGAAATGGGATGTATGTAGTGCATGCAGCCTACTAGCTCAGTTCCACACTCCATCCTTACCCGGGAGTGGAATACCACACCTCTGGGTTGAGGTGCAATACCCCTGTAGCAGCCGAATCCTCAGGGTGCTACACAAGCACCAGGACAAGACAAGTATGTCCCCCCCTAACTATGAACCATCAGCACTCCTTGAGTCCTTTCCAAAAGCCCAGTATTGCACATGTATTGCAATTAAAGGAAAATACTGATGTAATTATACTTTGCATTTTTATCTCTTAATTTTTTTCTACTTTTTGCTGAAATCAGATCTCAAATTTTAAAAATATAAAACTTTATACATTATTTTATTTGATTGCTTTTTATTTTCTTATTATATTTTTTATGTAACAATTTTATTACATTAGCCTTATTCCTAACCCTAACCATAATCCTAATCCTATCCTTAACCCTATTCCTAACTTGATCCCTAACCCCAGCATTAAGCCTAGCTCAAGCCCTAACCATAAGCCTAATCCTAAACCAGTCCCTTGCCTTACTTGTAACACAAATTCGGGTGAGAAAAAATGTAAAACTATAAACGCAGCTCTAAGTAATAAATGAAGACAGTATTGAGCGGCAAAGCGAATGCCCAACCAACACTACTTATGCAGAGCACAGAAGAAGAGATGAGTTTGCCATGAGCGGCTGCTGCTCTCTACATAAGCAAAGATGGAAATTACAATGCTTATTATAATGAAATGAGCTTTATCATATAAGTTTCTGCCTATGCAGAGCACAACAGCCTATGTCAAACTCATCTCGAGTGCTTCACTCTACATAGGCAGAGACTGAGACAACAGAAACTCAGTAGCGAATGAATGAACATTGGTTATATGCACTGCACATGATTATAGCTGTCTCCAATAATTAGCTGCTCATTTCCTTTCATCTTGATCACTGCTTATACATAGCACTGAAGTCGAAATGAGTTTATCATAGACTTTTGCGCTCTGCATAGGCAGCAATCAAAACAAACATTATTGCACTTAGCTTTATCATTTCAGCCGCTGCTTATGTTGAGTACAGGAGTGGATTAGAAACTCATTTTGCTTGCTTTGTTCGCAGCCACTCGATGCAAATAAAGTAGAGCTCTCAACTCTTTCTCAATAAATACAATGGTCAGATATTTAGTTCATTGATTTTCATGTGGATAAATAATACAGCATATTGTTAAAATGGGCCCTAAAATCCTAAAATTATCTGTGAGATAATACTGAAGTGATGGAAAATAGAAAAAATAAAGTTTAAATCAACTAATTAAAAACAGTAGAACAGAAACAGATTTAATTTTATTACAACCCTTGGATCAAACTGATACAGTCCAATACTTATACTGTAGCATACACCTTGGAATCTTATTGGTCAGTTACTGATCACATGACCAGTGCCATCCAGGTGCCCGTGCGCTCAGTTGACAGTTGAGGAAAGTGACAGTTGAGGAGTTGACTGGTGATAGTGAAGAAGCTGTCTAGGATTGTGAGCAAAACGTTAATATGGAGAAAGAGGAGGTTGAAGGGAGGAAGAGAGTGAGGAAAAGAAGACATTTGGACTCATCGGCTGATGAGGAGTCTTCAATCAAAAAACCCCAAATGAAGGGAAATAAGAGGAAGAAACCAGACTCAGGACGGAAGATGTTTCCCACCCCAGAAATGGAGCGAGTGGATGAAGACGTCATTGCCCAGAGTGAAGAACTGAAGAAGAGAAGACATTTGGACTCATCGGCTGATGAGAAGTCTTCAATCAAGAAGCCCAAAGTGAAGGGAAAAAAGAGGAAGAAACCAGACTCAGGACGGAAGATGTCTCCCACCCCAGAGATGGAGCGAGTGGATGAAGACGTCATTGCCCAGAGTAAAGGACCGAAGAACAGAAGAATCAGCCTGGACTGTTCAGAGGAAGGAAAGACACCATCAATCCAGGCTAATAGCCAGAAGAAAGAAGACGTGGGAGGCTCAGGTAAGTAGAGAAATGTAACTAATAATTATAAGGAACATTATTGTACATGTTTATACCTCCACATGTAATCCAGGGATAAAGTCAGCAAAATGATTCCAAATCTACCTTTATAATGAAAAATTATCAAAAACAGTTTTATATTAGAGCAGATGATTACAGGGGTTGTAGGCAGTTTACCAATACAAAGTGGTCAGAGTTATCTGTTCCCAAATCATGGTGAAATGTTCTTATCATTGTGTAATGTTCAGGTTCAGTGCTGATGAGATTTACCACAATACATGGAAACTGCTGACACCTTTTTAAAGGGAATCTGTCAGAAGTTTTTTTTACCCTATCTGAGAGCAGCATGAAATAGGGACAGTGACTACTCATTGGGCTACATGGTATAATTTTGATAAAATCACAGTTTTATCTGCTACCGATTTACCAGTTCTCTGAATGCTGAGCTCTGCATAACCCTGCTAACAACACTACGCGGAAGCTTTCTGCATGTGTACCCCATGCATAGGCAGAAAGCTCCCGATCAGTGGTGGGGGGCGGGTTATACATAACTCATGAATATGGATGACTACCTGGCAGCAGTCCTCTAGAGATAATCTCCTGCTGATAAAGCTGTGATTTTATCAAAGCTTCAGTAAGCAGCCCAATAAGTGACACATTTATCTCTATATATTATATATCTATACAGTATATCTCTATATACTGTATATTATAGCTCAGATTACTTGTCAAAACCTTGGAGACATAGTCCCTTTAAATGCCGCAGTGCCTGAAATAAAATAAAAACACATACCTCCTGGACAGTTATGCCAAATTACTTTTTATTTTTTCTGGACAGCTTATCAAACAATCATGGACGGACAATATTTTGACAGACACATTGGAAAACCATAATAAATCATTACGATTATAAGCGACACATGTCTACAGCCCATAATTCTGATAATAACATCAGCTGCTTTATCTGTACACTGTAAAATAATGACAATTACAGTCAAAATAATCTGTATAAGTTTCTTCAAAAAAATCATGGGCACCTTACTTTTTTTTACGAACAGGTCTAAAAAAGTGTCCTATTTTTTAAGGACAGTCCTGGAATTTCTGGACGGTTGGCAACTCTGCTCCTGCAATGGCGCTATTCCAACGTTGTTGGCGCTGAGGAAAATATGAAGTGTTTTTACTTTATTTGTTGCACTCTAGCATTTCAGAGGAGGTTGACCAGTAGAGGAAAACCCCTTAAGTGACTCTCTCTGCAGAAAACTGTCCCAAAAGTTGCCAAATTTGTGCAAATGTTAGATATTGCAATCTCCTTCTCTACTCCCCTCTTATCTCCTCTTCCCACAATCGCATACAAGATTTCTCCCGTGCATCCCCCCTACTCTGGAACGCTCTACCCCAACATATCAGACTGTCGCCTACCGGGAAACCTTCAAAGGAACCTGAAGACCCTCCTCTACTGACAAGCCTACAACCTGCAGTAACCCTCGCTCCACCATACTGCTGCGCGACCAGCTCTACCCTCACCTACTGTATCCTCACCCACCCCTTGTAGACTGTGAGCCCTCGCGGGCAGGGTCCTCTCTCCTCCTGGACCAGTCGCCGACTTGTATTATTCAAGATTATTGTACTTGTCTTTACTATGTATACACCATCTCACATGTAAAGTGCCATGGATTCAATGGCGCTATAATAATAAATAATAATAATAATCCTAGTGATAATTGTAGAGGATTGTCCATCTCTTAGGAGGTTTATTTCATGAGCATTGCAGTTTCTCCTCAGCACCATACGCCGTACATTTAGAAATTCTTGTGTACCTGCTGTAGCGGATGTGCCATGTCTGCGTTATCCGCCATATTGAGGTCTTCTCCTATATGGTTCCTGTAATGCAGACCACATCATCCATATTGCTAGATTCTCATCAATTGTCCTTGATGCCATCTCCTGACAGCAGTGGTGGATCAGTGACATAGAGCTGCAGTCCCCTGATGTATAATGCAGAGTCTCAGAGCCTCATTTATCAAACGGTTCATTACATTGTCTTTGTTGTCCATAGCAACCAACCAGAGCTCAGCTTTCATTTCTCAACCTGCTTTGGTAAAAGGAAAGCTGATCTCTGATTGGTTGTTATGGGCAAAATACTCACTCCTACTGTAAGGCTGTGTGCACACGTTGTGTTTTTGCTGCGTTTCTTTTCAGTGCAGATTTGTCACAAAACCTGAAGAGTTTCCTGATGCCAGCAAAATGAATGAGAATCCTGAAGTCTCATGCACACGTTGCTTTTTTGTGACGTAACCCCTTCACGTCGCAGATAATTTCCGTTTTTGTGCTTCCATTTTTCCTCCCTTTCTTCCCAGAGCCATAACTATTTTTCTGTCCACACTTGCGTATAAGGGCTTGTTTTTTGTGGTACTAGTTTTACTTCTGAATGAGACCATTCATTTTACCACTAGTGTACTCGAAAATGGGAAACAATTCCAAATGCAGTGAAATTGTGGAAAAAACGCAATTTGGACATTGCTTTTTGGGAATTGTTTTCATGGTGTACCTTTTGTAGTAAAAATTTCCTTGCAGTATTATTCTCCTCATCAATGCAATTACAGCGATACCCAACACATCCAATTTTTTTAGGGGTGAAAAAAAAATAAAAATTATGGGTTGTCGTCATTTTCCGAGACCACTAACATTTTGATTTTTCAGTCGATGGAGCTGTCTGATGACTTTTTTTGCGATGTAAGAAGACATTGTTATTAATACCATTTTGTGATCAATGTCACTTTTTTGATCGCTTGTTACAGCATTTTTTGTGGAATTGCAGAGACTAAAAAAATGAAACCACATATGTGTATTTTTTATTTTAATCTCTTTACTTTCAATGGGGGAAAGAGGTGATTTGAATTTTTATTTTATTTTTTTTTATTTGACCAACTAATAGCATATCAAACAAAGGGTGAATAAATATTATTTGCATATAAAACCCTTAAAATGTAACCTTAATTAAAGATAATTACAATTATCCATAGAAACAAATATTCCGAAGATCAAAGTGAAAAATAATAAATGTGCAAAACTAGTGATATAAAAATACAAAAGTATATGGATGATACACAATATACTGTATCAATGGGAACTAGTCTGCTCCTTTTGTCACCTATGATGACCCTTCCTGACCGCAAGGCTTGGCACCCTAAAATATAGTACGACAATGACGCCCCACTCACAAGTCGTCTATCCCTCAAAGTACCTATAAGTGTAATCAACAGTGAGCAATAGATAAGGGCACCTTGGCGTCAGAGGATTACAGCGGGGGACACTTAGGACTGGTGAGTACATGGATTTTATTATTTTATTCTTGTTATAGGAGGAGGGGGATGAGTATGCACTCCATGCTACATACAGGGAATACCAATTACAAAATGTCCATATATGATAAATTGCATAAAATAATATTATACATTATATGATTAAATTTAAAATGCATATACGAAATCTTAATGTCATAACTTCATTGACCCCACTGAATAATATCAATATAATTTTATTTTTAATAAATATAGACCAAAAAAAGGATATATTGCACAAACAAGTATTATATTAAGTCTAAAGATTTAATGCTTAGATTATATATACCTATGTGCAAAAAAACTATTGTTCATCCAATGGATATAACCCAAGAAATATGCATAATGCATGTTATATATAAGTCTGCATGTCCAAACGTAATTCCACTGTTAATGCACAAAAATCTGCTATTTATAAAATGGATTTTATCCAAAAAATGCATTGTGCATGTTATATATATGCATGTGCATATCCATATATATTTAAATTATTTACGCAAAAATACAAATGTATGTATGTAAGGAACTATACATATCCAAACCACATGGTGAAGAGTAAAAGTGATCACCATGTAATATCAAATGTCATAATGCAAAAAATAATCAAAGAGCAATAAGATCATAGTAAGTTTCATTTGTGCATATGAATAGGTACTGACCAGAGGCACATCATCACCCCCTCCACCTGCTCCAACGCACGTTTCGCTACCGCTTCATCAGGGAGTGAGGTGGAGGAGGAAGGGGCGATGTTTTATAGGGGGATTACGGCTGTGGTTACTTACAAATCAAGGGTGCCATGTTACCAGGCTCCATTACTGTCCCTCGCGTCCGGATAGCTGTCCTGTCTGCGACCGGATGTGCATCACCGAAGCGCGACCAAAGGTCGCAGTTCAATGACCAGACCCCAGTATCGGGCGCGAGAGCACACCGGAGCATGCGCAGTGTGGTGCACAGCAACCCTGCAGCCATAGTAGAAAAGGCCAAAAGTGTGGGTCAACATCAAAGCCGAAATATAATGAGAATAGCAAAATAGAACTGTATGAAATACAGAAAAAGATCTCTATATAATATAGTTAATGTGCGCACACACAATATTATGCCATATATAATGTGTATATGTCAAAGTGTATAAACACACTATAAACTCTCACCATGTATATGATACAGGTGAATAATTTGCTTAAATACTCTGTGCAGCACATGCGTAATATAACACACAGCGCCAGCGCAGCCAGGGTAAATCAGAGCAAAGATGGAGACAAAAAACCATAATAAAGTATGACTGTATGTATTAAAATGTTGATTCTTGTACGAACCCACAAAAATATGACATCTACAAATGAATATATCTAATTACCTTGTGTATGTATAGAGGTAAATGAATATACTAGCAGCTATTTATATATGATAATTTAATATCCTTAATTCAATGTATAAGTTTATGTAAGTGATAGTTATATATGTGTATATACGAAAATTAAAAAAGCATAAAATATAATAAGAATATATATATGAAAAAGAGACGTGATCATGATAGAGAGGATAATACAAAAAATATATATCCAATGTTATACTTAGTGACGGAATTCATGTGAAACTGTATGGCTGTTTGGGCGATGATGATGATACAAAGAGTCCTCCAGTCTGAAAGAGATAATAAAAATTAGTATCCACATATATCCCATAAAAATACCTCCACAAACTCATAAACTACCATTTATATATACAATAAAACTAATAATACATGTATATATTATATTATTCAATCAAATCCACTATGACTATATAAATTATATGATTCGATTGATAATAAGGACAAGACACTGAAGATGAGAATATACCAAAAAATCCAAGTGTATATGTAGCACCCTGAGGATTCGGCTGCTACAGGGGTATTGCACCTCAACCCAGAGGTGTGATATTCCACTCCCGGGTAAGGATGGAGTGTGGAACTGAGCTCAGTTAGTTGCATACACTACATACATCCCATTTCCGAGGGACAGACCGATGGTACTCCCACTAGGTATATGTGCAGGTACGACAGTGTCTGTCCCTGGCTGGAGTGGGAGGGGGGTGGAACATCCCAGTAGTGTAGGGGCAGATAGGGGGAGCAGTCTGGGTAAGGCTAGGAGCTCATTGGGTGCTGGTCACCTGAGCTCACACATAGAGGGAGTATATAAGGTGGGAACCATCTTAGATCAGGGTCAGTCAGTCAGTCAGTCAGTTCAGCCTGAGGAGAAGCCGAGCAGAGGAGCTCAGCCAGGAGGGCTGACAGGGAGCTGTGGCTCCTGCTGGGCCCAGCTCCAGGGCCAGGCTTGTAGTGGAGGAGGAAGAAGAAAGGCCCAGAGACGCAGAGCCAGAGGGAACCCTGAGATCCCAGAATTAAGCCAAAAGGGTGAAGGGTTGGCAGAAGAGGGCACTGGATCCCAAGCTGGCGGAGGCAAAAGTAACCCTTAGCCAGGAACCGGAGGTCGTGGTCAAGCTTTGCCACGACCCTCACCACATCCACCAGGAAGGTACACCAAGAGTAGGGTCAGGAAAGCCAGAGAATGTTTTGCCACCAGGAGGCCCAAGGGAACCGGACAAAGGTGGATCCCTGGTGGGGACGGCCAGCAGAGAGAGAAAGAGAAGGGAGCTCAGGACCACGCTCCGGAACTGCCTGGGGGTTAGCAGAGTCCCACACCTGGTGAATGCAGCATGGCTCGGGTGGTCACTCAAGGCCAGAGTGACTGAAGGAACACCAGTGAGTAAAAACCCTGAAACTGCATCTCACGTCTCTGACTCTCCTTTCTGCACTATCACTACCCCCATCATCCGCACCAGCTGCCCTGAGGCCATACCCCTCCCGTTGGGGGTTATACCACCATCGCTGCACCCATACTACCGGCCTCAGCGGACTGTTCTGCAGCGGCGGCCTTGTGACCGCAAATCAACGGGTGGCGTAGTCGACACTTAACAACATCTACAAAGACTGCCGCACACTTAGTTTGACACCCTGGGCACGGACCGGGTCACCGCCACGAGGACTACTACCCCTGTCAGATCCGGCTCCGGGTATCCCCTGAACATGGCCCAGGGGGCGCGTCATATACTTAAAGAAAACTCGAAAAACCCCACTGTTCGTTTAAACCTCTGAGGGTCATACTTCTTCGAGTGGTGATCCATTTACATTCAATCTGGGCCAGTTTTTTGGCTAGATTTTCCCTCCTATTCCCAGGATACAGATGGTCAATCCCTTTGACACGTAAGAGATGCCATTGATGAGGGTGGCAATCCCGAAAGTGTCTCGCCAAAGGTTTAAGTTTAGAAATAGCACCCACCTCATCTTGAGAAATTTTCTCGCTGCTCTAATATGTTTGATGTGTTACAAAGTACGTACCCTCAGCTCCTGAGTTAACATATCAATATACAAGAGTCCACAGGAACATGTGGCTTGGTAGATGACCATAGATGTTCTACAATTGATGAAATGCAGGATCTTGTAAATCTGCTCACCCATCGAATCCTGAAAGGTATCTGTTTTTTCAATATATCTGCCCACTTTGCAGTTGCCACACTTCCATGTGCCCCATTTGGGGCCCTTTGAGGCAAAGATATATGAAGACGTATCATGTACATGATGATTATGAACCAATATATCACGTAGTGTCTTATTACATTTAGCCGTAATAAATGGACGATTTGATAGAAAAGGAATTATTGTCTGATCCTGTTGGAGAATTGGCCAAAATTTGGAGATGATATTGGTCATCTCCTTCCACCTTGAATGATAATTCTTGATTGATCGAACATGCCCATAAGATTCCTTTTTCCTTTTAGTAATGAGAAGAGATTGTCTATTGGTGTGTTTGGCCCGATAGTAGGCCTGTTGAATATTTTACATTTTGTTCCCACGATGTAATATCACATGCCTGCTCTTCAAAAGCTTTGTCTTGGTCACAAATACGATGTGCCCTAATAAATTGCCGGTCGGTATTGCCCGTATTACATGTGCCAGATGTGATTTGGCATGCAAGAAAGCATTGACACTAGTTTTCTTGCAATAAATATTTGTATGCAACTGTCCATGGTCATCAACACGAATATCCAAATCCAGAAAATCACTTTTCTTTAGCTCAATGTGATGGGTTAGTTTAATATTCCATGCATTTGTCATTGAGATGTTTTAAGAATTTTTCAAGTTCCTCACAGGAGCCCTGCCAACTAAACAACACATCGTCTATGAATCTCATCCAAGATATCACTGATGCCAATGACTTATGTTCAATGTTTTGGATGTATTCACGCTCCCAAAATCTCAAGAAGAGATTGACGTAAGACAGAGGCATATCTAGGTGGGGCGCAGTCGGTTCGATGTGTCTTCTTTGCCGGCGGCTGCGTTCTGCCACCCCCCGGACTGGGAGTCGGCAGTTCTCTGAGCAGAGACCGCGCTCAGAGTAGCTGCATTGTGCCGGCTCCCAGCGCTGAAGCTCTGACCTCAGGTCATGTGATCACGCTGCTGATGTCGCTCGCCGGTGGGCAGCTGCAGAGGCGGCCATTGGTGAAAACTGCTCTGTGCTTCAGAGCTGAAGACACCGAAGATGGAATGGAAGTGAAGATTCATTGTGGGGGGTGATTTATAGTATGGCTGACGGCTGATTTGCTGTGGGGGGTGATTTATGCTAAGGCTGGGGGGGTGATTTACTATAGGGGGTGATTTATGCTAAGGCTGGGGGGTGATTTACTATAGGGGGTGATTTATGGTATGGCTGGGGGGTGATTTATGGTATGGTTAGGGGGTGATTTACTATTGGGGGTGATTTATACTATGGCTAGGGAGTGACATACTATGGGGGTTGATTTATGGTGTTGCTAGGCTGTGATTTACTATGGAGGTGACAAAGGGTATGCTGGAGGGTGATTTATGACATGGCTGGGGCAAGATTTACTATGGGGGGAGATTTATTGTATGGCTGGGGGAAAATTTATTGTATGGGTGGGGGGATTTACAATGGGGGGTGATTTATGGTATGGCTTGGGGGTGACTTACTATGGAGGGTGATTTATAGAATGACTAGGGGTGATGGGCGGCACGGTGGCGCAGTAGTTAGCACTGCAGCCTTGCAGTGCTGGGGTCCTGGGTTCAAATCCCACCAAGGACAACATCTGCAAGGAGTTTGTATGTTCTCCCCTTGTTTGCGTGGGTTTCCTCCGGGTTCTCTGGTTTCCTCCCACACTCCAAAGACATACCGATAGGGAATTTAGATTGTGAGCCCCGATGGGGACAGTGACAATAATGTACTGTATGTAAAACGCTGGGGAATATGTTAGTGCTATATAAAAATAAAAAGATTTTAAAAAAAGAAGATTATTTACTATGAGGGGGGGGGGTGATTTACTATAGGGGGGTGATTTTTGGTATGGCTAGGGTGTAATTTACTATTGGGGGTGATTTATTGTATGGCTGTAGGGTGATTTACTATGGGGGGTGATTTACCATGGGGGTAATTTACTATACAGGGTGATTTATGGTATGGCTGAGGGGTGATTTACTATAGGGGGTGATTTATGGTATGGATTGGGGGTGATTTACTTTGGGGATAATTTATGGTATGGCTTGTGGTGATTTACAATGGGGGGTGATTTACTATAGGGGGTAATATATGGTATGGCTAGGGGAAGATCTGTGGCATGGCTAGGGGTGATTTACTATGGGGATGATTTATGGTACGGCTGGGGGATGATTTACTATAGGCAGTGATTTATGGTATGGCTGAGAGTGATTTACTATGAGGGGTGATTTATGGTATGGCTGAGAGTGATTTACTATGAGGGGTGATTTACTATAGAGAGTGATTTTTGGTATGGCTAGGGGTGACTTAATATGGGAGGTGATTTATGGTATGGCTGTGGGGTGATTTACTATGGGGGTGATTTACCATGGGGGAGTGATTTATGGTATGGCAGGGGGTGATTTACTATAGGGAGTAATTTATAGTATGGCTTGGGGGTGATTTATAATATGACTGGGGGTGATTTACTATAGAGGGTGATTTTTGGTATGGCTAGGGGTGACTTAATATGGGAGGTGATTTATGGTATGGCTGTGGGGTGATTTACTATGGGGGTGATTTACTATGGGGGGTGATTTATGGTATGGCAGGGGGTGATTTACTATAGGGGCTAATTTATAGTATGGCTTGGGGGTGATTTATAATATGACTGGGGGTGATTTACTATAGGGGAAGATTTATTGTATTTATGGGGGAGATTTATTGTTTGGCTGGGGGCAATATACTATGATGGGTGATTTATGGTATGGCTGGGGGGTGATTTACTATGGGGGTGATTTACCATGGGGGAGTGATTTATGGTATGGCAGGGGGTGATTTACTATAGGGAGTAATTTATAGTATGGCTTGGGGGTGATTTATAATATGACTGGGGGTGATTTACTATAGAGGGTGATTTTTGGTATGGCTAGGGGTGACTTAATATGGGAGGTGATTTATGGTATGGCTGTGGGGTGATTTACTATGGGGGTGATTTACTATGGGGGGTGATTTATGGTATGGCAGGGGGTGATTTACTATAGGGGCTAATTTATAGTATGGCTTGGGGGTGATTTATAATATGACTGGGGGTGATTTACTATAGGGGGAGATTTATTGTATTTATGGGGGAGATTTATTGTTTGGCTGGGGGCAATATACTATGATGGGTGATTTATGGTATGGCTGGGGGGTGATTTACTATGGGGGTGATTTATGGTATGGCTGAGTTGTGCTTTACTATAGGGAATGATTTATGCTATGGCTGGAGGTCATTTATGGTATGACTAGTGGTTGATTTACTAAGGGGATGATTTATGTTATGTCTTGGGGGTGACTTATTAGGGGGGGTGGTTTATGGAATGGCTAGGGGTGATTTAATATGGGAGGTAATTTATGCTATGGTTGGGGGGATGATTTACTATAGTGGTTGATTTATGGTATGGCTAGGAGGTGATTTATTATGGGGGGTGATTTATGGCATGGCTGGGGAGTAATTTACTATGGGGGGTGATTTATGGTATGGCTAGGGGGTGATTTACTATAGGGGGTGATTTATGGTATGGCTGGGGGGGGAGATTTATTATGGGGGGTGATTTGTGGTATGGCTAAGGGGTGATTTACTATAGGCGATGATTTATTGTATGGCTGGGGGATGATTTACTATGGGGCGTGATTTATGGTATGCTTGGAGGTAATTTACTATGGGGGTGATTTATGGCATGCTTGGAGGTAATTTACTATGGGGGTGATTTATAATATGGCTGGGGGTGATTTACTCTAGGGGATGATTTATGCTATGGCTGGGGGGGTGATTTACTATAGAAGTGATTTATGGTATTGGCTGGAGGGTGATTTACTATGGGGTGGATTTATGGTATGGCTGGGGGGTTATTTACAATAGAGGGTGATTTATGTATGGCTCGGGGGTGATTTACAATAGGGGTGAATTATGCTATGGCTGGGGGGTGGTTTACAATAGAGGGTGATTTATGGTATGACTAGGGGGTGATTTACTATGGGGGTGGTGATTTATGCTATGGAGGGGGAGGTGATTTAATATAGGAGGTGATTTATGTTATGGCTAGGGGGCGATTTACTATGGGTGGTGATTTATGGTATGGCTAGGCGGTGATTTACTATGGGTGATGATTTATGTTATGACTGAGGATTGATTTATGGTATGACTGAGGAGTGATTGATGGTATGGCTGGGGGGTGATTTATGGTATGACTGTGGGGTGATTTATGGTATGGCTGGGGGGTGATTTACTATGGGGGTAATTTACTATTTAAGGTCATTTATGGTATGACTGGGGGTTGATTTACTATGGTGGGTGATTTATGGTATGGCTGGAGGGTGATTTACTATGAGGGGTGATATATGGTATGGCTGGGGAGGTGATTTACTATAGAGGGTGATTTATGCTATGGCTGGGGGGTGATTTACTATAGGGGGGTTATTTATGGTATGACTGGGGCTGATTTATGGTGTGTCAGGGGAGCAGGGCCGGCTCCAGGTTTTTCTGGGCCCCGGGCGAAAGAGTCTCACTGGGCCCCTTTAACACATACCATGATTCATGATGCAGAGATACGGCGGAGAAATATATATATATAGTACAATGCAAAGATTTCACTTCTTACATTACATGAGTGATATCTATTGTAAATTCCACAATAGCTCAGAAACCGGTGAATCGCTCCACACAGAATACTGTCCCCCATATAACGCTCCATACAGAATACTGGCCCCCATATAAGGCCCCATACGGAATACTGGCCCCCATATAAGGCCCCATACGGAATACTGGCCCCCATATAAGGCCCCATATGGAATACTGGCCCCCATATAAGGCCCCATAAGGAATACTGGCCCCCATATAAGGCCCCATACGGAATACTGGCCCCCATATAAGGCCCCATACGGAATACTGGCCCCCATATAAGGCTCCATGCGGAATACTGACCCCCATATAAGGCTCCATGCGGAATACTGGCCCCCATATAAGGCTCCATGCGGAATACTGGCCCCCATATAAGGCTCCATGCAGAATACTGGCCCCCATATAAGGCTCCATGCGGAATACTGGCCCCCATATAAGGCTCCATACGGAATAGTGGCCCCCATATAAGGCTCCATACGGAATACTGGCCCCCATATAAGGCTCCGTACAGAATACTGGCCCCCATATAACGCTCCATACAGGATACTGGTCCCCTTATAAAGCTCCATACAGGATACTGGCCCCCATATAACGCTCCATACAGGATATTGGTCCCCTTATAAAACTCCATACAGGATACTGGCCCCCATATAACGCTCCATACAGGATACCTGTCCCCATATAACGCTCCATACAGGATACCGGTCCCCTTTTAACGCTCCATACAGGATACTGGTCCCCATATAATGCTGCATGCAGGCTGTTACCCCCCACATAATGCCCCATACAGGCTGTCCCCCCCTTATAATGCTCCATGCAGGCTGTTACCCCCCCCCTTATAATGCACTATGCAGGCTGTTCCCCACCTTATAATGCCCCATACAGGCTGTCCCCCCCTCTTTATAATGCCCCATGCAGGATGTCACCCCCCCTCTTTATAATGCCTCATGCAGGATGTCACCCCCCCTCTTTATAATGCCTCATGCAGGATGTCACCCCCCCTCTTTATAATGCCTCATGCAGGATGTCACCCCCCCTCTTTATAATGCCTCATGCAGGATGCCCCCCCCCTTTCTTTATAATGCTCCATGGAGGATGCCACCCCCTCCCCCCCTTTCTCTTTATACTGCCCCATGCCTCCATACATTAAAAAAAAAAAAATCAAATACTCACCTCCCTTCTCCTCACCTGCTACCTGCTGCCCGCTGCCCGCTGCTCGGGTCCGAACTCCAGCGTTGTCAGCGTCTTCCCGCTCAGCACTCCCTGTGACGGCTCAGGGGAGGGCGCGGTGTAAAGACGTCACCGCTTCCTCTGACCTTAGACGTCACAGGGAGCGCAGAGCAGGAAGACAGCTGATCTGCGGAGGCACGGGGAGAGGTAAGTATCCAGCTGCCGGGGCCCTGAGCAAGCGGCGGAGAAGGGCGGGCGCTGACACCGCTCTCCTCCGCCCATAGCCCAGCGGGGTGCGCGACCGCCAGTGGGCCCCTCTGCCTGCTCAGGGCCCCGGCATTTGCCCGGGTGCGCCGGGTGCTGACGCCGGCCCTGCAGGGGAGGATTTACTATGGGGGTGATTTATGGAATGGCTGGGGGGTGATTTATGGTATTGCTGGCGGGTGATTTACTATAGGGGCGTGATTTATGGTATGGCTGGGGGGTGATTTATGGTATAGCTTGGGGGTGATTTACTATGGTGGGTGATTTATGGTTTGGCTGAGGGGTGATTTATAATATGACTGGGGTGCTTTACTATAGGGGATTATTTATGATATGGCTAGGGTGTAATTTACTATTAGGGGGTGATTTATAGTATTGCTGGGCAGTGATTTATGGAATGGCTAGGGGTGATTTACTAAGGGGGTGATTTATGATATGGCTGGGGGGTGATTTACTATGGGGGTGATTTATGGTATGGCTGGGGGGTGATTTACTATAGTGGGTGATTTATAGTATGGCTTGGGGTGACTTAATATGGGGGGTGACTTATGGTATGACTGATGGGTGATTTATCGTGTGGTTGGGGGTGACTTACTATTGGGGTGATTTATGGAATGGCTATGGGTGATTTACTATGGGAGATGATTTATGCTATGGCTGGGGAGGTGATTTACTATAGGGGGTGATTGGTGCTATGGCTGGGGGGGTGATTAACTATAGGGGGGTGATTTATGGTATGACTAAGGGGTGATTTATGGTATGGCTGAGTGGTGATTTACTATGGGGGTGATTTATGGTTTGGCTGGGGGTGATTTACTATAGGAGATGATTTATGGTATGGCTGGGGGGTGATTTACTATGGGGGGTGATTTACTATGGGGGGTGAATTACTATGGGGGAGTGATTTATGGTATGGCTGGGGAGTGATTTACAATGGGGGTGATTTATGGTATGGCTGGGGGTGATTTATGGTATGGCTGGGGGGTGATTTACTATAGGGGGTGATTTATAGTATTCCTGGGGGGTGATTTACTATGGGGGTGATGTATAATATGACTGAGGGTGATTTACTATAGGGGATGATTTTTGGTATGGCTAGGACGTAATTTACTATTGGGGGGGAGATTTATTGTATGGCTTGGGGGTGACTTTCTATGGGGGTTGACTTATGCTATGGCTGGGGGGGTGATTTACTATGGGGGGTGATTTATAGTATTCCTGGGGGGTGATTTACTATGGGGGTTATTTATAATATGACTGAGGGTGATTTACTATAGGGGATGGTTTTTGGTATGGCTAGGACGTAATTTACTATTGGGGGGGTGATTTATTGTATGGCTGGGGGGTGATTTACTATGGAGGATGATTTATAGTATGGCTGGGGGGTGATATACTATGGGGTGATTTATGCTATTGCTGGGGGGGTGGATTTACTATAGGGGGGTGTTTTATGGTATGGATGGGGTCATTTATGGTATGACTAGGAGGTGATTTACTATGGGCATGATTTATGGTATGGCTTGGGGGTGACTTTCTATGGGGGTTGACTTATGCTGTGTCTGGGGGGGTGATTTACTATGGGGGCTGATTTATGGTATGGCTGGGGGGTGATTTACTATGGGAGGTGATTTATAGTAGGGCTGGGGGGTGATTTACTATGGGGGGTGATTTATGGTATGGCTGAGTTGTGATTTATTATAGGGGATGATTTATGGTATGATTGGGGGGTGATATACTATGGGGGTGATTTATGCTATGGCTTGGGGGGTGATTTATGCTATGGCTAAGGCTGATTTACTATGGGGGTGATTTATAATATGACTGGGGGTGATTTACTATACGGGATGATTTATTGTATGGCTAGGGAGTAATTTAGTATTGGGGGTGATTTATTGTATGGCTGGGGGGTGATTTACTATGGGGAGTGATTTATGGTGTGGCTGGGGGATGATTTACTATAGGGGGTGATTTATGATATGGCTGGGGGGTGATTTACTAGGGGGGTGATTTATGGTTTTGGCTGGCGAGTGATTTACTATGGGGGGTGATTTATGCTATGGCTGGGGGGTGATTTACTATGGAGGGTGATTTACTATAGGGGGTGATTCATGATATGGCTGGGGTGATTTACTATAGGGGGAGATTTATTATATTTAAGAGGGAGATTTATTGTTTGGTTGGGAGTGATATACTATGATGGGTGATTTATGGCATGGCTGGGGGGTGATTTATGATATGGCTGGGGGAAGATTTACTATGGGGGGAGATTTATTGTATGGCTGGGGGAAGATTTAGTGTGGGGGATGATTTATTGTATGGGTGGGGGGGATTTACGATGGGGGGTGATTTATGGAATGACTAGGGGTGACTTACTATGGGGGGGTGATTTATGCTATGGCTGGGGAGGTGATTTACTATAGGAGGTGATTTCTAGTATGGCTAGGGAGTGATTTACTATGGGAGGTGATTGATGGTATGACTGAGGGGTGATTTATGGTATGGCTGGGGGATGATTTACTATGAGGGGTGATTTATGGTATGGCTGGGGGATGATTTACTATGAAGGGTGATTTACTATAGGGGGTGATTTATGCTATGACTAAGGGGTGATTAACTATGGGGATGATTTATTGTATGGCGGGGGGATGATTTACTATGGGGGTGTTTTATGCTATGGCTGCGGGGTGATTTACTATGGGGGTTATTTATCGTATGGCTGGGGGTGATTTATGGTATGGCTAGGGGTGATTTCCTATGAGCGGTGATTTATTGTATGGCGGGGGGATGATTTACTATGGGGGTGATTTATGTCATGGCTGCGGGGTGATTTAATATGGGGGTTATTTATGGTATGGCTGGGGGTGATTTATGGTATGGCTAGGGGTGATTTCCTATGAGGGGTTATTTATTGTATGGCTGGGGGATAATTTACTATGAGGAGTGATTTACTATAGAGGGTGATTTATTTTATGGCTAGTGAGTGACTTACTATGGGGGGGTGATTAATGGAATGGCTAGCGGTGATTTACTATGGGGGGTGATTTATGGTCTGGCTGGGGGGTGATTTACTATGGGGGTGATTTATGGTATGGCTGGGGGTTGATTTACTATGGGAGGTGATTTATGGTATGGCTGGGGGATGATTTACTATGGGGAGTAATTTACTATGAGGTAGTGATTTATGGTATGGCTGGGGGGTGATTTACTATGGGGGTGATTTATGGTATGGCTGGAGGGTGATTTACTATAGGGGTGATTTATAGTATGGCTGGGGGGTGATTTACTATGGGGGTGATTTATGCTATGGCTGTGGGGTGATTTACTATGGGGGTTATTTATGGTATGGCTAGGGGTGATTTCCTATGAGGGGTAATTTATGGTATGGCTGGGGGATGATTTACTATGAGGGGTGGTTTACTATAGAGGGTGATTTATTTTATGGCTAGTGAGTGACTTACTATGGGGGGTGATTTATGGTCTGGCTGGGGGGTGATTTACTATAGGAGGTGATTTATGGTATGGCTGGGGAGTGATTTATGGTATGGCTGGGGAGTGATTTATGGTATGGCTGGGGGGTGATTTACTATGGAGGTAATTTACTATAGAAGTTGATTCATGTTATGGCTGGGGAGTGATTTATGTTATGGCTGGGGAGTGATTTATTGTATGGCTGGGGGGTGATTTACTATAAGGGGTGATGTACTATGAGGGGTGATTTACTATAGAGGGTGATTTATGGTATGGCTGGGTGCTAATTTATGGTAAGGCTGGGGGGTGATTTACTATAGGGGATGATTTATGGAATCGCTGAGGGGTGATTTACTATGGGGGGTCATTTATAATATGGCTGGGGGTTATATACTCTGGGAGGTGATTTATGGTATGGCTGGGGGCAGATTTATGATATGGCTGGGGGGTGATTTAGCATAGGAGATGATTTATGGAATGGCTGAGGGGTGATTTACTATGGGGGGTGATTTATAATATGGCTGGGGGTGATTTACTATAGGGGGTAATTTATGGTATGGCTGGGGGAGATCTATGGTATGGCTAGGGGATGATTTACTATGGGGGTTGATTTATAGTATGGCTGGGGGTGATTTACTATGGGATTGATTTATGGTATGGCTGGGGGATGATTTACTATGGGATTGATTTATGGTATGGCTGGGGCGAAATTTACTATGGGGAGTGATTTATAATATGGCTGGGGGTGATTTACTATAGAGGATGATTTATGGTATGGCTAGGGCGTAATTTACTATGGGGGGTGCTTTATAGTATGGCTGGGGGGTGATTTACTATGGGGGTTGATTTATAGTATGGCTGAGGGGTGATTTACTATGGGAGTGATTTATGGTATGGCTGGGGGGTAATTTACTATGGGGGGTGATTTATAATATGGCTGGGGGTGATTTACTATGAGGCGTGATTCATGGTATGGCTGGAGGGTCATTTATGGTATGACTAGAAGGTGATTTACTATGGGGGGATTTAAGGTATGGCTGGGGGTTGATTTACAATCGGGGGTGATTTATGGTATGGCTTGGGGATGACTTACTATGGGTGGTTATTTATGGAATGGTTAGGGGTGATTTACTATGGGGGGTGATTTATGCTATGGCTGGGGAGGTGATTTACTATGGGTGGTGATAGATGGTATGACTGAGGGGTGATTTATGGTATGGCTGGGGGATAATTTACTATGAGGGTTGATTTATGGTATGGCTGTGGGATGATTTACTATAAAGGGTGATTTACTATAGGGGGTGATTTATGCTATGATTAAGGGTTGATTAACTATGGTGGTGATTTATTGCTTGGCGGGGGGGTTGATTTACTATGGGGGTGATTTATGGTATGGTTGGGGGTGATTTATGGTATGGCTGGGGAGTGATCTATGTTATGGCTGGGGAGTGATTTATGGTATGGCTGGGGGGTGATTTACTATAAGGGGTGATGTACTATGAGGGGTGATTTACTATAGAGGGTGATTTATGGTAGGGCTGGGGAGTGATTTACTCTGGGAGGTGATTTACAGTATGGCTGTGGGGTGATTTACTATGAGGGGTGATTTATGGTCTGGCTGGGGGGTGATTTAGTATAGGAGGTGATTTATGGTATGGCTGGGGGTGATTTACTATGGGGGTAATTTACTATAGAAGGTGATTCATGGTATGGCTGGGGAGTGATTTATGGTATGGCTGGGGGTGATTTACTATAAGGGGTGATGTACTATGAGGGGTGATTTACTATAGAGGGTGATTTATGGTATGGCTGGGGGGTGATTTACTCTGGGAGGTGATTTATGGTTTGGCTGGGGGCTGATTTATGGTATGGCTGGGGGGTGATTTACTTATAGGGGATGATTTATGGAATGGCTGAGCGGTGATTTACTATGGGGGGTGATTTATAATATGGCTGGGGGCGATTTACTATAGGGGTGATTCATGGTATGGCTAGGGGGTTATTTATGCTCTGGCTGGGGGGTGATTTACTATAGGGGGGCGATTTATGTTATGGCTGGGGGGAGATCTATGGTATGGCTAGGGGGTGATTTACTATGGGGGGTGATTTATAGTATGGCTGGGGGGTTATTTACTATGGGAGTGATTTATGGTATGGCTGGGGGGTAATTTACTATAGGGGGTGATTTATAATATGGCTGGGGGTGATTTACTACAGAGGATGATTTGTGGTATGGCTAGGGTGTAATTTACTATGGGGGGTGATTTATAGTATGGCTGGGGGGTGATTTACTATGGGAGCGATTTATGGTATGGCTGGGGGGTGATTTACTATGAGGGGTAATTTATGGTATGTCTAGAGGGTGATTTACTATGGGGGTGATTTATGGTATGGCTGGGGGGTGAATTACTATAGAGGGTGATTTATGGTATGGCTAGGGGTGATTTACTATGGGGGTGATTTATGGTAGGTCTAGAGGGTGATTTACTATGGGGGTGATTTATGGTATGGCTGGGGGGTGAATTACTATAGAGGGTGATTTATGGTATGGCTAGGGGTGATTTACTATGGGGGTCATTTATGGTATGTCTAGAGGGTGATTTACTATGGGGGTGATTTATGGTATGGCTGGGGGGTGAATTACTATAGAGGTTGATTTATGGTATGGCTAGGGGTGATTTACTATGGGGGTCATTTATGGTATGTCTAGGGGTGATTTACTATGGGGGTGATTTATGGTATGGCTGGGGCGTGATTTATGGTTTGTCAGGGGGGATTTACTATGGGGTGATTTTTGGTATTGCTAGGGGGTGATTTACTATGGGGGTAATTTATGGTATGGCTGGGGGGTGATTTACTATGGGGGGTGATTTATAATATGACTGGGGGTCATTTACTATGGGAGGTGATTTATATTATGGCTGGGGGTGATTTACTATGGGGGTGATTTATAATATGACTGGGGGTGATTTACTATAGGGGATGATTTATTGTATGGCTAGGGAGTAATTTAGTATTGGGGGTGATTTATTGCATGGCTGGGGGGTGATTTACTATAGGGAGTGATTTATGGTATGGCTGGGGGGTGATTTACTATAGGGGGTGATTTATGATATGGCTGGGGGTGATTTATTAGGGGGGTGATTTATGGTTTTGGCTGGCGAGTGATTTACTATGGGGGGTGATTTATGCTATGGCTGGGGGGTGATTTACTATGGAGGGTGATTTATTTTAGGGGGTGATTCATGATATGGCTGGGGTGATTTACTATAGGGGGAGATTTATTATATTTAAGGGGGAGATTTATGGTTTGGTTGGGGGCGATATACTATGATGGGTGATTTATGGCATGGCTGGGGGGTGATTTATGATATGGCTGGGGGAAGATTTACTATGGGGGGGAGATTTATTGTATGGCTGGGGGAAGATTTAGTGTGGGGGATGATTTATTGTATGGGTGGGGGGGATTTACAATGGGGGGTGATTTATGGAATGACTAGGGGTGACTTACTATGGGGGGGTGATTTATGCAATGGCTGGGGAGGTGATTTACTATAGGAGGTGATTTATATTATGGCTAGGGGGTGATTTACTATGGGAGGTGATTGATGGTATGACTGAGGGGTGATTTATGGTATAGCTGGGGGATGCTTTACTATGAAGGGTGATTTACTATAGGGGGTGATTTATGCTATAACTAAGGGCTGATTAACTATGGGGATGATTTAATGTATGGCGGGGGAATGATTTACTATGGGGGTGTTTTATGCTATGGCTGCGGGGTGATTTACTATGGGGGTTATTTATCGTATGGCTGGGGGTGATTTATGGTATGGCTAGGGGTGATTTCCTATCAGGGGTGATTAATTGTGTGGCGGGGGGATGATTTACTATGGGGGTGATTTATGGCATGGCTGCGGGGTGATTTAATATGGGGGTTATTTATGGTATGGTTTGGGGTGATTTATGGTATGGCTGGGGGATAATTTACTATGAGGGGTGATTTACTATAGAGGGTGATTTATGGCTAGTGAGTGACTTACTATGGGTGGGTGATTAAGGGAATGGCTAGCGGTGATTTACTATGGGGGGTGATTTATGGTCTGGCTAGGGGGTTGATTTACTATGGGAGGTGATTTATGGTATGGCTGGGGGATGATTAACTATGGGGAGTAATTTACTATGGGGGAGTGATTTACGGTATGGCTGGGGGGTGATTTACTATGAGAGATGATTTATGGTATGGCTGGGGGATGATTAACTATGGGGAGTAATTTACTATGGGGGGTGATTTATGGTATGGCTGGGGGGTGATTTACTATGGGGGGTGATTTATGGTATGGCTGGGGGGTGATTTACTATGGGAGGTGATTTATAGTAGGGCTGGGGGGTGATTTAGTATGGGGGGTGATTTATGGTATGGCTGAGTTGTGATTTACTATAGGGGATGATTTATGGTATGATTGGGGGGTGATATACTATGGGGGGTGATTTATGCTATGGCTGGGGCTGATTTACTATGGGGGTGATTTATAATATGACTGGGGGTGATTTACTATAGGGGATGATTTATTGTATGGCTAGGGAGTAAGTTAGTATTGGGGGTGATTTATTGTATGGCTGGGGGGTGATTTACTATGGGGAGTGATTTATGGTATGGCTGGGGGGTGATTTACTATAGAGGGTGATTTATGATATGGCTGGGGGGTGATTTACTAGGGGGGTGATTTATGGTTTTGGCTGGCGAGTGATTTACTATGGGGGGTGATTTATGCTATGGCTGGGGAGTGATTTACTATGGAGGGTGATTTACTATAGGGGGTGATTCATGATATGGCTGGGGTGATTTACTATAGGGGGAGATTTATTATATTTAAGGGGGAGATTTATTGTTTGGTTGGGGGCGATATACTATGATGGGTGATTTATGGCATGGCTAGGGGATGATTTATGATATGGCTGGGGGAAGATTTACTATGGGGGGGAGATTTATTGTATGGCTGGGGGAAGATTTAGTGTGGGGGATGATTTATTGTATGGGTGGGGGGGATTTACAATGGGGGGTGATTTATGGAATGACTAGGGGTGACTTACTATGGGGGGGTGATTTATGCTATGGCTGGGGAGGTGATTTACTATAGGAGGTGATTTCTAGTATGGCTAGGGGGTGATTTACTATGAGAGGTGATTGATGGTATGACTGAGGGGTGATTTATGGTATGGCTGGGGGATGATTTACTATGAGTGGTGATTTATGGTATGGCTGGGGGATGATTTACTATGAGGGGTGATTTATGGTATGGCTGGGGGATGATTTACTATGAAGGGTGATTTACTATAGGGGGTGATTTATGCTATAACTAAGGGCTGATTAACTATGGGGATGATTTAATGTATGGCAGGGGAATGATTTACTATGGGGGTGTTTTATGCTATGGCTGCGGGGTGATTTACTATGGGGGTTATTTATCATATGGCTGGGGGTGATTTATGGTATGGCTAGGGGTGATTTCCTATGAGGGGTTATTTATTGTATGGCTGGTGGATAATTTACTATGAGGGGTGATTTACTATAGAGGGTGATTTATTTTATGGCTAGTGAGTGATTTACTATGGGGGGTGATTTATGGTATGGCTGGGGGGTGATTTACTATGGGGGTGATTTATGCTATGGCTGCGAGGTGATTTACTATGGGGGTTATTTATGGTATGGCTACAGGTGATTTCCTATGAAGGGTGATTTATGGTAAGGCGGGGGGATGATTTACTATGGGGGTGATTTATGGTATGGCTGGGGGTGATTTCCTATGAGGGGTGATTTATTGTATGGCTGGGCGATGATTTACTATGAGGGGTGATTTACTATAGAGGGTGATTTATTTCATGGCTAGTGAGTGACTTACTATGGGGGGTGATTTATGGTCTGGCTGGGGAGTGATTTATGGTATGGCTGGGGAGTGATTTATGGTATGGCTGGGTGGTGATTTACTATGGAGGTAATTTATTATAGAAGTTGATTCATGTTATGGCTGGGGAGTGATTTATGGTATGGCTGGGAAGTGATTTATGGTATGGCTGGGGGGTGATTTACTATAAGGGGTGATGTACTATGAGGGGTGATTTACTATAGGGGATGATTTATGGAATCGCTGAGGGTTGATTTACTATGGGGGGTTATTTATAATATGGCTGAGGGGTGATTTACTCTGGGAGGTGATTTATGGTATGGCTGGGGGGTGATTTAGTATAGGAGATGATTTATGGAATGGCTGAGGGGTGATTTACTATGGGGGGTGATTTATAGTATGGCTGAGGGGTGATTTACTATGGGAGTGATTTATGGTATGGCTGGGGGGTAATTTACTATGGGGGGTGATTTATAATATTTCTGGGGGTGATTTACTACAGAGGATGATTTATGGTATGGCTAGGGCGTAATTTACTATGGGGGGTGATTTATGGTATGGCTGGGGGGTGATTTACTATGAGGCGTGATTCATGGTATGGCTGGAGGGTCATTTATGGTATGACTAGATGGTGATTTACTATGGGGGGGATTTAAGGTATGGCTGGGGGTTGATTTACAATGGGGGGTGATTTATGGTATGGCTTGGGGATGATTTACTATGGGTGGTTATTTATGGAATGGTTAGGGGTGATTTACTATGGGGGGTGATTTATGCTATGGCTGGGGAGGTGATTTACTATGGGTGGTGATAGATGGTATGACTGAGGGGTGATTTATGGTATGGCTGGGGGATGATTTACTATGAGGGGTGATTTATGGGATGGCTGGGGGATGATTTACTATGAAGGGTGATTTACTATAGGGGGTGATTTATGCTATGATTAAAGGTTGATTAACTATGGTGATGATTCATTGTATGGTGGGGGGGTGATTTACTATGGGGGTGATTTATGGTATGGTTGGGGGTGATTTATGGTATGGCTGGGGAGTGATTTATGTTATGGCTGGGGAGTGATTTAAGGTATGGCTGGGGGGTGATTTACTATAAGGGGTGATGTACTATGAGGGGTGATTTACTATAGAGGGTGATTTATGGTATGGCTGGGGAGTGATTTACTCTGGGAGGTGATTTACAGTATGGCTGGGGGGTGATTTACTATAAGGGGTGATGTACTATGAGGGGTGATTTACTATAGAGGGTGATTTATGGTATGGCTGGGGGCTAATTTATGGTAAGGCTGGGGGGTGATTTACTATAGGGGATGATTTATGGAATCGCTGAGGGTTGATTTACTATGGGGGGTTATTTATAATATGGCTGGGGGTGATTTACTCTGGGAGGTGATTTTTGGTATGGCTGGGGGCAGATTTATGATATGGCTGGGGGGTGATTTGGTATAGGAGATGATTTATGGAATGGCTGAGGGGTGATTTACTATGGGGGGTGATTTATAATATAGCTGGGGGTGATTTACTATAGGGGGGTAATTTATGGTATGGCTGGGGGAGATCTATGGTATGGCTAGGGGGTGATTTACTATGGGGGTTGATTTATAGTATGGCTGGGGGGTGATTTACTATGGGAGTGATTTATGGTATGGCTGGGGCGAAATTTACTATGGGGAGTGATTTATAATATGGCTGGGGGTGATTTACTATAGAGGATGATTTATGGTATGGCTAGGGCGTAATTTACTATGGAGGGTGCTTTATAGTATGGCTGGGGGTGATTTACTATGAGGGTTGATTTATAGTATGGCTGGGGGTGATTTACTATAGAGGATGATTTATGGAATGGCTAGGGCGTAATTTACTATGGGGGGTGATTTATGGTATGGCTAGGGCGTAATTTACTATGAGGCGTGATTCATGGCATGGCTGGAGGGTCATTTATGGTATGACTAGATGGTGATTTACTATGGGGGGGATTTAAGGTATGGCTGGGGGTTGATTTACAATGGGGGGTGATTTATGGTATGGCTTGGGGATGACTTACTATGGGTGGTTATTTATGGAATGGTTAGGGGTGATTTACTCTGGGGGGGTGATTTATGCTATGGCTGGGGAGGTGATTTACTATGGGTGGTGATAGATGGTATGACTGAGGGGTGATTTATGGTATGGCTGGGGGATGATTTACTATGAGGGGTGATTTATGGTATGGCTGGGGGATGATTTACTATAGGGGGTGATTTATGCTATGATTAAGGGTTGATTAACTATGGTGGTGATTTATTGTATGGTGGGGCTGATTTACTATGGGGGTGATTTATGGTATGGTTGGGGGTGATTTATGGTTTGGCTGGGGAGTGATTTATGTTATGGCTGGGGAGTGATTTATGGTATGGCTGGGGGGTGATTTACTATAAGGGGTGATGTACTATGAGGGGTGATTTACTATAGAGGGTGATTTATGGTATGGCTGGGGAGTGATTTACTCTGGGAGGTGATTTATAATATGACTGGGGGTGATTTACTATAGAGTATGATTTATGGTATGGCTAGGGCTTAATTTAGTATTGGGGGTGATTTATTGTATGGCTGAGGGGTGATTTACTATGAGGGGTGATTTATGGTCTGGCTGGGGGGTGATTTACTATTGGGGGTGATTTATAATATAACTGGGGGTGATTTACTATAGAGTATGATTTATGGTATGGCTAGGGCTTAATTTAGTATTGGGGGTGATTTATTGTATGGCTGAGGGGTGATTTACTATGGGGACTGATTTTTGGTATTGATAGGGGGGATTTACTCTAGGCAGTGATTTATGATATGCCTGGAGGTGACTTACTATGGGGGTTGATTTATGGTATGGGTGAAGGGTGATTTATGGTATGGCTGGGGGGTGATTTACTATGAGGGGTGATTTATGGTATGGCTGGGGGATGATTTACTATGAGGGGTGATTTATGGTATGGCTGAGGGGTGATTTATGGTATGGCTGGGGGGTGATTTACTATGGGGGGTGATTTATGGTATGGCTGGGGGATGATTTACTATGAGGGGTGATTTATGGTATGGCTGGGGGGTGATTTACTATGGGGGGTGATTTATGGTATGGCTTGGGGGTGATTTACAATGGGGAGTGATTTATGGTATGACTGGGGATGATTTATGGTATGGTTGGGGGGTGATATACTATATGGGGGTGATTTATGGTATGGCTGGGGGGTGATTTATGGTATGGCTGGGGGTGATTTATGGTATGGCTGGGGGTTGATTTACTATGGGCGGTGATTTATGGTATGGCTTGGGGATGACTTACTATGGGTGGTTATTTATGGAATGGTTAGGGGTGATTTACTCTGGGAGGGTGATTTATGCTATGGCTGGGGAGGTGATTTACTATGGGTGGTGATAGATGGTATGACTGAGGGGTGATTTATGGTATGGCTGGGGGATGATTTACTATGAGGGGTGATTTATGGTATGGCTGGGGGATGATTTACTATGAAGGGTGATTTACTATAGGGGGTGATTTATGCTATGATTAAGGGTTGATTAACTATGGTGGTGATTTATTGTATGGTGGGGGTGATTTACTATGGGGGTGATTTATGGTATGGTTGGGGTGATTTATGGTTTGGCTGGGGAGTGATTTATGTTATGGCTGGGGAGTGATTTATGGTATGGCTGGGGGGTGATTTACTATAAGGGGTGATGTACTATGAGGGGTGATTTATGGTATGGCTGGGGGATGATTTACTATAGGGGGTGATTTATGCTATGATTAAGGGTTGATTAACTATGGTGGTGATTTATTGTATGGTGGGGGTGATTTACTATGGGGGTGATTTATGGTATGGTTGGGGTGATTTATGGTTTGGCTGGGGAGTGATTTATGTTATGGCAGGGGAGTGATTTATGGTATGGCTGGGGGGTGATTTACTATAAGGGTTGATGTACTATGAGGGGTGATTTACTATAGAGGGTGATTTATGGTATGGCTGGGAAGTGATTTACTCTGGGAGGTGATTTACAGTATGGCTGGGGGGTGATTTACTATGAGGGGTGATTTATGGTCTGGCTGGGGGGTGATTTACTATGGGGGGTGATTTATAATATGACTGGGGTGATTTACTATAGAGTATGATTTATGGTATGGCTAGGGCTTAATTTAGTATTGGGGGTGATTTATTGTATGGCTGAGGGGTGATTTACTATGGGGACTGATTTTTGGTATTGATAGGGGGGATTTACTCTAGGCAGTGATTTATGATATGTCTGGAGGTGACTTACTATGGGGGTTAATTTATGGTATGGGTGAAGGGTGATTTATGGTATGGCTGGGGGGTGATTTACTATGAGGGGTGATTTATGGTATGGGTGAAGGGTGATTTATGGTATGGCTGGGGGGTGATTTACTATGAGGGGTGATTTATGGTATGGCTGGGGGATGATTTACTATGAGGGGTGATTTATGGTATGGCTGGGGGGTGATTTACTATGGGGGGTGATTTATGGTATGGCTTGGGGGTGATTTACAATGGGGAGTGATTTATGGTATGGCTGGGGGGTGATTTACTATGGGGGGTGATTTATGGTATGGCTGGGGGATGATTTACTATGAGGGGTGATTTATGGTATGGCTGGGGGGTGATTTACTATGGGGGGTGATTTATGGTATGGCTTGGGGGTGATTTACAATGGGGAGTGATTTATGGTATGACTGGGGATGATTTATGGTATGGTTGGGGGGTGATATACTATATGGGGGTGATTTATGGTATGGCTGGGAGTGATTTATGGTATGGCTGGGGGTTGATTTACTATGGGCGGTGATTTATGGTAGGGCTGGGGGGTGATTTATGGTATGTCTGGGGGGTGATTTACTATAGGGGATGATTTATGGTATGGCTAGGGCATAATTTTGTATTGGGAAGATTTATTGTATGGATGGGGTTTGATATAATATGGGGAGGTGATTTATGGTATGTCTTTGGGGTGATTTACTATGGGAGATGATTTATGGTATGGCTTGGGGGTGATTTACCATGAGGGGTGATTTATGGTATGGCTGGGGGGTGATTTACTATGGGGGGTGATTTATGGTATGGCTTGGGGGTGATTTACAATGGGGAGTGATTTATGGTATGACTGGGGATGATTTATGGTATGGTTGGGGGGTGATATACTATATGGGGGTGATTTATGGTATGGCTGGGGGGTGATTTATGGTATGGCTGGGGGTGATTTATGGTATGGCTGGGGGTTGATTTACTATGGGCGGTGATTTATGGTATGGCTTGGGGATGACTTACTATGGGTGGTTATTTATGGAATGGTTAGGGGTGATTTACTCTGGGGGGGTGATTTATGCTATGGCTGGGGAGGTGATTTACTATGGGTGGTGATAGATGGTATGACTGAGGGGTGATTTATGGTATGGCTGGGGGATGATTTACTATGAGGGGTGATTTATGGTATGGCTGGGGGATGATTTACTATGAAGGGTGATTTACTATAGGGGGTGATTTATGCTATGATTAAGGGTTGATTAACTATGGTGGTGATTTATTGTATGGTGGGGGTGATTTACTATGGGGGTGATTTATGGTATGGTTGGGGTGATTTATGGTTTGGCTGGGGAGTGATTTATGTTATGGCTGGGGAGTGATTTATGGTATGGCTGGGGGGTGATTTACTATAAGGGGTGATGTACTATGAGGGGTGATTTACTATAGAGGGTGATTTATGGTATGGCTGGGAAGTGATTTACTCTGGGAGGTGATTTACAGTATGGCTGGGGGGTGATTTACTATGAGGGGTGATTTATGGTCTGGCTGGGGGGTGATTTACTATGGGGGGTGATTTATAATATGACTGGGGTGATTTACTATAGAGTATGATTTATGGTATGGCTAGGGCTTAATTTAGTATTGGGGGTGATTTATTGTATGGCTGAGGGGTGATTTACTATGGGGACTGATTTTTGGTATTGATAGGGGGGATTTACTCTAGGCAGTGATTTATGATATGTCTGGAGGTGACTTACTATGGGGGTTGATTTATGGTATGGGTGAAGGGTGATTTATGGTATGGCTGGGGGGTGATTTACTATGAGGGGTGATTTATGGTATGGCTGGGGGATGATTTACTATGAGGGGTGATTTATGGTATGACTGAGGGGTGATTTATGGTATGGCTGGGGGGTGATTTACTATGGGGGGTGATTTATGGTATGGCTGGGGGATGATTTACTATGAGGGGTGATTTATGGTATGGCTGGGGGGTGATTTACTATGGGGGGTGATTTATGGTATGGCTTGGGGGTGATTTACAATGAGGAGTGATTTATGGTATGACTGGGGATGATTTATGGTATGGTTGGGGGGTGATATACTATATGGGGGTGATTTATGGTAGGGCTGGGGGTGATTTATGGTATGTCTGGGGGGTGATTTACTATAGGGGATGATTTATGGTATGGCTAGGGCATAATTTTGTATTGGGAAGATTTATTGTATGGATGGGGTTTGATATAATATGGGGAGGTGATTTATGGTATGTCTTTGGGGTGATTTACTATGGGAGATGATTTATGGTATGGCTGGGGGTGATTTACCATGGGGGTAATTTACTATACAGGGTGATTTATGTTATGACTAGGGGTTGATTTACTATGGAGGTGATTTATGGTATGGCTGTGGGGTGATTTACTATAGGGGGTGATTTATGATATGGCTGGGTGTGTGATTTACTAGGAGGGTGATTTATGGTATGGCTGGGGGGTGATTTACTTTGGGGGGTGATTTATAGTATGACTGGGGGGTGATTTACTACAGGGGTTGATTTATGATATGGCTGGGGGTGATTTACTATAGGGGGAGATTTATTGTATTTATGGGGGGAGATTTATTGTTTGGCAGGGGGCGATATACCATGATGGGTGATTTATGATATGGCTGGGGGAAGATTTACTATGGGGGGAGATTTATTGTATGGCTGGGGGGAGATTTATTGTATGGCTGGGGAAGATTTAGTGTGGGGTAAGATTTATTGTGTGGGTGGGGGGGATTTAGTGTGGGGGGAGGGTGGGGAAGATTTTGTGTGTGGGTGATTGGTGCGGACACAGAATGGGGAGAATGGGTGCGTACGCAATATGGGGAGCGAAAGAGGTGAATGTATACGGACACATCATGGGGAGCGAGGGTGATGTGTGCAGACACAGTATGGGGAATTGGGGGTGTGTGTGAGGGTAAATATATGAGGTGACAGTATGGTTAGCAGTGGGATGTGAGAGAAGACAGTATGAGGAGGAGGGGGAAATAATGGGTGGAGAAAAGTGAGAGTGGACACAGAATAGAGACTGAGTAGTGTTGGGGGTATAGTATGGGGGGACAGTGTAAGGGCACAGCCAGGAAGGGACAGAAAGTCAAGGAGGGGGAGTGTGATGAGGGGGCACAGTATAGACACTGGGTCCTATAGGGGGGACACCGTGTGAGAGGACAGTGTGAAGCGGAGGCCCAGTATGGTAAGGGGAGGGCAATGTGGAGGACATGTAGCATAAGAGGGGCACTGTGGGGGTGATATTTTGTGCAGGGAATATAGTGAGGGGCAATTATTTATTCAGGGGTTCAGCGTAGGGCAGATATTTTTATTCAGGAGCATCTGCTATCTTTAAGGGCATTGTGTGGGGATGTGCTGCAGAAGACCGGAGAAGATGAAAGTCTACAGAGACCAGCTGTGGATGAGAAAACTCATCATGGCGTTTGGTCAAGATGAAGAAGAAAGAACGATTCCAGAGACAACGTCATCTATCAGGTACCTGGATGTAAATGTTTTTTGTGATACTGACTAATTCTCATATTTTTATTTGTTAGAAGCATTAAAGGGGTTATTTAAGTTTGTGATGAGTCTGCAGTCATTCTATGTTACTGCAGACTTCTGACTTCTCACAGTGCGCACTGCACATTATCAGGATTCTCTCGTGCCGGCGATTTGTATACTTGCGGTCAGATGCCGACTAAACATGCGTGGCCTCACTCAATGACAACGAATTGAGCGATGCCGGACACGTCTAATCGGAATGTGTCCAGACATGTACAAATCACATACTTGTTCAAGGCAGAATCCTAAAAGTGTGCAGTGCATGTGCTGTGAGAATTCAGAAGCATGCAGTCACATAGAGTGACTGCAGACTTTAATCTCAAACCTGGACAAGCCCTTTAATTATACAATGAAGACTTGTAGCCAATCCTAACTGTGTGTAATATACTCGCTGTCAGGATTCAGCTCTGCTTGCAGCTGCCAGCAGCCATCACATGGATACCTCACTCATATGCGATTTTCATACTTACAGTCCTGTGACAACTCGCTTCTCTTTCTGGTTCTCTCAGTTTTTCACTGAACATTGAGAGAATTAGGCAGAACAGCTCATCAGCACGTGACTAAGTGTGCAAATCGCATATGTGCTTGGGGGGAGGGGGGCGCCAAACTGAACTGTTACCCCGGGTGCCAGAAAGCCTAGATACACCTCTGTGGAAGATGAGGCCCAAGCGCCCATTGCCACTTCTCTCTTCTGTAGGTAATAGTGACCTTTGAATACAAAATAATTATGTAACAAAACATATTCCAAAAGAATCATGAGAAAATCCACAAGAGATTCATCCAAACGCAGTCTGATAGCAAAAACCTAGTAGAGGATAATCCATATTCATGTGAAATTCAAGTATATAATGATTCTACATCACGTGATGAGAAACATATCCAAATCAATATGAATATTATCCAATCTCTGTTAAACTTCTGTACTGTCTTTGATGAAAGATGGAAGTTCCATAGCAATAGGTTTTAGATAGTAATCCAAGAATCTAGAAATTGGTTCAGATAGACTCCCATTGCCGGAGACAATGGGGCGTCCCGGAGGGTCTTGAAGACTCTTATGGACCTTGGAGAGCAAGTGTAGGGTGGGAACAGAAGGTTCGTCCACCCGTAATATGATAACAGCGGGATTGAATAAATATCATAACATATCAATGATACTAGTCATCTCCTATTGTCCTCTAGGATGACCCTTCCTGACCACAGGGGTTGGCACCTTAGAATTTGTACAACAATCAGGCCTGGCGCCAGCACCCTGTGTACCCGGGCAAGTTCCGAGCCCTGAGCAGGCGGGGGGGGGCCCACTCGACTTCGGGGCACCCTGCTGCACTATGGGACCCGTGAGCGGAGGAGAGTGCTTACTCAGGGCCCCGGCAGCCGGCACAATACTTACCCCTTTCCGTGCCTCCGCAGCAGCTCCAGTCTCTTCCGCGTACTCTGACTGTGATGTCTCAGGACAGAGGGCGTGGACACACAGTGACATCTTTCCACCGTGCCTTCTCCTGAACCGTCACAGCGGGAAGATGCCGGCAACGCTGGAGTCCAGAGCTGAGCAGCGGCAGCAGGTGAGAAATGAGGTGTGTACTTGGGGCATTATAAGGGGGGGTGACATAATGCATGGGGCATTATAAGTGGGGGGTGACTTAATGCATGGGGCATTATATGGGGGGAACAGCATGCATGCGGCATTATAAGGGGGAACAGCCTGCGTGGGGCATTATGTGGGGGGGACAGCCTGCATGAGGCATTATATAGGGGGAACAACCTGCATGGAGCTTTATGTGGGGGCACAGCCAGCATGGAGCGTTATATGAGGGCCAGTATTCTGTATGGAGCATTATATGTGGACCAGTATCCTGTATGGAGCATTATAAGGGGGCCAGTATCCGTATGGAATGTTATATTGGGGCCAGTATTCTGTATGGAGCATTTTATGGGGGCCAATATTGTATGGAGCGATACACCGGTTTCTGAGCTATTGTGGAATTTACTATAGATATCGGTCATGTAATGTAAGTGAATTATTTGGCCTTGTACTATATATACAGTATATATTTCTCTGCGGTATCTGTGCATCATGAATCGTGGCATGTGTTAAAGGGGCCCACTGAGACTCTTTCGCCCAGGGCCGACAAAAACTTGGAGCCGGCCCTGACGACAATGAAGCCTCCACTCACAAGTCGTCTATCCCTAAAAGTTCCTGAACACCAATAGAGAGGGATAGCACAGGGCTAGTATGATAGTAACAGGATTATAAATATATATATATATATATATATATATATATATATATATAAATCATCCACTGTAACCACATAGAAACAATGTCTGCAGGGTATGAAAACAATATATAATATAAGACTAAGAGACAATCTCGAGTCCAAAATATGCAGAAAGGTCAGCAAGGCAGCAATATAATATTGAATATGCTTCAATGTCGATATACAGTGGGTACGGAAAGTATTCAGACTCCTTTACATTTTTCACTCTTTGTTTCATTGCAGCCATTTGGTAAATTCTAAAAAGTTCATTTTTTTTATCATTAAAGTACACTCTGCACCCCATCTTGACTGGAAAAAAACAGAAATGTAGAAATTTTTGCAAATGTATTAAGAAAGAAAAACTGAAATATCACGTGGTCATGAGTATTCAGACCCTTTGCTCAGACACTCATATTTAAGTCACATGCTGTCCATTTCCTTGTGATCCTCCTTGAGATGGTTCTACTCCTTCATTGGAGTCCAGCTGTGTTTAATTAAACTGTTAGGACTTTATTTGGAAAGGCACACACCTGTCTATATAAGACCTCACAGCTCACAGTGCATGTCAGACCAAATGAGAATCATGAGCTCAAAGCAACTGCCCAAGGAAGTCAGAGACAGAATTGTGGCAAGACACAGATCTGGCCAAGGTTACAAAAGAATTTCTGCATTACTCAAGGTTCTTAAGAGCACAGTGGCCTCCATAATCCTTAAATGGAATACGTTTGGGACCACCAGAAGTCTTCCTAGACCTGGCCGTCCAGCCAAACTGAGCAATCGTGGGAGAAGAGTCTTGGTGAGAGAGGTAAGGAAGAACTCCAAGAACACTGGGGCTGAGCTCCAGAGATGTAATAGGGAGATGGGAGAAAGTTCCAAAAAGTCAACTATCACTGCAGCCCTCCACCAGTTGGCCCTTTATGGCACAGTGGTCCGACGGAAGCCTCTCCTCAGTGCAAGACATATGAAAGCTCGCATAGAGTTTGCTCAAAATCACATGAGGGGCTCCCTGACTATGAGAAATAAGATTCTCTGGTCTGATGAGATGAAGATAGAACTTTTTGGTGATAATTCTGAGCAGTATGTGTGGAGAAAAACAGGCACTGCTCATCACCTGCCCAATACAATCCCAACAGTGAAACATGGTGGTGGCAGCATCATGCTATGGGGTGTTTTTCAGCTGCAGGGACAGGACGACTGGTTGCAATTGAAGGAAACATGAATGCAGTCAAGTACAGAGATATCCTCTTCCAGAGTGCTCTGGACCTCAGACTTGGCCGAAGTCCAACAAGATAATGACCCTAAGCACACAGCTAAAATAACAAAGGAGTGGCTTCAGAACAACTCTGTGACCATTCTTGACTGGCCCAGCCAGAGTCCTGACCTAAACCCAATTGAGCATCTCTGGAGAGACCTGAAAATGGCTGTCCACCAATGTTCATCATCCAACCTGACAGAACTGGAGAGGATCTGCAAGGAAGAATGGCAGAGGATCCCTAAATCCAGGTGTGAAAAACTTGTTGCATCATTCCCAAGAAGACTCATGGCTGTACTAGCTCAAAAGGGTGCTTTTACTCAATACTGAGCAAAGGGTCTGAATACTTATGACCATGTGATATTTCAGTTTTTCTTTTTAATAAATTTGCAAAAATTTCTACATTTCTGTTTTTTTCAGACATGATGGGGTGCAGAGTGTACTTTAATAAGAAAAAAAAATGAACTTTTTAGAATTTACCAAATGGCTGCAATGAAACAAAGAGTGAAAAATTTAAAGAGGTCTGAATACTTTCTGTACCCACTGTATATACAAGATATTACATCTCACAAATATGCCCATTGATTCATATGTAAATTCTTAGCCCTTGACCTCAAACGAGAAGTTATCCTGAACTCAGATAGAAGTCACAGACATCTGTTGTCTTCTGCTATGCGCTGCGCACATACGGTGCATAGCAGTGACGTTCAAAGGCCGCCGGCCAATCAAAGCCGCACGCGTCAGCGTTCGGCCACTGATAGGCCGGCGGACATTGAACGTCACTGCTACGCGCCGGGCGCTGATGTCAGTGCGCAGCGCATTGCAGTGATCTGAAGAGGCCTCTGGCCGGCGGGCTGCAGCCAGCGAGCAGCCTCTGATCGGTCGGCGGCCCTGTAGAAGACCACACCGACATGAAGCTGCAGAGGACGTGGGGAGCACAGGAAGGTATTTTTATTTTAATGAATGGGCAGGGTAGTGAGTGAATGGGGGGGGGGGTGATTCTATGTAGGGGCACATGATGGGGAGAGAGATGCTATATAGGGGCACATGATGGGGAGAGAGATGCTATATAGGGGCACATGATGGGGAGGGAGATGCTATATAGGGGCACATGATGGGGAGGGAGATGCTATATAGGGCACATGATGGGGAGGGAGATGCTATATAGGGGCACATGATGGGGAGGGAGATGCTATATAGGGGCACATGATGGGGAGGGAGATGCTATATAGGGGCACATGATGGGGAGGGAGATGCTATATAGGGGCACATGATGGGGAGGGAAATGCTATATAGGGCACATGATGGGGAGGGAGATGCTATATAGGGGCACATGATGGGAAGGGAGGTGCTATATAGGGGCACATGATGGGGAGGGAGATGCTATATAGGGGCACATGATGGGGAGGGAGATGCTATATAGGGGCACATGAGGGAGATGATGCTATATAGGGGCACATGAGGGAGATGATGCTATATAGGGGCACATGAAGGAGATGATGCTATATAGAGGCACATGAGGGAGATGATGCTATATAGGGGCACATGAGGGAGAGGATGCTATATAGGGGCACATGAGGGAGAGGATGCTATATAGGGGCACATGATGGAGATGATGCTATATAGAGGCACATGAGGGAGAGGATGCTACATAGGGGCACATGAGGGAGTGGATGCTATATAGGGGCACATGAAGGAGATGATGCTATATAAGGGCACATGAGGGAGATGATGCTATATAGGGGCACATGAGGGAGATGATGCTATATAGGGGCACATGAGGGAGATGATGCTATATAGGGGCACATGAAGGAGATGATGCTATATAGGGGCACATGAGGGAGAGGATGCTATATAGGGGCACATGATGGAGATGATGCTATATAGAGGCACATGAGGGAGAGGATGCTACATAGGGGCACATGAGGGAGAGGAGGCTATATAGGGGCACATGAAGGAGATGATGCTATATAAGGGCACATGAGGGAGATGATGCTACATAGGGGCACATGACGGAGAGGATACTATATAGGGGCACATGAAGGAGATGATGCTATATAGGGGCACATGAGGGAGATGATGCTATATAGGGGCACATGAGGGAGATGATGCTACATAGGGGCACATGAGGGAGTGGATGCTATATAGGGGCACATGAGGGAGACGATGATATATAGGGGCACATGATGGGGAGGGAGGTACTATATAGGGGCACATGATGGGGAGGGAGGTACTATATAGGGGCACATGAGGGAGATGATGCTATATAATGGCACATGAGGGAGATGATGCTACATAGGGGCACATGATGGGGAGGGAGATGATGCTACATAGGGGCACATGAGGGAGACGATGCTATATAGGGGCACATGTTGGGATGGGAGGTGCTATATAGGGGCACATGAAGGAGATGATGCTATATAGGGGCACATGAGGGAGAGGATGCTATATAGGGGCACATGATGGAGATGATGCTATATAGAGGCACATGAGGGAGAGGATGCTACATAGGGGCACATGAGGGAGAGGATACTATATAGGGGCACATGAAGGAGATGATGCTATATAAGGGCACATGAGGGAGATGATGCTACATAGGGGCACATGAGGGAGAGGATACTATATAGGGGCACATGAAGGAGATGATGCTATATAGGGGCACATGAGGGAGATGATGCTACATAGGGGCACATGAGGGAGAGGAGGCTATATGGGGCACATGAGGGAGATGATGCTATATAGGGGCACATGAGGGAGATGATGCTACATAGGGGCACATGAGGGAGTGGATGCTATATAGGGGCACATGAGGGAGACGATGATATATAGGGGCACATGATGGGGAGGGAGGTACTATATAGGGGCACATGATGGGGAGGGAGGTACTATATAGGGGCACATGAGGGAGATGATGCTATATAATGGCACATGAGGGAGATGATGCTACATAGGGGCACATGATGGGGAGGGAGATGATGCTACATAGGGGCACATGAGGGAGACGATGCTATATAGGGGCACATGTTGGGATGGGAGGTGCTATATAGGGGCACATGAGGGAGATGATGCTATATAAGTGCACATGAGGGAGAGGATGCTATATAGGGGCACATGAGGGAGATGATGCTATATAGGGGCACATGAGGGAGAGGATGCTATATGGGGCACATGAGGGAGAGGATGTTATATAGGGGCACATGAGGGAGATGATGCTACATAGGGGCACATGAGGGAGTGGATGCTATATAGGGGCAAATGACGGAGATGATGCTATATAGGGGCACATGAGGGAGATGATGCTATATAGGGGCACATGAGGGAGATGATGCTACATAGGGGCACATGCGGGAGTGGATGCTATATAGGGGCACATGAGGGAGACGATGCTTTATAGGGGCATATGATGGGGAGGGAGGTGCTATATAGGGGCACATGAGGGAGATGATGCTATATAAGGGCACATGAGGGAGATGATGCTACATAGGGGCACATGAAGGAGAGGATGCTATATAGAGGCACATGAGGGAGATGATGCTATATAGGGGCACATGAGGGAGATGATGCTATAAAGGGGCACATGAGGGAGTGGATGCTATATAGGGGCACATGAGGGAGACGATACTATATGGGGCACATGAGGGAGAGGATGCTATATAGAGACACATGAGGGAGATGATGCTATATAGGGGCACATGAGGGAGATGACGCTACATAGGGGCACATGAGGGAGATGACGCTACATAGGGGCACATGAGGGAGAGGATGCTATATAGGGGCACATGAGGGAGAGGATGCTATATAGGGGCACATGTTGGGATGGGAGGTGCTATATAGGGGCACATGAGGGAGATGATGCTACATAGGGGCACATGAAGGAGAGGATGCTATATAGGGGCACATGAGGGAGAGGATGCTATATAGGGGCACATGAGGGAAATGATGCTATATAGGGGCACATGAGGGAGAGGATGTTATATAGGGGCACATGAGGGAGAGGAGGCTATATGGGGCACATGAGGGAGAGGATGCTATATAGGGGCACATGAGGGAGATGATGCTATATAGGGGCACATGAGGGAGATGACGCTACATAGGGGCACATGAGGGAGAGGATACTATATAGGGGCACATGAGGGAGAGGATGCTATATAGGGGCACATGAGGGAGAGGATGGTATATAGGGGCACATGAGGGAGTTGATGCTATATAGGGGCACATGAGGGAGAGGATGCTATATAGGGGCACATGAGGGAGAGGATGCTATATGGGGCACATGAGGGAGAGGATGCTATATAGAGGCACATGAGGGAGATGATGCTATATAGGGGCACATGCGGGAGATGACGCTACATAGGGGCACATGAGGGAGAGGATACTATATAGGGGCACATGAGGGAGATGATGCTATATAGGGGCACATGAGGGAGATGACGCTACATAGGGGCACATGAGGGAGAGGATACTATATAGGGGCACATGAGGGAGATGATGCTATATAGGGGCACATGAGGGAGAGGATGCTATATAGGGGCACATGAGGGAGAGGATGGTATATAGGGGCACATGAGGGAGTTGATGCTATATAGGGGTACATGAGGGAGAGGATGCTATATAGGGGCACATGAGGGAGAGGATGCTATATGGGGCACATGAGGGAGAGGATGCTATATAGAGGCACATGAGGGAGAGGATGCTATATAGGGGCACATGTTGGGATGGGAGGTGCTATATAGGGGCACATGAGGGAGATGATGCTATATAAGGGCTCATGAGGGAGATGATGCTACATAGGGGCACATGAAGGAGAGGATGCTATATAGGGGCACATGAGGGAGAGGATGCTATATAGGGGCACATGAGGGAGAGGATGCTATATAGGGGCACATGAGGGAGAGGATGCTATATAGGGGCACATGAGGGAGATGATGCTATATAATGGCACATGAGGGAGATGATGCTACATAGGGGCACATGATGGGGAGGGAGATGATGCTACATAGGGGCACATGAGGGAGACGATGCTATATAGGGGCACATGTTGGGATGGGAGGTGCTATATAGGGGCACATGAAGGAGATGATGCTATATAGGGGCACATGAGGGAGAGGATGCTATATAGGGGCACATGATGGAGATGATGCTATATAGAGGCACATGAGGGAGAGGATGCTACATAGGGGCACATGAGGGAGAGGATACTATATAGGGGCACATGAAGGAGATGATGCTATATAAGGGCACATGAGGGAGATGATGCTACATAGGGGCACATGAGGGAGAGGATGGTATATAGGGGCACATGAGGGAGTTGATGCTATATAGGGGCACATGAGGGAGAGGATGCTATATAGGGGCACATGAGGGAGAGGATGCTATATGGGGCACATGAGGGAGAGGATGCTATATAGAGGCACATGAGGGAGAGGATGCTATATAGGGGCACATGTTGGGATGGGAGGTGCTATATAGGGGCACATGAGGGAGATGATGCTATATAAGGGCTCATGAGGGAGACGATGCTACATAGGGGCACATGAAGGAGAGGATGCTATATAGGGGCACATGAGGGAGAGGATGCTATATAGGGGCACATGAGGGAGAGGATGCTATATAGGGGCACATGAGGGAGAGGATGCTATATAGGGGCACATGTTGGGATGGGAGGTGCTATATAGGGGCACATGAGGGAGATGATGCTATATAAGGGCTCATGAGGGAGATGATGCTACATAGGGGCACATGAAGGAGAGGATGCTATATAGGGGCACATGAGGGAGAGGATGCTATATAGGGGCACATGAGGGAAATGATGCTATATAGGGGCACATGAGGGAGAGGATGCTATATAGGGGCACATGAGGGAGAGGAGGCTATATGGGGCACATGAGGGAGAGGATGCTATATAGGGGCACATGAGGGAGATGATGCTATATAGGGGCACATGAGGGAGATGACGCTACATAGGGGCACATGAGGGAGAGGATACTATATAGGGGCACATGAGGGAGATGATGCTATATAGGGGCACATGAGGGAGAGAATGCTATATAGGGGCACATGAGGGAGAGGATGGTATATAGGGGCACATGAGGGAGAGGATACTATATAGGGGCACATGAGGGAGATGATGCTATATAGGGGCACATGAGGGAGATGACGCTACATAGGGGCACATGAGGGAGAGGATACTATATAGGGGCACATGAGGGAGATGATGCTATATAGGGGCACATGAGGAAGAGGATGCTATATAGGGGCACATGAGGGAGAGGATGGTATATAGGGGCACATGAGGGAGTTGATGCTATATAGGGGCACATGAGGGAGAGGATGCTATATAGGGGCACATGAGGGAGAGGATGCTATATGGGGCACATGAGGGAGAGGATGCTATATAGGGGCACATGAGGGAGAGGATGCTATATGGGGCACATGAGGGAGGTGATGCTATATAGGGGCACATGAGGGAGATGACGCTACATAGGGGCACATGAGGGAGAGGATACTATATAGGGGCACATGAGGGAGAGGATGCTATATAGGGGCAAATGAGGGAGAGGATGCTATATAGGGGCACATGAGGGAGATGATGCTATATAGGGGCACATGAGGGAGATGATGCTATATAGGGGCACATGAGGGAGATGATGCTATATAGGGGCACATGAGGGAGAAGATGCTATATATGGGCACATGAGGGAGATGATGCTATATAGGGGCACATGAGGGAGAGAATGCTATATAGGGGCACATGAGGGAGAGAATGCTATATAGGGGCACATGAGGGAGAGGATGCTATATAGGGGCACATGAGGGAGTTGATGCTATATAGGGGCACATGAGGGAGAGGATGCTATATAGGGGCACATGAGGGAGAGGATGCTATATGGGGCACATGAGGGAGAGGATGCTATATAGAGGCACATGAGGGCGATGATGCTATATAGGGGCACATGAGGGAGATGACGCTACATAGGGGCACATGAGGGAGAGGATACTATATAGGGGCACATGAGGGAGATGATGCTATATAGGGGCAAATGAGGGAGAGGATGCTATATAGGGGCACATGAGGGAGATGATGCTATATAGGGGCACATGAGGGAGATGATGCTATATAGGGGCACATGAGGGAGAAGATGCTACATAGGGGCACATGAGGGAGAGGATGCTATATAGGGGCACATGAGGGAGAGGATGCTATATAGGGGCACATGAGGGAGAGGTTGCTATATAGGGGCACATGAGGGTGATGATGCTATATAGAGGCATATGAGGGAGATGATGCTATATAAGGGCACATGAGGGAGAGGATGCTATATAGGGGCACATGAGGGAGATGATGCTATATAGGGGCACATGAGGGAGATGACGCTACATAGGGGCACATGAGGGAGAGGATACTATATAGGGGCACATGAGGGAGATGATGCTATATAGGGGCACATGAGGGAGATGACGCTACATAGGGGCACATGAGGGAGAGGATACTATATAGGGGCACATGAGGGAGATGATGCTATATAGGGGCACATGAGGGAGAGAATGCTATATAGGGGCACATGAGGGAGAGGATGGTATATAGGGGCACATGAGGGAGAGGATACTATATAGGGGCACATGAGGGAGAGGATGCTATATAGGGGCACATGAGGGAGATGATGCTATATAGGGGCACATGAGGGAGATGACGCTACATAGGGGCACATGAGGGAGATGACGCTACATAGGGGCACATGAGGGAAATGATGCTATATAGGGGCACATGAGGGAGAGGATGCTATATAGGGGCACATGAGGGAGAGGAGGCTATATGGGGCACATGAGGGAGAGGATGCTATATAGGGGCACATGAGGGAGATGATGCTATATAGGGGCACATGAGGGAGATGACGCTACATAGGGGCACATGAGGGAGAGGATACTATATAGGGGCACATGAGGGAGATGATGCTATATAGGGGCACATGAGGGAGAGAATGCTATATAGGGGCACATGAGGGAGAGGATGGTATATAGGGGCACATGAGGGAGAGGATACTATATAGGGGCACATGAGGGAGATGATGCTATATAGGGGCACATGAGGGAGATGACGCTACATAGGGGCACATGAGGGAGAGGATACTATATAGGGGCACATGAGGGAGATGATGCTATATAGGGGCACATGAGGGAAAGGATGCTATATATGGGCACATGAGGGAGAGGATGGTATATAGGGGCACATGAGGGAGTTGATGCTATATAGGGGCACATGAGGGAGAGGATGCTATATAGGGGCACATGAGGGAGAGGATGCTATATGGGGCACATGAGGGAGAGGATGCTATATAGAGGCACATGAGGGAGAGGATGCTATATGGGGCACATGAGGGAGATGATGCTATATAGGGGCACATGAGGGAGATGACGCTACATAGGGGCACATGAGGGAGAGGATACTATATAGGGGCACATGAGGGAGAGGATGCTATATAGGGGCAAATGAGGGAGAGGATGCTATATAGGGGCACATGAGGGAGATGATGCTATATAGGGGCACATGAGGGAGATGATGCTATATAGGGGCACATGAGGGAGATGATGCTATATAGGGGCACATGAGGGAGAAGATGCTATATATGGGCACATGAGGGAGATGATGCTATATAGGGGCACATGAGGGAGAGAATGCTATATAGGGGCACATGAGAGAGAGAATGCTATATAGGGGCACATGAGGGAGAGGATGCTATATAGGGGCACATGAGGGAGTTGATGCTATATAGGGGCACATGAGGGAGAGGATGCTATATAGGGGCACATGAGGGAGAGGATGCTATATGGGGCACATGAGGGAGAGGATGCTATATAGAGGCACATGAGGGCGATGATGCTCTATATGGGCACATGAGGGAGATGATGCTACATAGGGGCACATGAGGGAGAGGATACTATATAGGGGCACATGAGGGAGATGATGCTATATAGGGGCAAATGAGGGAGAGGATGCTATATAGGGGCACATGAGGGAGATGATGCTATATAGGGGCACATGAGGGAGATGATGCTATATAGGGGCACATGAGGGAGAAGATGCTACATAGGGGCACATGAGGGAGAGGATGCTATATAGGGGCACATGAGGGAGAGGATGCTATATAGGGGCACATGAGGGAGAGGTTGCTATATAGGGGCACATGAGGGTGATGATGCTATATAGAGGCATATGAGGGAGATGATGCTATATAAGGGCACATGAGGGAGAGGATGCTATATAGGGGCACATGAGGGAGATGATGCTATATAGGGGCACATGAGGGAGATGACGCTACATAGGGGCACATGAGGGAGAGGATACTATATAGGGGCACATGAGGGAGATGATGCTATATAGGGGCACATGAGGGAGATGACGCTACATAGGGGCACATGAGGGAGAGGATACTATATAGGGGCACATGAGGGAGATGATGCTATATAGGGGCACATGAGGGAGAGAATGCTATATAGGGGCACATGAGGGAGAGGATGGTATATAGGGGCACATGAGGGAGAGGATACTATATAGGGGCACATGAGGGAGAGGATGCTATATAGGGGCACATGAGGGAGATGATGCTATATAGGGGCACATGAGGGAGATGACGCTACATAGGGGCACATGAGGGAGAGGATACTATATAGGGGCACATGAGGGAGATGATGCTATATAGGGGCACATGAGGGAGAGAATGCTATATAGGGGCACATGAGGGAGAGGATGGTATATAGGGGCACATGAGGGAGAGGATACTATATAGGGGCACATGAGGGAGATGATGCTATATAGGGGCACATGAGGGAGATGACGCTACATAGGGGCACATGAGGGAGAGGATACTATATAGGGCCCCATGAGGGAGATGATGCTATATAGGGGCACATGAGGGAGAGGATGCTATATAGGGGCACATGAGGGAGAGGATGGTATATAGGGGCACATGAGGGAGAGGATGCTATATAGGGGCACATGAGGGAGAGGATGCTATATGGGGCACATGAGGGACAGGATGCTATATAGGGGCACATGAGGGAGAGGATGCTATATGGGGCACATGAGGGAGATGATGCTATATAGGGGCACATGAGGGAGATGACGCTACATAGGGGCACATGAGGGAGAGGATACTATATAGGGGCACATGAGGGAGAGGATGCTATATAGGGGCAAATGAGGGAGAGGATGCTATATAGGGGCACATGAGGGAGATGATGCTATATAGGGGCACATGAGGGAGATGATGCTATATAGGGGCACATGAGGGAGATGATGCTATATAGGGGCACATGAGGGAGAAGATGCTATATATGGGCACATGAGGGAGATGATGCTATATAGGGGCACATGAGGGAGAGAATGCTATATAGGGGCACATGAGGGAGAGAATGCTATATAGGGGCACATGAGGGAGAGGATGCTATATAGGGGCACATGAGGGAGTTGATGCTATATAGGGGCACATGAGGGAGAGGATGCTATATAGGGGCACATGAGGGAGAGGATGCTATATGGGGCACATGAGGGAGAGGATGCTATATAGAGGCACATGAGGGCGATGATGCTATATAGGGGCACATGAGGGAGATGACGCTACATAGGGGCACATGAGGGAGAGGATACTATATAGGGGCACATGAGGGAGATGATGCTATATAGGGGCAAATGAGGGAGAGGGTGCTATATAGGGGCACATAAGGGAGATGATGCTATATAGGGGCACATGAGGGAGATGATGCTATATAGGGGCACATGAGGGAGATGATGCTATATAGGGGCACATGAGGGAGAAGATGCTACATAGGGGCACATGAGGGAGAGGATGCTATATAGGGGCACATGAGGGAGAGGATGCTATATAGGGGCACATGAGGGAGAGGTTGCTATATAGGGGCACATGAGGGTGATGATGCTATATAGAGGCATATGAGGGAGATGATGCTATATAAGGGCACATGAGGGAGAAGATGCTATATAGGGGCACATGAGGGAGAAGATGCTATATATGGGCACATGAGGGAGATGATGCTATATAGGGGCACATGAGGGAGAAGATGCTATATAGGGGCACATGAGGGAGAGGTTGCTATATAGGGGCACATGAGGGTGATGATGCTATATAGAGGCATATGAGGGAGATGATGCTATATAAGGGCACATGAGGGAGAGGATGCTATATAGGGGCACATGATTGGGAGGGACAGGATGCTACGTAGGAGTCCATGATGAGGGGGGAGAAGATGGTAATATGTGGTCTGATCATAGTGTGACGGTATTTGTCCCCTTCTATGTGGTATTATTGGTCTTGGTATAGGAGTTTACGTTGTGTTTGGAGGATTCACTTGTTCTCTCTCATATCAATAAGTATAAGATCCTTTATTTTCAATAGAGATTAATTACATTGACATTTAACCCCTCCCTGTCCTGTGTCTATTACACAATAGCAAATATGCACTTAGAGAGGTTCTCCAGTGGAAACACATAATCGCTTATCCTAAGGCCACATTCACACGTTCAGTATTTGGTCAGGATTTTACATCAATATTTGTCAGCCAAAACCATGAGTGGGTGATAAATACAGACGTGGTGACGTGATTCTATTATACTTTTCCTCTGATTGTTCCTATCCTGGTTTTGGCTTACAAATAAGTGATGAAAAAATTCTGTGAACGTGACCTAAAAGTTATTGATTGGTGGGGGTCTGACTGCTGGGACCTGCACCTATCTGCAGAATGTAAAGTTTTTCTCCCCATTAGACTGGAATCATAGAATGGTAGAGTTGGAAGGGACCTCCTGGGTCATCTGGTCCAACCCCCTGCTCAAAGCAGGATTCACTAGATCATCTCAGACAGATGTCTGTCCAGCCTCTGTTTGAAGACGTCCATTGAAGGGGAACTCACCACCTCTCGTGGCAGCCTGTTCCACTCATTAATCACCCTAACTGTCAAAAAGTTTTTTCTAATATCTAATCTGTGTCTCCTCCCATTTAGTTTCATCCCATTGCTTCTAGTCTTTCCTTGTGCAAATGAGAATAAAGATGATCCTTCTACAATGTGACAGCCCTTGACATATTTGTAGACAGCTATTAAGTCTCCTCTCAGTCTTCTTTTTTGCAAGCTAAACATTCCCAAATCCTGCAACCGTTCCTCATAGGACATGGTTTGCAGACCAGTCACCATTCTGGTCGCTCTTCTCTGAACTTGCTCCAGTTTGTCTATGTCTTTTTTAAAATGTGGTGCCCAAAACTGTACACAGTATTCCAGATGAGGTCTGACCAAAGAGGAGTAAAGACCGATAATGACTTCACGTGATCTAGACTGTATGCTTCTGTTAATACATCCCAGAATTGTATTTGCCTTTTTTGCTGCTGCATCACACTGTTGACTCATGCTCAGTCTATGATCTATTAGTATACCTAAGTCTTTTTCACATGTACTGTTGCTTAGCTCTTTTCCTCCCATTCTGTATATGCTTTTTTCATTTTTATTGCCCAGATGTAGTACTTTGCATTTTTCCCTGTTAAAAACCATTCTGTTGGTTGCTGCCCACTGCTCCAGTTTATTTAGGTCTTTTTGAATCCTGTCTCTCTCTTCTCTAGTATTAGCTATCCCTCCTAGCTTTGTGTCATCAGCAAATTTAATCAGTTTACCCTCAATTCCTTCATCTAAATCATTGATAAAGATGTTGAACAATACAGGTCCCAGGACGGAGCCCTGTGGTACCCCACTTGAGACATTCATCCAGCTGGATGTGAAGCCATTTACAACCACCCTTTGAGTCCGATCACTAAGCCAGTTATGAATCCACCTAACAGTTGCCTGGTCCATTGCATACTTGGTCATTTTTTCAATAAGGATGGTGTGAGATACTTTGTCAAATGCTTTGCTGAAGTCAAGATATACTATATCTACAGCATTTCCCTGATCCACCCAGTCAGTGATTCTGTCATAGAAGGAAATTAAGTTAGTCTGACATGACTTGTTAGTTACAAACCCATGCTGACTCTGGTTAATCACTTCATTCTTATCCATGTACTTACATACATGTTGTTTAATAATTTGTTCAAAGATCTTTCCTGGTATAGAAGTCAGACTCACCGGCCTATAGTTCCCTGGGTCCACCTTCTTCCCCTTTTTGAAGATAGGAACAACATTTGCTCTTCTCCAGTCTTCTGGGACTTCTCCTGTTCTCCAAGAATTTTCAAAGATTATGGAGAGTGGTTCTAAAATTTCTTCTACGATCTCCTTCAGTACTCTGGGGTGTAATTCATCTGGACCTGGAGACTTGAACTCATTTATGTTAGCTAAATATTCCCTCACAATCTTTCTGTTTACAGATAACTTGGATTCCTCTATTCCTTTAAAAGGACAGTGAAGATCAGTTGATGTTACATTTTCTTTCTGAGAGAAAACAGATGCAAAATAGGAATTAAAAAGTTCGGCCTTCTCAACATCCTCTCTTACCATTTCTCCATTTTCATCCTGTAAAAATCCTATAGCATCTTTGACTTTTCTTTTACTTTTGACATACCCCCAAAATCCTTTTTTATTGCTTTTGACATCTCTTGCAAGCCTTAATTCATTGTCAGCTTTAGCTACCCTGATACGTGCCCTGCAGGAACTGCAGACTGCATTATAATCTTCTTTAGATATGCCTCCCTCTTTCCATTTAATAAACATTTCTTTCTTTCTTTTTAGCATGTGTTTAAGTTCTGTGTTCATCCATCCTGGTTTCCTTAAATGCTTCCCATTCTTCCTACTTTTCGGGATTGTTAACGATTGTGCTTTGAGAATCTCATTTTTAAAAATTTCCCATCCTTCCTGGACATTTTTGTCCTTAAGGACATCCAGCCATTGGATCCCTCCTATTCTCTTTCTGAGTCTCTTAAAATCTGCCTTTCTAAAATCTAACCTTGAAGTTTGAGTCTTCACATGTCTTCCTCCTCTAGTTATCCAAAATTCTATAATAGCATGATCGCTGCCTCCTAGGGTCCCAGCCACCTTTACCTCCTCAACCATTTCCTCCCTGTTTATAAGGATTAGATCCAAAGTAGCAGATCCCCTTGTTTTCTCCCCTACCTTTTGGAAGATAAAGTTGTCAGCAAGAGAGGATAAGAATTTGCTTGACCTGTTAGTTTTACTTGAGAGAGATTCCCAACAAATGTCTGGATAGTTGAAATCTCCCATGACCACTACGTCATATTTTTTGGAGAACTTGGTCATTTGATACATAAAGAGTTCATCCATATCTTCAGCTTGCCCAGGTGGCCTGTAGTAAATGCCTACAATGGTGTCCTTTCCGTTGTTCTCTCCTTGTATTCTTACCCAAACAGTTTCCACAGAACTCCCAGTCTCTGAAGCTTCAATCTCTGTGCAGATATACGCTTTTCTAACATACAATGCGACACCTCCTCCTCGTTTATCAAGTCTGTTTCTTGCAAATAAGTTGTATCCTTTTAGCCTTTTATTCCAATCATGTGTATCGTCCCACCAAGTTTCAGTGATTCCAATGACATCATATTCCTTTTCCTGCATTAGTAGTTCCAATTCTCCTTGTTTGTTGCCCATGCTTTGTGCATTTGTATAAAAACATTTTAGTTTGTGATTGGTTTCTCTTCCTCCCATATTTTTATTATTTAAATTGTTTTGTCTTTGTTCTTCCTTTCCACTTCCAGTAGCAGAGATCTCAATAGTATTTGTCAGCTGTATGGCTTTTTCTGGCCTTTTGCTTCCCTTCCCACATTGTTCTAGTTTAAAGCTCTTCTGATGAGTGTAGCAAGGCGACTTCCAAATACATGTTTTCCAGTCTTCGTAAGGTGCACCCCATCTCTAGCAAGTAGTCCATCGTATAGGTAATTCATTCCGTGATCCAGAAATCCAAATCCTTGTTGACGGCACCATCGACGTAGCCAGTTGTTCACCTGTAGAATCTTATTCCACCTCATTGTTCCATGGCCATCCACTGGGAGGATGGATGAGAAGACCACCTGCGCTCCCAATTCTTTCACTTTCTTGCCTAAGTCTTCAAAATCACTGCAGATGGTTTCCAGGTCCTTTCTTGCGGTGTCATTTGTCCCCACATGTATTAGCAGGAATGGGTAGTGATCTGTAGGTCTGAAGAGTCTTGATATCCTGTCCGACACATCTTTAATTTTTGCTCCTGGAAGACAGCACATTTCTCTTGAGGTTATGTCTGGTCTGCAGATAGCGGCCTCTGTTCCTCTTAACAGGGAATCCCCCATGACCACCACTCTCCGTTTTTTCTTCACAACATTCTTCTTTCTCCATCCAGGAGGATTCTGAGGGCTTACAAGGTTATTCATTGCTGGCAAAGTCTTATTTTGCTGTATTTCTTCATGGTTCTCCTGCGTGAGAGCCTGGTACTGGTTCCTGAGCAGTATGGGTGCTGACTGCCTCTCGATCCTCCTGCTTCTGTGGGTCACATGCTTCCATTCCTCTGTTTCGTCAGGTGCAGTTCGAATTTCTTCTCTTTCTGAATCATGAAGAGATAATTCTGCTCTGTCTAAGAACTCTTCACCTTCCTTAATGATTTTCAAGGTAGTTAACCTCTCTTCTAGATTTCGCAACTTTTCCTCCAACAGGGACACAAGCTTGCATTTCTGGCATGTGAAGTTTGGCTTTTCCACTGGCAAGTCTGTGAACATGTAGCAGGATATGCAGCTCACCAAATGGCTCCTGGACTCTTCCATGTTCTTATTGTTAATGTTCCCAAAATGCAGTGGGAATATGCAAATTATCTCCTCAGGACTCCTCCCCTGGTTTACCGATGTCCTCTTTTCAGCTCCAACAGCCAAAATCCAGTGTTCTTTGAGCTCGCGGAGACTCTTCACTTACCCCAAAATGCAGTGGGAATATGCAAATTATCTCCTCAGGACTCCTCCCCTGGTTTACCGATGTCCTCTTTTCAGCTCCAGCAGCCAAAATCCAGTGTTCTTTGAGCTCGCGGAGACTCTTCACTTACCCCAAAATGCAGTGGGAATATGCAAATTATCTCCTCAGGACTCCTCCCCTGGAGCTCATGGGCAACTCGACCACCGATCCATTCATTCCCTCAGTGGCTGCGAGCTCTGCTATTGTTTTTTTCTGGAAGCCCCAAAGAGAATAAATGGAGCTGCGGTCAGATATCCCACATGCAGCTCCATTTTAAAATGGACATAAAAGTGTCCTGTCAGGGATAAAAGTTCCCCATTCTTCAGATCGGTGCGGTTTCCAATGGTCGGATTCCACCGATCAATAAGATATCTCCTACCTAACCTGTGAATTGGTGATAACTTGTTTTCATCAAAGAACCCCTGTAATATAAACTACCAGAATTGTACATCCCAGTTATAATGGTGCACAGTAGATGTGCAGGAGCTGCCTGTGTTTTACAGGCGACGCTCCACTATAACAGGGGTAACGGATAACAGGTATTTGCATATAGCTGTAGGGTGGGTCCTTAGAGTCAATTTTCCCTGTGGGCCCCAGACACCCCAGTCCGACCGTGCGCATGTTTCACCCCCACCCTATCAAATGCCCTCGCACTGGTCGACTGCAGGTGTCTTGTTCTAGTGATCATGAGGGTCCCAGAAAAGGTGATAAGTAGAGAATGGATAATTTATTCAAGTGAAGTTGAATTTTACAAAAATCAGTATTCTTTTCCATATTTTTGTAGCTTGTAGGAATTCAGCAAAATGGTGGCCACCATCTTGTTGAACTGTACAGGGGCGACAAAAGGTTAAAAAACGAATGTCTCTGCTACTCATTCTCTCCCGTACGGTCCTCAACACCTCTACTTACCATCAACGTGCACTGACGCCTCTTCACACTAGGTTGGGAGTAGACCCTGGATGTCCCTGTGTCTGAAAGTCCTGGTCTAGAGCGCTCATCGTAAGATCGTGGCGCATGTCTTAACATCATGACTTGCTTCGTGACTCTAGACCAGAACTTCCAGCTGCGAGTAGGCCCGGGAAATTCCTTCGCACATGCAAGGACATCCCAGGCCTAGTCACGGCCAGAAGTCCTGTCTTAGTGTGAAGATGACCGGATTCCATCAGTGCACTCTGGTGGTAAGGAGCAGCGACAAGGACCTTGCGGGGGACAGAGAGCAGGAAAGGTGAGAAGTGAGGTGAGTATTAGTTTTTTGGGTTCTTTTTTTCTACATCTTACCTTTACTATGCTTTGGGAGTCTTTCCACACCCCAGTACTCCAGAGCTTAATAAAGGAAATTGAATTTGAGGAGTATAAATTCACTGTAAATCGAATGTCCTGGTAAAATCTATGCGATTTGTCGCTAGTGATAAGTGTCATTATGGAAAAACCCTTTAAATGTTCATATTGTTCAACCTAATCACAACCAAGTGTATAATGGAAATGGAATTATTTTATGACTTCTCCTCTTTAACAGACAAAACTATGTCAGATTGATTACATGAATACTAAGTTTCTTACTAATAAAATCCATTAAGACAATTTATAAAATGAAGTACAAGCTTTACTTAGAACAGAAGATTTCCTCAGTCTAAATAATGTCCTGTAAATGTTAGATTTATTGTAATATTTCCTATTTTTCTCCCCTGATAGGATGCAGCGGTGTTCGGCCATCCAGCTCCAGCACAATCTCTCATTCCATCAAAGAGAGATTATTATTCCACCATGTGCTCGGCATCGGAAGCTTTGGAAAGGTCCTGATGGCGGAAGATACTTTAACCCGCCAAGAATTTGCTATTAAGATCATCAGCAAAAGAGCCCTGCTAGCCGGAGGTGATAGGCTGGATGTCATGGTGGAGAGGCGAGTTCTTCAGCTGGCATCTGGAAGCCCCTTCCTCGTCCACGCGGACTTTGGATTCCAGACCAAGGTAGAATTGTGACTACTTAGTGGCCACTTCTCTTATGTTGATGACCTATTTGCCTAAATAGGAGCTATCCTGCTGTACCAGGAGCGACCACTAAACCTTGTTTGCTCTGTACACTGTTTACATCCGGCTTTTGGCAGAGATGGTAGCAGCTGATCGGACCCCCACAAAACTGATATTAATGACCTATTCTAAGGATAGGTACATCATAAGAGTGGAAAACCCCTTTAACAAATGTCACTGCATGCACTACAAGCTTCACTGCTCAATGGACAATACCTCTGCCAGGGACAAACTCTACAGAGGTGATGTACGGGGTATTAATGTTCAGAGCAAAATGGTTCTGTATAATCTTGAATGTGGCTAAGCTGAAATACCAGGTGCAGCTCATGGGCAGAAATACTTTTTTTCTGGAAGAAAAGCAAGTCTTTTTCCTAACCTGAACAACCCCTTTATCCCCATAAAGAAGGAGCAGAGGCTGTAAGAGAGCAGCAATTTTCATTTTTTTTTTCATCTCTGCAGTCTTAGGCTGCGTGCCCACTATGCGTTTTTCAAGCATTTTTGCCGCAGAATTTCCACAGCGAAAACGCTTAAACGCTTGGTTATACGTGCCCCATGGTCCCCAATAATAATCCGCATGTGCTGTGCATGTCCATTAATTTTGCGGACACGCAGCGTAATTGCCGCCATTGACTTGCATTGAATCGCTTAATATCCGTGTCAGCACATTTGCACACACGGATATTAAGCGTTTCAATGTGCGGATGGTACCCGGGGCTGGAGAAGAGGAGACTCTCCTCCAGACCCGGGTACCATAGAACCTGTAAAAAAAAAGAATTTAAAATTAAAAAAATAAAGATCATACTCACCTTCTGATGTCCCCCGGCCTCCTCAGCGATGCGCCCGGTCTCTTGCTCGCCTTGCGGTGGTGTGAGGACCTGTCAAATGACTCAATGACGTAATCGCAGGTCCTTTCACACTACCGCGAGACACCGGGGAGACCGGACGGAGCGGAGAAAACACCAGGGGCCATCGGAAGGTAAGTATAATCATTATTTTTTATTTTTTACCATTCCTATTCTTTTTTTTAACTATTACTTGGTCACAATATATAAATCCATGCCGGTTGCCTGGATTTATATAGTGTGACAAAGTTGTCAAGCACTTTCCAAGTGATGCTAAAATCGCTTGGAAAAGCGCTTGATAACCCGCATGCAGAAATGCATGGAAAAATGCTTGACAAACTCTTCTACCTGGCGGGAAAAACGCATGTAAAATCCGCATGCATTTTTCCTGCCAGGGAGAAGTGGAAAAAATATGCAGCATTTCTGCATCATGGGCACATAACCTAAAAGTGCAACTTTTCTATACTTCTATCACTATAGTTGTTTGAAAGTCTATATTTAATTTTGCATGACGTGTTGTATTTTTAATTGCACCATTTTAGAGTGCACATATTGTACTGGATAACATTTATTCATTTTCTAGGGTTGGATTGAAAAAAATAGCAAGTATGTTAGTATTTTGGGGGTTTTATGCTACTTACATAATATGTTAACTTTATTCTCAGGGTCTTTAGGATTATGGAAAAAACAGATTTATATAATTTTTATGTTTTGCTACATTAACATAGTGAAAAAATAAAACCAAACAAAAAAACAAACAAATATTTTTTGTGTTGCTGTTTTACAAGACTCATTGCTTTGTTGTTGTTATTAACATAGCTGTTTTTTTCTGCATAGCCTGGACTTTACTTTAGTATTATTATAAAGTACACAGGACTTTATAACTGTCTTTTAGGCTAAGTGCCCACGATGCAGAAATGCTCCGGATTTTTCCTGAGCGTTTCTGCATCTCCCTGGCAGAAAAAACACATGCGGATTGTACATGCGGATTTTACATGCGTTTTTCCTGCCAGGGACAAGCGTATGTGAAGCGTTTTTCACATGCGATTTCGCATGCGGGTTGTCGAGCGCTTTCCAAGCGATTTTAGCATCACTTGGAAAGTGCTTGACAGCTTGGTCACACTATATAAATCGATGCAACTGTCATTGATTTTTATATAGTGTGACCAAGTTAGTTAAAATAAAGAATAAAAATGGTAAAAAAACAAACAAAAACATATACTCATCTTCCGATGGCCCCCGGTCTCCTTATCCGATGCGTCCAGTCTCCCTGGTGTCTCGCGGTTGTGTAAAAGGACCTTCCATCTTCCATGACGTCATTTAGTCATGTGACAGGTCACGCGACTGTCAACGTCAGCGTGGGAGCCAGGACGCATCGCTATGGAGACCGGGGCCCATCGGAAGGTGAGTATAATGTATTTTTTTATTTTAAATTCTTTTTTTTTTGCAGGTACTATGTTACCCGGGTCTGGATGAGAGTCTCCTTTTCTCCAGACCCGGGTACCATTCACACATTGAATCGCTTAATATCCGCATGTACACATGTAGTCATGCGGATATTAAGCGATTCAATGCAAGTCAATGGCGGCAAAATCGCCGCGATTCCGCGAAATAATTGGCAGTGCTGCGGATTTTTCGGCAATGATAATCCGCAGCGGAAATTTCCGCAGCATGTGCACAGCACAAGCAGATTATCATTGGGGAACATTGCAGACTTTCTACCAAGCGTTTTTTAAGCGTTTCTGCTGCGGAAATGCGTAAAAAACGCATAGTGGTCATACAGCCTCATTCCACTTTTTGGGAAACAGAATGCACAGAAAACAGCTACTGTATAGCAGCTTTATACAAAACAGAGAGATAACATTATGTCCTTGATTCATCATTGCCTTTACGTCTGTTTTTTGTCTGGTTTTGCCCCTTCTTTTGTTTGAACTCAATTCTTCACTTTATTAGCGCCTTTTTTGAAGTCTATTTTATATGAGCTTGCCTGCTTTTCCACTTTTTTTTGCCAGAGTTTAGTGATTCCAGATGATTTTATCTAAATCATCAATTGTGAAGTCGCAAATATGACACAGCCTTCATTTCAGTCCCCCTTGGCGTATTTTTTGAGAAAGCCAGTTTTTTGGCCAAATTTTTGGGCCAATTTGCAATTTGTGTGATTTTTGAGGCCAAAAAGTTGCAAAAACAGTTCAAGGCAGAAACAAGACTATTTTTGACTTTTCACCAAATTCTTTAATCGTGTGCGCCATTTTGAAGAATTTAGCACCAAAATCAGCAACAAATACGGCAAGACAAGACAGGAAAGTGATTAAAAAAATGCAAATTATGAATCTGGGCCTATGTATCAATCAAGGTGAGGGAAGGAATAAGTGTACAACAACGGGAAGAATAGGGGGAGCCCAACAACTAGGGCAAGGAGGAGTGGAGACCCCTATGCAGATCTAATATCACCCTGCCTACCCTATCGTCCCTATATAGGTTCTGCACATATCGCTGAGCAGGAACCTGAGCCCTGAATGTCCCTAGAGCTAGGCCCTAGATAGGGAGGGGACAGGGTGAGCACTAGTCAGGCCCCACTACAAACTAAAGACAACAAGGTAAACAAACAAAGGGGATACAATTAGCTTGAGCAGACAGCAGAAAGATAACACCAACTGTCCCCCAAGAGCACCAAAAATGAGATTGGCTGACTGCTAGTACTCCAAGCCTGTACAGAGGTACATAGTGCCATCACTGGCGAGTCTCTGGAGAAACTGAGAGTTTTTAACTACCAAGCAAGGGTGTGTCAATCAGCAGCAGAAGGTGGAGGTCGCTGCTGGGTCCTGAAGGGCGAAGGATATAACTATACTGCAGAGATGAGAGGATTAAGAAGGTGTCTGCAATGCCAAGCGCAGTGACCTTCTACAGCTGGATCCAGAGCGACTGTCTGTCACACCTGACACATCCGTGACACTATGTCTATAATTAAATGAAAAATAATTATTACCAAACATTGGTTGAAACAAGAATTTCTAAATTTATTAATATATTCTATATCATGGTTTAGAATTTTATGGGTCGCAGCAGTTAAACCACCTTTTTATTGAGTGACTACATATCTTTGCAATATACTTTAACTTTCTTGGATGGAAACCCCCTTAAAGTACTGAATTGTGTATTTGCCTTTACTGTATAATAAATGAGAATGTTCCATGTTACAGATGAATGTTTTTCTTGGTATGGAATTCATGAGCTGCGGGGACTTTTACCAACTTCTACACAGGAAGGGGCCGCTTGACATCACCAGTGCCAGGTAATGTGTTAAAGGAGTTGTCCGGTCTCAGAAGAAAAGTCAGCAATCACTCTACATGATGGCAGACTGCCAAATCGTGTAAGTGTGCAATGCCCATACATAGAGTGACTGCAGACTTTTCTTCTGAGACCAGATAACCTCTTAAAAAAAACCTCTAAGTTACGTTGTATATAAAAGGGCAGTTAGATACTGTAGGTCACAGTGTTACTTCCACTCCTGACATGTCAGGTCCTGACTCCTGAGATTTTCTCTACTTCTGAATGTGGAAATACTTTATAACAGTCAAGAGCTCAGATTCATTCTCATTGTTGTGTAAAGTATCTGAAATGAAAATGCTTAGAATAATGAAAGAAAATTGTCCAATGACAGAATAATATAGAATGATGCTCCTATTGACTAATATCAATTCCTAAGTTTACTATTTATGGGATCTGATACTTATTAATTTTCTCCTTGTCAGATTTTATGCCGCCGAACTAGTGTGTGGGATCCAGTTCCTCCATTCTAAGGGCGTCATCCACAGGTAATGTAGTCAGTGTGAGGGTATGTGCACACGATGCAGAAATGAAGCAGAAAATTTCTGCATCATTTCTGCATCTCCCTGGCAGAAAAAACGCATGCAGATTGTGCATGCGTTTTTCCTGCAGAATACATGCGGATCCACATGCAGATTCACATGCGTTTCCGCATGCAGATTGACAAGCGCTTTCCAGGCGATTTTAGCATCACCTGGAAAGTGCTTGACAACTAGGTCACACTATATAAATCCATGCAAACAGCATGGATTTATATAGTGTGACCCGAGAGAGTGTATATACTTACCTCCGATGGCCCGCGCTGTCCTGCTTTACAAAGTTCCCGGCTGCCGGCAACTTTGAATTGAAAGACCTGCCGACATCAGCGTCACGTGACCCGTCACATGACTCTGACGTCCGCGCAGGTCCTACAACTCACTGCAAGTGCGTCCTACAACTCACTGCAAGTGCCGGGAACCAAGCGGGAGCGCTGTGCGGGCCGACAGAAGGTAAGAATACATTTATTTTTTATTTTATTCTTTTTTTACAGCTTTTTTAATGGTACCTGGGTGTGGATGAGACTCTCCTCTCCTCCACACTCGGGTACCATCCGCATATTAGAACGCGCCAATAGCGCAAGTACAGATGCTGTCTTGCGGAATTGGCGCATTCTAATGTAAGTCAATGGCGGCGAAATCGCCGCGTTTCCGCGAAATTAATTGACATGCTGCGGATTTTTGACCGCAGCGTTCACGCTGCGGAAAAATCCGCATCATGGGCACAGCACATGCGGATTTCCATTGGGGAACATTGCTTCCCTTCTACCATGCGTTTTTCATGCGTTTCCGCGGCGTTTACGCAACTGCAAAAACGCCGCGGAAACGCATGAAATACGCATCGTGTGAACTCAGCCTGAGGCTGGGTCACACCAGCGTATATTCTCTCCAAATCGGGCATGCTGCGATCGGTCCGAGGAGAAAATCGGACATGTACACGGGCCCATAGAATAATATTGGTCAAAGTGCTATCCGATGTTTTGTCAGATCACACTCTTTCCAAAAATACGGTCATGTGTACAAGCCCTTAAAGCTTGGCTGCACTCAGCTCCTCAACCCTGGTGATCCGCAGACTGATGTCCTGTAACTGGGGTCTAGTAGTCCTATCTGGTATCACTGTCAGGAAGCTGCAGCTGAGCGGCCGTCACATATAATACAGTGATCCCTACAGTGATACAGTTAGGGCATACTGTAAAGGAGTTCTCAAATGAGGAAAGTGCAGCAGGAAGAGAAAATATGTTTATTCACGAATGTCATCATATGACCACCGATATAAGGACACTTACTTTATACTCAGGTTACTTTTATTTTTTCTTTCAGAGACCTAAAGCCCGAGAACATCCTGGTGGCTGATACGGGCCACATTAAGATCACGGATTACGGTCTCGCACTTGAAAACATGCATGGAGACCGAACAGCCACCGGTTTCGCTGGGACCATGGGTTACATGGCTCCTGAGGTGAGAATAGAATGTTTTTATTTTTTGTGTTTAGAAGGTCTTTGGATACTTTCACATTGATGAGCTTTATTTAGGCTAGTTCATCAATATAAAATCATTGGGGGACCGATCACACTGATTAGCTGTTCTTATCTCTGACTGCAACCTGATGTAATCAGAGCAGAACATCGCACCTCTGTACTGTATATTGGTCAGGACCGAGATCTGTAGATCAGTCCGTGTTCATTTCAGTAGGGGCTAATATGTAATACCAGCAGCTGCCACTAACCAGTAAACGGAGCTGTGACCTCTGTTTATTCGTTATTTTCAACCACCGGCGGAGGAGATAACAGCTAATCAGTGGGACTGCCGGGTGTTCCACCAATCTTATATTGATGACCTGTTCTGATCAACAATATAAAAGTAACCCCTTCATGACATATGGCATACATGTTGGTCATATGTCACGTCCCTGCCTTTGATGCGGGGTCGCACGCCGAGCCCGCATCTTTTCCGGCTGATGATGGCTGATTTAATTGGAGATTGTGATTTTAACTATACATAGCAGTGCATCAGCAATCAGACAGTCGCAGCTTTAATTCCCCTAAAGGGACTAATAAATACAGTAAAAAGTAAAAAATGTTTTTACAAATATGAGGAAACTAAAAAACACAGAAAAGTTCAAATCACCCACCCATTTGCCCCATTAAAAATAAAAAAAACATTAAAAAAGTAAAAATACACATATCTGGTATTGCTGTGTTGGTAAAAGTCCGATCACTCTGCAACATTTTAATAAAATGCAATAAGAGGTGATCAAAACATTGTATCTACCTCAAAATGGTATCAGTAAAAATTTAATCACGTTTAGTATCTGCGTAATTGTACTGACCTCGATAATCATTTTGCCAGATCAGATTTATAGTGAACATGCTAAATAAAATAAAATGTAAAAAAAAATATTGAAATTGAACTTTTTTTGCAATTTTAATACATTTGATTTTTTTTTTACCACTTTCAAGTGCATCACATGATAAAATCAATGGTGTCCTTCAAAAGTACAACTCGTCCCGCAATAAACAAGCCCTCATATGGTTATGTAGATAAAAAATAAAGCTATTGTAAGAAGGGGGCGAAAAAATGAAAAATCACCCAGGGTGAAGAGGTAAAAGTCTGAGCCAGTAATACACTGAGCTGAGTGTTGTGTGTGCCATCACAATCATACATATTACATTCATTCTGATTTTTAATAACCTTTATTAATTTAATTTATGGCGCATAATTATGAGAGATACTTTTTGTCTCTTGATTAAGTAATAAGACTTCCTGTCATTTACTGTAGAATCACATAATAATATGAGTGACATATAAGTACGGTGACATACAAGAGGTAGCACTACTAATAATGCTTCTCTATGGCAGATCCTGGACATGGAGGAGTATAACGCCGGAGTAGACTGGTATTCGTTTGGAGTCATCTTAAACGAAATGCTGACCAGTGAGTGTAATTACCATCCAACACTCTTTGATGAATCTTCCTCCGGCGCCAAGGACATCATTGAACAGCTCCTCCAGGAAGATCCTGTCCAGCGATTAGGAGTCAATAGTAACATCCGAGAACACCCCTTCTTCCAGCGAATCGATTGGGTCTCAGTGGAAGCCCTTAGGATGGCCCCACCATACATCCCTGTAGTAAGTGAATGTACAGAATTGTTACATGGATCTGAATAAGATACTCTCCCACAAGCTTCCACGCTTTGGGCTCTGTGATACATTATGTTTAAGGTCAGGGTTGGAAAATGATTTAGACAGCGCTAATCTTTACATTACTATTATAGACGACTGGGCTGGTTGGACTATTTAATTTATTAGTGTGCATATCTAGTCTATAGTATTGTACTTCTCTCAGACTCTTGCAGGTTATATGCAAATAAATAACTAGTCATATGTTCTGTCAGGTGCAAGCCATTTAATCTGGCAAAGCATTGCAAAGGGATCTGCAGCTGTAGCTAAAGAAGAAGATTCTTGGCTAAAAATAAATTTAAATGAGCTCTCCATAAGGACCAGTTCACAAAATTTTGATAACTTTTCAGGCAAACCTGGAAGTGCATCTAAAGAAGATTAGTTTACATTTTTCAATAATAATTCTCCTTTTTATAGTCTCCACTGGTGATTTTGACTAGAAGAAAAAATAAAACAAAAAATATGAACACATTTTTTAAAAACAAATGACTGATGGAGCTAGACCAATTTGGAAAGAGTCTGTTAACAGGTCAAAGTGTTCAGAGTTGAAGTAATAAGTACAGATTGTACTTATTTAGAAACTTCTCGTACTACCTGCACATAATTCTGCATCCTATGCATGATGAGACAGAAGTATGATTGGTCATAGAGATGATTAGTGGCACTGCAGCTGTTTGAAGTGACTCGACTGGAGCTGCAATACTCATGGTGCTGGTGTTGTCTCTAAGATATTTTATTTACATTTGAAAACATTCATTTAATATTGAGCCATTTTTTTCAATACTTCAAGTCAAGACTGTTTTGATTAGTCACCAAGTTCACCATTACTTTTTTCTGTATCTTTTCTATAGCCAACTAAGCCTAAACCCAGATTCCGTGCTTTTAAGCTTGACAAGATCCAAGCGGCAGAGGCTGCATTATCTATAACACCAAAGGACCAGGCCATGTTCAGAGGGTTTTCATTTGTCAACTAGAAAACCCTCAACAAGACACCAGCTCAATAATCTCAGAGCAAGCTGTGTACCTGAGCTTCCAGAAGACCATGGAGAGAAGACCAGAAGATAGGACGTCCAACATCATCAGGAACCTCCACATAGATATATCTATAAATGATAAGTGTAGGTAAATATAAGAAAGGATAAGTATAGGTAAATATAAGTAAGAAAATATAAGTAAGGATAAGTGTAGGTGCAAGAGGATAAGTATAGGAAAAAAATAATAAGTCTAAGTAAGATAGAATAACTATAGGTAAGTATTGGTAAGAAAGTATAAGTATAGGTAAATATAGGTAAGAAAGAATAAATATAGGCATCTATAAGTAAGAAAGTATAAGTATTGGTAAGAAGAAAGGATAAGTGTAGACAAAAAAGGATTTAAAATAGGCAAGAAGGTATATTTATAGGTTAAAAAGGATAAGCATATGTAAGTATAGGTAAAGAAGAATAAGTTTAGATAAAAAAGGATAAATATAGGCAAAAAACGAAGCATAGGTAAGTTTAGGAAATAAAAGGATTAGTATAGATAAAAAAGTGTAGGTAAGATAAGTATAGGTAAAAAAGGATAAGAATAAGTAATGAAGAAGTATATTTAAAATTTAATAAAAAAAAGATAAGTATAGGTAAAAGAGGAGAATTATAAGTGGGAAAGGATTAGAATAGGTAAAAAAGGATAAGTGCTGATAAAAAGGGATAAATATATTTAGCATTCAATAAAAAATAAAAAAGGATAAGCATAGTTAAGTAAAGTATATGTAAGAAAGGATAAGCATAGGTATGTAATAAGTATAGGTAAACCCCAATTCCCAAAAATCGACCAGTGTAGTGTGCCCTTGGTTAGACATAAGCATTAAAGGTTAGACATAAGCATTAAATAGCCTAGATATAAAGATAAGATAGACATATATGTGTTAGATTCATATAAAATATTCCATGTAAAGGTGTGACAGGGTCCCATCCAGAGCTGACACTGCAGTGAACCAGGGACTAGCCGATCGCCACTGCTTGGGGTCAGGAAGGAATTTTTCCCCACACATGGGGTTGTTTTGCCTTCCTCTGGTTCATATACTTTTTATGCAGTAAATCCTTTAAATGGCACTGGATGAAAAATGTAACTAAATTTGATAATAGATGAGAATAAAAATAAATTAATAAACTCTATTCATTGTGTCTGTGTCTTCTTTATATTCTATTCATTCCGCTGTGACTAATTTAATTTTTGACTGCTGTAGTGAATATGCACATGGCAAGGAATTTAGAGTTAATTCAACTTTTTTTTTGTGGGGAGTTGGGTCACATGATCTCGCTGCCGATTCTTTCCCATCATGACAGTGATGTTATGGCCATCTGTCATATGGCTTTCCCGAACTAATGTCACTGCCCCAATATGCACCACATCATCAACCACATGTTGTACATGAGTTACGTGCATGCTGCTAGGTTTAGATTGGGGTGAGACAGGTCTCATGAATTCTTGGAATCCTGGGATAACAGTTACTCAGAGCGTCCATACATTGCAGCTTTCTCAGGCATAAGATGTATTCACTTGCTGGCACAGACACACTTGACAGAGTCCTCATGATCAGGTGAACAGTAGAATTTAATATAGAAGCACAGCCAGTACAAATCAAGTCCTTCTTCAACATTAAACAGCTTCTTCACAAAGGCACAGAAATCAACAGCATTCTTTATAGTACAGTGAGATGGAGGAGGGGGGAGGGTTTGGTGAGGGAGATGATCCCTGTGACACAATTCCTTCCAGTCTTTATCTTCTTGCCCGATGATAGACTTCCTCAGCTAGCAGTACAATGTGATTCTGACCTTTTCCCAGCTTCACTCTGTACTGGAATCTTGATCCATTATGGTTCACTTGCCTGAACTTCTGTGAGAGACAGATCACACACCACTCATCCCTTTGGTTGCTGCCAGAATAGTAAACAAGTTCCCCACAATCGCCCTGGGGATCTGCTAACCACTCCCTGTTTCCTGTGACTGTGTTAACCCCTCTAGTTGCTGGATGCTTCTGAAGCAAACCACTTCCTGTCCCTGTGATTGTGTTAACTCTTCTAGTTGCTGGATGCTTTTGAAGCAAAAGCACTACTTCACACATGGGATAGGGCTAACATCATCAGCTACTGCTCTGTAACCCCAGTATAGTCTCCTCCACTAAATTCCCTGCATATCACAGTTCATGTTGAGAACGGTCATATTCCTTAGTCACTGTACTTACCCCACAGTCGCTCCAAACTGTGCACCATTTCAGTAGCCTCCAGCCCATCACATATGGAAAGGTGGACCTGGTGCAAGGGGATGTAATGGGAATCTATAATATAACTCTGCAAGTGTCCCTCTGTCTGAAACCTCTATAGACTGCGCATGCGTGATGTGCAGTCTGGCTCCAGACAGAAGAACGCATAGAGCCGTTACAGGTAAGAGGAGTGTATGGCACTGGAGATCACGGTATGAGTGGACACTGAACGAATACCGCGATCTCCGGCGCCATACTTACATATTTACCTGACCAGGAAGAGTGTTGCCGCGGTGCCTCTCTTCTCGCCGGACACCGTGGCAAGAGTGAAGGAGTCGGCGCATGCGCATAGCGCTATCCGGCGCCATTTTACTGAAGACACATTTGCAGTGTGTCTTCAGCAAAATGGCGCTGGACAGCGTGGTATGGGCATGCACATACTCCGGCGCTCACTCCTCCCCTGGCCTCCAGCAGAACATGACACTGCAACACTGGAGAACAGGGAAGAAAGGTGAGTATAAGTGTTTTTTTTGTATGTGTGCAGCATGAAAGGGATGAGGGGTGCCATACATACCCGGATTGGGGTGTGAGGGGGCCACACATACCAGGATTGGGGGATGAGGGGTACGATACATACCAGGATTGGGGAATGAGGGGACCATGCATACCAGGATTGGGGGTTGAGGGGTACCATGCATACCAGGATTGGGGGATGAGGGGTACCATGCATACCAGGATTGGGGGGTGAGGGGTACCATGCATACCAGGATTGGGGGGTGAGGGGTGCCATGTATAACAGCATTGGGGATGAGGAGTACCATACATACCAGGATAGGAATGTGGGGTACCATGCATACCAGGATGAGGGGTACCATGCATACCAGGATGAGGGGTACCATGCATACCAGGATGAGGGGTACCATGCATACCAGTATTGGGGGTGAGGGGATGATGCATACCAGGATTGAGGGGTGAGTGGACCATGTATACCAAGATTGGGGGATGAAGGGTACCATGTATACTAGGATTGGGGGATGAGAGGGGCCATGCATACCAGGATTGGGGGTGAGGGGTGCCATACATACCAGTATTGGGGGGTGAAGGGTGCCATGCATACCAGCATTGGGGATGAGGAGTACCATACATACCAGGATAGGAATGCGGGGTACCATGCATACCAGGATGATGGATGGGGTGCCATGCATACCAGGATGAGGGGTACCATGCATACCAGAATAGGGATGAGAGGTACCATGCATACCAGAATCGGAATATGTGGTGCCATGCATACCAGGATTGGGGGATGAGGAGTGCCATGCATACCAGGATAGGGATGAGGGGGCCATACATGCCAGGATTGGTGATGTGGGAGCCATGCATACCAGGATGAGTGGTTGGGTGCCATGCATATCAGGATTGGAGGATGAGGAGGCCATACATACCAGCATTGGAGGATGAGGGGTGCCATACATACCAGAATTGGGATGTGGGGTACCATGCATACCAGGATGAGGGATGGGGAGCCATGCATACCAGGATGAGGGATGGGGTGCCATGCATACCAGGATGAGGGATGGGGTGCCATGCATACCAGGATGAGGGATGGGGTGCCATGCAAACTCGGATGAGCGGTACTATGCATACCAGAATAGGGATGAGGGGTACCATACATACCAGGATAGGAATGCAGGGTACCATGCATACCAGGATTGAGGGATGAGGAGGCCATACATACAAGAATTGGGATGAGGGGTGCCATGTATACTAGGATGAGGGGTACCATGCATACCAGAATAGGGATGAGGGGTACCATGCATACCAGGATTGAGGAATGAGGAGGCCATACATACCAGAATTGGGATGAGGGGTGCCATGTATACCAGGTTGAGGGGTACCATACATACCAGAATAGGGATGCGGGGTACCATGCATACCAGGATGAGGGATGGGGTGCCATGCATACCAGGATGAGGGGTACCATACATACCAGGATAGGGATGAGTAGTGCCATACATACCAGGATTTTGGATGAGGGGTACCATGCATACCAAATTTCGAGATGAGGAAGCCATGCATACCAGGATGAGGTATTGGGTACCATACATATCAGGATTGGGGATGAGGGGTGCCATGCATAACAGGATTGGGGATGAAGGGTGCCATGCATACCAGGATTGGGGATGAAGGGTGCCATGCATACCTGGATTGGGGATGAAGGGTGCCATGCATACCAGGATTGGGGGTGAGGGGTGCCATGCATACCAGGATTGGGGATGAGGGTGCCATGCATACCAAAATTAGTGGTGAGGGGTGTCATGCATACAAGGATAGGAATAAGGCGTGCCATGCATACCAGGATAGGGATGAGGGCAGCACATAACAGGATGGAGGAACAGGATTGGGGAGCACAAATACCAGGATGGGGGCAGCACATACCAGCATGGGAGACCATATATTAATAAAAAAATGCTCACCACCCGGGCGTAGAACGGGCTCAATAGGTAGTAGAATATATTAGTGCAGCAAGAAAGGTATTCTGTGGTTATAGATGGAAAAAGGAGGTATAGTGGTGGGATAAAGATGATGGGAATGGAATACCACAATGTAAAGTTATAATTATGGTAAACTGAACTGGCAACATGACTTCAAACCTGAAAGCCAATGAGAGGCATGTGCCCAGGATAATGGTACCAGAAAAAACATCAAATCAAGAGAAAATGCATTGAAATAACTTTCAACACAAAAACATTTCAGGCTAAGAATTTCTTAACTCATAGAAAACCCCTTTAAGCATTAAACAGTCTAATAAAAGGGTATTTCCAACATAAATAGTTATTGCCTATCCACAGGATATGTCATCACTGTCTGATAGATGCACTCCAATTTACTATGAATAGAAAGATGATCGTGCATATTCGTGGTCTTCTTAATTGATTTACATGGGAGTTACGGAAAAAAATATAAAAGCAGGAGAGGGAACACCCATTCTGAAAAAAAGGTGTGGAGTACAAATGTGAAAACGGCATTTGTCAGACATTTATGGCATATTCTATGGACACAACTGTCTAAGATGGGAATACACCTTAAGAGTGGATCTGTTAGTCATGTCTTTTAAAGCTGATGAGACTGGTGTGCTTACCATGTAAATCAATATCAAAATGGCTGTCTAATTCTGAAATTTAAAACAGCATTTTATGAGTCCAGCTAGACCTAGACTCATAAAAACTCATTTTCAAATTAGGCAGGAAAGCTTTCATATAGCATCATACAGCCTGTCTTAAAAGGATATTCAAAGTCTAAGATAATGTATTCAGAATGTATCACGAAATTTGGTGACAGGTCCACTTTAACTTCTTTTATTTACTCCTTTTCCAAGTATATTTATGTAAAATTTTATGCCAACACTTCACGTAGCCTTCCTCTTGACACTGAAGTAGTTAAACCTCTCTGAACTGTTGTTAGGCCAAGCTAAGGGGTTCGCTTCAGTGGTTCAGTCAGTAGAGTAGAGGGGGAACTTAGTGCCCTGATCAAGCCTTGAGTGTTATAGAGCTTGTTCCTGGCATAATTCCTTGTGGGCTGCAGTACCTGTAACCAGCCACAAGATGCCACTGTCCTGGGTGCAGATGTCAGGTTGAGTCAGCTAGTAGTGTTACAGGCAGTGATGGGGTTAATGCTGTCTGATGGCAGCCCACAGAGGGTGGGCACATTAGGAAAATCCCTGCTTAGTTCCAAGAAGCAGGAAGTGATGGGCCAGAAAGAGTTAGGACAGTGAACTGTACGGGCAGCCTAACTATATGGTGGCTGCTAGGGTAGACGGGAGCTCCATACCCTCAGACAGTGGGATCACCAGTGCAAAGGTCTCCCTGCGCAACAGTCCTGTTAGCCGGCCGGAGAAACTCAACAGAGATATTGAGGACCCGGGGCACTTCTAGTCTGCAGGTAGCAGAGGAAGATAAATAGGACTCCAGGCTAAGACGTGGGGGAGATATCAGATCCAGAACACTGTTGGTATTGCAGAAGAGTCTCTTGGGCTAGAGATAGAGTCACAGAGACGCTTCACTCAAAGAGAGAACCAGGGCTGAAGATGTTGCTGTAACGGGTCTGGGAGGTGGAACCTCTGAGCTACTATACAAAGGGGCAGTCCTTGTAAGGAAGCAGGTGGCTCCCAGGAAAGGCGGGCAGGTAGTCACGGCAAGTGACAGGGACAGTCTCTGGGTAGAAGGGCAGGAGGATACGGCAAGTGACAGGGACAGTCTCTGGGTTGAAGAGCAGGAGGACACGGCAAGTGACGGGGACAGTCTCTTGACAGACGGGTGGTCACGGCCTGTGACGGCAGAGCCTCCAGGTAGGCTAGCAGGCAAGTAGCAGATGTGTGCTCCCAGGTGAGCAGGCGAGAGTCTCTGGACAAGCAGGAGGTCACGGCAAGTGACGGCAGAGCCTCCAGGTAGGCTAGCAGGCAGGTGGCAGATGTGCGCTCCCAGGTGAGCGGGCAAGAGTCTCTGGACAGGCAGGTGGTCACTGCACGTGACGGCGGAGCCTCCAGGTAGGCTAGCAGGCAGGTAGCAGGTAAGCGCTCCCAGGTGAGTGGGGAAGAGTCTCTGGACAGGCAGGTGGTCACGGCACGTGACGGCGGAGCCTCCAGGTAGGTTAGCAGGCAGGTAGCAGGTGAGCGCTCCCAGGTGAGCGGGCAAGAGTCTCTGGACAGGCAGGTGATCACAGCACGTGACGGCGGAGCCTCCAGGTAGGCTAGCAGGCAGGTAACAGGTGAGCGTTCCCAGGTGAGCAGGCAGACAGATCCATAGACAGACTGGCAGGGCTGGTAGGCAGACTGTCGGACCGCAGGTAGATAAGAAACAGGCAGGAATCTGGCAGGTGACTGGCAGGTAACGGGACCTGAGGGCTGAAGCAGAGTTGAAAGGCATTGCAACAACATTGCTCGGGCACCTCCATCTTGGAAGAGGTGCCTTATATATGGAGAGGTCCTCCGGCCATCGGCCAGGGACTCCTTAGGGCGGCGCGCGCGGCCCCTTTAAGAGAGGGGGAGCGCGCGCGCGCCCTAAGCACAGTGACCGGGGAGGAGCGCGCGCTGCCAGCAGAGCAGGAGGAAGATGCCGGGCACGGAGCGGAGAGGTGAGGGGAATAGCGTCCCTGCCTAGCAGGAGGCAGGGACGCCGACGCTACAGTTGCCAGTGCCTGTGAGGGAGATAATAACCTGTCGGGCCTTATCCATTATATCTGCCTGTAAATATTGTACATATTCCTCTTCCCCAAGTAAAGTCACAGTTATGGTTATGAACATCGTATCCTCTGAATTTATTGCTGCCCTGGTCCCAGAAGAGAAATGCCTGGAGACAGCCATGATCGGATGGCTTGAAGTAAGTGGAGAGCACCACATACACAGCAACACTTCAGAGGGAGGACACGTATTGTCTGTAGGGTGCCAGAGCGAACAGGGTCTACAGCTCGCCCACGACTACCTCGCTGAGGCACCCTACATTTGGCGAAGTCGGCAGGATGTGAGCTCCTCGCATGAAGAAAACGGGGAAGAGCCGACGAAGAACACTGAGGAGAAAGTGTTGGAAGACATGCGGCCCAAGATGGCGGCCCGAAGCATGGATTCCAAGATGGTGACAGTGGCGGTAAAGTCTAGGAGAAGAACCCCCTATCGTGGGAGTGGACGTCACCGGAGAGCATGAAAAGATGTCCAGCCCCTACGAGTTCTGGCCCAAAGAAGGATGGGCCCAGCAGTGAAGATGCGTCCCAGAATGGGACGTCCAGTGAAGAAGAGGGCGCGGCACAAAACGAAGTCCGGCCCAGTGAGTACCAGCGCGCCCAGAGAAGGGGCACGGCTGAAGGCGGAGCTGCTGACAGTTAGGTGTGACGCGATGGTCGCATCAGAAGGCCAGCCCAGAAAGAGGAGGAGTTGGACGCGCAGGACGCGCGTCATCAGCGAGCGACCAGCACCATTTTCGTCCCAGCGCATGTTATGATCTGCTACAAGCACTAAGGAAAGACAGGAGATCTGTCCCTACAATAGAACTAAACTGGATCCCTACGATGTAACGGGGAACCTGATCCTGCGATCAGACCCGCTAAAGTCCTCGGCTAGTCTGTACGAAGACCTATAGATGCAAGCGAGGGATCCCTACAAGAACTAGGGACTGGGATAAAGTTGGACACCTCCTAGCAGAAATTGTAGCAGTAAAAGACAAACACACAACATAGAACATAGAGGTCAGAAGACCTAGCAAAACTAACAGAGAAAGGTAACAGAGTACCAAGCTAGCTCAAGAGTAGAAAATACAATGAAGTCCAGCAAGGCCAGGAGGGCGGAGCCGGAGTAAATAGGCAAAAATGGTCATGTGACCAGCAAACTAGAAAAAACCTAACAGGAGAGTTCTAACAGCGCATGAGAGGTAAGGAGCTGGGGAAGATATCAGTTGTGATGACACACCGTGTTTACGAGCCAAGAGCCCAGCCTGTATTGAGAATGAGCATTGGCGGTGATGATGAAGAGATGGAAGGCATGAGCGGTGAGAGTCAATATGGGGACCCGTATGCAGTGGACGAGTACTGGCGGGGACTTGGAGTCTTTTGTCTGCCCTGGGGACCTGATCACCGCGATCAAGTAGTTCCAGACATATTACCATTCCCAGTTATTGTGGCTCAGCCTAAATGGAGGCACTCAGCGTACACCGCTCCAGGGACTGGAGCGTCCATGACCTCTCTAGAATACCAAGAAGAGGTGTGTCCCACTGCAGAAGTTATGCAAGCCTCAGCTCCATCCTGTTCAGTAAGGCCGGACGCAAGCCAGCAACTATTGCATGCTGCTCAGTTGCCAACCCAAAAAAGCTGCGGTGAATTCCTCAGTAGCATAGAGTGGTGGTATGCTGAGGGGAGGAAGATGGTAGAGGAGCTTCAGGAAGGACTTTGGGCCTTGACTTCACTCTGGGAGTCTGATGCAGATGTGCAGGTAGTTCCAGTGATAACTTCAGCTGGAAGTGGCTTGGTTCTGCCTGAGAGGAGTCTGGAAGAAAATGGAGAAATTCTGTGAGACACCTGAGCAGTGACCAAGGTGCCCTCTGGGCAGTTGCAGTTACTCGATTCATCCAGCAGGCTATTTTGAGGGGTCGAGTTTCGAGGAACCCCTAGTTAAAGGTTGAAGACCAGTCGAGTCTCAGGAAACGAAGTTTAAGGCGCCTCGCCTTTGTTATTCTAGGAAGGACTGTTGATACCTTCCTGGCCAGAAGGCCTGTGTGTTTTCTCTTTCTGAAAAGGAATCAGAGGGACTGTTTGAGATACCCTCGAGGCCAGGTGGGCCTGTAGTAGCAGCAGACAGTTGAAGGTTGGTTTGCGCCTTTTTCTGCTGGAATTTGCAACGCTGAGGCACACCTTGATGATGGCTATCTTCTAAACCTAAGAGACTTGCGGCCTAGCGGGAAGAACCGGTGACCCCCGCTAGGGCCAAGAAGAGAGAGACTCACGGGGTGTTCCCTGTGACCGTGTGCCTCAGAATGCAGCCTTCAAAGGAGATTGAAGGCTATTAGTGGGTGACTTGTCTTAAAAAATATGGACATGAACATTGCGTTTCCAGGGTCCTTACCAAGAAGGACCAGTATTGTTGAGCAAGAGTCAAGTGTTATAACAATGGACTGTCCTGAATTTCAGTTCCGGGGCCCTTAACCGAGAAGGGCCGGTCTCCTTCCCAAGAAGAAGACTTCAGGACCAGTCTTGTAGTAAAATGTTTTAGTAATATAGTAATGTGATATGATGCCATAAATGCTGATCTGTATTGATTGTTTAGTGTGGTCGGGGACGACCAACATTAAAGTGTGGGGGAATGTAATAGTGGGGAAGGATGTAGCCTTCCTCTTGACAATGAAGTAGTTAAACCTCTCTGAACTGTTGTTAGGCCAAGCTAAGGGGTTAGCTTCAGTGGTTCAGTCAGTAGAGTACAGGGGGGACTTAGTGCCCTGATCAAGCCTTGAGTGTTATAGAGCTTGTTCCTGGCATAATTCCTTGTGGGCTGCAGTACCTGTAACCAGCCACAAGATGCCACGGTGATATTGAGGACCCGGGGCACTTCTAGTCTGCAGGTAGCAGAGGAAGATAAATAGGACTCCAGGCTAAGACGTGGGGGAGATATCAGATCCGGAACACTGTTGGTATTGCAGAAGAGTCTCTTGGGCTAGAAATAGAGTCACAGAGATGCTTCACTCAAAGAGGGAACCAGGGCTGAAGATGTTGCCAGTGCCTGTGAGGGAGATAATAACCTGTCGGGCCTTATCCATTATATCTGCCTGTAAATATTGTACATATTCCTCTTCCCCAAGTAAAGTCACAGTTATGGTTATGAACATCGTGTCCTCTGAATTTATTGCTGCCCTGGTCCCAGAAGAGAAATGCCTGGAGACAGCTGCGATCGGATGGCTTGAAGTAAGTGGAGAGCACCACATACACAGCCACACTTCAGAGGGAGGACACGTATTGCCTGTAGGGTGCCAGAGCGAGCAGGGGCTACAGCTCGCCCACGACTACCTCGCTGAGGCACCTTACACATAAATTATTTATTCTGATGGTGAGTGGTATCTGGAGGTTTGGTCCATGGTGGGTAATAGATACAGTATACATCACAGGAGGGGCTTCTGCTACTGCTGTGGGTGGGACCGGAGGGCAGAGTACGCCGATACCATCCACAAAGTAGGATGTAATCATTTATTTTATGCACCGCAGCATTAAGTAGTGCCGGCAGTCAGCACAGAGCGCTGTGATCCCCGGCCCAAGCACTGCAGTCCCCAGGAACCTGCCCGGGGGAAGGAGAAAAGGAAATCTTGGGCCGTAAATGGCCTGCGAGCTGATGGTTCCCCACCACTGCCCTAATACATCATTTGGAGAGGGGTTGCCTTATTTTTAAAATCCCAGTAATGTATGATGTAAATGAAATATAGTGTTAAATAGTGTATATAACCAGGTCTTCATTGTACTCTGGAGTTTGTTTTTGCCATGATTCTACATTTTCTGAACCCTGGAAATATACAATTGCTGCAAAACATAGTAAAGTAGCCCAAAAGATAAAAAAAGCCAGCTAACCCATCATTTCTACAACTGTTGTAGGGCATACTGGTTTTACACTTTCTGTTTTTAGTCAGAGTAAAGGCAGCCATACACCTTAGATAGATGTCAGTGAAAGGGAATCTGTCACCAGGTCTTTGCTTCCCCATCTAAGAGCATTATAATACAGGGACAGAGACGCTGATTCTAGTGATGTATCACTTACTGCGCTGCTTATTGCAGTGGATAAAATCACAGTTTTATCTGCTGCAGATCTATCAGGTCTCTGAATGCTGAGCTGTGTATTACCCCGCCCACACCACTGATTGCCAGCTTTCTGTGTACACTGTGCATAGGCAGAAAGCAGCAGCCAATCAGTGGAGTGGCCGGGGTTATACAGAGCTCATGAATGTTGAGGACTACGTGGCAGCAGGTTTACTAGTCTTCTAGTGATAATCTGCTGAGAACTCCATAATTTTATAAAAACTACAGCAAACAGCCCATTCCATCACTGGAATTAGGGTCTCTGGTCCTACATTATGCTGCTGTCAGATTACATGATAAAAGTCTGGTGACAGATTCCCTTTAAACACTTCTTTGATTGACAGTTATCATCACTCACTAGTCCCCCATATGCATGCACTCCTGGAGCGGACAAGCGTGCACTTGTACAGCTGAACATGAGAATAAGCCGCTGCCAAGGTCTTCAGGATTATTTTGTCTCCTGTGAAAAGGAAAGATTCTGCATGCTGAAATCCAGCGCACCCGATCCGTATTTCCTACAGTATCTGTCATCGATGGAAATTATATAGCCTGCAGGTATGGGCTCATTAATATTATTTTCCCAATTGTAGAGGAAATTAATACAAATGTCATCTAAGTTTCTTCTTAATATTTAAAGAACTCATGTCTCATTTTTTTGATTGATGAGTCATTTTGTTGCATTAGTCATTTAGATCGTTCTCAGTTAGCAGCTCATGAGGAACCCCTGCCCCCTTTACAAGCCCCTCATCAGCCGCTGAGATAAACATACTTTTGATTACTGGTGAACAGACAGATTAGAAAATTAGAAAACTAGTTAAATGGCCTGTGCATTACTTTATTTATACTTTAAAACTGGGTATACTGGATTTAAAATAATAATATATATATATATATATATATATATATATATATATATATATATATATATATATATATATATATATATATATATATATATATATATAATGAAAAAATAGATATTCAACTACCTGACCCCTGCCATTTCTCCACCCTGCTGACTGCGTATCTTGCTGTAGAGCCACTGCAGACAGTCAGCAGCCACTGACTGAATGTCAATGTTGCAGCCAATCTGAACCAGGAAGAAACAGGGGATCTGTATGGGTAGGTCTGTGAAGGAGCGGTCTTGTAGTTGAGTATCTATTTATTTTCTTCATATTTTCAGACCACAATAGGCTTATTTTTTAAAAATAAAACTATATAGAAGACAACCTGTAGCATAGTGAGATAATCCAAGTGGTTCCAACTTTTTGTGACTTGCTTGTTGTGGTTGTGTGGCACCCCAAGGGGTCTGGTTGCCACAGTGGTAGAAATACCATGTCTGAGAGCGAGCATGGGTTTTCCTGGTCAGGAGCAATACTGCATGCCACACCTCCTGCACCAGTCCAGGGAGGGGAGGAACCTGCCCTTTATAAACTGGATCTGGGGTGGTGTTAGGGAGTCTAGTTCCAGAGGAAGGGACAGAGCAGCAGCAAGGAGCTCTGTAGGAGCCAGGAGCTTAAGGCCAGGGATTGGAGCTGATAGAGCTCATCCTGGCAGAAGACGCAGAGAACCGAACACCGGAGTCCGAGGCTGTGGGGATATCTACATCCAGCAGCAGAAACCACCTGGCAGGGGATTTCAGGTCCTCTGGCCATAGAAAGCCCGGAGGCTCAGTTACACGCAAGGGACCGACACCGCCATCGAGGGGCGGAAGGAACCAAAGGCCCCAAGTCACCAGTCATACGGGTGAGCACCACACGGTACACTCAGGGACGTGGGCTACTACACGACTACAGCAGGGTAGCCAGGAAGAGTGCAGTCAGACGGGAAGGCCTATACCTCCACCTGGCCAGGGGGACTCTTGTTCGCTCACAGACTGACCAGGCCTCTAATGTTAGCCAGTACTCCCGGCAGGGCCTTCTTCATCACCAACAGTAAAGACCCTGAACTGCACTGCACGGACTCTGAGTCATTTTTGCTGCGCCCACGCACCACAACACTCACCGTCTATAGACGCTGCCCTGAGGCTATACTCCTCCCGTGGGGAGTTATACTACCCTCTGCTGCGCACACAACATCGGTCTCAGCGGTCTGCCCCGCAGCGGTGGTTCTCAGTGACCGCAATCCACGGGTGGCGTAGTCAGACAATTAAACATTACCCTGAGCCACGGGACCGGGCCGCCACCACGGAGACTACAACCCCCAGTATTACACAGAGACCCAGCTCCAGGTGTTCCCCTACACACACGGCCCAGGGGGTGAGTCATTTGCGGTATACTAGAGGTCGTAATGCGATCTTTGGCTATGAAACCTGGGTTATGGTCAAAGTCACCAAGTAGCACCAGCCTTAGTAATGCCTAAGGATCTGAAACTTTCCTGGTGATATCCTCTATTGCATTCAGGTTCTTTTATTTTTTTATATAGAATTATATTTATAGATTACTTCTAGCTTCTATGAAGGTAATTAGAACTGCCATATACTACCAGGTGTTACGGATCCGGGTGGTGGAACCTCTGTGTTAGCGGTGCAAGGAGGGACCAGAGGGGCGTAACTGTGTATCAACTCGGACTGACTGGGGTCGTACGGCAGCTCAATCGACTCTGTGACCAGAGAAGGACCGAGCAGAGGGACCAGGTGCTACTCTGGGCCAGACCTTGTATGAGACCAGGTGACTCCCACGGGTCAGAAGGTAGGGACTGACCGGTACAGCGGATGAACACGGCAGGCGGGCTTGACTGGTGATCCGGGTAGACAAGCTGGTGGCACAAGAGGTTGCAGGCAGGTGCTTCCAGGTAAGCGGGCTGGCAGGCACAGCAGGTAACAGGCAGGTGCTTCCAGGTAAGCAGGCTGGCAGGCACGGCAGGTAACAGGTAGGTGCTTCCAGGTAAGCAGGTGGGTAGAGCCCATAGACAGACTGGCGGACTGGACTGTAGACAGACTGTCGGGCAGAAGGGGGGTCAGGCTGGCGGACAGGACTGGTAGTCAGACTAGCAGCGGGACCTGAGGGCTGAAGCAGAGGTAAGTAGACAGAGCTACAACCTTGCATGGGCACCTCCATATTGGAGGAAGTGCCATTTATAGGGGAAGTCCTCCGGCCATTGTTCGGGGACTTTTCAGGACGGCGCACGAGGCCCCTTTAAGAGAGAGGGAGCGGGCGCGTGCGCCCTAAGCACAAAGCGGGGAAAGCTGCATGCACCAGCAGCAGCTGCAGGGAGGCCGGAAGACGCCGGAGCAGGACCATGGCGGTAAGAGTGACGGCGTCTCTGCCGGGCAGGAGGCAGAGACGCCGATGCTACACCAGGTATGACTCTGAATGAATGAACTGTAGGCAAAAACCTGGTGAACAACTAAATTGGAGCATGTCACTTGTGATGAAAGCCCAGACCAACTACATTATATTAGATACTAATCCTAATTTTCTGCCTATTTCTGAATTGCACGTGCATAAACTGTAATACATTCATATGTGAACAAGTCTCATTTAGTGATGAGCGAGCATGCTCGCTACTGATCGGTACTCGCCCGAGCATCTCACTGCTAGAGATGCTCGGCGCTCGCCGAGTATTTCCTGACTTGCTCAGCGGGAGCTCGGGCCCCCTCTCTGCATGTTTGGCGCTCCTTAGAGAGACAATGAACATGCAGCAATTGTCTGCGACACACTGTAATGCCACAGCCTTGTTGGTTGTGGCATTACAATGATTGGTTGGCCGCACAGAGTCATCGGGTCTATATCAGACCTTGTGCCGCCATGCTCGTCACAGTCACTGCATCATGCAGTGTAGGGAGAGGTGAGCTAAGGAGAGATTTGCTTGTTTCTTAGTTAGTGTAGTTATACCACCATATATTATACACATATCCATCTCTACTAACAGTCCTTCTGAGGACTAATCCAGCTGCATAGATATCAGTGCTAGGCAGGCAGGCAGTGTATGTGGCAGATTACAGTGCATATAGAAAGAGGGTCCATTCCAGTTCTGTCTGCTGCTGGTGCTTTTACAGATATTTCTAGAAATAGCTCCAGGTATCAGGGGCCAGGATTATTTTTTTTGGGATCTTAATCCTCATTATTTGCTTAAAAAGCAATCCAGAGAATACCATTTTTCTGCTCCATTTCCTTGTTGGCACTGCAGAATACAGCCAGATCCTTTCCATAGTACAGTGCTAAAAATCCATCTACTTAAAACTGTGGATTGTCCATAACACGGATCACATATAAGTGCGCTGAAAATTCTGCCATTTCTGGCCTCCATTGAAATTTTCCTGCAGTGTGTCAGTGAAGTTTTTGACACGAGGTTGCTGTTAAAAATAGTTACCTACAGGTCAGCTATTTAAAACTGTGGTTTTCCGTCACACATATCACATATCGCTGTGGTTGATATCCAGCCATTTGTAGTGAACGTGGAAAATATTGTCCTCCATTCAAAATGGGCAAGTAGCTTGGCAAGGGACGGGGAAGTGGACGTGATGTTGATGATGGTGCATGCAGAGGACGAGGCTGAGGCCGTTGGCTAGCTGAAATTGTGCCACAACAAACATCCACATCTTCTCGCTCGACCTTCCTGTCCCAATTAATAGGGGACCGCAGAACACCACTATTGAACACAGAGCAGTGTGAAAAGGTTATTGGTTGGATAGCAGATAATGCTTCACTTTGCCACCACCACAACCACGCTGTCTTCCACACAGTCAAGTCTCAGTATACGCGAGTCTGGACCGCATATTCCTCACCCTGCTCCTCCTTTCTCACACCATGCAGAGCGCCCGGAGACAAATGATCCCACACTTGGACACTCCGAAGAGCTGTTCACTTTTCAATTTATAGATTCGGGCCTCTCACCCGGTCCACTTGAAGCGGGGCAAGAGGAGATTGCATGTAGCAATGCCCAAATATTTGAGCAGCCACGGTGGGAAACTGTCACAAGAGGTGGACGATGATGAGACACAATTGTCAGAAATTTAGGAGGAGGACCAGGGTGCGGAAGTGAAAGACGAGGTGGCGGATGATATCATAACTGACCCAACTTGACAGGGGGACATACAGAGTGAGGACAGCAGCACACAGGGGGAGAGAGGCATAGCACCCCAACAGGCAGGAAGAAGCAGTGTGGTGGCAGCAGACAGAAGGCGGGCAACCGTTCCCTGTAACATCAACTCAACGGAAGTTGCCAGTACAATTGTTAGGTCTTCCCGAGTCTGGTTGTTTTTCAATGACACTGCTGATAAACCCAAAAAGGTCATTTGCACCACCTGCCAGGCCAGCATCAGCAGGGGTAGCAAAGCTACCAGCCTGACCACCACCAGCATGATCAGGCATATGGCAACAAAGCACCCTAAGTGGGCTGAACCTCAGGGTCCAGGAACAGTGTCTGTGGGTGGCACCACTGCTTCTGACTCGCCCCCTGGGCCGAGAGGCACCCGGAGCCGCGCTTCTGGGGGGTTGTAGTATCCGTGGCGGTGACCCGGTCCCGTGGCTCATGGTGGTTAGGCCAATGACGGTATTTTGTGGGGTTTTAGGTTAATTGTCCGACTACACCACCCGTGGATTGTGGTCAGGGTGTACCGCCGCTGCGAGGCAGTCCACTGAGGCTGGTGTGGTGTGCGCAGCAAAAGATGGGATAACTCCCCACGGGAAGAGTATAGCCTCAGGGCAGGGAATGTGGATGATGAGGGTGATGGTGCACGGGAGTCCCAGTACTAGTAGTGCTGTATGAGGTGGGAAAGCAGGAATGACTCAGAGTCTTTGCAGTGCAGTTCAGGGTCTTTACTGATGATATTAAGGCAGACCCTCCCGGGAGTACTTGCTAGCATAAGGGGCCTGGTCAGTCTGCGAGCAAGCAGGAATTCCCCTGGCCAGGTGGAGTTGTAGGCCTCCCCGTCTATCTGCACTCTTCCTGGCTACCTTGCTGTAAGCGAGTGGAAGTAGCCCACGTCCCTGAGTATACCGTGTGGTGCTCACCCGTATGGCTGGTGACTTGGGGCCTTCTGGTAGCCTCCGCTCCTCGATGGCGGTGCTGGTCCCTTCTTTGTGGCTGAGCTTCCGGGCTTCTATGGCCAGAGGACCTGGAATCCCCTGCCGGCTGGTTTCTGCTGCTGGGTGAATATACGTCCCCACAGCCTCTGACTCCGATGTCCGGTACTTGGATTCTTCTGCCAGGGCGAGCCCTGCTCAGCTCCAGCCCCTGGTCTTCAGCCCCTGGCTCCTACAGAGCTCCTGCTGTAACTCTCCCTCTCCAGGCTCTGACTCCCTAATCCCGCCCCAGACCCAGTTTATAAGGGCAGATTCCTCCCCTCCCAGGTCTGGGCAGGAGATGTTGCATGCTTAAGGGCCCCTGACCAGAGAAACCTCCCACTTGCTCTCAGACGTAATATTTCTATTACTGTGGCAACCAGACCCCTGGGGTGCCACATTCCCCCCTAGCAAATTTTAGTACTCCGGGACTAAACACATTTTCAAGAAAACACAAATACAAGGGTATAAACAATAATACAACAACATATTTACAAGAAGCTTTAGTCTTTAGAGGTCACGGCGTGTCCGTAACCGGGTGTCCATGTCACCCAACAAGGTGAAGTCTTGGAACAGAGTAGGGGGACCTGTCCAAAGCAAACCCCAAACGTTGGCCCTGGGCGTGGCTGCAAGGCTGAGGCTAGCTACTTTGGGCCACATGGAGGGCACGACAGACAGGTTTTCTCTTCCGCGGCCATCTTCGTAAGAGGCACCAAGGTGCAACTATCTACAATGTAGTTCCGGTTATTCAATGTCCATAACCTGTCAGTCCAAATAAACCTGAAGGGTAACTAGAGAAACATAATTAGTAACCAGGTAACAAAATCAAACTATTTTCAACATTTGCAATTTACAGATGACATTTTAGATTCTCCAGCGAGCGGGCATTTGTCCTCTAGTACTCCTGGTGGACCTACGTAACCCACTATCTGGCTCTGCACTACAGGGTGTAGGAGGTGTTGCGGGTAGGTCTGGCAGCTTTCTGCGTACTCTTTGGCTTACTCGGTGCACGGCAGGCTCACTACTAGCAGAGGGTTGATTCTCCTGGGCTGCTGGTATGAATTCTTCTGCCTCCTGGGCCGGCTGCTCTTCTGACACTCCCTGTTCCTCTGTAGGCCCTTGAGGGGCTGGCTGGAGAAAGGCGAGGACGGGTACCACGACTGCGTTGTTGATCTGAGTCCAGGACCGGGGAAAGTCTCCGAGTACGGTACTGATCATTTCTTCCCTTTCCTCTGCGGGTTGAGGGTTTTCTTGATCTTCTTCAGGGCTTTGTAGCTGCTCGGGACACTTCTTCAGGTGGTCTCTGGAGACAATGGCTGTGGTTTCTCCTCCATCCTTACTGATGACACAGACTTTTGGGTTCTCATGGCTTGAGGGCAGTACGGTGTACAGGTCCTTCTCCCACTGGTCGTCCAATTTGTGGAGCCGCCTCTTTCTCTTCAAGACCTGCTCTCCAGGTACCAGGGGAACAGCGGGAGCATACTGGTTATAAGCCTTCTCTTGCCTTTCTCTTGCTTGAGACCGACTCCGCTCGACGCTCTCCTGTACTTTCCGATACTGCTGCTGCCGTTTTGTATCCCAGTCTGCCTCTGGCGAGGTGGCCTCAGGTGTCAGGACTCCCATATCCAGGTCAATAGGCAGCTTACCAGGTCTTGCTCTCATTAGGTAAGCCGGGGTACAGTTGGTAGAACCTACGGGGATGTGATTATATAAGTCCACCAGATCAGGCAGTTTTTCAGGACAGAGACTGCGTTCTTCCAGGGGCAACATTTTTAGCAAGTCTATCACCACCTGGTTCATTTTCTCACATAGTCCGTTGGTCTGAGGGTGATAGGGCGTTGTTCTTATCTTCCTGCAGCCATACAGATTGCAGAACTCCTGGAAGACCTCCGCTTCGAAGGCTGGTCCTTGGTCCGTCAGCACTTGCTCCGGATACCCGTGTGGACGGCAGAAGTGCAGCTGGAAGGCTCTGGCTGCTGTTTGAGCCGTTAAGTCCTTGACAGGGACCACCGCTAGGAACCGGGAGTAGTGATCTACGATGGTGAGGGCGTAGACGTACCCAGATTTGCTTGGAGCCAGTTTCACATGGTCCAGAGCTACCAGTTCCAGTGGCTGCCTGGTGATGATGGGCTGCAGGGGAGTCTTCTGGCTGGCACGGTCCTTCCTTCTTAGGTTGCACGGGCCACAGTCTCTACACCACCTCTCGATGGCTCCTCTCATGCCTACCCAGTAGAACCGTTCACGCAACAGGAACTCCAGCTTCTTCCATCCGAAGTGCCCTGCTCCGTCGTGGTATGCCTCCAGAACCATAGCCGCGTCTCGTATTGGGACCACTACCTGCCAGGCCAGCTCATGTGTTCTAGAGTTGACCATTCTCTGACACAGCTTCTCCTTGTAGAGAAACAGTCTACCTTTCTCCTTCCACAGTTGCTTGGTCTCCTCCGGAGCGTCTGGATCAAGACGGGCGTCAGCCTGTGTCAGCATTTCCTTCACCAGACGGACTGCGGGATCACTGTCTTGTGTCTCCGCCCAGCTGTAGTGGGGTAAGGGATTGAACATAGCAGAGCGCCTGTCCCTTACACGGTGGGAATACAGGATAATCCCATGACGGTGGAACGCAGGGAGATCGACTTCTTCCAGATCTTTCCCTACGTCCGGTAAGTTTGGCATTCTGGAGAGGGCATCTGCGTTGGCATTTGAGCGTCCCGCCCGGTATTTGATGGTGAATTCATAGTTGCACAGGCGGGCCATTCATCTCTGCTTAAGGGCACCAAGTCTTGCAGTGTCCAGGTGTGTCAACGGGTTGTTATCCGTGTACAAGGTGAACTTGGAAGAGGCAAGGTAATGCTTTGAAACGTTCGGTCACTGCCCACACCACTGCCAGGAACTCTAGCTTGAATGAGCTATAATTCTCAGGGTTTCTCTCCGTGGGCCGTAGTTTTCGGCTGGCGTAAGCGATTACCCTTTCTTTCCCATGCTGGATCTGGGACAGTACGGCTCCTAGCCCGATGTTGCTCACGTCCGTGTGGAGGATAAAGGGATGGCTGTAGTCAGGGTACGCCAGGATTTTATCCCCCGTGAGGACCATCTTCAGCTGGCGGAAGGACTCATCTTCCAGCTTTTCCCACCTGAAGGGCGGCTTCTGGTTTTTGGCCTTCCTGGATTGACCTATCAGGAGGTCCTGCATAGGGGCTGCCATTTTGGTGAAACCGGGAATGAATCTTCGGTAGTAGCCTACCAACCCGAGGAACTGCCGCACTTCCTTTATGCTGGAGGGTCTTGGCCAGTCTTTAATCATGGTGTTCTTATCGGGGTCAGGAGCCACTCCGTCAGCACTCACCACGTGTCCCAGGTTCTGCACCTTTGGTTTCAGGAGGTGACACTTGGAGGGTTTCACCTTTAGGCCGTAGCTTGCCAGGGCGTCAAACACTTCTGCCAGGTGTTTCAGATGGTCCTCGTAGGTTTTGGAATAAACAATGACATCGTCCAGGTATAACAGGACCGTCTCGAAATTCTGGTGTCCCAGACAGCATTCCATCAACAGCTGGAAGGTTCCTGTTGCGTTGCAGAGCCCGAACGGCATACAGTTGAATTCGCTGAGACCCATCGGGGTGGTGAATGCAGTCTTCTCCTTGTCTGCCTCTGCTACAGGAACCTGCCAGTACCTGCTAGTAAGATCCAAAGTGGAGAAGAAGTTAGCAGATTTTTAATGCAGCTAAAGATTCTTCTATTCTAGGTAACGGGTACGCATCTTTGTGTGTGATACGGTTGACCTTTCTGTAGTCTACACACATTCTCATTGTGTTATCCTTCTTTTTCACTAGAAATAGTGGAGCTGCCCAGGGGCTACAGTTGTCCCTGATTACCCCAGCCTCCTTCATGTCCCGCAACATCCCCTTTGCATGCTGATAGTGTGCAGGGGGTACAGGTCGGTATCTTTCTTTTATGGGCGGATGGTCTACTGTGGGGATGTGATGGTCTACCCCCTTTACTCGCCCGAAGTCTAGTGGGTGTTTACTAAAGACTCTCTCATACTCCTGAACCACCCGGTAGACTCCCTGCTTTTGGTGTGAGGGAGTGGAGTCAGTACCCAAATGCAGTTGCTGACACCAGTCCTCCATTTGTTTCTTAGAGCCGTTACCTTCCTCTGGTTGAGATGGAACCAAGGTTCTACGGCCTTTACAGAATTTTGTTTTATGGTGAACAATTTGGCTAGCGTGGCATACCGGGGCAGGTATACTTCCCTCTCCCCGATATTTATGATGCGGACAGGTACCCTCCCATGGCGTACATCGACCACCCCGCGTGCTGTCAAAATGGTGGGCCTACTGTCTCAGTAGACGGGTTCTACCATTGCTTGGTAGTTTCTACCTCTTAGACCAATAGCTGCCCGGCACCAGATCATCATCTCGCTTTTTGGGGGCATGGCAATAGGGAATGGGTCACACATTCTCACGCTACCTATCTCACCACCAGATAGTTTCACTTGTTGCCGCTTCATCAGTGCCCGGATTTCTTTTTGGAGGACACGCTGCTGGCTGGAACTGGCGTTCTTTGCAACCTGCTGTAAAATGAGAATCACCTCTGCAAGACAATTTTCAATCACGTTAGTTCCCAAGGTTATTCTAGGGTGACTCTCATGACGGTCAATGTCCACAATAATCAGTCCTTGTGCCGCTAGTTCGACTTTACCGATCTTAATGGTCACCTCTTTGAACCCCACCTGCGGCACGGGCTGACCATTGCTGGCGATTATACTCAGGTCGTCATCTGGGTAGCGGGTTATGTCCGAGTCATTCCAGTACCGCTTAAAGAGCACGTACGGGATGGTAGTCACCTGTGACCCGGTGTCCAGTAGGGCACTCATAGGAATGCCATCCAGTACCACAGGCATGACCGGACGCCCCCCCTACGTATTTATCACGCCAGCTCGATGGGCCTGATGATCTTATGCCTGGGGGTTGGCCCTCTACCCCAGGTTGTGCCCGTTTAAATGACAGTACCTTGCCATAAGTCCGGGTTGATTGCAGCGGCGGCAGATGGGTTGTCCGTTCTCGTTGTATCTGTCGCTGGGTCTTCCTCTGGACGTTGGGATCCTCCTCTGTCGGTGCCATGGGACGTCCTCCGGTCCGGATGCCAGCTGGATCTTTCCTGGAGGAGAGACCTGTAAAGACTGCACAGTTCTGGTTAGCGCGGCTACGCTTTTGTCAGTTCTTGGACCTGGTGGTGCAAGTCTGTAGCCGGGTTGTTATCCAAGCCTGCGCATCAGCTCCCACAGGCCCTGCAGACAAGGGCGCCGCCTCCTGGTGATAGGTAATAGCAGGGCGCCGGTGGGTTACAGTGCTACTCGGTGCCGGTTCTCGGAGCACCCGGATGGCGCTGTCTTTGAACTTTGCAAATTCTAAACCAGGGTTCTGCAAGGCCATTGCACGTAACTGGGTTCGGTGGGTGTTGGACAGCAGACCCTCAATAAATTGCTCAGTCAACAGTTCATCTGCATTCCGCACACTGTCAGGGTCTGCCTGTTTAATGGCTCCCAGGGCCTCTTGCAAATTCAGAGCATAGTCTCTTATACTGTCTTGGGCCCACTGCTTGCACCCATAAAATTTCATTTTGATCACTGCTGAGGTGCGGGTGTCAAAGGTGTCCCTCAGCCGGGTTAAGATCTCTTTTATAGTCTCCTTGTCCCCGACTGACCAGGACTTCACTTCACGTTGGGCTGCCCCGGTTAGCTGGCCTATCTATATGCTCACTTTTTGTCCCTCTGTCAGGGGGTATACTTCAAACAGGCTGTACAGTCTCTCTTTAAAGTCGCTTAGGGTATGCGACTCCCCCGAGTACTGGGGCAGCCAGGCCGCTCTGGGGATATAGGGCATTGTAAATGGCATTACTGCGGCAGCGGCCGCGCAGGTGGTAGAGGGTCCCTCCGTGTCCGTCATCTTCCTCCCCCCTAGTTAAGTGTGGCCTACCTTCCATTGCTTCTTCTCCGTAGGCTGCGGCTCCGCAGACGATCGTCAGGGTGGAGGACCTTGCGTCGCGCTCTGATGACGTCAGCGTCGCTCTCTCTCCCTTCGAGGACCTTGCGCAGCGTCGGTGCGTAGGGCGGAGCTTCAGATCTCGCGCGCTTTCGGCGTCCACGCCCCTCTTCTTCCCGCGCGGCGTCCTGAAGATGGCGTCTGATGGCGGGAAACCGACTGAAGATGGCGGGGAACGGCTGAAGATGGCGGGATACGGCTCCGGATGGCAGGTACCTTCACCAGAACAGGTAGGACAGTCTTTTGAAGGCGCGCAGTACTCGGTGGTTGTGGGCACGAAATCCTGCCGACTGCGCCAAAGCTGACTCGCCCCCTGGGCCGACGGGCACCCGGAACCGGGCTTCTGGGGGGTTGTAGTATCCGTGGCGGTGACCCGGTCCCAGGTCAGGCCAATGACGGTATTTTGTAGGGTTTTAGGTTAATTGTCCAACTACGCCACCCGTGGATTGCGGTCAGGGTGTACCGCCGGTGCGAGGCAGTCCGCTGAGGCTGGTGTGGTGTGCGCAGCAAAAGATGGGATAACTCCCCACGGGAAGAGTATAGCCTCAGGGCAGGGAATGTGGATGATGAGGGTGATGGTGCACGGGAGTCCCAGTACTAGTAGTGCTGTATGAGGTGGGAAAGCAGGAATGACTCAGAGTCTTTGCAGTGCAGTTCAGGGTCTTTACTGATGATATTAAAGCAGACCCTCCCGGGAGTACTGGCTAGCATAAGGGGCCTGGTCAGTCTGCGAGCAAGCAGGAATTCCCCTGGCCAGGTGGAGTTGTAGGCCTCCCCGTCTATCTGCACTCTTCCTGGCTACCTTGCTGTAAGCGAGTGGAAGTAGCCCACGTCCCTGAGTATACCGTGTGGTGCTCACCCGTATGGCTGGTGACTTGGGGCCTTCTGGTAGCCTCCGCTCCTCGATGGCGGTGCTGGTCCCTTCTTTGTGGTTGAGCTTCCAGGCTTCTATGGCCAGAGGACCTGGAATCCCCTGCCGGCTGGTTTCTGCTGCTGGGTGAATATACGTCCCCACAGCCTCGGACTCCGGTGTCCGGTACTTGGATTCTTCTGCCAGGGCGAGCTCTGCTCAGCTCCAGCCCCTGGTCTTCAGCTCTTGGCTCCTACAGAGCTCCTGCTGTAACTCTCCCTCTCCAGGCTCTGACTCCCTAATCCCGCCCCAGACCCAGTTTATAAGGGCAGATTCCTCCCCACCCAGATCTGGGCAGGAGATGTTGCATGCTTAAGGGCTCCTGACCAGAGAAACCTCCCACTTGCTCTCAGACGTAATATTTCTATTACTGTGGCAACCAGACCCCCGGGGTGCCACACTTCTTCTGCTGTTGTGCATGCAAGTCAATCCTCTGTCCATGGCACATGCGAAGATGCTTCCTAGCCTTCACCTGTTGTTGCACACTCTCAACTAGCACCATCAGCAAGCATGTCCATGTCCTTGTCCCAGCTCAGAATTCAGTTGTCCCTACCATAGTCCTTGGAACGCAAGTGTAAATACGCAGCCAATGCCCCACAGGCCACACTACTAAATTCACACATTTCGTGACTGCTTGCGCTCGAAATGTTGCCTTTTAGGCTTGTGAAGACGGAAGCTTTCCGCAACCTGATGGCGGCGGCCGTCCTTTGGTACTCGGTCCCCAGCCGCCACTATTTCTCACAGTGTGCCATCCCCACATTACATGAGCATGTGTCCCTCAACATTAGCCGTGCACACAAAAAAGCAGTTACTGGGAAAGTCCACCTAACCACGGACACGTGAACAAGTGCTTGTGGGTAGGGACGGTACATCTCACTGACAGCACACTGGGTTAACATAGTGGAAGCCGGGACCCAGTCAGACTTTGGGACGGAACACGTCCTCCCGACGCTGAGGATTGCGGGCCCTGGGTCAATCAGGGTTGCCCCCACATTCTACAGCTCTTGCACCTTCTCCTCCTCTTCAGCATCCATCTCTGAAATTACCACATCAGTCGCAAGATGGAAGCACTGCAGCATTGCTTGGGCCAAGCGGCAGCAGGATGTGCTGAAGCTAATATGCTTAGGTGACAAACCACCCAACACTGAAGAGTTGTGGACAGCTCTGAAAGAGCAGGCAGATCTGTGGATGACACCGCTGAACCTACAGCCAGGCAATGTCGTGTGTGACAATGGCTGGAACCTGGTGGCAGCTCTGAGGCGAGGCGAGCTCACACACGTACCATGCCTGGCTCAAGTGCTTAACCTCGTGGTTCAGCGGTTTCTCAAAACCTACCCGGAACTGCCGGATCTGCTTGTCAAAGTACGCCACCTGTGTGCCCATTTTAGAAAGTCATCTACAGCTTCCGCTGCCCTTGCCGTGTTTCAGCAGCGTTTGCAGTTTCCAGCTCACCAACTGATGTGTGATGTCCCCACGCATTGGAACTCTACATTGCAGATGTTGGAAAGGATTTGCGAGCACAAGAGGGCAGTTGTTGACTACCAGCATCAACAAGGCCATCGGTATTCAGTTCAGACTCCACACATAAGACCTGTCAAAAATATGTACCATCCTCCAAAACTTTGAGGACTCCACCAAGATGGTGAGCGGTGATACCATAATTAGCATCACCATCTTGCTTCTCTGTCTTCTGAAACTCTCTGCTCACAATCAAAGAGGATGCATTGCAGGTGGAGCATGATGAGATGGAGCAAGGAACCATACAGGGTGATTACACACAGCCCAGCCTCACCTCATCCCAATGTGTACTGGGTGAAAATGAGAAAGATTAGGAGGAGGAGCTAATTTCATGCTCTATAGATGGTACTACCTGCACAACTGTCATACCGTCTGTTTAGCGTGGATGGCCTGAGGACATGGAGGAGGAGGAGAGCATGGTCAGTTGTCCTCTTGGTGAGGACACAGAAGTCTTGCCTGTTAGCAATCTGGCATGCATGGCTGAGTTTATGTTACACTGCCTTTCCCATGACCCTCGCGTTTTCCAAATTTTGGATGACAGTCATTACTGGTTAATGACACTTCTAGACCCATGCTACAATGAGGACTTTCTATCTCTAATTCCCAAGGCGGGCAGGTCTACTAAAATGGGGCAGTACCAGAAGGCCCTTGTTGCGGAATTATTAAAAAAATTCCCATCTGAAAACGCTGGCGGTAGAGGTCACAGTTCATTGGCAACCAAGGAGTACAGACGAGAGAGACACAACTCCAATCCAGCAGAGGCAGGGGAACACTGCCAAAGTTCTGGGACAGTTTTTTCAGACCCTCCCATCTTACAGGCCTTGAGGCGCGGGGTACTCTCACAAGGAGTGCAAAGTTTGGGAAGATGATGAGGGAATACCTTGCTGACCATACCAACGTCCTCCGTGATTCCTTTGTGCCTTATAATTATTGGGTATCCAAGCTGGACACGTTGCATGAACTGGCTCTCTACGCCTTGGAGGTCCTGGCCTGCCCTGTCGCTAGCATTTTGTCAGAGCTGGTTTTTAGTGCCGCTGGTGGAATTATAACTGATAAACACATCCGCCTGTCAACTGAAAATGCTGACAGGCTGATTCTTATAAAAATGAACAAGAGCTGGATTGGGCCAGACTTCTCAACACGACCGAATGATAGCTAGCAGTGTAACATAAACTCAAATCCAGTGTCTTTTTTTGGGAGGTCTATTCCCATGCACCTCTTCACACCTATACATGGGTATACGCTTCCTGATATTGTCTATTTGCTCTTGTTCTCTGCCTTCTCCTCATCCTCTATCACCATAACATTCACCACCATATCTACCATATCACCTCCTCTACGTGTCTTGCAAGTTCCTCCAAATTTGTGGCAACTTTTGCATTCACTGCTTAGGAAAACACTATGGGAAACACACGTCCTAATAATAGGAACATTGTTTTTAGGAGGCTCTTTGACCTCTACGTCTCTTGCAAAGGGCATTGGAGTGCCTCCAAATTTTTAGCAGCTTTTGCATTCACTGCATAGGAAAACACTATGGGAGACCCACTTCCTAATAAACATTGTTTTTAGGAGGCTCTTTGACCTCTACGTCTCCTCCAAGGGGCATTGGAGTGCCTCCAAATTTTTGCCAGCTTTTGCATTCACTGCATAGGCAAACACTATGAGAGACCCACTTCCTAACAATGGGAAGATTGTTTTTAGGAGGCTCTCTGGCCTCTACGTCTCTAGCAAGGGGCATTGGAGTTCCTCCAAATTTTTGGCAGCCCCTCCAATAACTGTATAGGAGACCCACTCGTTAATAATGGGAACAACAAAGCATAGCCGGCTGATGGCTCTCTAATAATAGCGAGGGCCGACTGCTGGCCCTATAAAAATAGGCTTTGGGACTTTCAGAGTCCAAAAATGAAACAGGATGTGTCTGATCATGTCTCACACACCACATGGCCAATGTTAAAATGACATTTCCCGGTGAATGCATATGTCTTGGTTGAAAGCAATGCAAAAGTGCAAAAACGCATCAAAAACGCTACATGTGAACATAGCTCAAGGTGTGGAGGAGCATTTTGTTTTTGGTTATTCATTTTGCCTTATATACAAGTCATTTTCCTGGAAAGGATGTTCCTTAACATATTTCCCAGGAAAATCCATTTTGGTTTAGTTTTTGTATGTTTTATTGTGAGTCCGTAAAAGTGGCGTAATAGCTCTGACAACATTGTTGACAGCAGTGACATGGGAGTCAGAAATGCTTCCAGGTGTCTTCCCCATGCTGTTCCCATGTCATTTGAGCACTGTTCCCATCAATTTGTGCAAGTTTTAGGCCCTCTGCAGACCGCTGGGGGTAGTCACCGGAAAAATGCTTGAGTTTATATTGGGCTCATTGCTCTGGTCGAGCACCCGAGCATTCCAATTTGCTGGACCCGAGCATCGAGCACCCGAGCATTTTAGTGCTCACTCATCACTAGTCTCATTCCAGAAAAATCTCTGTCATAAGTGCCTCAGTTATAATACAAATAAAGGGACATGGGTCATTGCAGGTTTTGCTTCATACGTAGTGATTTTTGTGCCTTTTTTTCCTGCTGCTTTTTAGCGACGTCTTCTACAGGTGTCCACACCAAAATACTCAATAACAATTTTGTCTTATTGCATTTTTTTGCTGCATTTTCCTCTTTATTTGAATCAGCATTTTCAATGCATTTTTGGTACAGAAAACTGCACAACTGCAAAACTCAACTGTGTTTTTTTCAAGATCCCCATAGATGACTGTAGAGAAAAAATGCACCAAAATATGCACATTTCAGCTGAGGTTATAGATGTACAGTGGGCAGTTTTCATGAAATTGTATTCACTTTGCTTGGACCGTTAAGGATATTTTTTTTTTTTGTGGGAACATGACCTAACGGGATTGTTCCCTGGTAAACCACACAGGCATCTTAGACATGGCTTGTTTATTCCAGTAGGGTTTCCCACCTGCAGTAAGACATAACCATGATAGGTATCACTATGAGCGTCTTCTATGGATTAATATAAATTACAGTGGCGTGTAAAAATTTGGGCACCCTTGGTCAAAATTACTGTTATTGTGAACAGTTAAGCAAGTTGAAGATGAAATGATCTCTAAAAGGGCTAAAGTTAAAGATGACACATTGCATTTGTATTTTAGGAAAAAATATATATTTTCATCTTTTACATTTTAAAAATTACAAAAAGGAAAATGGGTCAATGCAAAAGTTTGGGCACCCTGCATGGTTAGTTCCTAGTAGCACCCCCTTTTGAAATTATCACAGCGTGTAAATGCTTTTTGTAGCCAGACAAGAGTCTTTCAATTCTTGTTGGAGGGCACTGGCATATGGCCCATAGTGGCAGACTACGCTGCTGCTATGGGGGCCGTGAGACAGGGGGCCCAGGAGTCAGGAGAAGGTATCCACCTCTGAAAAAGTTGTGTTGTTCTGCACAAAGGATGCCTCACTGTCTGCTCTGTTAGAGAAGGAGAGGAGGTTCTAGCCTCCAGCAGAGCAGAGAGGCTGCTTACAGCATGGCCACTGCTCTCTCTGCCCACCCCTCTGTATATTATAGTGCCGCTCTCCCCCTCCAGCCCTGTAATCAGGGGCGTACATAGGAATCATGGGGCCCTGTAGCAGAAGTTCTAACTGGGCACCCCCCCTCCCCCAAAAAATATAAATAATTGTGGGGGTCACAGAAGAGTAGATCTCACAACTTTCCATCCTTTACATAGTAATTTTCCTCCTGCTGAAGTACTAGATTCCTCTTTTCTTGCCCCATAAAGTGTGATCCCAACAAAAGTGCACCCCAAACACAGTATGATGTCCCCATGGTGAATTCCTTCACACGCGCAGTATAATGACCCTACTGTACACCACCTCAACTCACAGAGCAAAGTTTGCTGACCCCAACACAGTATGATTTCCCAACTGTGACCCCCTAGAGCTAGAGATAATGGTACATAATAAGGGAGGGTGTTATACATAATAAAAGAGGAAACTATATAACTAAGGACGAAGCTATACATAATAAGTGAGTACACTATATACTAAGGGAGTATGCTATACATAAAAAGTGAGTACACTATATACTAAGGGCGTATGCTATACATAATTTGGCTACATTCCTGCATCTGTGTGCAGTGTCGGTGTGCTGCCCGCTTTTACAGACTCATTGAGCATGTCCTATTCTAATCCTCAAATTCGGATCTGAACAGAACATTATCTGACCCTCACAGATCTCATTCTCAGATCAGTGATTTTCATGGATGTGTGAATGGATTTATAAAACTGTACGAGTCCGTGGACCATCCGATGAAAAAATCTGGCAGCACACGAACATTTCACACAAATGTGAGAATGCAGCCTAAGGGATTTTACAGATAACATTATCACTCCAAGTCAAACAGTGCAGATACAGAATAATATTTACATCCAGGCACTTACCGCTGACGTCTCATATGATCAGAGTCTGTTTCTGCTGCTTCTTCTCCATCTGGTCAGACCTTCATGTCGACATCTCCCAGCCACGACTCATCTTGTCACGATGATCTCCAGCCTAGAAAATAACAAGGTCACATATATTGTATACATACATGCTCCCCTGAATACAGATATGTACCACCCACCCATTAATATACTATTAGCCACTTAGTAATCAAAATATAACGTGATAAGCAGCACTATGCTCGCCATTAACTATAATCTCCGCCGCCCAATTATATCAATTATTCAGTCTCTGTGACTCAATTAACTGAAAGGTTACGTTCACACGGAAAATATATAAGGCTTTACAGTACCAGTAAAGTGAAACCCCCATCATTGCTCTCTCCCAGCACCCCCATCATTGCTCTGTCCCAGCACCCCCATCATTGCTCTGTCCCAGCACCCCCATCATTGCTCTCTTCCAGCACCCCCATCATTGCTCTCTCCCAGCATCCCATCATTGCTCTCTCCCAGCACCCCCATCATTGCTCTCTCCCAGCACCCCCATCATTGCTCTCTCCCAGCACCCCCCATCATTGCTCTCTCCCAGCACCTCCATCATTGCTCTGTCCCAGCACCCCATTATTGTTCTGCCCCAGCACCTTCATCATTGCTCTCTCCCAGCTCCCCCATTATTGCTCTCTCCCAGTACCCCCATCATTGCTCTCTCCCAGCACCCCCATCATTGCACTCTCCCAACACCTCCATCATTGCTCTGTCCCAGCACCTCCATCATTGCTCTGTCCCAGCACACCCATCATTGCTCTGTCCCAGCACCTCCATCATTGCTCTCTCCCAGCACCCCCGTCATTGCTCTCTCCCAGCACTTCAATCATTGCTCTCCCAGCACCCCATCATTGCTTTCTCCCAGCACCCCATCATTGCTCTGTCCCAGCACCTCCATCATTGCTCTCTCCCAGCACACCAATCATTGCTCTGTCCCAGCACACCAATCATTGCTCTGTCCCAGCACTCCCTTCATTGCTCTGTCCCAGCACCTCCATCATTGCTCTCTCCCAGCACCCCCGTCATTGCTCTCTCCCAACACTTCAATCATTGCTCTCCCAGCACCCCATCATTGCTCTCCCAGCACCCCTGTCATTGCTTTCTAACAGTACCCCATCATTGCTCTGTCCCAGCACCCCTATCATTGCTCTCTCCCAGCACCAACGTCATTGCTCTCTCCCAGCAACCCCATTATTGCTCTCTCCCAGCACCCCGTCACTGCTGTCTCACAGCAACCCCCGTCATTGCTCTCTCCAAGCACCATCATTGCTCTCTCCCAGCACCCCCACCATGGCTCTCTCCCAGCACCCCATCATTGCTCTCTCCCAGCAACCCGTCATTGCTCTCCTCGTCCCCACTATACCAATAATTGCTCTCTCCAGCCCCAACATCACCATCATTGCTCTCTACAGCCCCATCACTGCTCTCCCCATTGCCTCTATTCCCATCATTGCTCTCCTCAGCCCCCAGCCCCATCATTGCTTTCCCCATTCCTCCCTATCCCATCATTGCTCTCCCCAGCCCCACCATCCCCATCATTGCTCTCCCCAGCTGCATCATTGCTCTCCGAAGCCCAATCAGCCCCATCATTGCTCCCCCATCCCCATCAGCTCCATCATTGCTCTCTCCAGCCCTATTATTGCTCTCCCCAGCCCCATCAGTCACATCATTGCTCTCCCCATCTCCATCATTGCTCTCCTCAGCCACATCATTCCTCTCGCTAACACCTACAGCCCCATTATTGCTCTCCCCAGCCCAATCAGCCCCATTATTGCTCTTCCTAGCCCCACCATCCCATCATTCCTTTCCCCAGCCCCATTATTGCTCTCTTCAACCCCACCGTCCCATCATTGCTCTCCCCAGACCAATCAGCCCAATTATTGCTCTTCACAGCCCCAGCAGCCCCATCATTCCACCCCCAGCCCCATTATTGCTCTCCCCAGCCCCACCATCCCATCATTCTTCTCCCCAGCCCCAATATTGCACTCCCCAGCCCCACCATGCCATCATCGCTCTCCCCGCCCTATCATTGCTCTCCCAAGCCCCATCAGCCCCATAATTGCTCTCCCCAGCCCCACCAGCCCCATCATTGCTCTACCCAGCCCCATCATTGCTCTCTCTAGCTCCCAAAGGCCCCATTATTGCTCTTCCCAGCCCCATCAGCACAATCTTTCCTATCCCCAGCCCCGTTATTGCTCTCCCCAACCCCACCATCCCATCATTGCTCTCCCCAGCCCAATCAGCCTCATTATTGCTCTTCCCAGCCCCACCATCCCATCATTCCTTTCCCCAGCCCCATTATTGCTCTCCTCAGCCCCATCAGTCTCATCATTGCTCTCCCCAGCTCCATCATTGCTCTCCCAGCCCCATCATTGCTCTCCCTAGCCCCTATAGCCCCATTATTGCTCTTCGCAGCCCCACCATCCCATCATTCCTTTCGCCAGCCCCATTATTGCTCTCCTCAACCCCACCATCCCATCATTGCTCTCCCCAGACCAATCAGCCCCATTATTCCCTCCCCAGCCCCACCATCCCATAATTGCTCTCCACTACCTCCCTTCCCCAACGTTTCAGTAAAACAAAACGAAAAACAACAACTTACCTCAGCTCGGTCCCCTGCAGCATCCTCATGGTTGCGGCAGTATTCTGCCTAACCCAGGAGCGCCATGCATGATGACGTCATCAAGCTGCGCACGCCTGGGTCAGGGAGAAAGCAGAGGATGGATCCCTCCAGCTCTGCTGCTATTCTTCTCCTGTCAGCAGCGGAGCTGCAGAAATCGCTCCCTTCGTGCCGTGTGCAGGGAGAAGCTAGACTACTATGGGGCCTCGAAGACTCATGGGCCCCATAGCAGTTGCGTGGTCTGCTGCCATTGGCGGTACGCCACTGCTTGTAATTATAGTAAGACAGGAGCCAGCTCTGCAGTCGTGCCCCAGAGGAGTGGAGGCTGCACCACAGAGAAGATGGTGCATTCAGCAGGTTCTTCTCTCTGAAGACTGTACAGTGGGTACAGAAAGTATTCAGACCCTTTAACATTTTCACTCTTTGCAGCCATTTGGTAAATTCTAAAAGTTCATTTTTTTCTCATTAAAGTACACTCTGCATCCCATCTTGACTGAAAAAAAAACAGAAATGTAGAAATGTTTGCAAATTTGTTAAAAAAGAAAAACTGAAATATTACATGGACATAAGTATTCACACCCTTTGCTCAGACACTCATATTTAAGTCACATTTCCTTGTTATCCTCCTTGAGATGGTTCTACTCCTTCATTGGAGTCCAGCTTTGTTTAATTAAACTGATAGGACTTGATTTAGAAAGGCACACACCTGTCAATATAAGACCTCACAGCTCACAGTGCATGTCAGACCAAATGAGAATCATGAGCTCAAAGGAACTGCCCAAGTAGCTCAGAGACAGAATTGTGGCAAGGCACAGATCTGGCCAAGGTTATAAAAGAATTTCTGCATTACTCAAGCCTCCTAAGAGCACAGTGGCCTCCATAATCCTTAAATGGAAGAAGTTTGGGACCACCAGAAGTCTTCCTAGACCTATTCGTCCAGCCAAATTGAGCACTCGTGGGAGAAAAGCCTTGGTGAGAGAGGTAAAGAAGAACCCCAAGATCACTGTGGCTGATCTGCAGTAGGAAGATGGGAGAAAGCTTCACAAAGTCAACTATCAGTGCAGCCCTCCACCAGTCGGCCCTTTATGGCAGAGTGGCTCAACGGAAGCCTCTCCTCAGTGCAACACATATGAAAGCCCTCATAGAGTTTGCTCCAAAACACATGAAGGACTCCCAGACTATGAGAAATTAGAATATCTTGTCTGATGAGACGAAGTTAGAACTTTTTGTTGATAATTCTAAGTAGTATATGTGGAGAAAGCCAGGCACTGCTCATCACCTGCCCAATAAAATCCCAACAGTGAAACATGGTGGTGGCAGCATCATGGTATGGGGTGTTTTTCAGCTGCAGGGACAGGACAACTGGTTGCAATTGAAGGAAACATGAATGCGGCCAAGTACAGACATATCCTGGATGAAAACCTCTTCCAGAGTGCTCTGGACTTCAGACTTGATCGAAGGTTCACCTTCCAACAAGACACTGACCCTAAACACACAGCTAAAATAACAAAGGAGTGGCTTCAGAACAACTCTGAATTCTTGACTGGCCCAGCTAGAGCCCTGACCTGAACCCAATTGAGCATCTCTGGAGAGACCTGAAAATGGCTGTCCACCAACATTCACCATCCAACCTGACGGATCTGGAGAGGATCTGCAAAGAAGAATGGCAGAGCATCCCCAAATCCAGGTGTGAAAAACTTGTTCCATCATTCCCAAGAAGACTCATGGCTGTACTAGCTCAAAAGGGTGCTTCTACTCAATACTGTAACATCCGTGGTGGCGTGCTTGCATAGTGCACCACCTCCCACTATGCAAGATCGCAATGTTACCCTTCAGTCCAGTCTGCAAACCTTGCTCCTGTTCATGCTGTGTGCATGCCTCTGGTCTGATTGCTTAGGGCGGCGGCCCAGTTACTTCCTGATTCTTATACCTGCTGTGGGCACACTCCTAATGCGTCCCCAGCCTATTGCTGTGAGTCACTGGATATTTAAACTCACTTCACCCTGAAGGAGGTGCCTGAGTAACACTATCATTCAGTGTGCTCCTTCGCCTCCGAGTTGCCAGGTCTTGTTCTGTTTCTTGTCTGTTTCGCCACTCTGGGGGCCGTTTACCCAGACCTGTTATCTGTGACTTCTAGTCTCTTTCCGCCATCCTGGGGGCAGTATGCCCAGGCCCGTTATCTGTATCTGTGACTTCTAGTCTGTTTCCGCCACCCTGGGGGCTGAGTTCCCAGGCTCGTTCCTTTACCTTGTTCCTGGTTCAGTCTCTGTCTGAACAGTGTCCTAGCTCGTTACCTGTTTGTCTCTATGTCCGTACCTTCCCTTTTCCTGCAGTGTCTGAACCTGCCCCTAACTCCAACTCATTGTCTCTGTACTTCTGTTTGTGAGTTTAGAGTCCACTCGCTACTTCATTGTAAGTACCTTGTGTGTATCTGGTTCTGCTTGTCCCTTCCAGTCTGTTCCATGTGAACAGAGCCCTGTCCTCTCTGCCTGCACCTTCCGCCCTGTTCTGCTCTGCCTTGTCCACCGCACCCGAGGTTTAGCCCTCGTCCGCTTGCTCACCGCTCCAGCGGTTCCTCTCTGCTCTGCCTTGTCCACCACACCAGCGGTTTCGCTCTGCTTGCTTTCCGCTGCAGCGGTTCCCCTCTACTCTGCCTTGTTCACCGCTCCGGCGGTTCCTCTCTGCTCTGCCTTGTCCACCGCTCCGGCGGTTTTGCTCTGCTCTGCCTTGTCTACCGCACCTGCGGTTTCTCCCTGCTCTGCTTGCTCACTGCTCCAGCAGTTCCTCTCTGCTCTGCCTTCTCCTCCGCTCCGGTGGTTCCACTCTGCTCTGCCTTGTCCACCGCACTTGCGGTTTCGCTCTGCTCCACTTGCTCACCGCACCAGCAGTTCCGCTCTGCTCTGCCTTGCCCACCGCTCCGGCGGTTGCTCTCTGCTCTGCCTTGTCCACCCCTCCTGTGGTTTCGCTCTGCTCTACCTTGTCCACTGCATCTGCGGTTTCGCTCTGCTCTACTTGCTCACCGCACCAGCAGTTTCGCTTTGCTCTGCCTTGTCCTCCGTTCCGGCGGTTTCGCTTTACTCTGCTTGTCTACCGCATCTGCGGTTCTGTTCCTGAATTCCAGTCTGTACTGGACCCTATCCAGCCTGCGCTCCAACCTGCTAGTACCTCCCTGTCTGCACGCCAGCTGTGCCTGCCAGTACCTCCCTGTCTGCACTCCAGGCATGCTTGCCAGTACCCCCCTGTATGCATACCAGCCGTGCTTACCAGTATCCACCTGTCTGCATACCAGTCGTGCCTGTCAATACCCACCTGTCTGTATGCCAGCCTAACCTGCCTGTTCCTGCATTCACCGGTGTGGGTCAACAGCGGTGTCCGGGGTCTGATCTGGAGTAGCACGTGGTCCCTCTGCTCGGTTCCTCCCTGGTGCACGGAATCGACTGAGCCGCCGTGCGACCTTGGTCGGATCGGGTTGATACTTAGTTACGCCCCTCCAGGCACTCCCCGGTTCATGGTACAGTGGGATCACTAAATACACACACGCCAGTCAGTCCGGGCGTGTGCATAACAAATACTGAGCAAAAGGTCTGAATACTTATGACCATGTGATATTTCAGTTTTTCTTTTTTAATAAATTTGCAAAAATTTCTACATTTCTGTTTTTTTTCAATCAAGATGGGGTGCAGAGTGTACTTTAATGAGAAAAAAAGGAACTTTTTAGAATTTACCAAATGGCAGCAATGAAACAAAGAGTGAAAAATTTAAAGGGGTCTGAATACTTTCCGTACCCACTGTACATCCATGTGCAATCATCTGCAGGGAGGGTAAGTCCATGTGTAATGTGTGGGTATATACGGTATTTATATGTATGTATGTGTAATATGTTTGTATAGAGGTGTGTTATATGTCATCTCTATGTATTTGTGTACATACTAGATGGTGGCCCGATTCTAACGCATCAGGTATTCTAGAATATGTATGCGGCCGACCGGGCGCGACTAATCAGCGAAGCAATATTTAAATGGGTTGTGCACTACTTTAAATTAACCCCCCAATGTATCCCCCCGGGGCCCCTAATGAATTTTGTAATTATGTCATGTTGTCAATACTGCTTGTGACAACATCACTGACCACGCACAGCCAGCGCGTAATTCCCCCGGCTGCAGCCGACTCTTGCTTCCGCTTACATCACGACTATTTGCTGCTGCAGCCAGGGGTCTCCTGTTCCGCGTACCACGGTGAATGACTGACTGTGGGTGGGGTTATCCCCCATCGTGTCACACCCAGCATCCACTGCGCGCTCTGTCAATGAATGTGCGTGCTTGATCTCCCGACGGTGGCCTGTGTGTTTCAAATCCGGCGCCAATTCGTGGCCAGGCTGCCGCAACCAATCAGCAGAGGGGTGTTTAAATTTGGCGCCAATATCGACAATCGGCGAACAGTGTAAGTGAGGACCGGTAACCTCCATGCAGCTACCGTCAGTAGATCAGCGGCTAAGGCCGCTGATATCCCGACGGCAAGAGTGAAAGGAGGACCGGGGAGCAGCGCCGCCTAGGCCGCCGGTCGGGGTACTTCCGCTGAGAGCAGCTAGCGCCGATCATCTCCCGGCTGCATCGCCGCTGACCTCCATGCGGCAGGACGGCCGCCATCTTGTTCTGAAATCCCGTGTCGCTGATTGGCCGCGGCCGGACCAATCAGCGACGCGGGATTTCCTGGACGGACAGAAAGACAGGATAAGCCGATTATATAGTAGATGTGTATGTGATGTCCATGTATTTATCTGTGGTACATCCATGTATTCTCCTGTGTTCATATGTAGCATTTCAGCTCCATTAAAACTTTGAGAAAGACCTGGTGTGGTGGGGCTGAAGTGCCACATATAAACATACAAGTGAATAAATACATTTTATGATGTCTGTGGTGCAGCACGCCCTAAAGTGAACCTGACATGATACATGCTGCTCATCCACAGGCTCCGGCTGCTCCATCTGGCAGGATGATCTCAGCCAGCAATGTTTTACTCTGAAACGTGGCGGAGTTTCAGATAAAAACATACTTTAAAAGCCACAATGGAACTAGCCGCACGGTAGACTAGTTGGACAGACGTGACCCGATGGCTTTTCCCACCCGCTGCCAGTGACTGACCGGTCTCTCAATCATGCATGCAGTAATACTGGCAACTTGTCAGTCACTGGCAGCGGGTGGGGAGAAGCCGCAGAGTTATGTCTGTCCGATTCATCTGTGGCGCCCTGCTGCGCATTGGTGCCACAGATCCCAGAGGGGTGCATGGACGGATTTCTCCACAAGAGGCCCTCACAGCATACATACACCTCCACCCTACCACCTCAGACCACCAGAGGGAGCCCGGATAGGGACGTATATTTACAGAGGGTGGAGTTAGGCAGTCAGTCTGCTGCAGCCAGTGAAGTGCTAAGGTCAGTTCAGACTCCGGTAGCTCCAGTTAGTGAGCATAAGGCTTGCCGACGCCATGACAGCGGTGAAGCGCAGCAAACCTGCTGCTAGTCTGTAGCCTAGTGAGGGCCCCGAGTAGGCCGAAGGCTAATGGAGTGAGTAACATAGGGGGCAGAGGAGCTTTACAAGCTCACCCCAGAAAACATATACCGGAAACTGGGTCCGTGTCTACAGGGTCCAATATCCCCTGTAGAGACAACCGGAAGCTCTGGAAGACTTCAAGTCCCAGGTTCACCAGAAGCTAATACGTACCAGAGCCAGGAGTCACAGAGGCCCCGCTACCAGAGAGTGTGATCTCCAACCAAAGGCCCTACCACAAGATCAGTCAGTGCAAGACAAAAAACAAGTTAGGCCTATCTTCAGGCAGGTCAGAAACTTACCAAGGAAAAGGCAAAGTACAGGAGGCCCTACACCCGCTCACTGGGGAGAGTCCTGATATGCACCCTTCACCCTACAGTGCTCCGGAACGTGCCTGAAATAACACCAGTAAAGGTACTGTAGTGAACTGTGTTTGCCTATCCTTCTTCCGACCCGGCTGGGTCCCCTCTGTCCTGAACCCCTGCACTTATGCTGCCCTGAGGCCCTGGTCCACCTGTGGGGAGCTACAACATCTAAGCTGCCAGAATACCGGCCTCAGAGGACTGCTGCAGCGCTGGTGGTCCTCACCAGACACCACAGGTGGCATCACAAACTTTCATTATCCCCTTTCTTTTAAAAGAGACCCCAGGGTACGGGCCCGGGAGCCGACTACCGCGACATCCCCCAAGACCAGGCATCAAGGCCCAGGCGCCGAGTAATCCCCATCCCCTGGTCATTACATCTCTCTTTCCTGGCGTCACGAACAGGATATCGTGCCCGCGACAATGACAGAGTGTTGTGCCCATTGCCACCGGGTACTGTGTGCCTTTAATAACGAACTGTATATTGAACTGTGGCGAAGATCGCCGCCATTGTTATGTCACTGCGCAAGAAGAAGGGCGTTACCGCAGGAAAACTAAGAAGCGTACCTGCAGTAGCGCGCAAAGTCTCAGACCCGCCCCACGCAGGTCCTGGCAGGAAGCCCCAGCGAGCGCTCTGACGGAGGACGCAAAGCGACGCAGGGTCCTAGCTAGAAGACCGTCACATGCGGCGCTGCGGCCTACAGAAAAAAAGGTAGGCCACGATTCGCTAGGGGGGCGCCACAATGTCGGAGGAGCAGCCCGACGCCGGGGCCCAGGTTAACAGCCCCGATAATCCACACGCGCTCAATGCCGCGCAGGCCGAAACAGCCGCTCCATCAGCAGGGCCTGTAGCCCCTGTCATGCCCATGGCCCTACCGTACGTCCCTGGAGCGAAGTGGCTCCCCCAGTACAGCGGCAAACCAGATACCCTGTCTGGATTCAAGCGGAAAATATGCGGTATACTGGACATGTACTCTATGACGGGCAAACAAAGAGCCGCTGTAGTTTTGGGACAATTGACTGGTGCTGCGGAGAGGGAAGTAGAAACTTGGTCGGCCGCAGACCAGGAGTCAGTGCCCGTAATCTTTAAAAAGTTACAGACTGTATTTGAGGACCGCACTGAGACAGACCTCCGGATGAGGTTCTACCACTGCTCTCAGCAACCGGAGGACAGTGTTCGGGACTATGCCTGGCGCTTACAAGGGGCGCTGCAAGCTCTGAAACAGATTAGTCCAACCAGCATAACTGATGAAAATAAAATGCTAAAAGAACAGTTTGTCCGAGGGCTGAGGTCCCAAGAGGAGAGCAGGACTGTGCGTTGGTGGTCCTTAGATCATCCAGATGCCACCTTTGACACCCTTAAGGACATTGGAAAAGTAATAAGGTAACACCAGCTCACCTGAACAATGACGTCCTGAAGCAAGGTGCAATGAACCATTCAAAGTAGTTCCACAGTATAAGGAGAAAGGATTACCAGCTTCATGAATAGTTCAAAAATAGGTTTCTTTATTGTGAAAAAAGCTCTGTAAAAACAGATTCCATAGTCACATAGTGTAGCCAGGGCAACACGTTTCGAACGCTAAAGATGCATATGTGTTTTCTTCTTTGTCATGTGATTGTTTTTACTATGCATATACTCTGCAAATTGGTTTTATATTTTTTGTATGCAAATTTATGTATCATGTGACTTCCATTTTGTATGCGATTGGTGAACAATGGTTTATATACCATGGGTATGCCATTTGCAAGCCGCTCTTGACAAAGAACGCATCTTTAGCGTTCGAAACACGTTGCCCTGGCTATACTATGTGACTATGGAATCTGTTTTTAAAGAGCTTTTTTCACAATAAAGAAACCTATTTTTCAACTATTCATGAAGCTGGTAATCCTTTCTCCTTATGCTGTGGAACTACTGCGAATGGTTCATTGCACATTGCTTTAGGACGTCATTGCTCAGGTGAGCTGGTGTTACCTTATTACTACTCCATTGTTGAACTTTATCACCGTGCACTCCAGATAACTAATTCTAAGTTGGAAGAAATTATGCTTATTTAAGCTTATTTTTTTGGACATTTAAAAAAAAACTGAGTTTTTTTTTTTTCCTTCACTAAGACGTCTTGTAATAGTCCAAATATGACTGATATAAATGAAAATAGAGTTCGCAAAGCAGTGGAGGTATTTTCATTGGACACAAATTCCAGCAGTAGTTTACCAACAAAATTATCTGATGAATTTCATGACATAGAAAAATTAATTATGAGTGAAACAAAAATATGGTGGGATCACAAAACCCTCGAAAATTATGTTTCTAAAAACATGATACCTAGAGGACTTCGTTTAAAAAAAGTACCAACTACAGTTTATTCCCCTGCTTTTGTCAACAAGTGGAATCAAGCACTTTCAGACTGTTCTATAGTGCTGATCAAACTGATTATTGCGGAGGAAGAACTAAAATTGTCAAAATTAAATACTGATATTAAATCCCTAAAAAATTCACTCAAAGAGCGTTTTGATAAAACTATTTTCGAAAACAAAATGCAAAACATATATGTCAATGTCTCAAAGTTAGAAGAAGTTATTACTTTGAGAAAAAAAATCTAAATTCATCAGAGATAATAATGACTACCAGCTGGATCAGGTGTATGAATGGGGAAGGTGGGAAAAAGTCCACACACCCAGATCAATACTAAAACGTACACCTTCCTATAATTGTAAAAAACTCCACAGAAATCACATGTCAGTTTTAGTTCATTCGATCCAGATATATCGGATGGTAACACTAATGACTCAGATTCCAGTCACTTAACTAAGGATTTTTCCTATTACCAGAATATAAAAAAACGCAGAAGAAACGCAAACGAGGTGGACGGAAACATTCCAAGCACCTCAAGAATGACTTCTCGCTACAGAAAGTAACATGTGATTCATCCCCTACAAAGAATTTCCTGAATTTATCCAAACACCAGCTCACAAGTGAACAAATACAAGTTCTATCCTATGGACTGAATTTTGCACCTGATAGAAAATTTGATCTCTTTGGGACCTTGAAAGATGTCAATAAATTTGTAAGAAACCTGACGGTAAAAAGACATTTTTTGATGAGACTGAATCTGCACCTAACAATATAGATCATGACAAAATAACCAATGAATTTCGGACTCTTAATTTTCAGGAACAATCAGCATTACTACACCTTCAAGATTTGGAAAAAGAAAATTGCTCTCCACAACCTAGCACCAATTCAGCAGAGTTTTTTTCAGGGCGGAATCCTTTTTTTTATCCTATACAATCAAGAACGGGAGCAATGGATAAATTTCAGTAAACTATTCAACGTGAACTAAAAAATCTCCATATGCAGGTGGAAAATAACAGCTCAAAAAGTAATTTGAACAAAAAACAAATGAAGGCATTACAGGAACTAAAACGGATGGAGGATATCATTATTAAGATGTCAGATAAAGGCGGACTAGTAGTAGTTATGGATGCAGACATGTATCACAACCAAATGTTGGAGCTTTTCTCTGATACAACTACTTACACAAAGGTTCCATCAAATCCCTCCACAGATTACAAAATAATAACCCATGCTATAATAAACGAAGGCTTTGTTTTAGGGGTTATTACAGCTAAACAAAAAGACTTTCTCAATGTTGAGCATCGCATATGTGGCACCCCAGGGGTCTGGTTACCACAGTAATAGAAATATTATGTCTGAGAGCAAGTTGAGGTTTCTCTGGCCAGGAGCCCTAAGCATGCAACACGGCCCGCCCAGACCTGGGAGGGGAGGAATCTGCCCTTATAAACTGGGTCTGGGGCGGGATTAGGGGAGAAAGAGTTCAGTTCCAGACACAGGGAAAGTTACAACAGGAGCTCTGTAGGAGCAGGAGCGAGTGCCAGAGGCTGGAAGCTAGAAAGCTCGCCTTGGCTGAAGACACTAACCCGGACACTGAGTCCGAGGCTGTGGGGACATCCAGGTCCAGCAGCAGAATCCAACAGGCAGGGGATTCCATGTCCTCTGGCCTTAGAAACCCGAAGGCACGGTCACAAGCAAGGGACCAGCACCGCCATCGTGAAGCGAAGGCTAACGGGAGGCCCCAAGTCACCGGCCATACGGGTGAGCACCACACGGTATACTCAGGGACGTGGGCTACTTCTACCCGCATAGAGCAAGGTAGCCAGGAAAGAGTGCAGATAGTCGGGGAGGCCTACACCTGCACCTGGCCAGGGGAGATCCTGCTTGCTCACAGACAGACCAGGCCCCTACTGCTAACCAGTACTCCCGGGAGGGTCTGCGTTATACCATCAGTAAAGACCCTGAACTGCACCACACGTCTCTGTGATTCCTTGCCGCACCAGCACCATTACTACCGGGACGCTCACACCATCACTCCCATCATCCACATTAGCTGCCCTGAGGCAATACTCCTCCCGTGGGGAGTTATCCCATACTCGGCTGCGCAAACAACATCAGCCTCAGCGGTCGGCAGCGCAGCGGCGGTCCCCACTGACCGCAATCCACGGGTGGCGTAGTCGGACATTGTTATTACTTAAGACCGCCACTGGTTTGACCGCCCTGGGCACGGACCGGGTCACCGCGACGGAGAACTACAACCCCCAGCGATCCGGCTCCGGGTATCCCCCTGCACAGCACAGGCCCAGGGGGCGCGTCACATGCTACCACTTTTATATGGTCTACCCAAGACACATAAGGGCATCAATCCCCCCCCCCAGTGAGGCCAATCATTTCTAATATTAATTCTGTTACAGAGCATCTTGGTAATTGGATAGATACATTATTTCAACCGCTAGTGCAGAGATCTGCAGGTTTTCTTGATTCAAGAGACGTTCTGGACCAATTAACAAATATCACATGGCAGGAGGGATATACATGGTTGGGGTGTCATGCAGTGTCTTTGTACACAAGTATACCATATGATGTCGCTCTGCAAGCATTGGATTTCCATCTTAATAGGTATAGTAATTATACCTTGGATTTAATTAATTATCTTTTGTCTTGTACACAATACCTTATGACTAACAATTTTATTATGTACAATCAGGAATTTTATCTCCAATGTAGAGGAGTATCCATGGGATCTAGCTATTCCACATCTTTGGCAATATGGCAATGTCACATTGGGAATATGTTGCATTGTACACCTTCGCCAATCCATGGGCTCGTGATGTTTTCTGGTATGGCAGATACATCGATGATTTGATCTGTATTTGGAGTGGGGATGTGTCTGCCATACCATAATTCATCAAGTATTTAAATAACAATGAATTCAATCTTTCTTCCACTTACACCTTTGATTCTAAGTATATATCATTTCTTGATCTAAAATTGGAGATTCTTGACGGTTCCATCACTACTTCCACATTTTCCAAACCCATATCTGGGAATACCATTCTACACGCCAAAAGCGGACATCCGCGCCATACTATAAAAGCTATACCTGTGGGGGAACTGACAAGAATTAAACGTAACTGTAACAATGCAAATAAATTGGAGGAAGAATTCATCAGGTGTAAAAATAAATTGAAATCTAGGGGTTATCCGGATTGGTCTTTAACCCCTTTACCCCCCGAGGGTGGTTTGCACGCTAATGACCAGGCCAATTTTTACAATTCTGACCACTGTCACTTTATGAGGTAATTACTCTGGAACGCTTCAACGGATCCCCCTGATTCTGAGATTGTTTTTTCGTGACATATTGTACTTCATGATTGTGGAAAAATTTCTTCGCTATCACTTGCGTTTATTTATGAAAAAAATGAAAATTTGGTGAAAATTTAGAAAATTTTGCAATTTTCAAAATTTGAATTTTTATGCCCTTAAATCAGAGAGATATGTCACACAAAATAGTTAATAAATAACATTTCCCACATGTCTACTTTACATCAGCACAATTTTGGAACCAAAATTTTTTTTTGTTAGGGAGCTATAAGGGTTAAAAAAGTTGATCAGCGATTTCTCATTTTTCCAACAAAATTTACAAAACCATTTTTTTAGGGACCACATCACATTTGAAGTCACTTTGAGAGGTCTTTATGACAGAAAATACCCAAAAGTGACACCATTCTAAAAACTGCACCCCTTAAGGTGCTCAAAACCACATTCAAGAACTTTATTAACCCTTCAGGTGCTTCACAGGAATTTTTGGAATGTGGAAGAAAAAAATGAAGATTTAACTTTTTTCACAAAAATGTTACTTTAGACCCAATGTTTTTTTATTTTCGCAGGGGTAACAAGAAAAAAATGGACCTGAAAATTTGTTGTGCAATTTCCTCTGGGCACGCAGATACCCCACATGTGGGGAAAAAACACTGTTTGGGCGCACGGCAGGGCTCGGAAGGGAAGGAGCGCCATTTGACTTTTTGATTGTAAAATTTGCTTGAATAATTAGCGGACGCCATGTTGCGTTTGGAGAGCCCCTGATGTGCCTAAACAGTGGAAACCCACAAGTGGCCCCATTTTGGAAACTAGACCCCCCAAGGCACCTATCTAGATGCATAGTGAGCACTTGGAACCCCTAGGTGCTTCACAAATTGATTCGTAAAAATGAAAAAGTATTTTTTTTTCCACTTTTTCATTTTTACGAATCAATTTGTGAAGCACCTGAGGGTTCCAAGTGCTCACTATGCATCTAGATAAGTGCCTTGGGTGGTCTAGTTTCCAAAATGGGGTCACTTGTGGGGGAGCTCCAATGTTTAGGCACACAGGGGCTCTCCAAACGCGACATGGTGTCCGCTAACAATTTGAGCCGATTTTCCATTCAATTTGTTAGCGGACACCATGTCGCGTTTGGAGAGCCCCTGATGTGCCTAAACAGTGGAGCTCCCCCAAAAGTGACCCCATTTTGGAAACTATATCCCTCAAGGATTTTATTAAGGGGTATAGTGAACATTTTGAACCCAGAGGTACGACACAGAATTTGATAACATTAAGTCATCATATTGAATAAGTTGTCATTACTCTTGAGCACAAGTGCTCGCTACTTGAGTTTGCATCGGGTACTCAGGTATGCACCATGTATCACGGGTGCTCAAGTGAAATGCTCGAGTCCCCGCCCACATGTTTCACGGTTATTAGACACCCCAAAAAAAACATGCGGGGATCGCTCGTGCATGGCAGGCAATCCCCGCGAGGTTTTTTCGGCCGCGAAGCATATGGGGCGGAGACTCGAGCACCCGCGATACTCAGTGCATACCCGAGCACCCGATGCAAACTCAAGTAGCGAGCACTTGCGTTCAACAATAGTTGCCATATCGTCATCTTTTTTTTTTTTTTTTTTTTTTACTTTTGAAAAAAAAACACAACCCCAACCCTAACATTAGCACAACCCCAACACCAGCCCTAGCGTTTATTTTTTACGACGTTCCTCGTGCGGTATAAGTGATGAGATTAATTTATTCTTCGGGTCGGTGCGATTACAGCGATACTAGAATCATATCGGGTTTTTATGACTGACAGCTGTCACACACTAAAAAGGCACATATTTTGTAAAATCTAGTTTTTGCATTGCCATATTTTGGCCTACAGAGTCATGTGATGGCTTGTTTTTTGCGGGACAAGATGACGTTTTCAGTGGTACCATTTTTATTTATATTCGTCTTTTTGATCGCGTGTTATTCCATTTTTTGGTTGGCGGTATGATAAAGCATTATTTTTTGCTTCGTTTTTTTTTTTTTTTTTTTTTTACCGTGTTCACTGAAGGCGTTAACTAGTGGAACAGTTTTATAGGTCAGGTCGTTATGGACGGGCGATACCAAATATGTGTACTTTTATTGTTTTTTTGCTTTTTTTTCATAATAATATTTATTGATGGGTACAATATATTTTTATTTTTAGTGGATTATTTTTTTATTTTTTTTTTAATATTTTTACAATTTTTTTTTTTTTTTTTTTTTTTTTCACTTTCTGGGAGGTTTTTTACTTTTTTACTTTGTTCCACTATGGGACTTTCACTTTTTTTTCTATGATCGCCTGCATGGCACAGGAATGGAGCACCATCCCTGTGCCATGCAGGCTGTCAGCGCTGGACAGGGAGAAGATAGTTTGGAGATGCACTGAACATGTCCAAAAAATCTCCCTGCTGTCTGGTGACCCGGATGTTGTCATGACGACATCGGGTCGTCATGGCAACATCCTGGAAGCCACGGCAGACAGAGCTGGAGGCGAGTATCGGCGATCACCTCCCCTTGCCACAGCAATGCTGCGATCGACTTCGATCGCAGTATTGCGGGGGTTAATGTACCGGAAGCGGTGTGGGACTGCTCCCTGCACATAGTACTGGGAGTCAGCTGTGACAATCAGCTGACACCCGGCGGCGATCGCGCCCGCACAGCCTGTGTGCGCGCGCGATCGCGATGACGTACTACTGTTCCATTATAGCGAGTAACTTTTCTATGCATATGTGATTTCTTCTTTGTCATGTGATTGTTTTCACTATGCATATACTCTGCAAATTGGTTTTATATTTTTGTATGCAAATTTATGTATCATGTGACTTCCATTTTGTATGCGATTGGTGAACAATGGTTTATATACCATGGGTATGCTATTTGCAAGCCGGTCTTGACAAAGAACACATCTTTAGCGTTCGAAACGCATTGCCCTGGCTACACTATGTGACTATGGAATCTGTTTTTAAAGAGCTTTTTTCACAATAAAGAAACCTATTTTTGAACTATTCATGAAGCGGGTAATCCTTTCTCCTTATGCTGTGGACCCTTAAGGACATGGCTATCAAGGGACTGAAACCCCTGGAAACAACAGATACTGCTATCCAACGTTACCAGGGTGGGGCCACTCCAACGCCTGCAGCACCCACCCTTTCCCCGCTGGCTGCTGAAGCTAAAGTGCAGGCAGCGCCCCCTAGTGAGCTGGACAGTCTGCGCTCAGAAGTGCGCCAGCTGACTAAAAACTTGGCCACTGTGATGAGTGCCCTGCAGCTACGGACGGAGCCAGAGACTGAAGAAAGGATCCTGCTAGCCGACAGCCCTGAGGATGTCCCATGGATGAGCAGGAGGAGGAGGACAACGCCGCCTTGGAGGAGGACAATGCCGCCCCGGAGGAGGACAACGCCACCCCGTGGAAGGATCAACGACCAACGACACCCTCAAAGAAAGTTCATCTGCCAACGCTGCCAGAAGGCAGGCCACACAGTGCGTAACTGTCCTTTAAACGGGCAAACCCTGGGGCCGAGGGCCAACACCCAGGAGTAGACTCAGCAGGCCCCTCAGACTGGCACCACAGGTTCGTGGGAGGAAGACCTTTCCTGTCCATTATACTGGACGGCATTGCGATACCTGCCCTGCTGGACACTGGATCTCGGGTAACAATCATGCCTGATGTCCTCTACAAAAGATTCTGATCCATGGACGATCTCCACCCCCCAAATCCAGATCTTTCCGTACAGTCATGGCCAAAAGTATTGAGAATGAGATAAATAGTAATTTTTCCAAAGTTTACCGCTTCATTTTTTGTAATGGCAATTTGCATATACTCCTGAATGTCAAAGAGTGATCAGCTTAACAGCAATTACTGTACTTGCAAAGTCAATATTTGACCAGAAAATGAACTTTAACCCCGAAAACACAATTCAACATCATTGCAGTCCTGCCTTAAAAGGAGTAGCTAACATCGTTTTAGTGATTGATCCATTAACACAGGTGTGGGTGTTGATGAGGACAGGGCTGGCGATCAATCAGTCATGATTAAGTAAGAATGACATCACTGGACACTTTAAAAGGAGGCTGGTTCTTGGTATCATTGTTTCTCTTCAGTTAACCATGGTTATCTCTAAAGAAACACGTGCAGCCATCATTGCACTGCACAAAAATGGCCTAACAGGGAAGAGTATCGCAGCTACAAAGATTGCACCTCAGTCAACAATCTATCGCATCATCAAGAACTTCAAGGAGAGAGCTTCCATTGTTGTCAAAAAGGCTCCAGCGCGCCCAAGAAAGACCAGCAAGCGCCAGGACCGTATCTTAAAACTGTTTCAGCTGCGGGATCGGACTACCAGCAGTGCCGAGCTTGCTCAGGAACGGCAGCAGGCTGGTGTGAGTGCTTCTGCACGCACTGTGAGGCGGAGACTCTTTGAGCAAGGGCTGGTTTCAAGGAGGGCAGCAAAGAAGCCACTTCTCTCCAGAAAAAACATCAGGGACCGACTGATATTCTGCAAAAGGTACAGGGAGTGGACTGCTGAGGACTGGGGCAAAGTCATTTTCTCTGATGAATCCCCTTTTCGATTGTTTGGGACATCTGGAAAACAGCTTATTCGGAGAAGAAGAGGTGAGTGCTACCACCAGTCTTGTCTCATGCCAACTGTAAAGCATCCTGAAACCATTCATGTGTGGGGTTGCTTCTCAGCCAAGGGAATCGGCTCACTCACAGTCTTGCCTAAAAACACAGCCATGAATAAAGAATGGTACCAGAATGTCCTCCAAGAGCAACTTCTCCCAACCGTCCAAGAGCATTTTGGCGCCCAACAATGCCTTTTCCAGCATGATGGAGCATCTTGCCATAAAGCAAAGGTGATAACTAAATGGCTCATGGAACAAAACATAGAGATTTGGGGTCCATGGCCTGGAAACTCCCCAGATCTTAATCCCATTGAGAACTTGTGGCCAATCATCAAGAGACGGGTGGACAAACAAAAACCAACAAATTCTGGCAAAATGCAAGCATTGATTATGCAAGAATGGACTGATATCAGTCAGGATTTGGTCCAAAAGTTGATTGAGAGCATGCCAGGGAGAATTACAGAGGTGTTGAAGAAGAAGGGGCAACACTGCAAATATTGACTTGCTGCATTAACTCATTCTAACTGTCAATATAACCTATTGGTACTCATAATATGTGTAACGGGTCTGGGAGGCGGAACCTCTGGGCTACTATACAAGGGGGCGGTCCTTGTAAGGGAGCGGGTGGCGACCAGGCAGGCAGTCACAGCAGGTGACCGGGACAGTCTCTAGAAGAACGGGTAGGAGGTCACGGCAAGTGACCGGGGCAGTCTCTGGATGAACGGGCAGATGGTCACGGCAAGTGACCGGGGCAGTCTCTGGATGAACGGGCAGATGGTCACGGCAAGTGACCGGGGCAGTCTCTGGGTGAACGGGCAGATGGTCACGGCAAGTGACCGGGGCAGTCTCTGGGTGAACGGGCAGATGGTCACGGCAAGTGACCGGGGCAGTCTCTGGGTGAACGGGCAGATGGTCACGGCAAGTGACCGGGGCAGTCTCTGGGTGAACGGGCAGATGGTCACGGCAAGTGACCGGGGCAGTCTCTGGGTGAACGGGCAGATGGTCACGGCAAGTGACCGGGGCAGTCTCTGGGTAAAGAGTTGGTACGACCTGTGGCGGCTGATGGTAGACGTGAGCTCCCAGTTGAGCAGGCGAGAGTCTCTGGATAAACGGGTGGTCACAGCATGTGACGGCGGAGCCTCCAGGAAGACCAACAGACAGGCGGCAGATGAGCGCTCCCAGGTGAGCGGGCAGAAGTCTCTGGACAGGCGGGTGGTCACAGCACGTGACGGCAGAGCCTCCAGGTAGGCTAGCAGACAGGCAGCAGATGAGCGCTCCCAGGTGAGCGGGCAGGAGTCACTGGACAGGCAGGTGGTCACAGCACGTGACTGCAGAGCCTCCAGGTAGGCTAGCAGGCAGGTAGCAGATATGCGCTCCCAGGTGAGCGGGCAAGCTGGTCCATAGACAGACTGACAGGAGTTGGAAGGCAGACCGTCGGACATCAGGCAATCAAGCAGGTAGTTGATGTGCGCTCCCAGGTGAGCGGGCAAGCTGGTCCTTAGACAGACTGACAGGAGTAGTAAGGCAGACCGTCGGACCTCAGGCTAGCAGGCAGGTAGCAGAGTATCAGGCAGGAATAAGACAGCAGGCTGGCAGGTATCTGGCAGGTAACTGGCAACGGGACCTGAGGGCTGAAGCAGAGTAGTGAACAGTGCAACAACATTGTTCGGGCACCTCCATTTTGGAGGAGGTGCCTTATATATGGTGAAGTCCTCCGGCCATTGGCCGGGGACTCCTTAGGACGGCGCGCGCGGCCCCTTTAAGAGGGAGGGAGCGCGCGCGCGCGCGCCCTAAGCACAGTGGCCGGGAAGGAGCGCGCGCTGCCAGCAGAGCGGGAGGAGGACGCCGGGCTCGGAGCAGAGAGGTGAGGGGAACAGCGTCCCTGCCTAGCAGAGGGCAGGGACGCCGACGCTACAGTACCCCCCCTTTTTTAGGCCAGACAGAAATTTAGCAAGGATGAGAGGGGCATGGATGTTCTCCCGGGGCTCCCACGTTCTCTCTTCAGGACCAAACCCCTTCCAATCTACTAGAAAAAAGGTCTTCCCTCTTACCCTTTTGGTGGCCAGAATGTTCTCTACCTCAAATTCATTTTCAGCGGAAACTGGAGCAGGAGGCGTGCCTGTAGACTTGGAAAAAGAGTTAAGTACCACAGGTTTGAGGAGAGATACATGGAAGGAGTTAGGGATCCGCAAGTTGGCCGGGAGTTTCAATTTATAGGCCACCGGGTTGATCTGACTGATGACCTCCAGAGGACCGATGAACCGAGGCCCTAACTTATAGGAAGGAATCTTGAGCCGGACATACTTGGATGAGAGCCAGACCTTATCCCCTGGACGGAATTGAGGAGGATCCAGACGTTTTTTGTCAGCATGTCTTTTCATACGCTCGGATGACAGAAGGAGTGCGGACCGGGTACTCTCCCATGTGGAGGAAAATTTGTTAACAAGAGATTCCGCAGCCGGATTGTCCACCGAGGTGGAGACGGGAAACGGGATCCGAGGATGCTGACCGAAGACTACAAAAAACGGGGATTTGGAGGAAGATTCGCTCTCGTGATTGTTGTACGAGAATTCGGCCCATGGCAGGAGATCCACCCAGTCAGAATGGTGGGCATTAACGAAGTGCCGGAGGTAACTGGTCAGGATCTGATTGATCCGCTCCACTTGACCATTAGACTGTGGGTGGTAAGCGGAGGAGAAGTCCAGGGTGACGTCTAGCAATTTACAAGTGGCTCTCCAGAAACGAGAAGTGAACTGTACCCCACGATCCGACACGATGTGACGGGGCAGGCCATGAAGACGGAAGATGTGGCGGATAAAGTCTTTAGCCAGCTCGGGTGCAGACGGGAGGCCTGGCAGGGGAATGAAGTGAGCCATCTTGGAAAAGCGGTCAGCGACCACCCAAATGACCGTACAACCGGCAGAGACGGGAAGATCAGTTATGAAGTCCATCGCTATATGCTGCCAGGGGGCAGCAGGTACTGGCAGAGGAAGAAGGCGACCGGCTGGCAGGTGTCTCGGAACTTTGTTGCGGCACAGGACACACAGGCAGAAACAAAGTCTATTACATCCTTGCGCAGGTTAGGCCACCAGTAGTGCCGGGAAATAAGCTGGAGGGTCTTTTTCTGACCGGCGTGGCCAGCTAGTTTAGACGAATGACCCCAGTGTAGGATCCTCTCCCGATCAGGTACCGATACGAACGTCTTACCGGGAGGGAGACGATTTAGACTCACGGGAGCCACCTGCATTACTCTGGCGGGATCGATGATATGTTTAGGTTCTTCCTCGAGATCAGATACCAGAAAGGATCGGGACAAGGCGTCTGCTTTGATGTTCTTGTCAGCCGGGCGAAAATGTAGAACAAAATCAAAGCGAGCAAAAAACAAGGACCACCGGGCTTGGCGTGGATTAAGTCTCTGGGCATGCTGGAGATAAGCCAAGTTCTTGTGGTCAGTGTAAATTATTACCGGATGAAGAGCCCCCTCGAGTAGGTAACGCCACTCCTCCAATGCCAGCTTGATGGCCAATAACTCTCGGTCTCCTATGGAATAATTGCGCTCTGAGGAGGAGAAGAGTTTAGAGAAGAAGCCGCAAGTTACCATCCTCCCGGAAGAAGATTTTTGAGTAAGTACAGCTCCGGCTCCAGAGGAGGAGGCGTCAACCTCCAGAAAGAACTGCTTGTTGCCGTCCGGACTATGCAGCACCGGGGCGGAAGAGAAGGCCTGTTTTAAGGAAAGAAAGGCCTCCTCTGCTTCGGGCGGCCACTCTTTGGGATTAGTACCCTTACGGGTGAGCGCGGAAATTGGGGCAGTCCGGGAAGAGAAGTGCGGTATGAAGAGGCGGTAGTAGTTGGCGAAGCCCAGGAACCGCTGAATGGCCTTCAACCCCTCCGGTCGGGGCCATTTCTCGATGGCAGACAGTTTCTCTGGATCCATTCGTAGGCCGGTCTGAGAAATAATGTAGCCCAAAAACGGAAGCGAGGTCTGCTCGAAGAGGCACTTCTCATATTTAGCGAAGAGGTGGTTCTGCCTGAGCCTGAGCAGGACCTGACGAACGTCCCTCCGGTGAGTCTGGAGATCCGGAGAGAAGACCAAGATGTCGTCCAGGTACACCACAACGCAGGAGTAGAGAAGGTCCCGGAAGATGTCATTGACCAACTCTTGAAAGACGGCAGGAGCGTTACAGAGACCAAAGGGCATTACCAGATATTCATAGTGGCCGTCCCGGGTGTTGAATGCAGTCTTCCATTCATCCCCTTGACGGATACGGACCAGGTTGTACGCCCCACGGAGGTCCAGTTTGGTGAAGACTCTAGCCCCCCTCAGGCGATCAAATAATTCTGGAATGAGCGGAAGGGGGTACTTATTCTTCACCGTGATCTGGTTAAGGCCTCTATAGTCTATACAGGGACGGAGAGAGCAGTCCTTCTTTTTTACGAAGAAGAAGCCTGCTCCCGCCGGGGAGGTAGATTTCCGGATGAATCCCCTGGCCAAATTCTCCTCAATATATTCGGACATCGACAGGGTCTCAGCAGCGGACAATGGGTAAATACGCCCACGGGGAAGAGTAGTATCGGGTAACAGGTCGATAGGACAGTCGTATGGTCTATGAGGGGGTAATGTCTCTGCCTCCTTTTTATTAAAGACATCAGCAAATGACCAATAGGGAATCTGAAGTCCAGGTAGATTAGTTGGGGTAGGAGAAGGACGGACGGGATGAACAGGAACCAAACAAGTCTTAGGACAGTCCTGTCCCCAGCGAAGGACTTCTCCGGTCTGCCAGTCAAGCACGGGTGCATGTCTCTGGAGCCAAGGTAGACCTAGTAAGAGGGCGTGAGAGAGTCCAGGCAGAACATGAAAAGAGATGCTCTCAGAATGCAGCATTCCCACCTGCAGAGTTACGGATTCGGTGATGAGTTGGATGGGACGTGGTAAGAGGCCCCCATCCACAGCAGCGACAGATATTGGTACAGCCAGAGGTTTGGTGGGAATGCGGTATTTTTCTACCAGGGACTGTGAGATAAGATTCCAGGCCGCTCCAGAGTCAAGTTGGGCTAGTTCGAAATAACGATTCTCCCCGCAGACAATTGAGACTGACAGTAGCAGAGATGGAGAGGATTTATTCTTGTCTAGGTTGACCTCTCTGAGCGAACCTAGACACAGGCGTTTCCCGACCTCTCCGGGCAGGTACGGATCCGGTGCTCCTTACTGCCACAGTAGAAGCAGCTCCCTTCGGCACGGCGTAAGTCCTGACGGGTTTTGACCATCTTGGTCTGGTCGACCTGCATAGGCTCAGGAGAGTGTACCTGGGGAGAGACGGATTTCTGAAAAGTAGGAGCTAGACGTGGAAACCTCCTCTCACGGGTGACCTCTTTGGCACGCTCCTGGAACTGTAGGTCAATCCGGGTGGCAAGATTTATTAGGTCATCGAGAGTGGTAGGAATGTCCCGACCGGCAAGTTCATCTTTAATACGGCCGGACAGACCCTCCCAGAAGACGGATACCAGAGCGTCGTTATCCCAGGCCAGCTCCGAGGCAAGGGTACGGAACCGTATGGCATATTGGCCCACGGTGAGACTTCCCTGACGGAGGCGTAGCAGAGATGATGCGGATGAGGTCTTCCGTCCGGGTTCGTCGAAGACTTTCCGGAAAGCCATGAGAAAGGCAGGCAAGTCGGACACCAGGGGGTCTCCTCTCTCCCATAGAGGATTTAGCCAGGCCAGGGCCTCCCCGGTGAGATGGGACATGATGAAGGCAATTTTGGCCCGGTCGGAGTTAAACTGGTGGGACAGGAGTTCAAAGTGCAGGGTGCACTGATTTATGAAGCCCCGAGCCTGGGCGGAGTCGCCTCCGAAGCGAGGAGGTGCAGAAAGCCGGGGTCCGGGGTAGGATACCATGGTATTGGTGGACAGCGGAGCTGCCGGGTTGCGAGTCATGGCACTGGCGGTGGTTGCTGGTGGAGCAGTCAGAGTGTCCAGACGAGAATTGACATTCCGCAGGTGACCCAGGATGGACTCCTGTTGGGACCTCTCACGGGACAGTTCATGACAGAGGTCCGAGAGCGAGGGAGCTTGGGTGCCACCGGGTTCCATGGCCCGAGCAAACTGTAACGGGTCTGGGAGGCGGAACCTCTGGGCTACTATACAAGGGGGCGGTCCTTGTAAGGGAGCGGGTGGCGACCAGGCAGGCAGTCACAGCAGGTGACCGGGGCAGTCTCTGGGTGAACGGGCAGATGGTCACGGCAAGTGACCGGGGCAGTCTCTGGGTGAACGGGCAGATGGTCACGGCAAGTGACCGGGGCAGTCTCTGGGTGAACGGGCAGATGGTCACGGCAAGTGACCGGGGCAGTCTCTGGGTGAACGGGCAGATGGTCACGGCAAGTGACCGGGGCAGTCTCTGGGTGAACGGGCAGATGGTCACGGCAAGTGACCGGGGCAGTCTCTGGGTGAACGGGCAGATGGTCACGGCAAGTGACCGGGGCAGTCTCTGGGTGAACGGGCAGATGGTCACGGCAAGTGACCGGGGCAGTCTCTGGGTGAACGGGCAGATGGTCACGGCAAGTGACCGGGGCAGTCTCTGGGTGAACGGGCAGATGGTCACGGCAAGTGACCGGGGCAGTCTCTGGGTGAACGGGCAGATGGTCACGGCAAGTGACCGGGGCAGTCTCTGGGTGAACGGGCAGATGGTCACGGCAAGTGACCGGGGCAGTCTCTGGGTGAACGGGCAGATGGTCACGGCAAGTGACCGGGGCAGTCTCTGGGTGAACGGGCAGATGGTCACGGCAAGTGACCGGGGCAGTCTCTGGGTGAACGGGCAGATGGTCACGGCAAGTGACCGGGGCAGTCTCTGGGTGAACGGGCAGATGGTCACGGCAAGTGACCGGGGCAGTCTCTGGGTGAACGGGCAGATGGTCACGGCAAGTGACCGGGGCAGTCTCTGGGTGAACGGGCAGATGGTCACGGCAAGTGACCGGGGCAGTCTCTGGGTGAACGGGCAGATGGTCACGGCAAGTGACCGGGGCAGTCTCTGGGTGAACGGGCAGATGGTCACGGCAAGTGACCGGGGCAGTCTCTGGGTAAAGAGTTGGTACGACCTGTGGCGGCTGATGGTAGACGTGAGCTCCCAGGTGAGTAGGCGAGAGTCTCTGGATAAACGGGTGGTCACAGCATGTGACGGCGGAGCCTCCAGGAAGACCAACAGACAGGCGGCAGATGAGCGCTCCCAGGTGAGCGGGCAGAAGTCTCTGGACAGGCGGGTGGTCACAGCACGTGACTGCAGAGCCTCCAGGTAGGCTAGCAGGCAGGTAGCAGATGTGCGCTCCCAGGTGAGCGGGCAAGCTGGTCCATAGACAGACTGACAAGAGTTGGAAGGCAGACCGTCGGACCTCAGGCAATCAGGCAGGTAGTTGATGTGCGCTCCCAGGTGAGCGGGCAAGCTGGTCCTTAGACAGACTGACAGGAGTAGTAAGGCAGACCGTCGGACCTCAGGCTAGCAGGCAGGTAGCAGAGTATCAGGCAGGAATAAGACAGCAGGCTGGCAGGAATCTGGCAGGTATCTGGCAGGTAACTGGCAACGGGACCTGAGGGCTGAAGCAGAGTAGTGAACAGTGCAACAACATTGCTCGGGCACCTCCATTTTGGAGGAGGTGCCTTATATATGGTGAAGTCCTCCGGCCATTGGCCGGGGACTCCTTAGGACGGCGCGCGCGGCCCCTTTAAGAGGGAGGGAGCGCGCGCGCGCGTGCGCGCCCTAAGCACAGTGGCCGGGAAGGAGCGCGCGCTGCCAGCAGAGCGGGAGGAGGACGCCGGGCTCGGAGCAGAGAGGTGAGGGGAACAGCGTCCCTGCCTAGCAGAGGGCAGGGACGCCGACGCTACAATATGATTGCAATTATATTTCTGTATGTGATATAAACAACAGACAAACACTAATAAAAACCAGAGGCCAGCAGATCATGTAAAAATATAATTTTGGTGTCATTCTCAAAACTTTTGGCCATGACTGTATATGCCTCTAACGGCCTCCCCCTTAACCTGATACGGGTTAAAGATGTGGCGGTAAAGGTGGGGAGAGTGGAGCTGAAGGAGCAGGGACTCATTGTAGTAGAGACTATCTCTGATGAAACTGGACTGTATATGGTACTAGGCACTAACATTGTTGGTAACTATTTGGAGGAAGTGTTGTTTTTGCTCCAACAGCTAGCTGACGCGGCCAGACCGGGGTAGAGGAGAGCGCTCCAGAAAGAGATCCGAGCCCTGATGTACCAGCAGCAAGTAAAGCTATCCGGTGGTGAGATTGGTAATGTGCGGGTAACAGACCCGATACCTATTGTGATTCCCTCAATGAGTGAAATGCTTATTTGGTGTAGAGCAGCAATAGGTCTTAAAGGGCAGAACTACCATCCGGTAGTAGAACCCCTTAGCTCAGAACACAGACCTACACTCTTAACTGCCAGAGGGGTAGTGGATGTATGCAATGGGAGGGTGCCCGTCCGTCTTTTAAACTATGGGGAAGACGAGGTCAGATTACCACGCTAAGCCACTGTTGCTAAACTACATACTGTAGATAACAACTCCATTCACACGGCGGAGTCCTTAACCTCACCAGATCAAGTGAAGGATAATTACCCGGCAACCCAGGTGGAGGATTGGTGTCAACAGATCCATATTGGGACAGACACCACGCCTGCCCACCAGAAACAGGGGGTACACCTGGTGGTACAGGAATACGTGCATGTATTCAGCAAGCACCCACTTGACTTTGGGAGGATTAAAGGGGTACAACACCATATCCCCACAGGCAACCATCCACCCATCAAAGAACGTTACAGACCTATACCACCAGCACACAACCAGAAGGCAAAGGAGATGTTGCACGACATGAAGAAGGCAGGGGTAGTAAGGGATAGTTGTAGTCCCTGGGCAGCTCCCCTAGTGCTAGTCAGGAAAAAGGATGGAAGCATGAGAATGTGTGTAGATTACAGACAAGTAAATCGCATTACACATAAAGATGCATACCCTTTACCATGTATTGAGGAATCCCTGGCTGCCTTAAAGTCTGCAAATTACTTCTCCACCCTTGACCTCACTAGTGGGTACTGGCAAGTAGCTGTTGCTGAGGAGGATCGGGAGAAGACGGCCTTCACCACCCCGATGGGACTCTGCGAGTTCAACAGTATGCCGTTTTGACTCTGCAACGCCCCCGGAACGTTCCAGAGATTGATGGAGTGCTGCCTGGGACACCGCAACTTCGAGACTGTACTACTATACCTGGATGACGTGATAGTGTACTCCAAGACGTATGAGGACCACTTGAAGCACCTGGCGGAAGTATTTGAGTCGCTGTCCCGGTATGGGATGAAGCTGAAGCCCTCAAAATTCCACTTGCTAAAGAGAAAGGTACAGTACCTGGGGCACATTGTCAGTCCAGAAGGAGTAGCACCAGACCCGGAGAAGGTCACTGCCATCCAGAAAAGGCTGGAGCCGAAGAACCTCAAGGAGGTGCGTCAGTTCCTGGGACTAGTAGGATACTACCGGAGGTTTGTGAAAGACTACACCAAGAAAGCAGCGCTTCTGCAAGACCTCCTGGTAGGACAGTCCCCCAAAGGCAGAAATCCCCCATTCCATTGGGGTAAGGAGCAAGCTGAATTGTTTAAGGAGATGAAGGAGATCCTGACCGGCGAAGAGATCCTAGCCTACCCTGACTACAGCCAACCGTTCCTGCTGTATACTGATGCCAGCAACGAAGGATTAGGAGCTGTACTGAGTCAGAAGCAGAATGGCCAAGAGAAGGTGATCGCCTATGCAAGCAGGAAGCTCCGCACAACCGAGAGTAACCCAGGGAACTATAGCAGCTTCAAGTTGGAGTTCCTGGCCCTGGTCTGGGACATCACTGAACGGTTCAAGCACTAGTTAGCCTCCAGTAAGTTCACTGCCTACACTGACAATAACCTCTTGACCCATCTTGAAACAGCCAAGCTAGGAGCCATGGAGCAACGGTGGATGGCTCGGCTGTCAAACTACCAATTCACAATTAAGTACCGGGCGGGCCGCAAGAACTCCGACGCCGATGCCCTGTCTAGGATGCCTCACCAGTCAGACACTGAAGAAGAAGTGGATGACCTGGAAGAGATTGAGCTACCCGCCTTTCACCGGAATGGGATGGTCCACGAGCAACAAGCCTCCAGGAGGCCGCGTGGTAAGACGTTAAACCCTTTGCCTCACCACAGCTGGAAAGAGACCCAGGACAGTGACCCCGTTGTCAGCCGTATTAAGGAACTGATAACACAAGAAGGTTCCTCCCTGGAGAAGGATGCATCTCTTCAAGCAAAGCAGCTCTGGAACGAAAGAAGCCGGCTGTTTATCTATTGTACGGCAGCGCTAGTCATCATACTGGGGTTACTCGCTTCGCTGCGTCAATCAATGCACACGTGCAATGTCTTTACGTATTTTCTCACAATGCTGCAGTTTATTACTTCATAAGCCACAGTTCGCCGGGTCCAACTCCGTGGCATGCCGACACACATTAACACAATGTTCATGAGCCAAGTGGCACACAGGCCCACTTGCACCAGGTTACAGCTTACGGCAAGGTAAAAATAGCAATGTTCATATCACAATGTCCATATAGCACAGGGTATTACCTTTACCGGGTTTAGCTGCTGCAGTCCATTACGCTTGCCACCACTGTGGCTTTGTGGCTTCCCAGTTAGGGGTCTCTTGCGGTCTTCCCCTCGTAGGCTACTGGTATGTCTTCCACACTTGACATCCAGCCTGCGCCTTTCAGGGTTCCTCAACAAGCCGGCTCTTCTCCAAAGGCGACAGGCATCCACGCACAGGATCCGGGCTCGGCCATTCAGGCTGCCAGGCTTCACGCTCGGCCTCACTAGGCCTCTCAGAAACGGTGTCCCACACACACGGAGCACAGGCCTCACACCGAACACACCTGTCTCAAATCACCAGGGTTTATATATCCTGTGCACAGACACCCACATACTGACAGGACCTTGCTGATGTCACAGTCATGTGATCAGTCAGCTGTGTGTATAGGTCCTGTGTGCTGTCCCAGTCATGTGTACAGAGCTTTACTGTGCATACAGGACCTGTGTGATGTCACAGTCATGTGACCAGTCAGTTAAAGAGGAAGGTACATGGTCAGGTAAAACACATCCTGGACCTTTTACAGTAATGCTAGCAAGCTGCTGCATTACACTATCGAGAGAAGCTGTGCCGGAGGTACGTCAATCCCAAGACCCATGAGATGGTGTGGCAGATCGTAGTGCCCAAGACAGACATCCAAATGGTGTTGGAGGCCTACCATGATCAGGCGGGTCACTTTGGCAGGAACAAGCTAGAGACCCTGCTGAAGTGTCGATTCTACTGGGTGGGAATGCGCAGCTTCATTAAGAGGTGGTGCCGAAACTGTGGACCCTGTAGCCTCAGAAGAAAAGACTACAGTAGCCAGGAGACACCCCTGCAACCCATCAAGATGACTCAACCCTTGGAAATCATGGCCCTGCACCATGTCAAGCTGTCACCCAGCAGGTCAGGATACTCCTATGCCCTGACCATGCTGGATCACTACTCCCGGTTCCTGGAGGTCGCCCTCATCAAAAATCTGACGGCAGAGACAGCAGCAAAGACATTCCAAGCGTACTTCTGCAGACCCCATTGATACCCTGAGCAGGTGCTGACGGACCAAGGCCCAGCCTTTGAGGCCGAGCTGTTCAAAGAGTTCTGCCATCTGTACGGGTGTAAAAAGATAAGAACTACACCGTACCACCCCCAAACCAACAGTCTCTGTGAAAAGATGAACAACATTGTCATCGACCTGCTGAAGACCTTACCACTTGAGGAGAGAAATCAGTGGCCAGACCTACAACCTGACCTGGTAGATCTGTACAATCACATACCTGTGAGTTCCACCAATTGTACTCAAGCATATCTCATGCGAGCAAGACCCGGAAAGTTGCCCATGGACCTGGAGCTTGGTGTGGTAGAACCAGAAGCAGATATGTCCACTGAGGACTGGGACATGACCAGACCGGAGCAGTACAGAAGAGTACAAGCCTGTGTCAAAGACAGTCTCACTCGGGTGAGGGACAAGTAGGAAGCCCAATACAACAGGGGTGCACCAGCCGAACCCTTCACACCAGGAGAAGTGGTGTTAAAAAGAAAGCGAAGAAACCACAAACTTGATGACCAGTGGGAGAGAGAACCCTACACTGTGTTGAATTCAAGGTTTGATAACAAAAAGACCTGTCTAATCAGCAAAGATGGAGGAAGAACGACTGCAACGGTATCTAGAGACCATCTGAAGTTGTGTCCAGACCTGCTAAAGCCCCAAGAGGAAGTGCCTCCCATCATACCGGAGGAGCCTAAAGAAGCAGTAATACACACTGAATTAGGAGATTTCCCGGCAGATTGGCCTCAACTAGGATGAGCAGTGATAATCCCTGTAATCCACTTCTTCCAACAGCCAGAAGACCCTCCACAGCAAGTAGAACCTGTAAGTGCTACAGAAGAGCCTGCTCAAGAAGGATCCCCGGTTGGAGCAGAGCAAGAAGGCCCAGCCAACAGTATACTTGCCAGTCCCAGAGAGAGGTTAAGGCAGTTTTACAATCTAGTCTCACATAGAGCTGGTAGGGCAACTGACAATGCAGACACTGATACCATGCAGAACCCCACACTACGCAGATCAACACGTAGCACGAGAGGTCAACCCCCTGTCAGGTACAGAGAATAAAGTAGAAACTCTGACAGTATAGATAGTTGCCCCTGGGGTATTGTATAGTATTATGTATTATACTGTGCATGTATTTATTGATTCATGTGGTTATTAACTTGTATTTTTTTCCCTTGAAAATGTACAATTTAAGTGAAATGGACACTTTCCCTTTTATTTGCTTCCCATTACCCGTAAGGGTACATAAGAACTCTGTGGCTGAGGACTATGTGCAGCCCAAAGACTCTGCCTTGTAATTAGTTGCGCTCCCTGGAGTGCTCCTTTAAGTAACCTCACAGGAAGAGACTTGGACTTTCGAGGTTGCTTATTGCATTGTGCATATGTACATATTTATTCGTGTTTTATATGCAACGTTTAAGAAACCGAGCCTCCCATAAAGGGAAGATTTGTTATTGTTACTTTTATTGTTTATAACATGTGCTTCAGCCCGGGAGTGCTGAGTTTTGTTAGGGGGGAATGTGGCGCCCTGCTGCGCATTGGTGCCACAGATCCCAGAGGGGTGCATGGACGGATTTCTCCACAAGAGGCCCTCACAGCATACATACACCTCCACCCTACCACCTCAGACCACCAGAGGGAGCCCAGAGAGGGACATATATATACAGAGGGTGGAGTTAGGCAGTCAGTCTGCTGCAGACAGTGAAGTGCTAAGGTCAGTTCAGACTCAGGTAGCTCCAGTTAGTGAGCATAAGGCGTGCCGACGCCATAAGAGCGGTGAAGCGCAGCAAGCCTGCTGCTAGTCTGTAGCCTAGTGAGGGCCCCGAGTAGGCCGAAGGCTAGTGGAGTGAGTAACATAGGGGGCAGAGGAGCTTTACAAGCTCACCCCAGAAAACATATACCGGACACCGGGTCCGCGTCTACAGGGTCCAATATCCCCTGTAGAGACAACCGGAATCCCTGGAAGACTTCAAGTCCCAGGTTCACCAGAAGCTAATACGTAACAGAGCCAGGAGTCACAGAGGCCCCGCTACCAGGGAGAGTGATCTCCAACCAAAGGCCCTACCACAAGATCAGCCGGTGCAAGACAGAAACCAAGTTAGGCCTAGCTTCAGGCAGGTCAGAAACTTACCAAGGAAAAGGCAAAGTACAGGAGGCCCTACACCCGCTCACTGGGGAGAGTCCTGATATGCACCCTTCACCCTACAGTGCATCGGAACGTGCCTGAAATAACACTAGCAAAGGTACTGAAGTGAACTGTGTGTTTGCCTATCCTTCTTCCGACCCGGCTGGGTCCCCTCTGTCCTGCACCCCTGCACTTACGCTGCTGTGGCTCCCTGCTGCGCAATGGAGCCACAGATCACTGAGGGGTGCATGGACGGATTTCTCAACATGAGGCCCTTACAACATACACACAGCTCCACCCTACCACCTCAGACCACCAGAGGGAGCCCGGATAGGGACATATATAGGGCACTGGAGGGTGGAGTTAGGCTGTCTGAGAGGAGCTCCTGCAGAAGTTAGACTGCAGTGAAGCTCAGTTAGGTCTAGTTCAGTTCCTGCTCACAGTCAGAGCAGAACAGTTCTCAGTCAGTTTCTAGTCAGACTCAAGTAACTCAGGTTAGTGAGCCTAAGGTGTGCCGATGCCATAAGAGCGGTGAAGAAAGCGCCAGCTAGCTGCTAGTGTGTATAGCTTAGTGAGGGCCTCGAGCGAGGCCGAAGGCTAGAGGAGTGAGTAGCATTGGGGGCAGAGTAGCTGTACAAGCTCACCCCATAAAACATATACCGGACACCGCGTCTACAGGGCCCTATATTCCCCTGTAGAGACAACCGGAGACCCCTGGAAAACTTCAGGTCCCAGGATCACCCAAGAGCTGATACGTACCAGAGCCAGGAGTCACGGAGGCCCCGCAAGCTGGGAGTGTGTACTCCAAGAGAAGGGCCTACCACAAGGTCAGTCGGTGCAGGACAGAGACAAAGTTAGGCCTAGCTCCAGGCAAGTCGGAAACTTACTACACAAAGGCAAGAAACAGGAGGCCCTATACCCGCTCACTGGGGAGAATCCTCAGATGGACCCTTCGCCCTACAGTGCTCCGGAATGTGCCTGAACTTCCACCAGTAAAATGTACTGAAGCGAACTGAGTGTGTTTGCCTATCCTTCTTCAGACCCGGCAGGGTCCCCTCTGTCCTGCATCCCTACATTTTCGCTGCCCTGAGGCCCAGCTCCACCTGTGGGAAGCTACACCATCCAAGCTGCCCTAACATTGGCCTCAGCGGACTGCAGCAGCGCTGGTGATCCTGACCAGACACCACAGGTGGCGTCACGAACATTCTATAAACTTCCTTTACCCGGTGGCATCACGAACATTCTATAAACTTCCTTTACCCCCCTTTTAGGAGTTTCACCAGGGTACGGGCACGGGAGCCAACTACCGCGACATCCCCCAAGGCCAGGCAACAAAGCCCAGGCGCCGAGTCATCCCCATCCCCTGGGCTTGACAACTCTAACTGGCGTCACGAACAGGATTGCGTACCCGCGACAATGGAGGAAGTTGTGCCCGTTGCCACCGGGTACTGTGCGCCTTTAACAATAAACTGTATATTGACTGTGGCGAAGATTGCCGCCATTGTTACGTCACCGCGCGAGAAGAAGGGCGTAACCGCGGGAAACTTGGAGGCGTACCTTAAAAATCCCGCGAAGTCTCAGACACGCCCCACGTACTGACGCAGCGTCAGGTCCTGGCAGGAAGCCCCAGCGAGCGCTCCGACGGAGGACGTAAAGCAATGCAAGGTCCTAGCGAAAGACAGTCACCTGCGGAGCTGCGGTCTACAGAAAAGAAGGTAGGCCACGGTTTGCTAGGGGGGCGCCAGGATGTCACAGCAGCAGCCCGACCGCGGGACCCAGGTTGACAGCCCCGATAACCCACCCGCGGACGCAGTCGCGCAGGACCGAACAGCCGCTCCATCACCAGGACCTGTAGCCCCTGTCGTACCCATGACTCTACCGTACATACTTGGAGCGAAGTGGCTCCCCCAGTACAGCGGCAAACCAGACACCCTGTCTGGATTCAAGCGGAAAATATGCAGCATACTGGACATGTACTCTATGACGGGCAAACATAGAGCCGCTGTTGTTTTGGGACAATTGACTGGTGCTGCGGATCGGGAGGTAGAAACTTGGTCGGCCGCAGACCAGGAGTCAGAGTCCACAATCTTCAAAAAGTTACAGACTGTCTTTGAGGACCGCTCTGAGATGGACCTCCGGATAAGGTTCTATCACTGTGCTGAGAAACCGGAGGACAGTGTTCGGGAGTATGCCTGCCGTTTACAAGGGGCCCTGCGAGCTCTGAAACAGGTTAGTCCAACCAGCATAACTGATGAAAATAAAATGCTAAAAGAACAGTTTGTCCGAGGGCTGAGGTCCCAAGAGGAGAGCATGACTGTGCGTTGGTGGTCCTTGGATCATCCAGATGCTACCTTTGACACCCTTAAGGACATGGCTATAAAGGGAAACAGCAGATACTGCTATCCAATGTTACCAGGGTGGGGCCACTCCAATGCCCGCAGCATCCACCTTTTCCCCGCTGGCCGCTGAAGCCAAAGAGCAAGCAGCGCCCCCTAGTGAGCTGGACAGTCTACCTTCAGAAGTGCGCCAGCTGACTAAAAACCTGGCCACTGTGATGAGTGCCCTGCAGCTAAGGACGGAGCCAGAGAGGGAGGGAAGGATCCTGCTAGCAGACTGCCCTGAGGATGTCCCCTGGATGAGAGGGAGGAGGAGGACGCCGCCGCCCCGGAGGAGGATGCCACCGCCCCAGAGGAGGACAACGCCGCCTCGGAGGATTACAACGCCGCCCCGTGGAAGGACCAACAACCAACGCCACCCTCAACGAGAGTTTGTCTGCCACCGCTGCCAGAAGGCAGGCCACACAGTGTGCCATTGTCCTTTAAACGAGCAAACCCTGGGTCCAAGGGCCAACACCCAGGAATAGACTCAGCAGGCCCCTCAGACTGGCACGGCAGGTTCGTGGGAGGAAGACCTTTCGTGTCCATAATCCTGGACAGCATTGCGATACCTGCCCTGCTGAACACTGGATCTCAGGTAACCATAATGCCTGATGCCCTTTACAAGAGATTCTGATCCATGGACAATCTCCAACCCCCAGATCCAGATCTCTCCGTTTATACCTCCAACGGCCTCCCTCTTAACCTAGTCGGGGTTAAGGATGTAGCGGTAAAGATGGGGAGAGTGGAGCTGGAGGACCAGGGACTCATTGTAGTAGAGACTATCTCTAATGAGAATGGACTGTACATGGTACTAGGCACTAACATTGTTGGTAACTGTTTGGAGGAAGTGTTGTTTTTGCTCCAACAGCTCTCTAACGCCGCCAGACCAGGGCAGAGGAGAGCGCTCCAGAAAGAGATCCGAGCCCTGATGTACCAGCGGCAAGTAAAGCTAACCGGTGGTGAGATTGGTAATGTGCGGGTAACAGACCCGATACCCATTGTGATTCCCCCAATGAGTGAAATGCTTATTTGGTGTAGAGGAGCGATAGGTCTCAAAGGACAGAGCTACCAGGCGGTAGTAGAACCCCTTAGCTCAGAGCACAGACCTACACTCTTAACTGCCAGAGGGGTAGCGGATGTACGCAATGGGAGGGTGCCCATCCTCTTCTCAACTATGGGGAAGACGAGGTCAGATTACCACGTTATGCCACTGTTGCCAAGTTACACGCTGTAAATAACAACTCCATTCACACGGCGGAGTCCTTAGCCTCACCAGACCAAGTGGAGGATAATGACCCAGCAACCCAGGTGGAGGATTGGTGTCAACAGATCCATATTGGGACAGACACCACGCCTGCCCACCAAAAACGGGGGGGGTATACTGGGTGGTACAGGAATACGCACAGGTATTCAGCAAGCACCCACTTGACTTTGGGAGGATTAAAGGGGTACTACACCATATCCCCACAAGCAATCATCCACCCATCAAGGAACGTTGCAGGCCTATACCACCAGCACACTACCAGAAAGCCAAGGAGATGTTGCACGACATGAAGAAGGCAGGGGTAGTAAGGGATAGTTGTAGTCCCTGGGCAGCTCCCCTAGTACTAGTCAGGAAAAAGGATGGAAGCATGAGAATGTGTGTAGATTACAGACAAGTAAATCGCATTACATATAAAGATGCATACCCTTTACCACGTATTGAACCCTTTACCACGTATAGAGGAATCCCTGGCTGCCTTAAAGTCTGCAAATTACTTCTCCACCCTTGACCTCACTAGTGGTACTGTCAAGTAGCAGTGGCTGAGGAGGATCAGGAGAAGACGGCCTTCACCACACCAATGGGACTCTGCAAGTTCAACAGTATGCCGTTTGCAATGCCCCCGGACCTGGATAATAATAATAATAATTTTTATTTATATAGCGCCAACATATTCCGCAGCACTTTACAATTAAGCGGGGACATGTACAAACAATAAATTCAATACAGGTGAGACACTTTAACAGTAACATCAGGGGTGAGGTCCCTGCTCGCAAGCTTACATTCTACAAGGAAATGGGGGGACACAATAGGTGGAGAGTGCTTGTTATATCAGGTCAGGCAATTATAATAAGTCGGGATTGTCATATAAAGCTGTATGATCTGGTCATCAGCCTGTATGTTTAAGTGCAGTACTCAATTACCGGGTGCAGTTATGTGCATGGAGGGTATAAAGAAGGATGAACAGTGGGGAGTGATAGTGTACTCCAAAATGTATGAGGACCACTTGAAGCACCTGGCGGAAGTATTTGAGTCTCTGTCCCGGTATGGGATGAAGCTGAAGCCCTCAAAATGCCACCTGCTCAAGAGAAAGGTACAGTACCTGGGGCACATTGTCAGTCCAGAAGTAGTAGCACCAGACCCGGAGAAGGTCACTGCCATCCAGAAAAGGCCGGAGCCGAAGAACCTCAAGGAGGTACATCAGTTCCTGGGACTAGTAGGATACTACCGGAGGTTTGTGAAAGATTACACTAAGAAAGCAGCGCCTCTGCAAGACCTCCTGGTAGGACAGTCCCCCAAAGGCAGAAATCCCCCATTCCATTGGGGTAAAGAGCAGGCTGAATCATTCAAAGAGATGAAGGAGTTCCTGACTGGAGAAGAGATCCTAGCCTACCCTGACTACAGCCAACCGTTCCTGCTGTATACTGATGCCAGCAATGAAGGATTAGGAGCTGTCCTAAGTCAAAAGCAGAATGGCCAAGAGAAAGTGATCGCATACGCAAGTAGAAAGCTCTGCCCGACAGAGAGGAACCCAGAGAACTATAGCAGCTTCAAGTTAGAGTTCCTGGCTCTGGTCTGGGCCATCACTGAAAGATTCAAGCACTACCTAGCCTTTAGCAAGTTCACTGCCTACACTGACAATAACCCCTTGACTCATCTGGAAACAGCCAAGCTAGGAGCCATGGAGCAACGATGGATGGCTCGGCTGTCAAACTACCAATTCACAATAAAGTAACAGGCTTGCCACAAGAATGCCAACGCCGATGCCCTGTCCAGGATGCCTGACCAGTAAGACACAGAAGAAGAAGTGGATGACCTGGAAGAGATTGAGCTACCTGCCTTTCTCCGGAATGGGATGATCCACGAGCAACAAGCCTCCAGGAGGCAGCGTGGAAAGACGTTAAACCCTTTGCCTCACCACAGCTGGAAAGAGACCCAGGACAGTGACCCGGTTGTCAGCCGTATCAAAGAACTCATAACCCAAGAAGGTTCCTCCCTGGAGAAGTATGCGTCTCTCCAAGCAAAACAGCTGTGGAACAAGAGAAGCCGGCTGTTTATCTACCATGAGAAGCTGTGTCGGAGGTACGTCAATCCAAAAACCCATGAGATGGTATGGCAGATAGTGGTCCCCAAGACAGACATCCAAATGGTGTTGGAGGCCTACCATGATCAGGCGGGGCACTTTGGCAGGAACAAGCTAAAGACCCTGCTGAAGTGTCGATTCTACTGGGTAGGAATGCGCATCTCTATTGAGCGGTGGTTCCGAAACTGTGGACCCTGTAGCCTCAGAAGAAAAGACTACAGCAGCCAGAAGGCACCCCTGCAACCCATCAAGACGACTTGACCCCTGGAGATCGTGGTCCTGGACCATGTCAAGCTGTCACCCAGCAGGTCAGGGTACTCCTATGCCCTGACCATGGTGGATCACTACTCCAGGTTCCTGGTGGTCGCCCCCGTCAAAGACATGACGGCAGAAAGAGCAGCAAAAACGTTCCAAGCATATTTCTGCAGACCCCATGGATACCCTGAGCAGGTGCTGATGGACCAAGGCCCGGCCTTTGAGGCTGAGCTGTTCAAAGAGTTCTGCCATCTCTACGGGTGTAAAAAGATAAGAACTACACCGTACCACCCACAAACCAACAGTCTCTGTGAAAAGATGAACAACATTGTCATCGACCTGCTGAAGACCTTACCACTTGAGGAGAGAAATCAGTGGCCAGACCTACTACCTGACCTGGTAGATCTGTACAACCACATACCTGTGAGTTCCACCAATTGCACTCCAGCATATCTCATGCGAGCAAGACCAGGAAAGTTGCCCATGGACCTGGAGCTTGGTGTTGTAGAACCAGAAGCAGATGTGACCACTGAAGACTGGGACAGAACCAGACAGGAGCAGTACAGAAGAGTACAAGCCTGTGTCGAAGACAGTCTCACTCGGGTGAGAGATAAGCAGGAAGCCCACTACAATAAAAGTGCACCAGTAGAACCCTTCACACCAGGAGAAGTGGTGTTGAAAAGGAAGCGAAGAAACCAAAAACATGATGACCAGTGGGAGAGAGAACCCTACACTGTGTTGAATTCAAGATTTGATAATAAAAAGACTTGTCTCATTAGCAAAGACGGGGGAAGAACGATTGCAACGGTATCTAGAGACCACCTGCAGTTGTGTCCAGACCTGCTAAAGCCCCAAAAAGAAGTGCCTCTCATCATCCTGGAGGAACCTGAAGAAGCAGTAATCCATACTGACTTAGGAGACTTCCCGGCAGATTGGCCTAAAATAGGAGGAGCAGTCATAATCATAATCCCGGTACTCCACTTCTTCCAACAGCCAGAAGACCCTCCACAGGAAGTTGAACCTGTAAGTGCTGCAGAAGAGCCTAGTGCTGCAGAAGAGCCAGCTCAAGAAGAATCCCCGCATGAAGGATCCCCGGCAGGAGAAGAGCAAGAAGGCCCAGCCAATGGTGAACTTGCCAGGCCCAAAGGGAGGTTAAGGTAGTTTCTCAATACCATCACTAGTAGAACAAACCGGGTAGCTGACAATACTGATACCACACAGACCACCGCACTACGCAGGTCCATACATAGCACAAAAGGTCAACCCCCTGTCAAGTACACTGAGTAAAGTAGAAACTCTGACTAATGTAGATAGTTGCCCCTGGGGTATTATATAGCATTGTATTGTACAATATTGTATTATCTTGTATATTGCCATGTGTTTATTGATTTATGTGCTGACTAACTTATATTTTGCCCCCTAATGGACAATTCAAATGATATGGACACTTACCCCATTTACTTCCCATTACCCGTATGGGTACCTAAGAACTCTGTGGCTGAGGACTATGTGCAGCCCAAAGACTTTTCTTGTGAACATTTGCGCTCCCTGGAGTGCCCCTTTGAGCAACCTCTCCGGAAGAGACTTGGACTTCTAGGTTGCTTATTGCAATGTATATATATATATTTATCCATGTTTTGTTATGCAACATTTAAGAAAATGTGCCTCCCGTAAGGGAAGATTGTTATGCTATTGTTGTTTTATTGTTTCATAAAATGTGCTTCAGCCCGGGAGTGCTGAGTTTTGCTAGGGGGAAATGTGGCGCCCTGCTGCGCAATGGAGCCACAGATCCCTGAGGGGTGCATGGACGGATTTCTCCACAAGAGGCCCTTACAGCATACACACACCTCCACCCTATCACCTCAGACCACCAGAGGGAGCCCGGATAGGGACATATATAGGGCACTGGAGGGTGGAGTTAGGCAGTCATAGAGTAGCTCCCGCAGAAGTTAGACTGCAGTGAAGCTCAGTGAGTACTAGTTAAGTTCCTGCTCACAGTCAGAGCAGAACAGTTCTCAGTCAGTTTCTAGTCAGACTCAAGTAGCTCAGGTTAGTGAGCCTAAGGTGTGCCAAGGCCATAAGAGCGGTGAAGAAGCAGCCAGCTAGCTGCTAGTGTGTATAGCCTAGTAAGGGCCTCGAGCGAGGCCGAAAGCTAGAGGAGTGAGTAGCATTGGGGGCAGAGGAGCTGTACAAGCTCACTCCAGAAAACATATACTGGACACCGCGTCCGCGTCTACAGGGCCCTATATTCCCCTGTAGATACAACCGGAGACCCCTGGAAGACTTCAGGTCCCAGGATCACCCAAGAGCTGATACGTACCAGAATCAGGAGTCACGGAGGCCCCGCAAGCTGGGAGTGTGTACTCCAAGAGAAGGCCCTACCACAAGGTCAGCCGGTGCAGGACAGAGACAAAGTTAGGCCTAGCTCCAGGCAGGTCAGAAACTTACTACACAAAGGCAAGAAACAGGAGGCCCTATACCCGCTCACTGGGGAGAATCCTGATATGCACTCTTTGCCCTACAGTGCTCCGTAATGTGCCTGAACTTCCACCAGTAAAATGTACTGAAGCGAACTGAGTGTGTTTGCCTATCCTTCTTCAGACCCGACTGGATCCCCTCTGATCCTGCATCTCTACATTTACGCTGCCCTGAGGCTCAGCTCCACCTGTGGGGAGCTACACCATCCAAGCTGCCCTAACATCGGCCTCAGCGGACTGCCACAGCGCTGGTGATCCTCATCAGACACCACAGGTGGCGTCAAGAACATTCTATAAATTTCCTTTACCCCCCCCTTTTAGGAGTTTCCCCAGGGTACGGACCCGGGAGCCGACTACCGCGACATCCCCCAAGGCCAGGCAACAAGGCCCGGGCACCGAGTCATCCCCATCCCCTGGGCTCGACACTGCTCTGAGGCCCTGCTCCACCTGTGGGGAGCTACAACATCTAAGCTGCCAGAACACCGACCTCAGAGGACTGCTGCAGCGCTGGTGGTCCTCACCAGACACCACAGGTGGCGTCACGAACTTTCATTATCCCCTTTCTTTTAAAAGAGACCCCAGTATATGGGCCCGGGAGCCGACTACCGCGACATCCCCCAAGACCAGGCATCAAGGCCCGGGTGCCGAGTAATCCCCATCCCCTGGGCATTACACATCCACTGTGCGGCTCAGTCCCCAACAGCTTTCAAAATACGTTCTTCTCGTAAACACCGCAGGGTTCCAGAGTCAGACATACCTGGCTCAGATCATACAGCCCGTGCCTGATACCTGCTGCCCGTGGATGATGGGAGTCAGCTGTCAGGTTGCATTTGAAGGTGTAATGCAAAATAATGAAAGCACTGTACCCCAGCAATAAGACATGTCCATTAAAGAGATTATCTGGTAAAGGGTTTTCATGAGGGCTTAGGGTATGTGCCCATGATCTGGAGTAGCAGCGGTTTGGACGCAGCTCACCTACACTGTGTCCAAACTGCTGCGTTGTACAGTAGAAGGACAGTGGATGGATTTATAGAAATCCCATGCCCACTGTGCTTCTATTTGCTGCTGCGTAAACTCACCAGTGGTGCAGCTTTACGAGCCGCAGCATTTTAATTTCACATGTGGATTTACCTGCTGGTTCGGACACAGTGAAAATACGCTGTGTCCAAAGCGCTGCTGTAGCCGGATCGTGGGCACATACCCTTTGATTTTGTAAAAATAAAAACAACAAAATTAGTCTTAGGCTGTGTGCACACGATGTGTTTTTAATGTGTTTCCGCAGCGTTTATGCTGCGCTCAAAAATCCGCAGCATGTCCATTAATTTTGCGGAAACGCGGCATTTTCGCCGCCATAGACTTGCATTAGAACGCGCCAATACCGCAAGACTGCTTTTGTACTTGCGTTATTGGCGCGTTCTAATGTGCGGATGGTACCCGAGTGTGGAGAAGATGAGACTCTCCTCCACACCCAGGTACCATTAAAAAGCTGTAAAAACAAGAATAAAATAAAAAATAAGATATATTCACCTTCCGACGGCCCCCGGTCTCCTTCCCTCTGCTTACGTGCAAGACTGAAGGACGTCACAGTCGGTGACGTCACAGTCATGTGACCGCAGGCCCTTCAGCGCAGTGTCTCGCGATATCCCGGCAGCCAGGAACAAGCCCGGCAGCACACGCCGGGCCATCGGAGGGTAAGTATAGCTTTATTTTTTTATTTTTAAACATTCTTTTACGGTCACACTATATAAATCTATGCCGGTTGCATGGATTTATATAGTGTATAGTGTGACCTAGTTGTCAAGCACTTTCCAGGTGATGCTAAAATCGCCTGGAAAGCGCTTGTCAATCCTCATGCGGAAACGCATGTGGAAACGCATGTGAATCCGCATGTATTCCGCAGGAAAAACGCATGTACAATCTGCATGCGTTTTTTCTGCCAGGGAGATGCAGAAATGATGCAGAAATTTTCTGCTTCATTTCTGCATCGTGGGCACATAGCCTTACTCACCTGCAGTCACCCTCCTTGATTCAGTGCAGACTGATCTGTGATAAGTCACAATAATGTCACCGTTCTACCAGACACAGGAGCACTGCAGCTTGTGATAGGCCGCAACGGTCAGGTAACTTGAACTGCATGCATCTTATGCTCACACTAGGGATCCAGTCTCTCTGCCCTTGTCCATATGTATGTCACTTGACAAATGGTAAGGTTTTTAATATTAGAGTTAGGACTGTCCCATAAGGGTTGCTGTGAAGTGGCGGGATGGCTTTCACATTATTTTGATCAAAATTATGTTAACTAAATACCCTTTATTATTTATCAGTATTTTTTCACTGTGCGATTTATACATTTACTTTCAGTTATTTGGGTATTTTTCTTGTCTTTGGTTTCTCTCCGTTTAATGGCCTTGTGTGAACATGCATTTACATTTTGCATGCACATCTACTTACGTTTCAGTTCAGACCTTCAGGTTTTTTCTATGCATCCCAAGCTGTAGCAGTCGTGTGTCTGGTAAAACAGTGTCATAATTAATGATGTTGCAGACCATAGGGCTGTCTGCACTGAGTCCAGGAGGGGGACAGTAGCTGAGTATGATTTATTTTGTTATTTTTACAGAATCTGGCCTCCAGGCAATGAGCACTTTTGCCTGGAAAACCCCTTTAATAAATGTATAGATACTCATCTTCCTAACTCCTGGCAGCTTTAATGTCACATTCCCTGATGCTTTTGTTTACAATTGCTGCAGAAATCTCACCCCAGATGCCCCATGTGACATCTCCAGCCAATCACTGGCTTCATGGTCTTGAGCCTTAAACCACTGACATGCTGCAAAAGACACTTAGGGCGTCCAGGTTGTGTGATCTGCAGCCCATGTAAATAGAATCATCAGTGACATGGCACTGGAGATCTGCAAACGATCAGTATAGGGCAGCAGGAGAAGCTGAACACCATATGTACAACGTATTTGGCTTCCCATCATGGAAGGAGCGCATAACAACATATGTCTCATCTACTTCCTGACCCACAACGATCTGTATGATCAGAAGTGGAGGCTTAAAGTGATGTGTACTTTTCTATACACTTCCAGAACATTGTTATCATATAGGTCTAAGGTGGACTCTGAGAATTAATATCACTGGTGGGCCCTATATACCCCAGTCCGACAGTGAATAAAATGGTGCAACAGGGATCTGTCTGATCCTTTCTCTACCATTCAGCTTGTATGTCTGAGTCCCAGCACAGCAGGCACAATTACATCACAAGATGGAGCCTGCTGCACAGAGCCTCAGTTCACGCGAATGGAGCAGCACAACAGTGGAACGTGGCTAGGTGAGTGATATTTTTTTTATCAGTCAGTACTTATAGGGCCATCATACTCTGTGGTGATGGGGACCATTATGGGAGCGTTCATGTGTGTTTGGGGAAATTGTACTGGTAGGGCCATTATACTATATGAGGTGATATGGCGGTCTCATTATGTGGGGGTATATACTGTGGGGACATCATACTGTTTTGGAGTTCATGTGTGTTTGGGAGAATTCATTGTTGGGTGGGGGTATCATTCAGTGTGCTGGATGCATTCTTAGAGACATTATACTGTATGGAGCCTCAAAAGGTGTATTGTAGTGAGTGAAAACAGTAAGGGGCTTAAGAAGGAGCAAAATGGGAAGTGAGAGTTGCGTCTGGCCATAACTGTCATGATAACCTGAATAATCGCAGATTCAATCTTTTTCTTTTCATTAGGGATCCCTTTCAGCTCAGTCTCCTCTTTACTCTATTTCACTTCATGGGGCAAGACGGAAATAATGCTCCCTTGGATTGTTGGTCTACAGACTGCTGAATCAGAGCAGGACAATTTTGGGAGCAGCTGTACAGTTCAACAGATGAGACCTTCTGGTAAATGACATTATACAGATTGTCAAGTCTGGACCTGAGAACCTCTGAAGGAGGGTCCTGCACAGCTTCTTTCTTTTCAAAGCAAAACAGATGGGACCAACCATGACTGGTCCTTCTATTACCAAGTGCACCATAACTGCCCCGTCGTCTCCCTGCATGGTATGTATGCCTTGTCGATTGTTCAGTGGCTTCATAAAAGTTACCTGCTTCAATGGTACAATATTTCACTTCCACTTCTAATATTGCAGGCTATGTTCATATCCACTGGCCAGAGAGGCAAAAACAAGAATCCGGACATGCATAGGTGATAATCTTGTTGTTGGTGGAGGGATAACCCTTTTAAATGATGTTTAGAAACAAACTAGGAGTGTCTAATCTAACTGAGCACATTTTTTATTTTAAATTTAATTAATTTGGTTAAAAGAATGGTCATGTGAAAAGATATTTTATTATTACCCTTGTGGTTTTAGTTTGGAAATTTGAAAGAAGTGTGAAAATAATGCCCTCAAAAAATAAAAAAAAATGTTTAGGCCTTGTAGTTATGCCTTAAAGCTTTGATTTGTTGGTGGTGGGCGGGTGAGGGTAGAACGTTTGTTATCAAACTGGTTCATGGTTAGAGGATGGGGGACATTGTTACAGAAAGGAATTAGGATGGGAGATATTATTATCATTATAGAAAGAGACCCAGTATGGGGGACATTATTACAGGAAGAGGCCAGGATGATGAACATTATTACAGTGAGACCCGAAGTTCAATGCATTGAAAACCATGGGAAGTGTGGAGGCTCCACTTCCTGCAGCAGCGACCCAACCTTCTCGGACCCCGATGCACCACAGTTTCCCTCCCCCCGGTAAGCTATCATAAAAGCAGACTATAAGATGAACCACCATTTTATTAAAAATATTTTTTTCCTATTTTCCTTCTCAAAATTTGGGGTGCGTCTTATAACCTGCAAAACACAGTATATACTAAAAATAGCTCTAATGTTCATGAAAATGAATGCAAGTTTGTTGCTGATGTAAGGAGGCTAATGGTCACGTAGACGATGGGAGGTATGTATCACAGAGATGGCTGGTCTCTGTAATGTAACCCAGAGTGCTTTCTCTAGTGCACGCATGCACTAAGAGGACTAATTGGTGCACCTGGGAGACGGGTTACGGGTTGTTAGGAGAGAATGGGCGGCTCTAGCAACCCACATACCTCACCTCTGGGTGTGGTTAACAGCCTATAAAATGGAGGCTGTTTGGCACAAGGGCTGTGTTTGGAGGGAGAAGGTCTCCTGTTTGTTGTCTCCAGACTGAGCTGAGTGCTGGACCAGAGAACCAGCCTGTGTGACCATAGGTCTGGTTTACCAGAGACTTTGCTAAAGGACTGTCTTACTTTTGCTTTTGCCTGGACTAAAGGCTGTTTGTTTGCATTTTTCTTTTCACAGTTCATGAAGCCAATAAACCGCTACGGACATTTAAAGAAACATGCCTCCTTTTTGCCTGTCATCGCACCTGAGTGAGTACAATCCCTACACTGTGTGTCAGTGTTAAAACCTTTATGTAAGACTTAGGCTATGTTCACATGTTCCATTTTTGCTGCGTTTTTTTTCTGCAGGCAAAACCTGCTCTCTTGGCAGTAAAGAAGGTGTTTACAAAAAGCAGGCTTTGCTGGATTTTTTAGGATCCCAAAGTTCAGCTTTGCTTCCACCACTGAAGCATGAACACAGAGTACCAATGCAAGACATGTGTGAAAACATAAAACCACTTTTGGAAAAAAGTGCAATTTGATCAGATTATTTATTTGAAAAAGATCTTTATGTCTGAAAAGATAGTGACTATTCTAGCTGTTATGCTCACGCCCGGACTGTTTGGCGTGAACGTGGTTAGTGGTCCCACTGGGCCACGAACCGAGGAGCTCCTGGAGGGGCATGACTAGGGGCCTCGCCAGATCTGACCACAGATGCACGGCGGCTTAATTGACTCCGTGGTCTGAGGAGGAACGAGGGAGGTGGCCCAGGTGCTACTCCAGGTCAGACCCTGATCACACAGCTGTTGACCCACACCGGGGAATGCAGGAACAGGCAGGTAAGGCTGGTATACAGACAGGCAGCTACTGGCAGGTAGGTAAACAGGTTGGATAGTGACCAGTACAGACTGGGATACAGGAACGGAGGCGCAGGTGCCGAGGACAAGCAGAGCAGAGCGGAGCTGCAGGTGCCGAGGACAAGCAGAGCCGCAGGTGCCGAGGACAATCGGAGCAGAGCTCTGTTCACATGGAACAGACTGGCAAACACAGTGTGGCGCCCAGCTGCGCTTGGAGCCACAGATCCTAGAGGGGTGCATTAATGGATTCCTCCACAAGAGGCTCCCATAAACATTAACACATCTCCACCTTCCACCTCAGACCAGCAGAGGGAGCCCGTTAGGGATATAAATAGGGAAGGTGGAGCTAGGCAGAGAGAGTCTGAAGTGCACAGTGAGTGAAGAGCTGTGTGTGAGAAGAAGCACGCAGGTTGCTGTGTGAGGCAAGTTAGGCCTCCAGCGGTCCTGAAGCCCAGTCCAGACTCAAGGAGCTCAGGTTAGAGCCCAAGGCATGCCGACGCCGTAAGAGCGGTGAAGCGCGGCAAGCTGCCGTGAGTGTGAGTAGCCTAATGAGGGCCCGAGCATGGCCGAAGGCGAGTGGAAAGTGAGTAGCAGTGGGGGCAGAGGAGCTTAACCAGCTCACCCCGAAGCATATACCGGACACCGGGTCCGAGCTTACCGGGATCTCTATGACCCAGTAGGACATAACTGGAATCCCTGGAGAACTACAGGTCCCAGGATCACCAGAGAGCTGATACGTAACAGAGCCAGGAGACCCATAGGCCCCGTAAGCTGGGAGCGTGCACTCCAAGAGAAGGCCCTACCACAAAGTCAGCCGGTGCAGGACGGAGACAAAGTTAGGCCTAGCTTCAGGCAGGTCAGGAACTTATTAGGAAGAGGCAAGAATCAGGAGGCCCTATACCCGCTCCCTGGGGAGAATCCTGAAATGCACCCTTCACCCTGCAGTGCTCCGGGATGTGCCTGAATTTCCATCAGTAATAGGTACAGAAGAGAACTGTGTGTGGCTGCCTGTCTTTCAGTAGTCCCTGCTGGGTCTCTTCTGTCCTGCATTCCCCCTCTCCATATGCTGCCCAAAGGCCCAGCTCCACCTGTGGGGAGCTATACCAACAAGCTGTCTTATCACCGGCCTCAGCGGACTGCTGCAGCGCTGGTGATCCTCACCAGATACCAAAGGTGGCGTCACGAACTCATATAATTATCCATCAACCCGCTTTTAAAGAGAGGCCCAGGGTACGGGCCCGGGAGCCGACCACCGCAACATCCCCCAAGGTCAGGCCTCAACAAGGCCTGGGCGCCAGGTCCTCCCCATCCCCTGGGCGCGACATTCTCTTAGAACACAGGAGGTAGGGAAACAGGACAAGCAGAACCAGATACACACAAGGTACTTGCTATGAAGTATTGAGTGGACACAAAACTCAAACACAGAAGTACAGAGATGAGTAGGAGTTAGGTGCTGGTTCAGACACTGCAGGAAAAGGGACAGAGACAAACAGGTAACTGGCTAGGACACAGTTCAGACAGGAACTGACACAGGAAAAAGATACAGGAACGAGCCTGGGCATTCAGCCCCCAGTGTGGCGGTAATAGACTAGAAGTCACAGATACAGGTAACAGGCCTGGTTACTCAGCCCCCAGGGTGGCGGAAACAGAGGCTGGGGACGCATTAGGACTGCGCACACTGTAACTTTAAGAATCAGGAAGTGCCAGCGCCGCCGCCCTAAGCCAGCAGACAAGAGACATGCACACAGCAGGTAGACGAGCATAGTGTGCAGCCTGGACTGGTAGGTAAGTTGGCGGTCTTGCATGGTGGGAGATGGTAAGCCATGCCAGCACGCTGCCAGGGATGTTAAACTAGCTTTTGTGAACAAAAAAAGCTCATATGAGTTCATGAAAAAATACACAATTACAAATGTAACAGCCGGAGGGAGGTGAATTGGTTGGAAATATTTTCCTTTAGACATTGGCAAAGCATTGAGATTGTAGGACACTGTTTACTTTCACCCTTTGGTAAGCCCTTGAGTTGCTCAGGTATTGTTCAATTTAACACCTTGGTGAGCCAATGATTCCTTTCACATATCACTAATTTAATTAAGCTGTACTAATCCTAATTGCAATGCTCATGTTAGGACATCAAGACATCATGATTTAAACTTGGGAAAATCACAAAAATAAATGTATTTCACATAATGCTGTACCCGCTTTTTTCACTAAAAACGCTGCAAAACCTGATACTTGCTTTTTTTTGCTGCATTTTTGCACTTACTAATTGCTTTCTTTTAGGAGAAAAAACGCTGCAAAAATTCAGAAAAAAGTGACATGCTGCCTTTTTTTTGAAAAACGCAGCAGTTTTCCAATGCAGTCAGGAAAAAAAATCTTATGTGTGTGCATAAGATTTCAGAAATCTCGTAGCTTTCTGCTGGTACTGTAAAATGCAACATATAATGTTACATAAATTTTCATTAAAAAACACAGCAAAATCGCAACGTGTGAACATAGTTTTAATTGGCACTGGTAGAAACATTGGGTTAGATCAGGTGTGAGCAATTAATTTTTCCTGGGGCCACATGAGACACCGTGACTTGTGGAGGGCCGAGCCAATAGGCTGAAATTAATTCATACTTAATTCTGAATTAATTCAGAAGACATCCCCCTATACAGTATGAGCATGCACACAGCCCCCCTACTAGGGCCGCTGATCTCCCGACGGTAAGTGTGAAGGGAGGACCGCGGAGCGAGACCGCCGGTCGTGGTACTTCTGCTGCGAGCAGCCAGGAGATGACTGGCTAGCACCGGTCATCTCGCGGCTGCGTCGCCGCTGATCTCCTGATGGTGGCCTGCGTGTTTCAAATCCGGCGCCAATTCGCGGCCAGGTTGCGCCAGTCGCTAGGCTAGGGCCGCTGATCTCCCAACGGCAAGTGTGAAGGGAGGACCGGGGAACTTCTGCTGTCATGACCTGCAACATGAACTAAGGAAAGATGGGGAAGGCTGTCCCTACAATAAGACTAAGCTGAATCCCTACTATGTAGCGGGCTGTCTGTTCCTAGCAAACAGACCCACCTTAGTCCTCCGCTAGTCTGAACAGAGACCTATAGCATTAAGGAAGGGTTCCCTAAAAGAACTAAGGACTGGGACAAAAATGGGACACCTCCTAAACAGAGAAGTAGTTGCAGAACACAAAAATACAAACTGACAAAAAGGTACTAAAGGTCCCAGAAGGACCAAGTGAGCTGCCAGATAGGCACAGAAGCACCTGGCTAGAGAAGCAGTCAAAAACTGAAGTCCAGCACAGCCAAAAGGGCGGAGCTGGAATATAATGGCAAATGGTCACATGACCGCAAAACACAGGAAGGAAAAGAAAACAAACAGGAGGGTTCTAACAGTATCCCCTCTTTATGAGGATCCTCCAGATCCTCCAGGCCCAGGCCTATCCGGAAACCTCCTGTGGAAAGCTTTGACAAGTCTAGGGGCAGAGACATCATCCGCCCTTACCCAGGAGTTATCCTCGGGACCGAAACCCTTCCATGCGACGAGATACTGCAATCTCCCTCTATGCCATCTCAAATTCAGGATACGAGAAATTTCATATTCGCCGTCTTCCACCACAGGAGGAACTGTGACAGTGGCATCCCTATCAGATACACTACCGTTCAAAAGTTTGGGGTCACCCAGACAATTTTGTGTTTTCCATGAAAACTCATACTTTTATTTATCAAATGAGTTGCAAAATAATTAGAAAATATAGTCCAGACATTGACAAGGTTAGAAATAATGATTTTTATTAGAAAGAATAATTTTCTCCTTCAAACTTTGCTTTCGTCAATGAATGCTCCCTTTGCAGCAATTACAGCATTGCAGACCTTTGGCATTCTGTTAATTTGCTGAGGTAATCTTGAGAAATTTTACCCCATGCTTCCTGAAGCCCCTCCCACAAGTTGGATTGGCTTGATGGGCACTTTTTGCGTACCATATGGTCAAGCTGCTCCCACAACAGCTCAATGGGGTTGAGATCTGGTGACTGTGCTGGCCACTCCATTACAGATAGAATACCAGCTGCCTGCTTCTTCCCTAAATAGTTCATGCATAATTTGGAGGTGTGCTTTGGGTCATTGTCCTGTTGTAGGATGAAATTAGCTCCAATCAAGCGCTGTCCACAGGGTATGGCATGGCGTTGCCAAATGGAGTGGTAGCCTTCCTTATTCAAAATCCCATTTACCTTGTATAAATCTCCCACTTTACCAGCACCAAAGCCACCCCAGACCATCACATTACCTCCACCCTGCTTGACAGATGGCGTCAGGCACTCTTCCAGCATCTTTTCAGTTGTTCTGCGTCTCACAAATGTTCTTCTGTGTGATCTAAACACCTCAAACTTTGATTTGTCTGTCCATAAAACTTATTTTGCAATCTTCCTCTGTCCAATGTCTGTGTCCTTTTGCCCATATTAATCTGTTCCTTTTATTAGCCAGTCTCAGATATGGCTTTTTCTTTGCCACTTTGCCCTGAAGGTCAGCATCCTGGAGTCGCCTCTTCACTGTAGACGATGACACTGGCATTTTGCGTGTACTATTTAATGAACCTGCCAGTTGAGGAGCTGTGAGGCGTCGATTTCTCAAACTAGAGACTCTAATGTACTTGTCTTGTTCCTCAGTTGTGCAGCGGGGCCCCCCCACTTCTTTTCTACTCTGGTTAGAGCCTGTTTGTGCTCTCCTCTGAAGGGAGTAGTACACATTGTTGTAGGAAATCTTCAGTTTCTTGGCAATTTCTCGCATGGAATAGCCTTCATTTCTAAGAACAAGAATAGACTCTCGAGTTTCACATGAAAGTTCTCTTTTTCTGGCCATTTTGAGAGTTTCATAGAACAAACAAATGTAATGCTCCAGATTCTCAACTAGCTCAAAGGAAGGTCAATTTTATAGCTTCTCAAATCAGCCAAACCGTTTTCAGCTGGGCTAACATACTTGTGCAAGGGTTTTCTAGGGTTTTCTAAACATCCATTAGCCTTCTTACACAGTTAGCAAACACAATGTACCATTAACACACTGGAGTGGTGGTTGTTGGAAATGGGCCTCTATACACCTATGTAGATATTGCAATAAAAACAAGACGTTTGCAGCTAGAATAGTCATTTACCACATTAACAATGTATAGAGTGTATTTCTGATTCATTTAATGTTAGCTTCATTGAAAAAAAAAATGTTCTTTTCTTTCAAAAATAATGAAATTTCTAATTGACCCCAAACTTTTGAACGGTAGTGTACATCAACCTTTTTCAACAAGGAAACATGAAACACAGGATTAATCTTCCAGGAAGTAGGGACATCCAACCTAACAGCAGACGGGTTAACCACCTGAAGCACCTTAAATGGCCCCACAAACTTAGGACCCAATTTTTTAGAGGGAATCCTCATCCGCAGGTTCTTTGAGGACAACCAAACCATGTCACCCACAGTAAACAAAACCTCCTTACGTTTTCTGTCAAAATACTTTTTGGACTTCTTGTTAGCCTCTTGAAGGTTGCAACGTACATTAGTCCAAACTCTCTCCAAATCACCAGAAAAATTCTCCTCCTCCGGCACCGCCGACCCCAATTTGGAGAACAAACCAAAAGATGGATGTCTTCCAGTACAACAAAAAAAGGAGAACACCCAGCAGAGGAGGATGTATGGTTGTTAAGAGCAAATTCTGCGAGAGGCAGAAACTCAGACCACACCTCTTGATTGTCTGCCACAAAACAACGCAAAAACTCTTCAATATCCTGGTTCTTTCTTTCTTTCAGTCTGTCCATTAGACTCAGGATGATACCCAGACGAAAATGACAAATGGACTCCCAACCTGTCACAAAAAGCACGCCAAAAGCGAGCCACAAACTGAGGTCCTCTATCAGAAACAATATCCGTGGGAACGCCATGGAGCTTGACAATCTCCTTAACAAACGCCTTAGCGAGTGTCTTGGCGCAGGGCAACTTAATGAATGGAACCAAATGACACATCTTACTAAAACGGTCCACGACCACCCAGATGACAGTGAAACCTTCGGACACAGGAAGATCAGTAATAAAATCCATTGTGAGATGCATCCAAGGCGCACTAGGAAACTCCAGAGGGCAAAGCAACCCCGCAGCAGGGGTATGTGAAGCCTTTGACCTGGCACACACAGTACATTGACGCACCCACTTGATGACTTCCTTCTGCCATCCAGGCCACCAAAAACTGCGACTTATAAGTCTCTTAGTCTCAGAAATTCCTGGATGACCTGCCAACCGAGACTCATGACCAGGGGTGGATTAAGAGTAGCAAGGGCCCTGGGCAGTTTAGAAGTCGCGGGCCCCCCCCACACACACACACCTGATTTATCACGTGACATGTCACATGATCCCCTGTGATAGATCATGTGATAGTTCACGGGAAATTAATTTGGCACAATATTAATTGTGCTGCCCCATCAGAGCAGCACAATATAGGGGCAGATGCCCTGTTTCCAGCGATGTGTCACTTTTTCAGCTGCTTGTTGTCATTTTGAGAAAATCACCATTTTATCTGCTGCAGATCTAGCAGCTCTCTGAATGCTGCGCTCTGTATAGCCCCACCCACACCACTGATTGGCAGCTTTCTGCCCATGCTCAGTGTACACAGAAATCTACTGATCAGTGATGGGGGTGGGGTCCTACAGAACTTACTAGTCATCTAGTGATAATTACCTTCTGACAAATCAATGATTTTATCAAAACAACACGAAGCAGCCCAGTAAGTGACACATTACTGGAATCAGTGCCTCTAACCCTACATTATGCTGCTCTCAGATTAGGTGGCAAAAACCTGATGACAGATTCCCTTTAAAGGAGCAGTAAACACAAAAAAAGTTTGCATTAAAAAAATACAAGCCATTTGTGAAATTAACTTTTTTTCATTGTTAACCACTTCGCACCAGAGCCTGTTTTTGCCTTCGTGACCGGGCCAATTTTTTCAATTCTGACCACTGTCACTTTATGAATTAATTACTCTGGAACGCTTCAACGTATTCCCCTGATTCTGAGATTGTTTTTTCGTGACATATTGTTCTTCATGACAGTTGTAAAATTTCTTTGATATAACTTGCGTTTATTTGTGAAAAAAATCGGAAATTTGGCGAAAATTTTGCAATTTTCAAACTTTGAATTTTCATGCCCTTAAATCAGAGAGATATGTCACACAAAATAGTTAATAAATAACATTTCCCACATGTCTACTTTACATCAGCACAATTTTGGAACCAAAATTTTTTTTGTTAGGGAGCTATAAGGGTTAAAAGTTGACCATCGATTTCTCATTTTTCCAACAAAATTTACAAAAACATTTTTTTTAGGGACCACATCATATTTGAAGTCACTTTGAGGGGTCTTTATGACAGAAAATACCCAAAAGTGACACCATTCTAAAAACTGCACCCCTCAAGGTGCTCAAAACCACATTCAAGAACTTTATTAACCCTTCAGGTGCTTCACAGGAATTTTTGGAATGTGGAAGAAAAAAATTAACATTTAACTTTTTTCACAAAAGTGTTACTTTAGACCCAATTTTTTTTATTTTCACAGGGGTAACAGGAAAAAATGGACCCAAAATTTTTTTGTGCAATTTCTCTTGAGCATGCTGATACCCCATATGTGAGGGAAAACCACTGTTTGGGCGCACTGCAGGGGTCGGAAGGGAAGGAGCGCCATTAGACTTTTTGAATGTAAAATTTGTCTGAATAATTAGCAGACGCCATATTGCGTTTGGAGAGCCCCTGATGTGCCTAAATAGTGGAAACCCCCCACAAGTGACACCATTTTGGAAACTATACCCCTTAGGGAACTTATCTAGATGTGTGGTGAGCACCTTGAACCCCAAGGTGCTTCATAGAAGTTTATAATATTGAGCTGTAAAAATAAAATGTTTACATTTTTCCCACAAAAACGTTTTTCATCCCTTAATTTTGTATTATCATAAGGGTAACTGGAAAAATTGCACCATGAAATTTGTTGTGCAATTTCTCCTGAACACGCTGATACCCCATATGTGGGGGAAAACCACTGCTTTGGTGTACGGCAGGGTTCGGAAGAGAAAGGAGCGCTATGTTGGCTGGGATAGGCAGCAGACACCATGTCACATTTGAAGAGTCGCTGACATGCCGAAACAGCAGAAACCCCCACAAGTGACCCCTTTTTGTAAACTACACCTCTCAAGAAATTCATCTAGGGAAGTAGTGAGTATTTTTTAATTTTTAAATTTATACCATTGGGCAGTGAAAAAAGCATAATTATATTTTTACCACAAAAAAATGTTTTACTCTCAGATTTTACATTTTCACACAGGGCAACGGGTAAAAATGGTGCCGAAATGTGTCACACAATTTCTTCTAAAAGTGTCAATACCCCATATGTGGCTGTATCGTACCGCTCAGCCATACGGCGAGATCTGGGGGGGAGGAGTGCTATTTGACAATTGGAGAACAAATTATTGTAGAATAGGCATTTGGATTTGGGAGCACAAAATTTTCTGAATTTCTTTTGGGGGGGCAAGGGCCATTTCGCTTTTCCAGAGCCTTTCTGCTACCAGTAACTTGGAAGTCCCTTATATTTTTAACAGATGATGGACCTGAGTGGGGACTAGCTTTTTTTGAGGACTGAGTTGAAGCTTTTATTGGGAACATTTTACGTAACATTTATCCGGCGCTCTAGGCTGAGCACTTACATCGGGGTTTCCATCTAAATTTCCAAGTGATGTAATTCAGATGAAACCCCTGCCGGATCCATTCACTGTAATGAGGCAGCAGAGTTACTCTGGACTCTGTCTGGCCTCTGTTTAGCGGTGTCCTTTTTTTCAGAAGTGCACAAAACTGTGGCCAACCGCACTTTTATGCACGCCTAAAACAAATGACACCGTGGGATCACAGGCCAGACGGCGTCCACAGTGGCCTATCCTATATCTGCCTCATTACAGGGAATCTTCCGTCATGGGTTCCGGCTGAATCACGTATTTCAGAGATTTATACGGAAACTCTGGTGTAAGCGCTCAGCGCAGAGCACAGGATAAATGTGAGCAGAGCCTTACTGCGATCTTTGGGAGACATAATAAACAAATCAGTAGCAGGTGAAGAATTTGTTTTATTTATTTTTTACGGGGTTCCTAGTGTGATATAACTGATTAGATTACTTTATTCTTCAGGTCGGTGCGATTACAGAGATACCAGATTTATATCGGGTTTTTATGACTGACAGCTGTCACACACTAAAAGACGCTTTTTTTTGCAAAATCTAGTTTTTGCATCACCATATTTTGAGAGCTATAATTTTTCCATATTTCGGCCGACAGTCATGTGACAGCTTGTTTTTTGCGGGACAAGTTGACATTTTTATTGGTACCATTTTTATTGGTACGTGACATTTTTTGATCGCTTTCTATTCCGTTTTTTGGGAGGTAAAATTAACAAAAACAAACAATTCAGGAATGATTTTTTGAGGTTTTTTTTATGCCATTCTGCGTGTGGTAAAGTGATCAGGCAGCGTTATTCTTCGGATCAGTACGTTTACAGCGATACTACACTTACTGTATTTTTTTTTTATGTTTTGGCGCTTTTACACAATAAAACAATTTTATAGGAAAAAAATTTTTTTTGCATTGCTTTATTCTGAGCGCTATAACTTTTTTACTTTTTGGCTGATGGAGCTGTATGGCGGCTTTTTTTTTGCAGAACAAGATGAAGTTTTCAGCGGTACCATTTTTATTTCTATTTTGTTTTTTGATCGCATTTTTTTCCACTTTTTGTTTGGCAATATGATGAAAAAGCATATTTTTTTGCTCCGTTTTTTATTTATTTTTATTACGGTGTGCACAGAAGGAGTTAATTAGTGTGACACTTTTATAGCTCGGGTTGTTTTGGACGCGGCGATACCAAATATGTGTACTTTTTTTGGTTTTGTAAAAATATACGGATTTATTGGTTTAATATTTTATTTATTTATTTTGTGATTTTTTTTTAATAGTTTAAAAACTTTTTTTTTACATTTTTACTTAGTCCCTGTATGGGACATTAATTTTTATTTTTCTGATCACTGATCTCATGTAATGTAATAGACATATATTACATTAAATGAGATCTTCGCTGACTGTGTCACAGTCAGTCTCCTGCCTGGCTTCAGCTGCAGGCTGAGCCAGGCAGGACACCATATATGGCAGAGCTGGAGGCGGTCATGTGACCTCCAGCTGCCATAGCAACGCCAGGTCCTGGAAGGTATCAGGGGTCGTCGGAGAGGTAAGTAAGACGACCCCCTCTCCTCCTTCTATCTTCTATATGCCGCGATCACTATAGATCGCGGCATATAGAACATAGCAAAGGGTTAACATCACTGGGACCTGATCCAATCAGGTCCCGATGATGTTCCCTGTCAGAGCTAACGCTCTGCACCGGAATCGCAGCGCTTGCAGGACCCTGGGGGGTCCTGAGCGCTGCGAGACCACCCACCGTTTTTAAACGTCGGCGCTGCACAGAGCCCAGCAAGCGCCGACGTTTATCTACAGTGGGCGGTCGGGAACCGGTTAATTCACATTTGACTGTATCTTCAACACTTTTGTCAGCAGGTCTTATTACAGACTCTGAATAGGGCAGCTCTCTCCCTCTCCCTCAGCAGAAAGTCACAGCATGGTTAAAAAACGGGATCTTTTATGATTTTCTCATAATAAATAAAAAAGGACATGCAAGTCCTCCAAACTATTTTCCGTTTCTCTATAGGGGAGGTCCTAAATCTTTCTTGTTCTTTAGTTGATCACATGTCAAAAAAGGCAAAGCATTTACTATGAACTCGCCTAAAAAAATATACACTTGGAGAGTAATATCATCATCTGCATGTAAATATTCCTGGACTCTAAGGGCTCGCTCACACTGTCGTATAACACGGCCGAATGCTATGTGATGTTTTATCGGATAGGATTCGGCCCTATGTTATACTATGGGACAGTGCAGATCTGCGATTATTGGCATGAGAAAATAATCTCATTCGATATTCGGACCATGTGCACCCATACAAGTCTATGGGTGCACGTAAAACATTGGACTGCACTCGGATGTCATCCAAGTGCAGTCCGATGAACACTCACAGAGACTATGGAGAAGATGGAGAAATTAAGTTCTCCATCTTCTCCATATCTGTGCTGCGAGAGAATCAGATCACACTCAGTTGAAACTCTGACAGAGTTTGAGCCGAGTGTCATTAGCATAATTGGCCCTATTCTCTTGCATGAGAGAATATATGGCTTAGTGAGTGGACCCTAAAACTGAATAGTAGTGACGGACAGGCACCTCACAAGCGGCATCCATGTAGCTCTCAGATGTCATGTAGGTAGGGCTTCATTCCATGGGGTAGGGCTTAATTTCAAGGTATGTAAAAAAATGGACTTCAAATAAAAATTAAATGAACACAAAAAGCACTAATTGAATTATTTTTTTCTTATTCATGTTTGCAGCCCCTTTAAAAACCCTTTGAGGACCAAGGCACATATATGTCCCATAGTTTTAAACTGGAAAAAAATTTGATTGAATAAAATTTAAGGTCCTCCAAGGTTTAAGTAGGTCATAAATTCATATGAATACTTGCTCATACAATTGCACATGCCAAAAGATGAAGAAGAACAGAATCAAAAATATGACATTAAGTGGAGCACTTACAGGTATTCAAGGTAAAAGAGACCAGCAAAGGCATCGTCTCGAATGACAGTAAATGAGTTAGAATTCAGCAAGCTGAAAATGAAGACAGCAGGTTAGAAGCGAACCAGACTTTATGGTGCTCAGAATTAGTCAAGCAGAATTTATTGACTGCTCTTGCAAAGCACTGAGACTCCCGCTGTGTATAGATGGCTACGTGCGGCCTCCCACTGTGTATAGATGGCTACGTGCGGCCTCCCGCTGTGTATAGATGGCACCGTATAGATGGCTACGTGCGGCCTCCTGCTGAGTATATGTGTATAGATGGCTACGTGTGGCCTCCTGCTGAGTATAGATACCGCACGGCACCCCCCCAGAGACAGCAGGAGGCCGCATGGTCCCATCTATACTCAGCAGGAGGCCGCACGTAGCCATCTATACACAGCAGGGGGCCGCACGGCGCCATCTATACACAGCAGGGGGCCGCACTGCGCCATCTATACACAGCAGGGGGCCGCACGGCACCATCTATACACAGCAGGGGGCCGCACGGCGCCATCTATACACAGCAGGGGGCCGCACGGCGCCATCTATACACAGCAGGGGGCCGCACGGCGCCATCTATACACAGCAGGGGGCCGTATTGCGCCATCTATACACAGCAGGGGGCCGCACGTCGTCCCCCCAAGAGACAGCAGGAGGCCGCACGGCACCAACTATACTCAGCAGGGGGCCGCACGGCGCCCTCTATACACAGCAGAGGGCCGCACGGCGCCATCTATACACAGCAGGGGGCCGCACGGCGCCCCCCCCAGAGACAGCAGGAGGCCGCACGGTGCCAACTATAGTCAGCAGGAGGCCACATGTATGCAGTCACGCACACACACAAACATATACAGACATATACATACACGCATAAACACATTTGAAACACAAAAATACATATAAACAGACATCACACAATGATATCTGCGCACGCACGCACGCACGCACACACTTTCTGCCGAACTACAGTTGGACCAACAGAACAAGATGCCACACCCAACAGCATGGGTTCCTCAGTTAACTCAAACCTAGGTGCCCTTGACCCCAGGCCCCCTGGAAATTGGAGTGTCTCCTTATGTCTCTGGCAAAGACGGCGGTTAACACACAAACGCCTCTTCAAAAAACCAACACCTCAGACTCCAGAACTAGGCAGCATAAATCTAACACTGGGAATTCCAGAATGCCAGAGGCGAGCATATATAGGAGAGGGGAGAGGCCAACACTGAACAGCTGGAAAGCTCTAGCAGCTCTCAACTGAACAGATTAACCTTTGCACTGCTAGCAGAAACCTTCACGGTTTAATATGATAGTGAAGTGCTTCTAATCAGTGCAGGAGCTCAGACGCCGCAGACTTCTGGCCCCTCTAGTTACGGTAAACCCGTGGTACCTGGATTCCAGCGATGTGTCACTTACTGAGCTGCTTGATGCAGTGTTGATAAAATCCCTTTATTAGCTGCAGATATTCTGCCTATGCACAGGGCACACAGAAAGCTGTCAATCAGTGGTGCGGGTGGGGTTATATATAGAGCTCATGAATGTGGAGGACTACATGGTAGCAGGTTTACTAGTCCTTGAGTGATAAAACTAAAACAAGCAGCCAGTTATTGAGACATGGCTGGAATCAGAGTCTCTGTCTCTATATAATCAGAATCTAATAAGAGTATAGATGCAAGTGTACAATAAATCTGGAACAATAAAGAAGTAACAGTATATCATAAATTATATCTACCTTACAGGTAGCATATGCATTATAATTATATACAACGTCACTAAGAAAAAGTACCTCATTTGCGTCGACCACCAATAATACACCTTGGCATGCAGAAAGGGACCTTGAAACTTCATAGCTAAAATCAACATGACCCTACAAAAGTACAAAAACTTTAAAAGGGAAAACATGTTGGACAAATATGGATTGATGGATACAAGGCGCATTCTTAAATAACCATATTTAAATGTGAGGGGAGTCATTTCGTATGTAGATGGACAAAGAATGCTGAGCGTGTGAAACATGTTGCTATGTTGCATAAGTTTTTCACTTGAACCTTGTGGATTAATGGACTTTTAAAGATGAAATAATGAAGATGGATTTTATGGAGCTGGAGTTCCTTTTCTTTTTCCTGTGATTTACACACGTGAGGCCACACGATCTCCGGGCTTCAGCACGCCGAGAGCCGCTGTGGGTGAGCTGGGTTTTTTTTTTCTATAGCATTCTTAAATAGGCTGTGCCAAGATCCCAACTTTATGGCTATTCTGTACGGGTGTGACAACCGGGACCTCCAATGATCAGAAGAACTGATGTCTCACATCCCCTTTTTTAATGGAGTGGTGCCATTGTCTACGGGACAGATGGAGATAGCTGAGCTGTGAATTCGGCCATCTTCGGCAGCCCATTAGCCTTTGAGTGGAGCAGCAGTGCACACGCTCATCTGCCAATCCATGGGCGTAATATGGCTCGTGCACCTGATTTCCTGTGATTGGGAGTCCCAGAGATGGGTCCCCCAGCAATTAGCAAGCAATCTGTTCTGTGGATAAGTGATAAGTTGTAATCTGAGAGCAAACTCTTTCAATGTTAAAATATTGGATAGCTCTTATGGGCGTCTATAAAAAAACAAAAAAAATAAAAAAAAAACCAGTGTTATATCTACAGCAGGGGTCTCAAACACGCGGCCCGAGGGCCGCATGCAGCCCCTGAGGCTGCTTAGTGCGGCCCCCAGGCACCGGAGCCCCCGTAATGATTGCGGCCTGGTCCTGAGGGCCGCTTAAGTCAGTGATTCTTTTCAGTTGAATGTTCTACAAGTTAGGGACCAGCATGGACACTTACTACAAGATGAGCACCAGGATGGGCACATTACTACAAGATGAGTACCAGGATGGGCACATTACTACAAGATGAGGACCAGGATGGGCACATTACTACAAGATGAGGACCAGGATGGGCACATTACTACAAGATGAGGACCAGGATGGGCATATTACTACAAGATGAGGACCAGCATGGGCACATTACTACAAGATGAGGACCAGGATGGGCACATTACTACAAGATGAGGACCAGCATGGGCACATTACTACAAGATGAGGACCAGGATGGGCATATTACTACAAGATGAGGACCAGCATGGGCACATTACTACAAGATGAGGACCAGCATGGGCACATTACTACAAGATGAGGACCAGCATGGGCACATTACTACAAGATGAGGACCAGCAGGGGCACATTGCTACAAGATGAGGACCAGGATGGGGGACATTACTACAAGATGAGGACCAGGATGGGGGACATTACTACAAAATGAGGACCAGGATGGGCACATTACTACAAGATGAGGACCAGCAGGGGCACATTGCTACAAGATGAGGACCAGGATGGGGGACATTACTACAAGATGAGGACCAGGATGGGGGACATTACTACAAGATGAGGACCAGGATGGGGGACATTACTACAAGATGAGGACCAGGATGGGGGACATTACTACAAAATGAGGACCAGGATGGGCACATTACTACAAGATGAGGACCAGGATGGGCACATTACTACAAGATGAGGACCAGGATGGGCACATTACTACAAGATGAGGACCAGGATGGGCACATTACTACAAGATGAGGACCAGGATGGGCACATTACTACAAGATGAGGACCAGCATGGGCACATTACTATAAGATGAGGACCAGCATGGGCACATTACTACAAGATGAGGACCAAGACTGGGGACATTACTATAAGAAATTGGTTAGAATTACTATATGGTGCTAATTGTGAGAAAAAAAAAAATCACTGTATGTGGCCAATTAGGGGGCACAAAAAGTAAATACAAATTGTAAAAACTGTAAACTTTTAAAAACTATAAAACTGTACCATAGGCCATAAAATGAATGCCATTTAAAAGAATAAAATAAAAAAAAAAAAACAATGGTCAAAAAATAATCAAAAGGTGTATAGAAAAAACAATATGGTATCATTAAAAATGTCATATCATCCTGCAAAGAATGCGGCCCTTCAAATTCACATTTTTTCTATGTGTGGCCCATATAGTTAGCCGAGTTTGAGACCCCTGATCTACAGGGTGGGCTATTTATAGGATACACCTAAATTAAATGGGAATGGTTGGTGATATCAACCTGAAACAACGGATACTGGAAGCCTGTGCTAGCATTTCTTCTGCGATGTTGCTATCAGTGTGTCAAGAGTGGGAGAAGAGGGCTGCATTGACAATCCAACACAATGGGCAGCACTTTGAACACATTTTATAAGTGGTCATAAACTTGTAGAAAACTCATGAAAGAATAAAGTTACCTTAAAACCAAGCACACCATTGTTTTTCTTATGAAATTCTCAATAAGTTTGATGTGTCACATGACCCTCTTCCCATTGAACAAAATAAAGTTGGATCCAAAATGGCTGACTTCAAAATGGCCACCATGGTCACCACCCATCTGGAAAAGTTTTCCCCCTCCCATATACTAATGTGCCACAAACAGGAAGATGATATCACCAACCATTCCCATTTAATTTAGGTGTATCCATATAAATGACCCACCCTGTAAATTAATTATTATTATTATTATTAGAGCAGCTGCTGCATTTTGTATAACTCATTCAGTATCTGAACATCCGCAACAAGACCACAGAGAAACAAATCAAGAAGAAACGTCACACTCACCGGAGTGTGGATCAGGTTCAGGAGATACTTCTTTCCCTCGTAAGTGTAAAGCAGAGACGCAGTCTGGGCCTTCACCGTAATCCCGGCTCCCTCTCCACCTGCAGCTTGGCCAGAACTTGCTTATTGGAGGCGGCTTTTGGAATACACCCTGAGGGAAGGAGCGAGACACCAGAATCCACACTGTTAGCTCGTGGTGGCAGTGTCCCCCTCCATAATAGTCTGTCAATGGTAGCTTGTTTCTGTGTTTTATATATGTATTTTAGGTGTGTAAACCCTCTTCATGTGTACAGCAGCCTGGAATGAACGCTGCTTAAAAAAATAAACAATAGAGTAAGGCCTCATTCAGACCACAGTGATTTCTCTTGTAGGTAAAAAAAAAAAAAAAAGACCGATTTTCATCAGCTTTGTTTTGCATCCGAGAAGTTCTAAACTTTGATTTGGATCAAAATCCGACAAGTCAACGTGTTTCGGTGAAAAATACGCGGCCCGCAGAAATATGTGAACAGCCCTAGACTATAATAGATATGAGCTCTGTGAAAAACAAGGATAGAGCTCGTACGAGATCCAACATTTCATTCTATAAATCTACATAAATAATTAAGTAATGTGCCAAATTGCTTTTTTTTTGTTTATGTTCTGCGTGTACGGAGGGAAAGTTCCCAGTGCTAGTGTCTATGGTGCTCCATTAGGCTAGGGCTACCTTGTGACTAAGTGTGGCGCTACTGATTGAGCAATAGCTCCAGTTCAAAGCAACACACTAATTTTAAAAGGAAATCTTCTAAACCTCAGATGTGGGCATGCAGGCCTTTGAAATGTAAATCTAAACCAATGGACACTTTTATATCTTCTATCTGTTGCTGCACTTCTAAGTAAATAGCATTTTGGTTCACATGCAAATAAGGAGTTAAGTCTCTGTCTCCTGAGATTATCTCCCACATCAAGCATCAGTCTCTTTAGGCTACGTTCCCATTGCTTTTGGTGAGTTTTCGATGTTGCAGATTTTCTACAGCATTCCTGCACCTATTAAGTAAAATAGGTTACTTGTTTTTTTTTTTGCTTTAAATCTGTAACATCAAAAACTCACGAAAGCTCATGGTGGGAACTTAGCCTCAGGTGTCAATGACAGCTCACAGTTTTTTGGAACGTCAGGCACCAGGCAAGGAAAATCAGACAGTGAGCTATCAATCAAGATAAAGAGGCTGGTGCTGGGCAGGGAAGCAACCTTGGAAGGCTGAGGCTCGGTAAGTGCTCCGTTACACCCAGAGCACTCAAATGCAGCAACAGATAAAAGATATAGAGGTGTCTATGGATTTAGCTTTCCAAATCCTGCATGGTCATGAATGGGAATAGGAGGGAGGGGTATATTAATTAATCATTAGCGCTACAAAAATTTTCACTTCAAGCATCAGTAAAACAGAGGCCAAAAACGAATCCTTAGAGGCATCTGGTAACTATTAGTGATGATCGAGAGTGTTCTATCAACCCCTTCGGCGAGCACGTTCGGGTGCTCGCTGAATATTTTGGCATGCTCGAAATTTCTTTTAAGGTCGCCGTGCCTGCAAGTGCCACGGCTGTTAGACAGCGTGCTCGCCGAAGAGGTTAATAGAACACGCTCGATCATCACTAGTCAATATACATTAGTATACCATAAAAAACAACAACATATTACATAGTGAATAACACAGACAGTGAAAGTAAAAAATAGTTTTCCAGCACACGATGTAGAAAAATTAGAAAAAGCCTTTATTTAATCCATCGTTAAAAAATACAATTCCAACAGAGATAAAAGCATGTGTAAGCTTCCGCGTTTCGGATCATATTTGACCCTTAGTCATAGCATAAAGTACTGAATAAATGTTGCACTTTTCAAGGAAAACAGTCAAGGGAGCTGCCAAGGGTAACACCCACCAAAATCAGCTGTGATATTAGCTCACTAATTCAAGGCTAGCAGTGATCTAAACACTAGTATAACCCTATACTACATCCATCCTCTACAAACATATTACAATGTGAACTGTCACTTAGTAATGCACTAATTATTTGATCACTTTTTACCCAAGTTTTTTATATATATGAATTCATTGAATAAACAATTGATGCGCTATTTAAATATATATGTAACAATAAGAGCTTCTAAAGATATCATTACCTATTTTCTAAAAATTATTGTTCTAACATTTGATTGATTTCAAGGGCATACTTTTCCCCCCAAAAAATAAAATAATATCTCTATTTTAAAACCATATGAGAATGGCTGGAAATTATTACAAAACGTAATTAGCATGCTTTGTTTTGTATACTATTGATTATAGAGTCCCCTAGATTGATCACAAAAATAAAAAATGTATTTAATTCCTCAATTTGTCCCAACTTTTTTAATATAGATACATCAATTCATGTCTTAGATTTAGTCCTGCTGGGTATCTGGTATTTAGTTTTAGAATCTATCGAGCTTCAGTCATCTGGAGTAATTTCACCCTATCTCCACCTCGCCATGGAGCAGAAACAAATTCCAAAGCACTTACTCGCAGGCTACTTAAATCCCCCTTGTGTTCATTCAAAAAATGTTTGGAAGCCCCCGAAAGACTGCGGGTAGTGACATTGTTAATGTCATAAATGTGCTCCGACAGTCTTTTTCTTACACTGCGGCTTGTAGATCCCACATATTGTTTTCCGCATATCGTGCAAAAAATGATATAAACCCAGTGGTCAGTAGCACAGTTCATGAAAGTCTTAAGATTAAATACTTGACCCTCATTACTTATGACAGACTTGTTATTATTTATCATGAATTTGCATAAACCACATGACTTCTGCCCGCATCTAAATGAGCCCTTAGTGGACCACCATGTACGACCTATTTTGCCTGTATTTTCTCTGAGTTCACTCAGGGAGATTACATTTCCTATTGTCAGGGATTTTTTTGGAACAAATTTACAACCATTTTTTAAATGAGTCCACTAAGGGCTCATTTAGATGCGGGTAGAAGTCATGTGGTTTATGCAAATTCATGATAAATAATAACAAGTCTGTCATAAGTAATGAGGGTCAAGTATTTAATCTTAAGACTTTCATGAACTGTGCTACTGACCACTGGGTTTATATCATTTTTTGCACGATATGCGGAAAACAATATGTGGGATCTACAAGCCGCAGTGTAAGAAAAAGACTGTCGGAGCACATTTATGACATTAACAATGTCACTACCCGCAGTCTTTCGGGGGCTTCCAAACATTTTTTGAATGAACACAAGGGGGATTTAAGTAGCCTGCGAGTAAGTGCTTTGGAATTTGTTTCTGCTCCATGGCGAGGTGGAGATAGGGTGAAATTACTCCAGATGACTGAAGCTCGATAGATTCTAAAACTAAATACCAGATACCCAGCAGGACTAAATCTAAGACATGAATTGATGTATCTATATTAAAAAAGTTGGGACAAATTGAGGAATTAAATACATTTTTTATTTTTGTGATCAATCTAGGGGACTCTATAATCAATAGTATACAAAACAAAACATGCTAATTACATTTTGTAATAATTTCCAGCCATTCTCATATGGTTTTAAAATAGAGATTTTTTTTTATTTTTTTGGGGGAAAAGTATGCCCTTGAAATCAAATGTTAGAACAATAATTTTTAGAAAATAGGTAATGATATCATTAGAAGCTCTTATTGTTACATATATATTTAAATAGTGCATCAATTGTTTATTCAATGAATTCATATATATAAAAAACTTGGGTAAAAAGTGATCAAATAATTAGTGCATTACTAAGTGACAGTTCACATTGTAATATGTTTGTAGAGGATGGATGTAGTATAGGGTTAAACTAGTGTTTAGATCACTGCTAGCCTTGAATTAGTGAGCTAATATCACAGCTGATTTTGGTGGGTGTTACCCTTGGCAGCTCCCTTGACTGTTTTCCTTGAAAAGTGCAACATTTATTCAGTACTTTATGCCATGACTAAGGGTCAAATATGATCCGAAACGCGGAAGCTTACACATGCTTTTATCTCTGTTGGAATTGTATGTTTTAACGATGGATTAAATAAAGGCTTTTTCTAATTTTTCTACATCGTGTGCTGGAAAACTATTTTTTACTTTCACTGAGGATTTTTCTCCCAGATGGGGATGGACTAATTCCAAGCACCGAGATCATGGAAAGGAGGACTGGCAGGCTGGGCCAGGTGAGCTGAAGATCTTTTTCTTACTTGCTGAATAACACAGACACTACTCAATACAGCAGGGTTGAGAGGTATTTTGTGGGACAAAATTACAGCATTTTTGAAAGACACCATTCACTTTACTGTGCAAAATATAGAAAACAAGGGCAATGAATTCTAAATAAAGTGAAATGGTGCAGAAGAAAAAAACAAAAACATTTTACTGCTTTTAAAAAATTCTAAACTTTGCAAACAAATTGTTTGGCTTGTGTTTCTATTTTCTAAGACCCGTTTTTAATACTTACCATTTTGGGGAAGAACTTTTTGATTGCTCCATCAAATGAATAGTCGTTACTTACCGGTAACGACGATTTTTCAGAGACCATGACAGCACCACGAGAGAGGGGATCCGCCCACCAAGGAGAGGAAACCTACAGGCTTAAAAGGGCGTCACCTCTCTCCCGCCTCAGTTTGGATTACAGAGCATTGAGAGGACCGCCAGGTTAATGAACACAGCAAACCATCACAAAATTGCCATACCACACGACACCTATTGAGTGTGAGATTATAATTAATAAAAGGGGAGTGCTCCCACAAACGTGAAGGGAGGGAATGTAAGGGTGCTGTCATGGTCTCCGAAAAATCCCATTACCGGTAAGTAACTTACGATTTTATCGGTCGACCATGGCAGCACCACGAGAGAATTACAGAGATGAAGTAATCTATTGAAGGACCACAGCCTGGAACACTTCTCCTAGAGGTGAGGTCAGCCGATATACCCATAGCTAACATATATAGTGTCTATGGAATGTAGAGGGACAGGACCAGGTAGCAGCCCTACATATGTCTTCTGTCAAGACACCTGTCTTCTCAGCCCAGGAGGTCGCCACAGCCCGGGTGGAATGAGCCTTCAGCCCTTCTGGCACTTCCTCGTCGCTAGATGTATATGCTAGAGAAATGGCCTCCCTATTCCATCTAGCTATGGTGGACTTCGTGACTTAAGACCGTTTCCTAGCCCCTTGGTAGGATATAAACTACGAGTTATCTTTTCTAAAGCTTTTGGTAACTGAAAGGTACCTAACCACACATCTCCTCACTTCTAAAGTATGCAACTCCACCTCTTTCTGGTTACTAGGATTTGGACAAAAGGAGGGTAGGAGGACTTCCTGAAGTCTGTGGAAACGAGTGGCTACCTTAGGGCGAGAGAGTGATTTTTAGACCAGATCCTGCCTATCATCCAGAATTTGAGTAAACGGCGGGGCCATACACAGGGCCTGGATGTCACTAATGCTCCTGGCCAAGGTTAAAGCTATTAACAAAGTGGTCTTAAGGGAGAGGGATTTAAGGGTTGCTGACTCTATTGGCTCAAACGGCGAGCTAGTCAAGGCCTTTAGAACCAAATTTAAATCCCAGGGAACCAAGCTGCTTTCAATAGATCTAGATCTAAAAGCTGCCTTAATGAACAGACAAACCCAGTAGTTACCCGCTAGATCACAGCTATATAGGGCACCCAAGGCAGAAACCTGAACTTTAAGGGTGCTGGTGGATAACCCTAGTTCATGACCTTTTTGTCAAAACTCCAAGATGTTTCCTATTGGCGCCCCCCCATCAACCCCAGAACCAGAGAAAGACAAAAACTTTCTCCAAGTTCTGGCATAAATATGGGTTGCAACAGGTTTTCTGCTGTGCATCAGGATGGTTTCTAGACCTTGGGAAAAACCTTTCCGATTTAGCAGTGTCCTTTCAAGTTCCACACCGTCAAGTGGAGGCCAGTTGCTTGAGGATGGAATATCGGACCCTGGAGAAAGATACGGAATCTCTGGAAGAACCCAAGGATCGGAGATGGACATGCTCCTCAGGCATGAGAACCAGGGCCTCCTGGGCCAAAAGGGTGCGATCAGCAGAACCCTGGCCTTGTCCTCCCTGATCTTTCTTATGACCATGAGAAGAAGAGCCAACCGGGGTGGGGGAGGCATACGCCAGGCTGAAATCCCAATGTATCAGGAGAGCGTCCACAGCTAGGGGATTTAGGGAACACAAGATCTTTGTCTTCCGATTTAGTTTTGTGGCAAACAGATCTACCTGACAGGAGGCTATTTGGGTAAAAATTCCTTGATTTAGTTCCCATTCCCCTTGCATCAGAGGATAGCAGCTTAGGAAATCTGCTCTGGTGTTTTCTTTTCCCCTTATATGGAGGGCCATCAGGGAAAGGAGGTGACTTTCTGTAATCTGGAAGAGATGATCTGTCCCTTTCATCAGCTATCTTGACCATGTACCCCCCTGGTGGTTCACATATGCTACCGCAACTAGGTTATCCAAGAGGATCTTTACATTCTGGCCCTGAAGGAAAGGTAAGAAATTATTCACCGCATTGTCTACCGCCAGAAGTTCTTTTGCATTGGAGGAGAGACCCTTTTCGATATCTGACCAGGTCCCCTGGGCTACCATGTCTCCCAGATGGGCTCCCCACCCTCTGGGACTCGCATCTGCAGTAATTGTTCTAGTGACCATAAGAACACAGGGAACCCCTCGAGATAGGTTAGGCTCATCCTGCCACCACTATAAAGATTTTACTGACCGGGGTGATAAGGACATCTTCCCTTCCAAGTGCCCCTTAAGAGAAACTTCATTATGTAGCAGATCCCACTGTAGAACCCTGGAATGGTATTGTGCTCACAGAACCCCTGGGAAGCATGATGTCAGGGTACCCAACAGGTACAATGCACCTCAAAGGGACCTGACAGAATTTGCTATGGCTTTCTTCACCTGGCCCCTCATTTATTGCATTTTAGCTTCCGGTAGGTAGCAGTCTTGAGATTCATAATCCCCAAAAAGTGCTGAACTGTCGAGTAATCTGGATCGTGTGCTCGCGATTCAGGACGAAATCCGTGACACAGTGACGGCAGGATGAGATATTGCGTGATCGCCCCGGTGTCGTCTGAGGAATCCCTGACACTGCGCATTAAAAAGAATATTGCACAGTGACAAGATCCTGCTGAGCAACTGAGAGTTGGAATTGACAACCGACACATGCACAGAGTAGCAAGGACTAGCCCAGCCCCTGAAACAGGCATCACTGATGACGCTTCATTCAGGGTGCGGAAAGAGGCAGCAGCAGTGACCGCAGCCTCTGCTCCCTGATCGCGTCCGTCTTCATATCCCAGGATGCACTGGGGATTTTCAAACTAAATCTTATCAAACAGGAAGTTAGTAAAAAAAACAAATATACACACACACATACAAACACACCTCAGTTAAATAAATTCAGATTAACTTTTAATTAAAGTATATTAGAAAAGCAATTAGATTATTAAATTAAATAGAGATTTAGAATTAAATCAGTGTTGGTTTCAGACAACCCCTTTAAATTGTTAATTGAAATAAAAACAGTTCCCCGTTGTATTAATAAGGCAGTGATTCCAACTGTATTACCACTGGGAGACCCCCAACTCACACTCCTATTTCCCCGAGTGCCTTCCATGCCAAGCTTGGTTATGGAGGCTTTGGATTACAATCCATACTGTTCAGCACAGATCATGCTTCTTACAGTGGTGGCCAAAAGTATTGGCACCCCTGCAATTCTGTCAGATAATACTCAGTTTCTTCCTGAAAATGATTGCAATCACAAATTCTTTGGCATTATTATCTTCATTTCATTTGCTTGCAAGGAAAACACACAAAAGAGAATGAAGCAAAAAATCAAATCATTGATCATTTCACACAGAACTCCAAAAATAGGCCAGACAAAAGTATTGGCACCCTCAGCCTAATACTTGGTTGCACAACCTTTAGCCAAAATAACTGCGAACAACCGCTTCCGGTAACCATCAATGAGTTTCTTACAATGCTCTGCTGGAATTGTAGACCATTCTTCTTTGGCAAACTGCTCCAGGTCCCTGATATTTGAAGGGTGCCTTCTCCAAACTGCCATTTTGAGATCTCTCCACAGGTGTTCTATGGGATTCAGGTCTGGACTCATTGCTGGCCACCTTAGAAGTCTCCAGTGCTTTCTCTCAAACCATTTTATACTGCTTTTGGAAGTGTGTTTTGGGTCATTGTCCTGTTGGTAGACCCATGACATCTGAGGGAGACCCAGCTTTCTCACACTGGGCCCTACATTATGCTGCAAAATTTGTTGGTAGTCTTCAGACTTCATAATGCCATGCACACGGTCAAGCAGTCCAGTGTCAGAGGCAGCAAAGCAACCCCAAAACATCAGGGAACCTCCACCATGTTTGACTGTAGGGACCGTGGTCTTTTCTTTGAATGCCTCTTTTTTTTTCCTGTACACTCTATGTTGATGCTTTTTGCCAAAAAGCTCTACTTTTGTCTCATCTGACCAGAGAACATTCTTTCAAAACGTTTTAGGCTTTCTCAGGTAAGTTTTGGCAAACTCCAGCCTGGCTTTTTGATGTCTCGGGGTAAGAAGTGGGGTTTTCCTGGGTATCCTACCATACAGTCCCTTTTCATTCAGACACCGACGGATAGTACGGGTTGACACTGTTGTACCCTCGGACTGCAGGGCAGCTTGAACTTGTTTGGATGTTAGTCGAGGTTCTTTATCCACCATCCGCACAATCTTGCGTTGAAATCTCTCGTCAATTTTTCTTTTCCGTCCACATCTAGGGAGGTTAGCCACAGTGCCATGGGCTTTAAACTTCTTGATGACACTGCGCACGGAAGACACAGGAACATTCAGGTCTTTGGAGATGGACTTGTAGCCTTGAGATTGCTCATGCTTCCTCACAATTTGGTTTCTCAAGTCCTCAGACAGTTCTTTGGTCTTCTTTCTTTTCTCCATGCTCAATGTGGTACACACAAGGACACAGGACAGAGGTTGAGTCAACTTTAATCCATGTTAACTGGCTGCAAGTGTGATTTAGTTATTGACAACACCTGTTAGGTGCCACAGGTAAGTTACAGGTGCTGTTAATTACACGAATTAGAGAAGCATCACATGATTTTTCAAACAGTGCCAATACTTTTGTCCACACCCTTTTTTAGGTTTGGTGTGGAATTGTATCCAATTTGGTTTTAGGACAATTCTTTTTGTGTTTTTTCATTGAAGACAAATTAAATGAAGATAATAATACCAAAGAATTTGTGATTGCAATCATTTTCAGGAAAAAACTGAGTATTATCTTACAGAATTGCAGGGGTGCCAATACTTTTGGCCACCACTGTACACTGTGTTCCAAATTATTATGCAAATAATATTTTCTCAGATTTTCCCAAATTACCTATATGAATTGCAGTCATTGTATTTTTCCACTCAAATAACTATTAGAGCACAATTGAAAGGTTTTTGTACAAACTGCCTATGATAACAGTATATTTTTAAAAAAATAAAAAACTCAAACTGCATGTTCCAAATTATTATGCACAGCAGAGTTTTCAACCTTTTCATTTTAATAAAGAACAAAAAAATTGTCATTTTTGAAATTATAAGCATTAGCAGGTTATTACAAACTGAAATCAAACAGTTTTCAACTCAAAACTTTATTCTAGGTGATGTTACATTTGCACATAGGACCCCTTGTTCGAAAGGAGCTTCTGAACTCTCTCATCCATTGAATTTATCAGGTTTTGGATGGTTTCTGCTTTAATTGTTTTGCATGAGGACAGAATACCCTCCCAGAGCTGTTGCTTAGATGTGAACTGCCTCGCGCCATCATAGACACTACTTTTGATGATGCTCCAGAGGTTCTCAATGGAGTTGAAGTCAGGGGAGCATGGGTGCCACACCATAAGTTTGTCCCATTTTGTGCCCATAGCAGCCAGAGATGCAGATGTGTTATGTGCAGCATGAGACGGGGCATTATCATGCATGAAATGATCTCAATGGTCCAGATGGATGGAGTGGAGGATGGCTGGTTGATGGACACCCCATGCAAACACGGCTACGGCGCTAACAAGGAGGAGGTGGAGTAATGTTTTGGGCTGGAATCATGGGGAGAGATATTGTCGGTCCTTTTAGGATCCCTGAAGGGGTAAAGATGAACTCCATAATGTATGTCGAGTTTCTCAAACAGCACTTCCTTCCATGGTTCAAGAAGAAGAAGCGTGCATTCCGCAGCAAGATCATTTTCATGCATGATAATGCCCCGTCTAATGCTGCACATAACACATCTGCATCTCTGGCTGCTATGGGCATAAAAGGGGGCAAACTTATGGTGTGGCACCCATGCTCCCCTGACCTCAACTCCATTGAGAACCTCTGGAGCATCATCAAAAGTAGTGTCTATGATGGCGGGAGGCAGTTCACATCTAAGCAACAGCTCTGAGAGGGTATTCTGTCCTCATGCAAAACAATTGAAGCAGAAACCATCCAAAACCTGACAAATTCAATAGACGAGAGAGTTCAGAAGCTCCTTTCGAACAAGGGGTCCTATGTGCAAATGTAACATCACCTAGAATAAAGTTTTGAGTTGAAAACTGTTTGATTTCAGTTTGTAATAACCTGCTAATGCTTATAATTTCAAAAATGACCATTTTTTTGTTCTTTATTAAAATGAAAAGGTTGAAAACTCTGCTGTGCATAATAATTTGGAACATGCAGTTTGAGTTTTTTATTTTTTTAAAAATATACTGTTATCATAGGCAGTTTGTACAAAAACCTTTCAATTGTACTCTAATAGTTATTTGACTGGAAAATTACAATGACTGCAATTCATATAGGTAATTTGGGAAAATCTGAGAAAATATTATTTGCATAATAATTTGGAACACAGTGTATGTCTTCACCCATCCCCCAGAACACAGCCCTGTATTACAGCGTCCTTCAGGCTTTGTCCAATTATTTTCTCCAAATTAGTTTGCCGATCAGTGGCAAGAGGCTGTTGAGCTACTCAATCTCCTTGTTCCTTTGGAAAATTGGCACACTCTTGCATATAACAGTAGAGAGCGGCCAAATCTTACGGAGACACTGGTAGATCGCAACGCAACATGAAGAAAGCAGATGTTCATCAGTGAACTTGGAACATAACAGCTCCCTTCAGCTGCTCGTAAAACTCGGCCCTTTAATCTGGGCCCATTAACTCCCTACACTATGTGTGCTGGAGCCTGCTTCTTCGGGTCCTACATCACCATCACTTCGGGGACATATAGATCCCATCCACGACCTGTCCGGCAGCAATCTTACAGTGTGCTGCACTGAGTTAGACCAGAATTGAACCAGAAGATAACTGAAGGTAACTGCACAGCCATAGTAAAAAATGTTTCTCTTGGTTTTCACTCTCACCACTATAGTCCTACACGTTCTACTAACCCTTCTCATCCATACACCTAGTAATGAAGTGGTCATCTCTCCCTCCATCTCACCTCCTCAGATTTGTTCCTCAACATACAATCCTCTGTCTCCAAACACAGACAGCCACCTCACGCTCTCCTGCTCCCACTAATATCACTTTCTCTGCTCCTCCTCACTGCTGGCGATATCTCTCCAAATCATGGCCCTCCTCACCACATCCCCACAGTCACTTCTACCTCTCATCCACAATCTATCAAATTTCCGCAACCTTTCTAACCCTATACCTATTGCCCATCCCCCGCTTCACCAATCCCACTAACAGGAGCTCTATGGAACGCTGGCTCTGTCTGCAACAAACTTTCCTACATCCATGACCTTTTCATTACTAACAAACTTTCCTTCCTTGGCATCAATGGTATCTGACTCACCCCCTCTGACATGGCCTCTTCAGCTGCACTTTCATACGTTGGATTCCACCTTTCCCACACCCCTCACCCCATCGGCAAGCATGGCAAAGGAGTTGGTTTTCTCCTGTCAGATAACTCTACTCTGCTGCCCGACTAATCCACCTGTCCCCCCGCTATTCCCTGGCCTCTCCCCTCTGTCAATCCCTTCACTGGCTCCCCATTATCCAGAGACTCCAGTTGAAAACGCTAACCTTGGAATACAAAGCCATCCACAACCTGTCTCCTCCATATAACTGTGACCTAGTGTCCCTGTACTTACCTGCACGCAACCTCCGATCCTCACAAGATCTTCTCTACTTACCTCTTATCTTCTTTTCCCACAATCGCACACAAGATTTCTCCCGTGCATCCCCCCTACTCTAGAACTCTCTACCCCAACATATTAGACTGTCGCCTACCGTGGAAACCTTCAAAAGGAAGCTGAAGACCAACCTCTTCCGACAAGCCTATAACCTGCAGTAACCACTGCTCCACCATACTGCTGCACGACCAGCTCTACCCTCACCTACTGTATCCTCACCCATTCATTGTAGAATGTAAGCCCTCACGGGCAGGGTCCTCGCTCCTTCTGTACCAGTCGGTGATTCGTTTTTGTTTAAGATTATTGTACTTGTTTTTTGCTATGTATATCCCTTTTCACATGTAAAGCTCTATGTAATAAATGGCACCATAATAAATAACTTAATAGGGGGGAGGTTAATTTGCTGTTTAGACTTCAGGACTCCGAAGAAAGTCCAGCAAGTCCCTGTATCACCTCCTACATAGATTCAGCTATGGAATTGGTTCAACACCAGTGCAGAGCTTGCTCAAGAATGGCAGCAGGCAGGCATCAGTGCTGTTAGGGGCATATGGAAGAATGAATGTCCGGAGAAGAAAAGCTGAGCGCTACTTTGAGTCCTGTGTTATGCCAACAGTAAAGCACCCCGAGACGAGTCATGTGTGTGACGCGCCCCCTGGGCCATATTCTTTAGGGGGGGAATATCCGGAGCCGGATCAGATGGGAGTTGTAGTCTTCCGAGTGGCTGTGACCCGGTCCGTGCCCAGGGTGTCAAACTCAGTTGTATGTGGCAGTCCTACAGATGTTAATAAGTTCTTAATGTCGACTACGCCACCCGTTGTGTTGCGGTCACTGTGGCCGCCGCTGCAGCAGGGTCCGCTGAGGCTGGTGGTGTTGGTGCAGCTTGATAGGATAACCCCCAACGGGAGGGGTATAGCCTCAGGGGGATCAGGTGCAGAGGATAGGGGTTGTGGTGATGCAGTGTAGACGGCAATCAGAGACAGAGTCGGGTTATGCAGTTTAGGATGTTTACTCACTGCTGATGTTCCGGTCACTCCAGCTTCGAGTGACCTCCCGAGCCGTGCTGCGTCCACCAGGTTCTGGATCCAGCCAACCCCCAAATAAGTCCGGAGCGTGACCCTGAGCTCTCCTTCTGTCCTTTCTCTGGCCGTCCCCACTATTGATCCACCCAGGTCCAGCTCCCTCGGGCCTTCTGTTGGGAGACCCTTGGCCTTGGGTTCCCTGACCCTCCACGTGGTATGCCTTCGTGGTGGATGTGGTGGGTGGCCGTGGCAGACGCTGCCCACGGCCTCCGGTCTCTGGCTGGGGTGTGTTTTTGCCCCCACCAGCTTGGGTTCCGGTACCCTGTGCCGACTCTTCACCCGGGGATTTAATTTAGGTTCTTAGAGTCCTCTTCTTCTGTTTCCCCCTCTGGGTCTCTCTTTCTCCTCTCTCACTCTGGGTCTCTCTTCTCCTCTGCTCGCTGACTTTCTCTCTGCAACTGACCCTGTTTTAAGTTGGTGCCCACCTTATATACACCCTCTATGTGTGAGCTCAGGTGACCAGCACCCAATGAGCTCCTAACTTTACCCAGGCTGCTCCCCCTATCTGCCCCTACACTACTTGGGATGTACCACCCCCCTCCCACTCCAGCCAGGAACAGACTCTGTCGTACCTGCACATTTCTAAGTGGGAGTACCGTCGGTCTGCTCCTCGGAAATGGGATGTGTGTAGTGCATGCAGCCTACCGAGCTCAGTTCCACACTCCTTCCCTACCCGGGAGTGGAATATCACACCTCTGGGTTGAGGTGCAATACCCCTGTAGCAGCCGAATCCTCAGGGTGCTACATTCCCCCCTGGTAAATCACAGCACGTCCTCGGGCTGTAAGACAAAAACATCACAAAACATACAAAAATTTTCATATAAACATATAAAACATATAAAACATTATATATATATCAATATAAAACATTCTCGTCGCCTCTGGCTCCTCCTCCGGTCACTGTGCAACGTGTGACCGGGTAAAGTGCGACAGTCTCTCTGGAAAACTGGTTTTCCTATAAAACCGGTAGGGGGCGCTTTAGGACGCGCAACTATATACAGGGATATGGCCGCTCTCAGTCCTCGGCCAGGTATTAGGGAGGAATGACCGCTCTCAGTCCTCGGTCAGTGGGATTTAGGGAAATACGGGTAACAGTTCACACATGCTGGTCCCAACGGGGACTATATTAGCAACAGCAACAGTTTCAGTTTCAGTTCACGGTTTCAGTTTCACGGTGCCCCGACGGGCAACTATATACAGCTTCTGCTTCGCTGTCCTTAGCGACGGCGTCCTCCTGCTCTTGCTTTATGGTTACCTTTGGCTTCAGACCCGTCCGAGTCCTCTTGCTCCTCCTCCTCACACCGCAGCTCTTCCTCCGTCAGGCGATGCACATGGAGGGCGTAGGGACCTTTGGCACACTTGTGCCGGGTGAAGGTGACCTCGTCCCCGATGTAAAGGTCACGACCTCTGTGTCCCTCCGGTAGGTGGGACTCAACGTCTCTCCTGGTTACGAAGACGTCGCCTAGGGTGTGGTGGTCTCGGATGAAGCCCCACCCATGCTGCAGGTTAAACTTTATCACAGTCCCGGTGGTGCGGGGACTATGCGCTGCACGGGGGTCTCTCCTGGCCCGGCTCTTCTGCTCCGCGCTCTTTACTTGAGCTTGCTGTTCCCGGACCCGCCTCTCTCTCCGCTCCCTCTCGAAGTCCTCGAGCTGTTGGCGGCAGCACTCAGCACGCTCCGCTGCAGCTGCCCGAGTCTCTTGAGTGAACCCCATAAGATCTTCTCCGGTGGGGTCCCACTCAAACTGTGCTTCCGCTAGCGGGGGCGAGATCCTCTTTACGGGCTTTGGAGCCGGGATCAGGGGTTCATCCAGGGGTCTCTCTCTCCGGAGTCGGGGATGGTGGAACTCCGGTGGCCATATAAATGGCTGCCCATCCGGGCACGTATGCTGGGCGTACAGGTCCTCTCCCAGATGCGGCACTCTTGGTCTTATGGGCGCGGTGGTGTTAGCGCCCGGGTTGCCCGGGCCTTGCGGCCAGGCCTGGGGTATCTGGAAGGTAAAGGGCACCGTAAGGACGGCGGCGCCCTGGGCTACTTGGCCCTGCGACCAGGCCGGGGGCTCCGCGGAGGTAGGGGGCGCTGTTGGTATTGCGGCGCCCGGGGGTACTAGGCCTTGCGACCAGGCTGGTGGTACTTCCTGCTTGGTCACGCTCGAGGTCGAGGCGTGTGACGTCACAGGGGTCGCGGCTCCCGTTTGAGGCCTAGTCTGCGGCGGTGACGTTGCAGCGACGGGCACGGCAGGATAGACTTCGGGCTCTGCGACGGGGAGCTGGGGCAGGTACGCGGTTTCCCGGTCTGGGGTATAGACGTCCCCTTTACCTGCCTCCACTCGTTCGGCTCCCTTCTCGGCGCCGTCTCCGGCCTTCAGTCCTCCCGCGCCATCCTCAGAGGCGGTCTGTCTCCTCGTCTCGGGTGGCGTGCTCCGCTCACAGGTCTCGGTCCGCTGGGCCATCTCACGGCTCCACTCCGCCAACGTCTCTCGCTGCACCCGGGCCATCCTCCTTGCGAGGCCCTCCAGAGCGGTCTGTGCACACTCCCGGTCTCGGGGGAGCTGTGCTAGGACCTCCACTAGGCCTAGTGGGGTCGTTGTTTCCAGCAGGCTCCTGACCAACGGGTCGGTGCTGCTCTGCTCTCCTACAGTCGTCTCCAGCAGGCTCCTGGCCAGCGGGCCGGTGCTGCTCTGCTTTCTCGCCATCTCCGGGTAAGCTCCTCCGATACTCTTCTCCAGGCTTCTTGCCTCCGGGTGCGCTCGCTCTAGACTGCTCCAGGCGGCACCCATCTTTTCTCTCTCCTTTCGTCTCCTCCCACCTCGAGGGCGGTCCCGGGGCCACTTGGTGACTGTCAGCTCCAGGGGCAGTTCTTTCACGCTGACAGACACCTCTAGCATCACAGTCTCTGTTGGTGGGGGTGGTTTCCATTTTTGGCGCCATTTTCTGTCCTGGCCCACGATGGGAGGTGGCCTCTCGCCACCCTCTGGCACGCCCATAATGGCGTCCGCTCTTCCAAGGCGGGAAACCTTTGGAAATGGCGGGAACCGCTTCCCAGTGGCGGGAAACTCTGCAGATGGCGGGAAAACGCTGTTAATGGCGGACAACCGGCGGGAATCGACCTGTGATGGAGTCCGATGGCGGGGACCCTCCGGAACCGGCGGGAGACTTCTTTTTGAGGTAAACTTGCACTTTTCTTCAGGCACGCAGTACCCGGTGGTTGTGGGCACGTAATCCTGCCGACTACGCCAAAGTTGACGCGCCCCCTGGGCCATATTCTTTAGGGGGGGAATATCCGGAGCCGGATCAGATGGGAGTTGTAGTCTTCCGAGTGGCTGTGACCCGGTCCGTGCCCAGGGTGTCAAACTCAGTTGTATGTGGCAGTCCTACAGATGTTAATAAGTTCTTAATGTCGACTACGCCACCCGTTGTGTTGCGGTCACTGTGGCCGCCGCTGCAGCAGGGTCCGCTGAGGCTGGTGGTGTTGGTGCAGCTTGATAGGATAACCCCCAACGGGAGGGGTATAGCCTCAGGGGGATCAGGTGCAGAGGATGGGGGTTGTGGTGATGCAGTGTAGACGGCAATCAGAGACAGAGTCGGGTTATGCAGTTTAGGATGTTTACTCACTGCTGATGTTCCGGTCACTCCAGCTTCGAGTGACCTCCCGAGCCGTGCTGCGTCCACCAGGTTCTGGATCCAGCCAACCCCCAAATAAGTCCGGAGCGTGACCCTGAGCTCTCCTTCTGTCCTTTCTCTGGCCGTCCCCACTATTGATCCACCCAGGTCCAGCTCCCTCGGGCCTTCTGTTGGGAGACCCTTGGCCTTGGGTTCCCTGACCCTCCACGTGGTATGCCTTCGTGGTGGATGTGGTGGGTGGCCGTGGCAGACGCTGCCCACGGCCTCCGGTCTCTGGCTGGGGTGTGTTTTTGCCCCCACCAGCTTGGGTTCCGGTACCCTGTGCCGACTCTTCACCCGGGGATTTAATTTAGGTTCTTAGAGTCCTCTTCTTCTGTTTCCCCCTCTGGGTCTCTCTTTCTCCTCTCTCACTCTGGGTCTCTCTTCTCCTCTGCTCGCTGACTTTCTCTCTGCAACTGACCCTGTTCTTAGTTGGTGCCCACCTTATATACACCCTCTATGTGTGAGCTCAGGTGACCAGCACCCAATGAGCTCCTAACTTTACCCAGGCTGCTCCCCCTATCTGCCCCTACACTACTTGGGATGTACCACCCCCCTCCCACTCCAGCCAGGAACAGACTCTGTCGTACCTGCACATTTCTAAGTGGGAGTACCGTCGGTCTGCTCCTCGGAAATGGGATGTGTGTAGTGCATGCAGCCTACCGAGCTCAGTTCCACACTCCTTCCCTACCCGGGAGTGGAATATCACACCTCTGGGTTGAGGTGCAATACCCCTGTAGCAGCCGAATCCTCAGGGTGCTACATGTGGAGTTATCCATCATCAAAAGGGAGTGGGTTCACTCACAATTTTGCCTAAGAACACAGCAGGAGCATTTTGGTGATTAACAATGCATTTACCAGCATGACGGAGAATATGTCACAAGACAAAAGTGACAACTAAGTGTCTGGGTAACATTGACATTTTGGGTTCATGGCCAGTAAACTCTCCAGATCTCAATTTGATTGTGGTCAATCCTCAAAAAGCAGGTGGACAATCAGAAATGTATGTAGTCAGCTCCAAGCACTGATTAGACAAAAATTGTCCGTGGTCAGTCAGGATTTGGCCCAGCAGCCGATATCCAGCTGCCAGGGCGAAGGGAACAAGTCTTGAAAAATAAGGGTCAACACTGTGAATATTGAATCTTTCCATAAACTTGATGTATTTGTCAATAAAAGTGTAAAACTTATAAAATGCAGATAATTGTACTACAGTAACCACAGAAACATCTGACTAAAAGATCTAAAAACACTGAAGTGAACACCACAATTGTGTATCAGTCACAAGACTTTTGGCCACGACTGTACATAAAGTGACACAAAACAAGATACAAGACATAGATAAAAAAAAATTCTCCATCTCTTCCATTACATCAATCCATGAAAAATGGGACTGCACTCAGATGTCATCTGAGTGCAGTCCGATCTTATCCAAGGACTCATTAACTCGCATGGCCGAGCGCGATCCGTATATTAGATGAAACTCAAGCATAGTGATTTTTGTCCTCGGACAGACTGTCTATGGGGCCGTGCACATGTCTGATTTTTCTCCTTGGACAAACACTGGTCAGAGTGCGATTCAATGTTTTGTCAGATCGCACTCCGACCGAAGACACGGTTGTATGCACCTGCCTTAACATTTCAACGCTAACAATAGTGATCTCATCAAGGACTGCTGGGAGATTTCAGCTCAGAAGCCTGCAGATCTCTGAACGCAGCTCTAGACTATAACACTGGCTGTAACTCAGGATTAGTAATCGATACCTTTTTCGAAAGTTACACAATAAACTATAATAAATTACTCTCATGTAAACACAAATTCTAAAGGAGAACTCCAACACTAAGATATTAACTTAAGGACGAATTCACACATCCGTGGTGGGACGAGACCACCCGGCCCGACCCTCCGGACCTGATCCATGCCTCATCTATTCCTAGGAGATAATCACAGATCAGCACTGGTGACCCCGCGGTTGTCAGATCTGAGCTCGGTCCGTGGAGCACAGATGTGTGAATTCAGCCTTACATAAGTTTTCCCAGAGTAGAAAGCCAGAGCTGTTGGATTACAGCGCCACCCCTGGGCACAGGCTGTGTGTGGCATTACAGCTCAGCACCTGTCACGTCACTAGACCAGAGCTGTAGTACCAGACACAACCTGTGGCCAGGACTGGCGCTCTGTGGTCCTTTTCCTCCTGGACAAACACTGTGCAGAAAAATACAGAATCCGGGAACCTCCAAACATGGCAGAAATCGCTAAGTTCTAACAGTGCATCATGGGCAGAGCTCCAGCCATACTGTCAGTGACTGGAAACCTGGTTTATAGTCCAACTGCTGAGAGGTGAGAGGCTGCGGCTCCCTGTAATCCCCGGCTCTGACCCATCACCGACCATTGCTGCTATACAGCAGTCTATGTGCCGCTCTCTATAGTGCAGAGGACTAACCACATCCACAGGAAGCCAGGCTGCCCCCCCAGGAGCTCAGTGTGGGGTGCGCAGTCATCCGCCATGTCTCCCACCACGGTAAACGCTAGAATGTATTAACTCCTTCCAGGTCTGGCGTCATTTCCGGGGGGCGTGTCCTGACTGCATTATGGGCGTGTTCTAGTTTAGCACCAGACTCCATAGTCTCAGGCAGAGAGACACAGCTGCCGGTGAAGCTGCAGGAGGAAGTCAGTGTTGTGGGCTCTGGAGGGATGCTGCGGGTTTGTGGGGGCTCTGGGGGGGATGCATGCTTGGGGCTCTGTGGGGGCTAGTGGTGGCTATGTGGGGACGGGCTCTGGAGGGATGCTGGGGGCATGCTGCGGGCTCTGGGGGGATGCTGGGGGCTCTGTGGGGACATGCTGCGGGCTTTGTGTGGCTGGTGAGGGCATGCTGCGGGTTTCTGTGGGGAGATGCACGCGTGGGGGTGCTATGCTGCTGGCTCTGGGTGCTATGCTGCTGGCTCTGGGTGCTATGCTGCTGGCTCTGGGTGCTATGCTGCTGGCATGCTACGGCTCTGTGGCAGCTCTGGGGGCATGCTGCAGGCTCTGTAGAGGCTCTGGGGGATGCTGTGGGTTTGTGGGGGCATGCTATGGGCTTGTGGCTCTGTGAGGGGCATGCTGCGTGCTCTGTGGGTGCGTCACAGAAGTTTATAACATAAAGACGTGAAAAAAAAAAATCTCAAAATTTTCTTTTAGCCCCCAATTTTTTATTTTCACAAGGTTAACAGGAAAAAATGGACCCCAGAAGTTGATGTGCAATTTCTCCTCAGCAAGCCAATACCCTATATGTGGCAGAAAACTACTGTTTGGGCGCACGGCAGGGTTCGGAAGGGAAGGAGCGCCATTTGACTTTTTGAATTCAAAATTTGCTGGAATAATTAGCGGACGCCATGTTGCGTTTGGGGAGCTCCTGATGTGCCTAAACAGCGGAAACCCCCACAAGTGACCACATTTTGGAAAATAGACCCCTCAATGAAGTTATCTATATGTGTGATGAGCACTTTGAACCCTCAGGTGCTTCACAGAAGTTTATAACATAGAGACGTGAAAAAAAAAATCACAAAAATGTATTTTTAGCCCCCAATTTTTTATTTTCACAAGGGTAACTGTAGAAAATGGCCTCTCATTTTGTTGTGGAATTTCTCCTGAGTACGCCAATACCCTACATGTAATTGGCAACTACTTTTGAGGCACAGTGCAAAGGCCAGAAAGGATAGAGCACCATATTATAGTATAGATTTTATTGTTATGGTTTGAGGGTGCCATGACCCACTAGAAGATCCCCTGAGGTGCCGTAACAGCAGATTTCCCCATAAATGACCCCATTTTACAAACTACACGTCTCAATGAACTCATCTAGGGGGGCAGTGATCATACTGACACCAAGGGTGTGTCACAGAATTTTATTCCATTGGGCAGTGAGGAAAAAAAAATTACATTTTTACCGCAAAAATTTTGTTTTAGCCCAAGATTTTACATTTTCACACTGGGATAATGGATAAAAATGGCACCAACATTTGTCCCATAATTTCTGCTGAATGTGGTAATACCTCATATGTGTCTGTACAGTAATGCTTGGCCATACCGCGACACTCGGGAGGGACGGAGCGCTGTTTGCCTGCTGGAGCGCAGATTTTCCTAGAATAGTTTGCGGACTCCATATACCGAAACCCCTAAATGCTAGAAGAGCAGAATCCCCCCTCAAGTGACCTCATTTTGGAAATAATACCCCTGCCAAACATGTGGACACTAAATGTGGTTTAGACACACTGCAGTGCTCAGAAGGGAGGGGGGATGTGGATTTGGGAGCACAGAATTTGCTGAATTTCTTTTGGGGGGTCATACCAGTAATTACTGAACAGTGTTCTATGATAACACTTCCTGGCACAAGTAATTCTCACACCCAGTACCAGTAATTACTGATCGGTGTACTATGGTAACACTTCCTGGCACAAGTCATTCTCACACCCAGTACCAGTAATTACTGATCGGTGTACTATGGTAACAGTAATTACTGGTATTATGTGTAATAATGACTTGTGCCAGGAAATGTTAGTGTAGCACCCTGAGGATTCGGCTGCTACAGGGGTATTGCACCTCAACCCAGAGGTGTGATATTCCACTCCCGGGTAAGGATGGAGTGTGGAACTGAGCTCGGTAGGCTGCATGCACTACATACATCCCATTTCCGAGGAGCAGACCGACGGTACTCCCACTTAGAAATGTGCAGGTACGACCGAGTCTGTTCCTGGCTGGAGTGGGAGGGGGGGTGGTACATCCCAAGTAGTGTAGGGGCAGATAGGGGGAGCAGCCTGGGTAAAGATAGGAGCTCATTGGGTGCTGGTCACCTGAGCTCACACATAGAGGGTGTATATAAGGTGGGCACCATCAAAGAACAGGGTCAGTCAGCCACAGTCAGTCAGTCTGTGAGTCTTTGCAGAGAAGTCAGAGGAAGAGGAGCAGAGAAGCCCCAGAGAGAGAGAGGAGAAAGCCAGAAAGACCCAGAGGGGGAAACAGAAAAGGAACTCTGAGAACCCAAAGTCCATCAGCGGGTGAAGAGTTGGCATCAGGGTACCGGAACCCAAGCTGGTGGGGGCAAAAACACACCCCAGCCAGAGACCGGAGGCCGTGGGCAGCGTCTGCCACGGTCACCCACCACATCCACCCCGAAGGCATACCACGTGGAGGGTCAGGGAACCCAAGGCCAAGGGTCTCCCAACAGAAGGCCCGAGGGAGCTGGACCTGGGTGGATCACTAGTGGGGACGGCCAGAGAAAGGACAGAAGGAGAGCTCAGGGTCACGCTCCGGACTCGCTTGGGGGTTGGCTGGATCCAGGACCTGGTGGATGCAGCACGGCTCGGGAGGTCACTTGAAGCTGGAGTGACCGGAACATCAGCAGTGAGTAAATACCCTTAACTGCATCACCCGACTCTGTCTTCCTTTAACATCTATGCTGCACCACCACAACTCCCATCCTCTGCACCTGACCCCCTGAGGCTATACCCCACTCGTTGGGGGTTATACCATCAAAAGCTGCACCTACACCATCAGCCTCAGCGGACCCTGCTGCAGCGGCGGCCATAGTGACCGCAATACAACGGGTGGCGTAGTCGACATTAAGAACTTATTAACATCTGTAGGACTGCCACATACAACTGAGTTTGACACCCTGGGCACGGACCGGGTCACAGCCACTCGGAAGACTACAACTCCCATCTGATCCGGCTCCGGATATTCCCCCTAAAGAATATGGCCCAGGGGGCGCGTCAACTTTGGCGTAGTCGGCAGGATTACGTGCCCGCAACAACCGGGTACTGCGTGCCTGAAGAAAAGAATGAGTTTACCTCAAAAAGAAGTCTCCTGCCGGTTCCGGAGGGTCCCCGCCATCGGACCCCATCACCAGTCGATCCCAGCCGGTTGTCCGCCATTAACAGCGTTTTCCCGCCATCTGCAGAGTTTCCCGCCACTGGGAAGCGATTCCCGCCATTTCCAAAGGTTTCCCGCCTTGGAAGAGCGGACGCCATTATGGGCGTGCCAGAGGGTGGCGAGAGGCCACCTCCCATCGTGGGCCAGGACCGAAAATGGCGCCAAAAGTGGAAACCGCCCCCACCAACAGAGACTGTGATGCTAGAGGTGTCTGTCAGCGTGAAAGAACAGCCCCTGGAGCTGACAGTCACCAAGTGGCCCCGGAACCGCCCTCGAGGTGGGAGGAGACGAAAGGAGAGAACAAAGATGGGTGCCGCCTGGAGCAGTCTAGAGCGAGCGCACCCGGAGGCAAGAAGCCTGGAGAAGAATATCGGAGGAGCTTACCCGGAGATGGCGAGAAAGCAGAGCAGCACCGGCCCGCTGGCCAGGAGCCTGCTGGAGACGACTGTAGGAGAGCAGAGCAGCACCGACCCGTTGGTCAGGAGCCTGCTGGAAACAACGACCCCACTAGGCCTAGTGGAGGTCCTAGCACAGCTCCCCCGAGACCGGGAGTGTGCACAGACCGCTCTGGAGGGCCTCGCAAGGAGGATGGCCCGGGTGCAGCGAGAGACGTTGGCGGAGTGGAGCCGTGAGATGGCCCAGCAGACCGAGACCTGTCAGCGGAGCACGCCACCCGAGACGAGGAGACAGACCGCCTCTGAGGATGGCGCGGGAGGACTGAAGGCCGGAGACGGCGCCGAGAAGGGAGCCGAACGTGTGGAGGCAGGTAAAGGGGACGTCTATACCCCAGACCGGGAAACCGCGTACCTGCCCCAGCTCCCCGTCGCAGAGCCCGAAGTCTATCCTGCCTTGCCCGTCGCTGCAACGTCACCGCCGCAGACTAGGCCTCAAACGGGAGCCGCGACCCCTGTGACGTCACACGCCTCGACCCCGAGCGTGACCAAGCAGGAAGTACCACCAGCCTGGTCGCAAGGCCTAGTACCCCCGGGCGCCGCAATACCAACAGCGCCCCCTACCTCCGCGGAGCCCCCGGCCTGGTCGCAGGGCCAAGTAGCCCAGGGCGCCGCCGTCCTTACGGTGCCCTTTACCTTCCAGATACCCCAGGCCTGGCCGCAAGGCCCGGGCAACCCGGGCGCCACCACCACCGCGCCCATAAGACCAAGAGTGCCGCATCTGGGAGAGGACCTGTACGCCCAGCATACGTGCCCGGATGGGCAGCCATTTATATGGCCACCGGAGTTCCACCATCCCCGACTCCGGAGAGAGAGACCCCTGGATGAACCCCTGATCCCGGCTCCAAAGCCCGTAAAGAGGATCTCGCCCCCGCTAGCGGAAGCACAGTTTGAGTGGGACCCCACCGGAGAAGATCTTATGGGGTTCACTCAAGAGACTCGGGCAGCTGCAGCGGAGCGTGCTGAGTGCTGCCGCCAACAGCTCGAGGACTTCGAGAGGGAGCGGAGAGAGAGGCGGGTCCGGAAACAGCAAGCTCAAGTAAAGAGCGCGGAGCAGAAGAGCCGGGCCAGGAGAGACCCCCGTGCAGCGCATAGTCCCCGCACCACCGGGACTGTGATAAAGTTTAACCTGCAGCATGGGTGGGGCTTCATCCGAGACCACCACACCCTAGGCGATGTCTTCGTAACCAGGAGAGACGTTGAGTCCCACCTACCGGAGGGACACAGAGGTCGTGACCTTTACATCGGGGACGAGGTCACCTTCACCCGGCACAAGTGTGCCAAAGGTCCTTACGCCCTCCATGTGCATCGCCTGACGGAGGAAGAGCTGCGGTGTGAGGAGGAAGAACAAGAGGACCCGGACGGGTCTGAAACTAGAGCCAAAGGTAACCATAAAGCAAGAGCAGGAGGACGCCGTCGCTAAGGACAGCGAAGCAGAAGCTGTATATAGTTGCCCGTCGGGGCACAGTAAACTGAAACCGTAAACTGAAACTGAAACTGTTGTTGCTAATATAGTCCCCGTTGGGACCAGCATGTGTGAACTGTTTACCCGTATTTCCCTTAATCCCACTGACCGAGGACTGAGAGCGGTCATTCCTCCCTAATACCTGGCCGAGGACTGAGAGCGGCCATATCCTTGTATATAGTTGCGCGTCCTAAAGCGCCCCCTACCGGTTTTATAGGAAAACCAGTTTTCCAGAGAGACTGTCGCACTTTACCCGGTCACACGTTGCACAGTGACCGGAGGAGGAGCCAGAGGCGACGAGAATGTTTTAAATTGAAATATATATATATAATGTTTTATATGTTTTATATGTTTTATATGTTTATGCAAAAATTTGTATGTTTTGGTGTTTTGTCTTACAGCCCGAGGACGTGCTGTGATTTACCAGGGGGGAATGTAGCACCCTGAGGATTCGGCTGCTACAGGGGTATTGCACCTCAACCCAGAGGTGTGATATTCCACTCCCGGGTAAGGATGGAGTGTGGAACTGAGCTCGGTAGGCTGCATGCACTACATACATCCCATTTCCGAGGAGCAGACCGACGGTACTCCCACTTAGAAATGTGCAGGTACGACCGAGTCTGTTCCTGGCTGGAGTGGGAGGGGGGGTGGTACATCCCAAGTAGTGTAGGGGCAGATAGGGGGAGCAGCCTGGGTAAAGATAGGAGCTCATTGGGTGCTGGTCACCTGAGCTCACACATAGAGGGTGTATATAAGGTGGGCACCATCAAAGAACAGGGTCAGTCAGCCACAGTCAGTCAGTCTGTGAGTCTTTGCAGAGAAGTCAGAGGAAGAGGAGCAGAGAAGCCCCAGAGAGAGAGAGGAGAAAGCCAGAAAGACCCAGAGGGGGAAACAGAAAAGGAACTCTGAGAACCCAAAGTCCATCAGCGGGTGAAGAGTTGGCATCAGGGTACCGGAACCCAAGCTGGTGGGGGCAAAAACACACCCCAGCCAGAGACCGGAGGCCGTGGGCAGCGTCTGCCACGGCCACCCACCACATCCACCCCGAAGGCATACCACGTGGAGGGTCAGGGAACCCAAGGCCAAGGGTCTCCCAACAGAAGGCCCGAGGGAGCTGGACCTGGGTGGATCACTAGTGGGGACGGCCAGAGAAAGGACAGAAGGAGAGCTCAGGGTCACGCTCCGGACTCGCTTGGGGGTTGGCTGGATCCAGGACCTGGTGGATGCAGCACGGCTCGGGAGGTCACTTGAAGCTGGAGTGACCGGAACATCAGCAGTGAGTAAATACCCTTAACTGCATCACCCGACTCTGTCTTCCTTTAACATCTATGCTGCACCACCACAACCCCCATCCTCTGCACCTGACCCCCTGAGGCTATACCCCACTCGTTGGGGGTTATACCATCAAAAGCTGCACCTACACCATCAGCCTCAGCGGACCCTGCTGCAGCGGCGGCCATAGTGACCGCAATACAACGGGTGGCGTAGTCGACATTAAGAACTTATTAACATCTGTAGGACTGCCACATACAACTGAGTTTGACACCCTGGGCACGGACCGGGTCACAGCCACTCGGAAGACTACAACTCCCATCTGATCCGGCTCCGGATATTCCCCCTAAAGAATATGGCCCAGGGGGCGCGTCATTAGCATAGTACACGGATCAGTAATTACTGGTATTAGGAGTGATAATGACTTGTGCCAGGCAGTGTTATCATAGTACACCGATCAGTAATTACTGGTATTAGGAGTGATAATGACTTGTGCCAGGCAGTGTTAGCATAGTACACGGATCAGTAATTACTGGTATTAGGAGTGATAGTGACTTGTGCCAGGCAGTGTTATCATAGTACACCGATCAGTAATTACTGGTATTAGGAGTGATAATGACTTGTGCCAGGCAGTGTTACCATAGTACACCGATCAGTAAAGACTGGTATTAGGTGTGATAATGACTTGTACCGGGCAGTGTTACCATAGTACACGGATCAGTAATTACTGGTATTAGGAGTGATAGTGACTTGTGCCAGGCAGTGTTATCATAGTACACCGATCAGTAATTACTGGTATTAGGAGTGATAATGACTTGTGCCAGGCAGTGTTACCATAGTACACCGATCAGTAATTACTGGTATTAGGTGTGATAATGACTTGTACCGGGCAGTGTTACCATAGTACACGGATCAGTAATTACTGGTATTAGGAGTGATAGTGACTTGTGCCAGGCAGTGTTATCATAGTACACCGATCAGTAATTACTGGTATTAGGAGTGATAATGACTTGTGCCAGGCAGTGTTACCATAGTACACCGATCAGTAATTACTGGTATTAGGTGTGATAATGACTTGTGCCAGGCAGTGTTACCATAGTACACCGATCAGTAATTACTGGTACAGGGTGTGAGAATGACTTGTGCCAGGAAGTGTTACCATAGTACACCGATCAGTAATTACTGGCATTATGTGTAATAATTAGTGTTGAGCATTCCGATACTGAAATATCGGGTATCGGTCGATATTCGCGGTATCGGAATTCCGATACTTAATTCCGATACTTTTGCAATATCGTATACCGGAATCGGAAGTTCCCATAATGCAATGAGCCATTTTCATTTTATTCAGCCAATGAGGATCCTAAGAAGTGTGGGCACATCCTGTTAGGCATGTAGGCATCTTAACTAATGGCATGGCTGTTATTGGCTGCTGAAATGATGTCATGATGCACTATAAAAGCCGCCGCCGCCGCCATTTTGAGCTCACTCTGCTGTGAATTCAGTTAGGGATAGGACGCTGTTGTTCTGAGGGACAGTTTTAGCTACCTATTTGGTCTATTCTGCTTTACCCAAGCTACTTTATAAATCGCTGTGCCTTGCAGTGCTAGTGCACAGTTCTCTGTACTGTTCACCGCTGTCTGCAAGGTCTGTGTGTGTGAGTGCAGCTCACCCTGTAGTGTGTGCTTCAACCACGTCTGGTTGTAGTGCACTAAGTGTGTGTCACTGCCTCATACATTGTCCTTTTTTGCCAATTCATAATTTTTCCTGATTTCTCCTATTAGTGTGGTGGTTCCATCCGTATTCAGCTAAATTGGTTCCAAACACACTATATAGGAGTAGTTAGAGGAGCCTTTCTGCAGCATTGGGCCCTGCAGCCCCAGCCAGATTAGTATTAGCCTATTTTTTGCAGCCTCATCTATTGCATTGTAGGTTACCTTCCTACATTGTAATAGCTACAAAAAGTTTGTGATACTATCGTTATTACATCTTTAGGCACATCCAGTGTCTTTTTGTGACAAAAAAAAAACTAAATAAAGTTCACCAAACACTCCACTTTACAGTTGTGTAGGCCACATTAGCTCATATTAAAGTCTAGTCCACACGTTATAAAATTAGTGTTTCTTATACCTGTTAGCAGCTGTTCAGGAATAAGCACACTAAGCCCTTAGTACTTTTCTGCCTATCTTTTTCAGTGTACCAAGATGAAGAAGGCAGGGAGTAAGGCATGTGGTCGTGGGCGTGGGCGTGGAGTTTCTGCAGGGAGAGGACTGTGAGGATTCTGTGCCTGCAGGGAGAGGACGTGGGGATTCTGTGCCTGCTGCGGGCACCAGTGACTCAGCATCCCCCAGTTTTACCAGGGAACAGTCCTTTATGCGCAGCTTTGTAGGAGCTAGCTGTACCCCACTGCTGCGGGAGGACCAAATTGAAGCCGTTGTCGGATGGATGGCAGCTAACGCATCGACTTCAATTAGTTCCAGATCCTCTCAGGTCCTGAGCACTGAAGAGCACCCATCTGTCTCTTCACCACCTGCCAAATTGCCCAGGCAGTCAGAGAGCCCTGGACAGGAGCCATCTCTACTTCTGTTCTCTGAATCTCTTGGCTTGGAAAGAGGGGGCCAGCCAAGCAGAATTTGAGAATTTGAAGAAGAGGTAGTATGCAGTGATGCGCAACCGTTTTGTCTCTCTGAATCTGAAGAGGCGGGTGGGCCAGTGCCTATGGTCAGCAGCACACCTCAGTACGCATCTGATGATGAGACTCAGGTGCCACTTTCTGGTGCGTACTGTGCTGTCAAGACTACCCAGGAGAAGCAGTTGTTTGAAGAGGGTGGTGTAGATGATGAGGTCCTTGACCCATCATGGCGTGAGGGACAGGAAGGTGGTGGGAGCAGCTCTGAGGAAGAGATTCCCCAAACAGCCCAAAAAGGAGGGAGAGGGAGGGGGCAGACTTGGTTGCCTGTAGCCTCCATTTCGGCACCCATTAGGAGCATGGCTCTTCCAAAATCCAAAGCGGGCGCTCCCAAGCCTTGCAGTGCCTGGTCCTTTTTTGACACAGTTGCAGATGACATTTGCTTTGTCAAATGCAAGCTGTGTAATCAGAAGGTGAAAAGAGGGAAAAGTGTCAGCAACCTCAATACCACAAATATGTGGAAACATGTGCGGACCAAGCACGTGGTGGAGTTACAAAAACACACTGAAGACCTAGGCCAACCTACAGCGCCATCTGCCACCTCTTCAGCTCGTGTTGTAGCCTCTTCCTCCAGCTCACACACAGCTGGTTCGGCTTCCTCACAGGATCGCCATGGAAGAATCTCTGGCACTGTTGTACAGAGACACAGTGTAATTCCACCCACAGCACCACTTTCCCAGTCATCCTCACACTCCCAGGCCAGTCTACAGCCATCGTTAGCACAGGCATGGGAGAAAAGGCGCCCATACTCGGCAAACCACCCCCGAGCACAGGCTCTGAATGCTGGCATTGCTAAACTACTGGCCCTTGAAATGCTATCATTCAGGCTGGTGGAGACTGACACCTTCCGTAACTTTATGGCATTGGCAGTCCCACAATACAATGTGCCCAGCCGCTTTTATTTCAGCAGGCAAGCTGTCCCTGCCCTGCAACATCATGTGGAGGGAAAAATTAAACATGCGCTACAAAACGCCGTCAGTAGCAAGGTCCACCTGACCACCGATCCGTGGACCAGTAAGCATGGACAGGGACGATACCTTTCCCTCACTGCCCATTGGGTAAATGTTGTGGAGCCGGGTACAGATCTTGAGAGTGGCGCTGTACGTGTTCTGCCAACTCCAAGGATTGCAGGAATCCAGTCTGTACACATTGACTCCTCCTCATACTCCAGTTCCTCTGAATCAGCGCTGCAGGAGCCGTCACGGTCTACCTCCACATTGACCCGTGAACGGTTACCTGTTATGATGACCGATATGAGCACAGCCGTGGCCAAACGTCAACAGGCCATATTAAAATTAATTTCTTTGGGGAATCGAAGGCACATAGCGCAGGAGCTCTGGAATGCCATCAAGCAGCAGAGCGACGTGTGGTTTGTGCCAGCGAATCTCCAGCCAGGCATGGTAGTGTGTGACCATGGCCGAAATCTGGTGGCAGCTCTGGGCCTAGGCAACCTCACTCACATCCCATGTCTGGCACATGTGCTCAACTTGGTCGTGCAGAGTTTTTTGAGGGACTATCCGGATCTTGATGCACTGCTTCACAAGGTCCGCATAGAGTGCGCTCACTTGCGGCGTTCCAGCAACGCAAGATCACGCATTGCAGCTCTGCAGCGCCGATTACGTCTTCCGGAACATCGCATCATATGTGACCTACCCACCAAGTGGAATTCAACGTTACATATGTTGGAGAGGTTGTGTGAGCAGCAGGCAGCAGTAATGGAGTACCAGCTGCAGCAGGCGCAAACAAGTCGCAGTGCGCGCTGTTCACACTTCACCACCACTGAGTGGGCCTCTATGAAGGACATTTGCCACGTTTTGCGTGCCTTCAATTATTCCACGCGGATGGCGAGTGCAGATGATGCACTAGTCAGCATGACTATCCCCCTTATCTGCCTGCTTGAAAAAACACTGCAAGCACTAAGGGACGAGGTTTTGGAAGAGGTGGAGGATGAGGAGTCACAAATGCCATCTGCTTCTCTACAGTCTGCGCAATGTGGTTCCTCACAAAGGCCTAGGCAGGGGACACTTTGTGAGGAGGATGAGGAGGAGTCAATGGATGAGGAAGACATCTGTCCAGAGGAGGGAGGTACACAATGCTCTAGTAGTCAGTATCTAGAGCGAGGGTGGGGTGATGCAGAGCAGGCAGAGATCACGCCTCAAGCAGGGGACAGCGTTTCTTGGCCAGTTGGCAGTCTGCAGCACATGGTTGATTTCATGCTGCAGTGCCTGAGAAACGACCGCCGCATCGCCCACATTCTCAACACGGCTGATTATTGGGTGTCCACCCTCCTAGATCCTCACTACCGGGACAACTTACAAAGCCTCATAACACCGTTGAACCGGGAGCGTAAAATGCGGGAATACCAAGACGCACTGGTGCATTCCATCATGTTCTCCATTCCAACCGAGAGCAGTGCTGCTAGTGCTTTACAAAGCAGCTCAGTGCGTCGAGGCAGTGGAGGAAGCTCTGCACAAAGAGGGAGCAGAAGCAGCGCCTCAGCACAAGGCAAGACCACTATGGCCGAAATGTGGCAAAGTTTTGTGTCCCCGCCGCCACAAATGTCTACACCATCACAGATGGCTCCAGTCAGCAGGAGGCAACGTTTCCGTCAGATGGTGACAGACTACATGTCTTGCCCTCTTAGTGTACTCCCAGACGGCTCTTCTCCCTTCAAGTTTTGGGTCTGTAAGCTGGATACAGGCCAGAGCTTAGTCAGTATGCATTGGAGGTGCTGGCTTGCCCTGCTGCTAGTGTATTATCGGAACGCGTCTTTAGTGCCGCAGGTGGTGTACTAACAGACCGTCGCATGCGACTATCCTCCGATAACATTGACCGGCTTACTTTTCTCAAAATGAACAAGGCCTGGATCTCTCATGAATTTGCCAGTCCTCTTCCAGAATAAATAGTTGGTTGGCAACAGTATCCAGGTCTCCTGTTGTGTTCATGTTTCTACCACCTGAACTGTAATCCCTGAGCTCCAACACCGCCAGTTGGCGCTCGGAAGTGCCGTCTGCACAGTCAACACTTGCTGCCGTGTTATTGGGGTTCAGTAACGTCAGCTGTTCCCCTGCTGTGCGGACGGCAATTTCTCCTGCTCTGTCCACATTCTCACTACAACAGATTTTAAAGTTGCTCCAATTACACCTCTGGCTCCTCTGTTTTCAGTATTATCCCTGAGCTCCAACACCGCCAGTTGGCGCTCGGAAGTGCCGTCTGCACAGTCAACACTTGCTGCCGTGTTATTGGGGTTCAGTAACGTCAGCTGTTCCCCTGCTGTGCGGACGTCAATTTCTCCTACTCTGTCCACATTCTGACTACTACAGATTTTAAAGTTGCTCCAATTACACCTCTGGCTCCTCCGTTTTCAGTATTATCCCAGAGCTCCAGCACCGCCAGTTGGCGCTTGGAAGTGCTGTCTGCACAGTCAACACTTGCTGCCGTGTTATTGGGGTTCAGTAACGTCAGCTGTTCCCCAGCTGTGTGTCCGGCAAATTCTCCTGCTTTGTCCACATCCACTGTACTACTGATTTAAAACTTGCTCCAATTACACCTCTGGCTCCTCTGTTTTCAGTATTATCCCTGAGCTCCAACACCGCCAGTTGGCGCTCGGAAGTGCCGTCTGCACAGTCAACACTTGCTGCCGTGTTATTGGGGTTCAGTAACGTCAGCTGTTCCCCTGCTGTGCGGACGGCAATTTCTCCTGCTCTGTCCACATTCTCACTACTACAGATTTTAAAGTTGCTCCAATTACACCTCTGGCTCCTCTGTTTTCAGTATTATCCCTGGGCTCCAATACCGCTAGTTGCTGCTCAGAAGTGCCGTCTGCACAGTCAACGCTTGCTCCAGTGTTATTGGGGTTCAGTAACGTCAGCTGTTCCCCAGCTGTGTGTCCGGCAAATTCTCCTGCTTTGTCCACATTCACACTACTACAGATTTTAAAGTTGCTCTAATTACACCTCTGGCTCCTCTGTTTTCAGTATTATCCCTTGGCTCCAATACCGCTAGTTGCTGCTCAGAAGTGCCGTCTGCACAGTCAACGCTTGCTCCAGTGTTATTGGGGTTCAGTAACGTCAGCTGTTCCCCAGCTGTGTGTCTGGCAAATTCTCCTGCTTTGTCCACGTCCACTGTACTACTGATTTAAAACTTGCTCCAATTACACCTCTGGCTCCTCTGTTTTCAGTATTTACCCTGGGCTCCAATACCGCTAGTTGCTGCTCAGAAGTGCCATCTGCACAGTCAACGCTTGCTCCAGTGTTATTGAGGTTCAGTAACGTCAGCTGTTCCCCAGCTGTGTGTCAGGCAAATTCTCCTGCTTTGTCCACATCCACTGTACTACTGATTTAAAACTTGCTCCAATTACACCTCTGGCTCCTCTGTTTTCAGTATTTACCCTGGGCTCCAATACCGCTAGTTGCTGCTCAGAAGTGCCGTCTGCACAGTCAACGCTTGCTCCAGTGTTATTGGGGTTCAGTAACGTCAGCTGTTCCCCAGCTGTGTGTCCGGCAAATTCTCCTGCTTTGTCCACATTCACACTACTACAGATTTTAAAGTTGCTCCAATTACACCTCTGGCTCCTCTGTTTTCAGTATTATCCCTGGGCTCCAATACGGCTAGTTGCTGCTCAGAAGTGACATCTGCACAGTCAACGCTTGCTCCAGTGTTATTGGGGTTCAGTAACGTCAGCTGTTCCCCAGCTGTGTGTCCAGTAAATTCTCCTGCTTTGTCCACATCCACTGTACTACTGATTTAAAACTTGCTCCAATTACGTCTCTGGCTCCTCTGTTTTTAGTATTTACCCTGGGCTCCAATACCGCTAGTTGCTGCTCAGAAGTGCCGTCTGCACAGTCAACGCTTGCTCCAGTGTTATTGGGGTTCAGTAACGTCAGCTGTTCCCCAGCTGTGTGTCCGGCTAATTCTCCTGCTTTGTCTACATCCACTGTACTACTGATTTAAAACTTGCTCCAATTACACCTCTGGCTCCTCTGTTTTTAGTATTATCCCTGGGCTCCAATACCGCTAGTTGCTGCTCAGAAGTGCCGTCTGCACAGTCAACGCTTGCTCCAGTGTTATTGGGGTTCAGTAACGTCAGCTGTTCCCCAGCTGTGTGTCCGGCAAATTCTCCTGCTTTGTCCACATCCACTGTACTACTTATTTAAAACTTGCTCCAATTACACCTCTGGCTACTCTGTTTTTAGTATTTACCCTGGGCTCCAATACCACTAGTTGCTGCTCAGAAGTGCCATCTGCACAGTAAATGCTTGCTCCAGTGTTATTGGGGTTCAGTAACGTCAGCTGTTCCCCAGCTGTGTGTCCGGCAAATTCTCCTGCTTTGTCCACATTCACACTACTACAGATTTTAAAGTTGCTCCAATTACGCCTCAGGCTCTACTCTGTTTTTAGTATTTACCCTGGGTTCCAGCACCGCCAGCTGTTTCCCAGCAGTGTCTTTGGCACGAGTACTCCCTCCTGCCCAGCCTGGTTCCAGCACGCCAGCTGTTTCCGGGTAGTGTCAACGTCACTTTGCCTCCAGTGCGTTGTCCTGTCGTGTTGCGTTCGGGTTAGCCGACTCTATGGTGCCTGCAGTTTAAGTGACTCCTATGTGGGCTGCGGGATCTGGCAATGAAGTTTGGTTCCATAGTGCCAATAGGACAAGCACCCCCTGTAGGACTGTGGGTTTTGGTAACTGCGGCCGGCTCGCGGCCTTGAAACTTTTTTTTACATGGGTACCTTCTGCTACCCATCCGGGTTCCAGTACTGTCAGCTGGTTCTCGGCAGTGCCTTTGGATTAGGTGCCTCCTTCTCGGTATTCAAGTTCCACCAACGTCTGCTGGTCCTTGGAAGTGCTTTCTGGCACAGGTACCTCCTGCTCAGTAACTGAGTTCCAGTACCGTCAGCTGGTCTTCGGTAGTTCCATTGGCTCTTGTACCTTCTGCTACCCATCCGGGTTCCAGTACCGTCAGCTGGTTCTCGGCAGTGTCTTTGGCACGGGTACTCCCTCCTGCCCAGCCTGGTTCCAGCACACCAGCTGTTTCCAGGTAGTGTCAACGTCACTTTGCCTCCAATGCGTTGTCCTGTCGTGTTGCGGTCGGGTTAGCCGACTCTATGGTGCCTGCAGTTTAGGTGACTCCTATGTGGGCTGCGGGATCTGGCAATGAAGGCTGGTTCCATAGTGCCAATAGGACAAGCACCCCCTGTAGGACTGTGGGTTTTGGTAACTGCGGCCGGCTCGCGGCCTTGAAACTTTTTTTTACATGGGTACCTTATGCTACCCATCCGGGTTCCAGTACCATTAGCTGGTTCTCGGCAGTGCCTTTGGATTAGGTGCCTCCTTCTTGGTATCCAAGTTCCACCAACGTCTGCTGGTCCTTGGTAGTGCTTTCTGGCACAGGTACCTCCTGCTTAGTAACCGAGTTCCAGTACCGTCAGCTGGTCTTTGGTAGTTCCATTGGCTCTTGTACCTTCTGCTACCCATCCGGGTTCCAGTACCGTCAGCTGGTCCTCGGTAGTTCCTCAGCCTTCTTGTACCTTCTGCTACATTTCCAAGTGCAAGCTTTTTGAAATTGTTCTTGGTAATCACTCTGGATCTCCCTGATGAGGACCCTGAAGACGAGGACCCTGAAGACCAACCTGAAGAAGACGAGGACCCCGAAGACAACGACCCTGAAGACGAGGACCCTGAAGACCACCCCGAAGAAGACGAGGACCCTGAAGACGAGGACCCCGAAGACGACGACCCTGAAGACGAGGACCCCGAAGAAGATGACGACCCTGAAGACCACCCCGAAGAAGACCAAGAAGATGACACTGAAGAAGTTGACCAAGAGGACAAAGAAGAGAAGACAACCACCAAGATACAGAAGAACAAGAGACAGAAAACCAAGAAGCAGAAGTACAAGAAGCTGCAGAACAAAAAGCGGAAGAACATTAAGCATAAGACTAAAAATCAGAGCAAAAGATAATATCTAAATTATAAGCAGAAGATGACTAAGCAGTTTAGGGGGGTGAGTCCGTTCCTCCTCGTGGTGCCCCTGGAAAAGACCTGCTGCTGCAGGTAAAACTGAACGCGGACAAATCCTGTTGTAAATCTTTTGTGACGGGCAGAACAAAAGGTGTAATGTCCAACCTTTTATAGATAACAACTACAGGAATGCCTGTCACAAATAAGAATATGATGAAGAAGAAGAATATGAAGAAGATGAAGAAGTAGAATATGAAGAATGTAAAAAAAAAGAATAATACGAAGAAGGTGAAGAAGAAGAAGATGAAGAAGGTGAAGAAGAAGTGGATGAAAAAGATGCTGAGGATGATGAAGGAGAAAGTGTGGGAGAAGTAAAAAAGAAGGTGAAGAGCATGGAAGTAGTGAAACATAAATATCTGACAAAATATAAAAATACTTAACATAGTCAATATTTCCGTAACTCAGAACGTCTTAAAAAAAATATTAATTCCAGAAAGGGGCTGGAGGCAGGGCAACCTAGAAGGAAGCCCCACATGACCGGGATGGGCCAGCAGGGTGTAATTTGAATCCCAATAATTGGGATTGGGTAGAGGTCAGGAAGGGCGGGCATTGGGACGGGGGTGGAGATGGGGGAAGAGAGGTATAAGAAGCAAAAGTGCGGGAAACGGTTAGTCCAGAGGAGAAGAGCATAGGAAAAAGTAACAGAGGAACACTTTAAAAAAAAAAAAAAATCTTACCTTAATTCCAAATCGTTTGGGACGCTTCTCTGGCTGTCATGGAGTCTGTGGAGTCCCTTGTCGCTAGGTTGAGGGAGACAGCAAGATCCAGGCGAGGAGGATGGCTCGAGGCCCAGCTGTCCGGTCTGCTGGGGAATGCAGGTGAAGAAGAATCCACGTCGGGATCAGGAAGAACCGCCAGGAGGATGCGGCCACCCGAGAGGCTCTCCCCGGAGATGGTGGGTACGGGCCGCAGGCGCAGGCTGCGGAGCCCCTCAGGGGACCCTGCGTCTGGTGACCATGCCGGCGGAACCCCCCGCCAGCGTTCACGCCGCGGCAGGAATCTGCCCAGCCTCCCTGCTGGCTCCAAAAGTGTCGGGTTGCGGTCCAGGAAGATGGTGCCCCGCTCCGTTGTGGAAGGAAGGCCCATGCTGCAGACGCGTCATCCAGGGGGCGGGGCCTCACCGGAAGGGCGGCCCACGTCACTTCCGCCCCAGGAAACAGACGGCAGGAACGACAGGCCTATCAGCGGCGGGCGCGCGGACACGCCCCCCGCTCCAAGATCCCGCGGCAACGTGCGGAGCGGGAAATTCAAAAGACGGAGCACCAGCGCTACTGCAGAGGCGGATAACGGAGGGAACACTAGCGCGGCAGGCACACCTGGCGAGGTACCTGTCGGGGTGCCTGCTAGACAGACCAGCAGGGGAAGGATGCAGCAGAGGCACACGGGCAGGCAGCAATTCCAGGACCTCCTGCCTGGCCCAAGTCACACCAGGCAGAGGGATGAGGCGGCAGGCAGCAGCATGGGGTTGCCTGGCAGTTTTTCGCTGTCTGACACCGATCGGGCCAGGGAGTCCGGATCTGTTAATCAAGACCGTACATGGATGGCGGTGAGGACCGGCGCAGAGATGAGTGGAGGACGAGCGGCTGGGACATCAACATGGGCTCGGGTCCCCCCTGGTGACGTGGAGGCCAGGGGCGCGGGCCCTGAGCGCATGGAGGCGGGCGCATTGGACTTCGGTGGAGATCAAGGCGAAGCAAGGAATCGTCAGGACTCGGGGCGTATGGCTGGCGGGGACACAGCACCCGTGCAGCTCGGTGAGTATGCATCTATGTATGGTTTGTCGCCCGTGGGGTGTTTAGCGGACGGGGTGGGGGATAGGCAGTTGGCGGGCCCCAGCGGGGGAAATGTTAGAGGAGGTAGTGGGTCTGATGTATGCGGGATTAGGGATATGTTGGTTAACATGTCGCGCATTCTGGCCAGATTAGAAGGCGGTGGGGCTTATCAAGTGGGGTTGTCATCAGCGGGGGCTTGGGTACATAGTCAAGTGGCGCTGTCACAGGACGGGAGCGAATCGGCCAGGTCAGCGGCGGTGGCAGCCGGGATACCGTCTGGGGTGTCGGTGTGTGTGCAGACGGAAAAGGAGAAAGGGGATACCGTAAAACTGGATGATAGGGCGAAAGGGGAAGTATATGTGTGTTTTGAGGGGCCGTTAGGGGCGCATTTAAAAAAAGAGGTTAAGGAAAAAATTTGGCGGGATGAGTATGTGGAAATTTTTTCCCTTCTTCCGTTGGAAAAGTTTAACCTGGATAAGGGAAAAAAGGACGACAGTAAGAAAGAGGAGGAAGAAAAGCGCAGGTGGAGGTTGATTCCACAGACGTTTGTTAACTGGTTACAAGCTTTTGCGATAATGGCTAGCGTTATTTGGGAAAAGGCTCCTGATAATTGCTCAGGGCTGTTTTGCTACTTGGACGCCATTGGGGAGGCTCATAGGACTTATAGGGGTCAGGCATGGTTACGTTATGACGAGCATTTTCGTCAGAGGAAGGCAGTTCGCCCGGAGATTAGATGGGATCAAAAGGACATTGGATTGTGGCTGAAGGTTATGGCCCCAGTGAGGTATGGGCAGTCCTTTCACGGGAGCAACAGTGGCGGGAACCAATCAGCAGGACATGGGGGAAACCGTCAGGGGGCACAAAGCACTAAGAAAGAAGCGGGAACTTGCTGGCAATTCAACGATGGCCATTGCAAATATGGGAGCTCCTGTAAATTTAAACATGTGTGCTCCCATTGTAGTGGAGGGTCACACGGAGCAACAAAATGTTTTAAAAAGGGTAAGGGAAAGCCGACAGTGGGTACCGGTCAAGGGGGTGACTCCAGTGAAGGGGCACGCGATGGCCCCCTTTCTAAGTAGGTATCCGGATCAGTTGAAGGCTAAGGTTATTTCGGACGGTTTTTTGGAAGGTTTTAGAATACCTCTTCCTGAGCACGAGGTCCCCGTTTCAGTAAAAAATTTGTTGTCTGCCTCCCTTCATCCTGATGTGGTCAGTGTGAAATTGGCTAAGGAAGTGGAGTTGGGCAGGATGCGGGACCGTTTCAGGACTTACCTAGTAGCAAAGTGATTTTCTCGCCACTGGGGGTTGTGCCCAAAAAAGAGAGGAATAAGTTTCGGTTAATTCAGCATTTGTCGTACCCGAAGGGGCTCTCGGTGAACGATGGCATTGCACAAGAATTGTGTTCAGTTGAATATACTTCATTTGATGCTGCGGTGCAATGGGTACTGCGATATGGGTCAGGATCGTTGCTAGCAAAAACGGATATCGAGTCGGCTTTTAGGTTGCTGCCAGTTCACCCGGATAGTATCCCGTTGTTAGGTTGTTTTTGGAATGGGGCATATTACGTGGATAGGTGTTTGCCAATGGGTTGTGCAATTTCTTGTTCTTTGTTTGAAACGTTTAGTACATTTTTGGAATGGGTTGTGAAGGACCTGGCATCAGTTAAGTCAGTCATTCATTATTTGGATGATTTCTTGTTTATAGGCCCTCCGCAATCGTTGTTGTGTAGGAATTTATTAGGTACTATGGTGTGGGTGGCAGAGCATTTTGGCGTACCATTGGCTGAAGAAAAGACAGAAGGCCCTTGCACAACCATAAGTTTTTTGGGCATTGTAATTGATACAGAAAGAATGGAGTGTCGGTTACCGGAGGACAAATTGATTTTGCTCAAGCAGGAGGTTGATAGAGTCGGGAGGTTGCGCACGGTGACCCTGAGGGAGTTGCAATCGCTGTTAGGGCGACTGAATTTTGCATGCTGGATTATGCCAATGGGCAGAATATTTTGTCGCAGGTTGTCAGGCGCGACAGCAGGAGTGCGGGCCCCCCATCATTTTATTCGGCTAAATAGGGAACACAAGGAGGATCTAAAGGTTTGGAAGCTGTTTTTGGAAAGTTATAACGGCAGGTCCTTAATCCAGCAGGAGTTCTTAAGCAGCTTTGATTGTGAGATATTTACGGATGCGGCAGGAGGTGCTGGTTATGGGGCCTATTGGAAAGGGAGGTGGAGTGTTGGAGTATGGCCGGGCGAGTGGACGGAGAAGGGTCTTACGAAGAATTTGGCTTTTTTGGAATTGTTTCCCATCGTTGTTGCGGTTACTATTTGGGATGAGTGTTTTGCCAACAGGAGAATTCGGTTTCATTGCGACAACATGGGAGTGGTGTCTGTCATCAACAGCTTGTCTGCCTTGTCCCCGCCTGTGATTAGGCTGCTGAGGGAACTAGTTCTTTGTTGCCTTAACTTGAGCGCTTGGATTACAGCAGTACATGTTCCAGGTGTGCAAAATACCATAGCAGATGCCTTGTCTCGTTTTCAGTGGGACCGTTTTCGGGCGCTAGCACCAGAGGCCGAGGATGCGGGACAGGAATGCCCTTCGCATTTGTGGCAGCTGGTTATGGAAGAGCAGGACGTTTAATACAGGAGTCCATTGCAAGGCAGACTTGGGCATCATAAGAGGCATCATGGCGAGTATGGCAAAGCTGGATTTTGCAGTGGGGTGGCGTGGAGAGTGAGGGAGATAGAGAGATGGAGGTGTTGTTTCTTGTGGGAAAGGCAGCGGAGAGCGGATGGTCTGTTTCAAAAGTCAGTAAATTTGTTGCAGGATTGGCATTCGGTTTTAGATTACAGGGGTTAAAAGATGTTACAAAATCGTTTTTAGTGAAACAAGCAATTAAGGGCTTTAGGAGGGGAAGTAAAGTGTTAGATAAACGAAGACCGGTGACTTTTAGTATTTTAGAGCAGTTGGGTTTTGCGTTGGATAAGATCTGTTGTTCGGTTTTTGAAGCCACACTGTTTAGGTTGGCTTTTTCATGGGCGTTTTTCGGCGCACTAAGATTAGGTGAGTTGGTGGCACCAAGTAGGAATAAGGTTGGGGGTTTGTTTGCCGAGGACGTGAGCGGTCGGGACAGGTGCATTGAATTCTGGATCAGGAGGGGGAAGACGGATCAATTGGGCAGAGGCAAGCCAGTGGTATTGGGGGAAGTTGATGGATCGTTTATGTGTCCTAGGAGATGTTTAATGGCTTATTGGCAAGTCTGGTCGGGACGTAAGGGCCCATTATTGTGTCATAAAAATGGTGAGTTTTTGTCTCGTTTTCAATTTATTGCAGTGTTTAAGAAAGGGATCATAGAATTGGGCCTTAGCCCTGAGGTTTACGGGTCGCATTCGTTCAGAATCGGTGCGGCGTCAGAAGCGGACGGTTTGGGTTTAGGAAAGGATGTGATAAAACGCATCAGGAGGTGGAGTTCAGATCGTTATCTGTCCTATGTACGGCATTAGGTGTGCAGGCTTATGTTTTATCTGGTCAGAAGTGAATACAATTCTTTGGTTGTCTTTTTGCAGGTGGCATCCCGTTATTAGTCTGGATTCTCGGACAGTCTTTCGTTCATTGGGGGGCCGAACGGTAGGCAATTGGGTTTTAGCAGGGAGCAAGCGGTGGTTCGGTGGCTGGGTTTTCGAGGGATGGTATGGAGAAGGGTGCTGTCTGAATTCCATAAGGCGGCTCGTTTGGACCGGGCGCCGGATATTTTGGTAGTGCATTTGGGGGGGAATGATTTGGGGTCTCGGCCGGTTAGGGAATTGATGAGGGATATTCGGATTGATTTTTTAAGGTTGTGGACATCTTTTCCGGGGGTGTTAACGGTTTGGTCTGACATTGTACCGAGGAAAAAATGGAGGGAGGCTAGATCAGTGAAGGGCATTAACAGGGTACGAGTTAAGTTAAATAGGGCCATAGCAGCGTTTGTCGGTAGGAACGGGGAAATAAGTGTTCGGCATCTTGATCTTGAGGCGGGGGTTGGAGAATTTTGGGCTAAGGATGGCGTACATCTGAACGATGTTGGAATTGATTTGTGGACATTGGCTATACAGGAGGGGATTGAGAGGGCCATGGCGGTGTTGGGGCGCTCACAAGCCTGAGGTGGTCTGGGCTGTTCGTTTGTGGCGGGGGGTGGGGTTCTTGGAGTTGGCACAGAAGTGTCGGTGGAAAATTATTTGAATTTTACAGGCAGTGCCTTGATTAAGCGGGGTGATCTGGCATCTGGTTTTTGGGGCTCTGGACGGGGTTTTACCCTGGGAGCTTTTGGTGCCCTCGAGCTGGTGATGGACGGCTGAGGGTAACACGGTGGTTCAACTTCGGTTTAGTTTTGCCAGATCAATTTTTAACTCCAAGAACCCTCCCTTCTTATTTATTTCATAATAATGTATATATGTTAATGTTGTTTGTTAATAAAATGGCCGCTGTGGCCAAATTTATCCAAAGAAAATTACAGGTGCAGTGTTTTTATTTGTAAAGTATGTAAGTGTGGTAAGATGGGGGTGGAGGCATATGAACAGTGGAACCCGGGTTGGCCGTATACGGTCATGCTATTCCATTTGATTGGGCTAAACCTCTATGCCTTTATTGTCTCCCCCACCTCCCCCAATACATTCTACATTATTCTTAGTTGTTTTCCTTCATGTAGAATTAACCTACAAGGAAAGAAAGGGTTTATTTTCATTCCGATATTTCTGTCCCATTGACTTGCATTGGTTTCCGGTATCGGAATCGGCGATATCCGATACTTTTTGGGTATCGGCCCGATCCAATCCGATCCGATATTTCCCGATATCGGAAGGTATCGCTCAACACTAAATACCAGTAATTACTGATCGGTGTACTATGGTAACACTGCCTGGCACAAGTCATTATCACTCCTAATACCAGTAATTACTGATCGGTGTACTATGGTAACACTGCCTGGCACAAGTCATTATCACTCCTAATACCAGTAATTACTGATCGGTGTACTATGATAACACTGCCTGGCACAAGTCATTATCACATCTAATACCAGTAATTACTGATCGGTGTACTATGATAACACTGCCTGGCACAAGTCACTATCACACCTAATACCAGTAATTACTGATCGGTGTACTATGATAACACTGCCTGGCACAAGTCATTATCACTCCTAATACCAGTAATTACTGATCGGTGTACTATGGTAACACTGCCTGGCACAAGTCACTATCACTCCTAATACCAGTAATTACTGATCGGTGTACTATGGTAACACTGCCTGGCACAAGTCATTATCACTCCTAATACCAGTAATTACTGATCGGTGTACTATGGTAACACTGCCTGGCACAAGTCATTATCACATCTAATACCAGTAATTACTGATCGGTGTACTATGGTAACACTGCCTGGCACAAGTCATTATCACTCCTAATACCAGTAATTACTGATCGGTGTACTATGGTAACACTGCCTGGCACAAGTCATTATCACTCCTAATACCAGTAATTACTGATCGGTGTACTATGGTAACACTGCCTGGCACAAGTCATTATCACTCCTAATACCAGTAATTACTCATCGGTGTACTATGGTAACACGGCCTGGCACAAGTCATTATCACTCCTAATACCAGTAATTACTGATCGGTGTACTATGGTAACACTGCCTGGCACAAGTCATTATCACTCCTAATACCAGTAATTACTCATCGGTGTACTATGGTAACACTGCCTGGCACAAGTCATTATCACACCTAATACCAGTAATTACTGATCGGTGTACTATGGTAACACTGCCTGGCACAAGTCATTATCACTCCTAATATTAGTAATTACTGATCGGTGTACTATGGTAACACTGCCTGGCACAAGTCATTATCACACCTAATACCAGTAATTACTGATCGGTGTACTAAGATAACACTGCCTGGCACAAGTCATTATCACACCTAATACCAGTAATTACTGATCGGTGTACTAAGATAACACTGCCTGGCACAAGTCATTATCACTCCTAATACCAGTAATTACTGATCGGTGTACTATGGTAACACTGCCTGGCACAAGTCACTATCACTCCTAATACCAGTAATTACTGATCGGTGTACTATGGTAACACTGCCTGGCACAAGTCATTATCACACCTAATACCAGTAATTACTGATCGGTGTACCATGGTAACACTGCCTGGCACAAGTCATTATCACTCCTAATATTAGTAATTACTGATCGGTGTACTATGGTAACACTGCCTGGCACAAGTCATTATCACATCTAATACCAGTAATTACTGATCGGTGTACTATGATAACACTGCCTGGTACAAGTCACTATCACACCTAATACCAGTAATTACTGATCGGTGTACTATGATAACACTGCCTGGCACAAGTCATTATCACTCCTAATACCAGTAATTACTGATCAGTGTACTATGGTAACACTGCCTGGCACAAGTCACTATCACTCCTAATACCAGTAATTACTGATCGGTGTACTATGGTAACACTGCCTGGCACAAGTCATTATCACACCTAATACCAGTAATTACTGATCGGTGTACTATGGTAACACTGCCTGGCACAAGTCATTATCACATCTAATACCAGTAATTACTGATCGGTGTACTATGATAACACTGCCTGGTACAAGTCACTATCACACCTAATACCAGTAATTACTGATCGGTGTACTATGGTAACACTGCCTGGCACAAGTCATTATCACTCCTAATACCAGTAATTACTGATCGGTGTACTATGGTAACACTGCCTGGCACAAGTCACTATCACTCCTAATACCAGTAATTACTGATCGGTGTACTATGGTAACACTGCCTGGCACAAGTCATTATCACTCCTAATACCAGTAATTACTGATCGGTGTACTATGGTAACACTGCCTGGCACAAGTCATTATCACACCTAATACCAGTAATTACTGATCGGTGTACTATGATAACACTGCCTGGTACAAGTCACTATCACACCTAATACCAGTAATTACTGATCGGTGTACTATGGTAACACTGCCTGGCACAAGTCATTATCACTCCTAATACCAGTAATTACTGATCGGTGTACTATGGTAACACTGCCTGGTACAAGTCACTATCACACCTAATACCAGTAATTACTGATCGGTGTACTATGGTAACACTGCCTGGCACAAGTCATTATCACTCCTAATACCAGTAATTACTGATCGGTGTACTATGGTAACACTGCCTGGCACAAGTCACTATCACTCCTAATACCAGTAATTACTGATCGGTGTACTATGGTAACACTGCCTGGCACAAGTCATTATCACACCTAATACCAGTAATTACTGATCGGTGTACTATGATAACACTGCCTGGTACAAGTCACTATCACACCTAATACCAGTAATTACTGATCGGTGTACTATGGTAACACTGCCTGGCACAAGTCATTATCACACCTAATACCAGTAATTACTGATCGGTGTACTATGATAACACTGCCTGGTACAAGTCACTATCACACCTAATACCAGTAATTACTGATCGGTGTACTATGGTAACACTGCCTGGCACAAGTCATTATCACATCTAATACCAGTAATTACTGATCGGTGTACTATGGTAACACTGCCTGGCACAAGTCATTATCACACCTAATACCAGTAATTACTGATCGGTGTACTATGGTAACACTGCCTGGCACAAGTCATTATCACTCCTAATACCAGTAATTACTGATCAGTGTACTATGGTAACACTGCCTGGCACAAGTCACTATCACACCTAATACCAGTAATTACTGATCGGTGTACTATGGTAACACTGCCTGGCACAAGTCATTATCACATCTAATACCAGTAATTACTGATCGGTGTACTATGGTAACACTGCCTGGCACAAGTCATTATCACACCTAATACCAGTAATTACTGATCGGTGTACTATGGTAACACTGCCTGGCACAAGTCATTATCACACCTAATACCAGTAATTACTGATCGGTGTACTATGATAACACTGCCTGGTACAAGTCACTATCACTCCTAATACCAGTAATTACTGATCGGTGTACTATGGTAACACTGCCTGGCACAAGTCATTATCACATCTAATACCAGTAATTACTGATCGGTGTACTATGGTAACACTGCCTGGCACAAGTCATTATCACTCCTAATACCAGTAATTACTGATCGGTGTACTATGGTAACACTGCCTGGCACAAGTCATTATCACACCTAATACCAGTAATTACTGATCGGTGTACTATGGTAACACTGCCTGGCACAAGTCATTATCACTCCTAATACCAGTAATTACTGATCAGTGTACTATGGTAACACTGCCTGGCAAAAGTCACTATCACACCTAATACCAGTAATTACTGATCGGTGTACTATGGTAACACTGCCTGGCACAAGTCATTATCACTCCTAATACCAGTAATTACTGATCGGTGTACTATGGTAACACTGCCTGGCACAAGTCATTATCACATCTAATACCAGTAATTACTGATCGGTGTACTATGGTAACACTGCCTGGCACAAGTCATTATCACACCTAATACCAGTAATTACTGATCGGTGTACTATGGTAACACTGCCTGGCACAAGTCATTATCACACCTAATACCAGTAATTACTGATCGGTGTACTATGATAACACTGCCTGGTACAAGTCACTATCACTCCTAATACCAGTAATTACTGATCGGTGTACTATGGTAACACTGCCTGGCACAAGTCATTATCACATCTAATACCAGTAATTACTGATCGGTGTACTATGGTAACACTGCCTGGCACAAGTCATTATCACACCTAATACCAGTAATTACTGATCGGTGTACTATGGTAACACTGCCTGGCACAAGTCATTATCACTCCTAATACCAGTAATTACTGATCGGTGTATTATGGTAACACTGCCTGGCACAAGTCACTATCACTCCTAATACCAGTAATTACTGATCGGTGTACTATGGTAACACTGCCTGGCACAAGTCACTATCACTCCTAATACCAGTAATTACTGATCGGTGTACTATGGTAACACTGCCTGGCACAAGTCATTATCACACCTAATACCAGTAATTATTGATCGGTGTACTATGGTAACACTGCCTGGCACAAGTCATTATCACATCTAATACCAGTAATTACTGATCAGTGTACTATGGTAACACTGCCTGGCACAAGTCACTATCACTCCTAATACCAGTAATTACTGATCGGTGTACTATGGTAACACTGCCTGGCACAAGTCACTATCACTCCTAATACCAGTAATTACTGATCGGTGTACTATGGTAACACTGCCTGGCACAAGTCATTATCACACCTAATACCAGTAATTACTGATCGGTGTACTATGGTAACACTGCCTGGCACAAGTCATTATCACATCTAATACCAGTAATTACTGATCGGTGTACTATGATAACACTGCCTGGCACAAGTCACTATCACTACTAATACCAGTAATTACTGATCGGTGTACTATGGTAACACTGCCTGGCACAAGTCATTATCACTCCTAATACCAGTAATTACTGATCGGTGTACTATGGTAACACTGCCTGGCACAAGTCATTATCACACCTAATACCAGTAATTACTGATCGGTGTACTATGGTAACACTGCCTGGCACAAGTCATTATCACATCTAATACCAGTAATTACTGATCGGTGTTCTATGGTAACACTGCCTGGCACAAGTCATTATCACACCTAATACCAGTAATTACTGATTGGTGTACTATGATAACACTGCCTGGCACAAGTCATTATCACACCTAATACCAGTAATTACTGATCGGTGTACTATGGTAACACTGCCTGGCACAAGTCATTATCACATCTAATACCAGTAATTACTGATCGGTGTTCTATGGTAACACTGCCTGGCACAAGTCATTATCACACCTAATACCAGTAATTACTGATCGGTGTACTATGGTAACACTGCCTGGCACAAGTCATTATCACTCCTAATACCAGTAATTACTGATCGGTGTACTATGGTAACACTGCCTGGCACAAGTCATTATCACACCTAATACCAGTAATTACTGATCGGTGTACTATGATAACACTGCCTGGCACAAGTCATTATCACTCCTAATACCAGTAATTACTGATCGGTGTACTATGATAACACTGCCTGGCACAAGTCACTATCACACCTAATACCAGTAATTACTGATCGGTGTACTATGATAACACTGCCTGGCACAAGTCATTATTACACCCAATACCAGTAATTACTGATCGGTGTACTATGATAACACTGCCTGGCACAAGTCATTATTACACCTAATACCAGTAATTACTGATCGGTGTACTATGGTAACACTGCCTGGCACAAGTCATTATCACACCCAATACCAGTAATTACTGATCGGTGTACTATGATAACACTGCCTGGCACAAGTCATTATTACACCTAATACCAGTAATTACTGATCGGTGTACTATGGTAACACTGCCTGGCACAAGTCACTATCACACCCAATACCAGTAATTACTGATCGGTGTACTATGATAACACTGCCTGGCACAAGTCATTCTCACTCCTAATACCAGTAATTACTGATCGGTGTACTATGATAACACTGCCTGGCACAAGTCATTATCACTCCTAATACCAGTAATTACTGATCGGTGTACTATGATAACACTGCCTGGCACAAGTCATTATCACACCTAATACCAGTAATTACTGATCGGTGTACTATGATAACACTGCCTGGCACAAGTCATTATTACACCTAATACCAGTAATTACTGATCGGTGTACTATGGTAACACTGCCTGGCACAAGTCATTATTACACCTAATACCAGTAATTACTGATCGGTGTACTATGATAACACTGCCTGGCACAAGTCATTATTACACCTAATACCAGTAATTACTGATCGGTGTACTATGGTAACACTGCCTGGCACAAGTCATTATCACACCTAATACCAGTAATTACTGATCGGTGTACTATGGTAACACTGCCTGGCACAAGTCATTATTACACCTAATACCAGTAATTACTGATCGGTGTACTATGATAACACTGCCTGGCACAAGTCATTATCACTCCTAATACCAGTAATTACTGATCGGTGTACTATGATAACACTGCCTGGCACATGTCATTATTACACCTAATACCAGTAATTACTGATCGGTGTACTATGATAACACTGCCTGTCACAAGTCACTATCACACCTAATACCAGTAGTTACTGATCGGTGTACTATGGTAACACTGCCTGGCACAAGTCATTATTACACCTAATACCAGTAATTACTGATCGGTGTACTATGGTAACACTGCCTGGCACAAGTCATTATCACACCTAATACCAGTAATTACTGATCGGTGTACTAAGATAACACTGCCTGGCACAAGTCATTATCACACCTAATACCAGTAATTACTGATCGTTGTAATATGATAACACTGCCTGGCACAAGTCATTATCACACCTAATACCAGTAATTACTGATCGGTGTACTATGATAACACTGCCTGGCACAAGTCACTATCACACCTAATACCAGTAATTACTGATCGGTGTACTATGGTAACACTGCCTGGCACAAGTCACTATCACACCTAATACCAGTAATTACTGATCGGTGTACTATGGTAACACTGCCTGGCACAAGTCATTATCACACCTAATACCAGTAATTACTGATCGGTGTACTATGGTAACACTGCCTGGCACAAGTCATTATTACACCTAATACCAGTAATTACTGATCGGTGTACTATGGTAACACTGCCTGGCACAAGTCATTATTACACCTAATACAAGTAATTACTGATCAGTGTACTATGGTAACACTGCCTGGCACAAGTCATTATTACACCTAATACCAGTAATTACTGATCGGTGTACTATGGTAACACTGCCTTGCACAAGTCATTATCACACCTAATACCAGTAATTACTGATCGGTGTACTATGGTAACACTGCCTGGCACAAGTCACTATCACACCTAATACCAGTAATTACTGATCGGTGTACTATGGTAACAATGCCTGGCACAATTCATTATCACACCTAATACCAGTAATTACTGATCGGTGTACTATGGTAACACTGCCTGGCACAAGTCATTATTACACCTAATACCAGTAATTACTGATCGGTGTACTATGGTAACACTGCCTGGCACAAGTCATTATTACACCTAATACCAGTAATTACTGATCGGTGTACTATGGTAACACTGCCTGGCACAAGTCATTATTACACCTAATACCAGTAATTACTGATCGGTGTACTATGGTAACACTGCCTGGCACAAGTCATTATCACACCTAATACCAGTAATTACTGGTCGGTGTACTATGGTAACACTGCCTGGCACAAGTCATTATTACACCTAATACCAGTAATTACTGATCGGTGTACTATGATAACACTGCCTGGCACAAGTCATTATCACTCCTAATACCAGTAATTACTGATCGGTGTACTATGGTAACACTGCCTGGCACAAGTCACTATCACACCTAATACCAGTAATTACTGATCGGTGTACTATGATAACACTGCCTGGCACAAGTCATTATCACTCCTAATACCAGTAATTACTGATCGGTGTACTCTGGTAACACTGCCTGGCACAAGTCACTATCACACCTAATACCAGTAGTTACTGATCGGTGTACTATGGTAACACTGCCTGGCACAAGTCATTATTACACCTAATACCAGTAATTACTGATCGGTGTACTATGGTAACACTGCCTGGCACAAGTCATTATCACACCTAATACCAGTAATTACTGATCGGTGTACTATGGTAACACTGCCTGGCACAAGTCAGTATCACACCTAATACCAGTAATTACTGATCGGTGTACTATGGTAACACTGCCTGGCACAAGTCATTCTCACTCCTAATACCAGTAATTACTGATCGGTGTACTATGGTAACACTGCCTGGCACAAGTCAGTATCACACCTAATACCAGTAATTACTGATCGGTGTACTATGGTAACACTGCCTGGCACAAGTCATTCTCACTCCTAATACCAGTAATTACTGATCAGTGTACTATGGTAACACTGCCTGGCACAAGTCATTATTACACCTAATACCAGTAATTACTGATCGGTGTACTATGGTAACACTGCCTGGCACAAGTCATTATCACAAATAATACCAGTAATTACTGATCGGTGTACTATGGTAACACTGCCTGGCACAAGTCATTCTCACTCCTAATACCAGTAATTACTGATCAGTGTACTATGGTAACACTGCCTGGCACAAGTCATTATTACACCTAATACCAGTAATTACTGATCGGTGTACTATGGTAACACTGCCTGGCACAAGTCACTATCACACCTAATACCAGTAGTTACTGATCGGTGTACTATGGTAACACTGCCTGGCACAAGTCATTATCACACCTAATACCAGTAATTACTGATCGGTGTACTATGGTAACACTGCCTGGCACAAGTCATTATTACACCTAATACCAGTAATTACTGATCGGTGTACTATGGTAACACTGCCTGGCACAAGTCATTATTACACCTAATACCAGTAATTACTGATCGGTGTACTATGGTAACACTGCCTGGCACAAGTCATTATTACACCTAATACCAGTAATTACTGATCGGTGTACTATGGTAACACTGCCTGGCACAAGTCATTATCACACCTAATACCAGTAATTACTGGTCGGTGTACTATGGTAACACTGCCTGGCACAAGTCATTATTACACCTAATACCAGTAATTACTGATCGGTGTACTATGATAACACTGCCTGGCACAAGTCATTATCACTCCTAATACCAGTAATTACTGATCGGTGTACTATGGTAACACTGCCTGGCACAAGTCACTATCACACCTAATACCAGTAATTACTGATCGGTGTACTATGATAACACTGCCTGGCACAAGTCATTATCACTCCTAATACCAGTAATTACTGATCGGTGTACTCTGGTAACACTGCCTGGCACAAGTCACTATCACACCTAATACCAGTAGTTACTGATCGGTGTACTATGATAACACTGCCTGGCACAAGTCATTATCACACCTAATACCAGTAATTACTGATCGGTGTACTATGGTAACACTGCCTGGCACAAGTCATTATCACACCTAATACCAGTAATTACTGATCGGTGTACTATGGTAACACTGCCTGGCACAAGTCAGTATCACACCTAATACCAGTAATTACTGATCGGTGTACTATGGTAACACTGCCTGGCACAAGTCATTCTCACTCCTAATACCAGTAATTACTGATCGGTGTACTATGGTAACACTGCCTGGCACAAGTCAGTATCACACCTAATACCAGTAATTACTGATCGGTGTACTATGGTAACACTGCCTGGCACAAGTCATTCTCACTCCTAATACCAGTAATTACTGATCAGTGTACTATGGTAACACTGCCTGGCACAAGTCATTATTACACCTAATACCAGTAATTACTGATCGGTGTACTATGGTAACACTGCCTGGCACAAGTCATTATCACACCTAATACCAGTAATTACTGATCGGTGTACTATGGTAACACTGCCTGGCACAAGTCACTATCACTCCTAATACCAGTAATTACTGATCGGTGTACTATGGTAACACTGCCTGGCACAAGTCATTATTACACCTAATACCAGTAATTACTGATCGGTGTACTATGGTAACACTGCCTGGCACAAGTCATTATCACACCTAATACCAGTAATTACTGATCGGTGTACTATGGTAACACTGCCTGGCACAAGTCAGTATCACACCTAATACCAGTAATTACTGATCGGTGTACTATGGTAACACTGCCTGGCACAAGTCATTCTCACTCCTAATACCAGTAATTACTGATCGGTGTACTATGGTAACACTGCCTGGCACAAGTCATTATCACTCCTAATACCAGTAATTACTGATCGGTGTACTATGGTAACACTGCCTGGCACAAGTCATTATTACACCTAATACCAGTAATTACTGATCGGTGTACTATGATAACACTGCCTGGCACAAGTCATTATTACACCTAATACCAGTAATTACTGATCGGTGTACTCTGGTAACACTGCCTGGCACAAGTCATTATTACACCTAATACCAGTAATTACTGATCGGTGTACTATGATAACACTGCCTGGCACAAGTCATTATTACACCTAATACCAGTAATTACTGATCGGTGTACTATGATAACACTGCCTGGCACAAGTCACTATCACACCTAATACCAGTAATTACTGATCGGTGTACTATGGTAACACTGCCTGGCACAAGTCACTATCACACCTAATACCAGTAATTACTGATCGGTGTACTATGGTAACACTGCCTGGCACAAGTCATTATCACACCTAATACCAGTAATTACTGATCGGTGTACTATGGTAACACTGCCTGGCACAAGTCATTATTACACCTAATACCAGTAATTACTGATCGGTGTACTATGGTAACACTGCCTGGCACAAGTCATTATTACACCTAATACAAGTAATTACTGATCAGTGTACTATGGTAACACTGCCTGGCACAAGTCATTATTACACCTAATACCAGTAATTACTGATCGGTGTACTATGGTAACACTGCCTTGCACAAGTCATTATCACACCTAATACCAGTAATTACTGATCGGTGTACTATGGTAACACTGCCTGGCACAAGTCACTATCACACCTAATACCAGTAATTACTGATCGGTGTACTATGGTAACAATGCCTGGCACAATTCATTATCACACCTAATACCAGTAATTACTGATCGGTGTACTATGGTAACACTGCCTGGCACAAGTCATTATTACACCTAATACCAGTAATTACTGATCGGTGTACTATGGTAACACTGCCTGGCACAAGTCATTATTACACCTAATACCAGTAATTACTGATCGGTGTACTATGGTAACACTGCCTGGCACAAGTCATTATTACACCTAATACCAGTAATTACTGATCGGTGTACTATGGTAACACTGCCTGGCACAAGTCATTATCACACCTAATACCAGTAATTACTGGTCGGAGTACTATGGTAACACTGCCTGGCACAAGTCATTATTACACCTAATACCAGTAATTACTGATCGGTGTACTATGATAACACTGCCTGGCACAAGTCATTATCACTCCTAATACCAGTAATTACTGATCGGTGTACTATGGTAACACTGCCTGGCACAAGTCACTATCACACCTAATACCAGTAATTACTGATCGGTGTACTATGATAACACTGCCTGGCACAAGTCATTATCACTCCTAATACCAGTAATTACTGATCGGTGTACTCTGGTAACACTGCCTGGCACAAGTCACTATCACACCTAATACCAGTAGTTACTGATCGGTGTACTATGGTAACACTGCCTGGCACAAGTCATTATTACACCTAATACCAGTAATTACTGATCGGTGTACTATGGTAACACTGCCTGGCACAAGTCATTATCACACCTAATACCAGTAATTACTGATCGGTGTACTATGGTAACACTGCCTGGCACAAGTCAGTATCACACCTAATACCAGTAATTACTGATCGGTGTACTATGGTAACACTGCCTGGCACAAGTCATTCTCACTCCTAATACCAGTAATTACTGATCGGTGTACTATGGTAACACTGCCTGGCACAAGTCAGTATCACACCTAATACCAGTAATTACTGATCGGTGTACTATGGTAACACTGCCTGGCACAAGTCATTCTCACTCCTAATACCAGTAATTACTGATCAGTGTACTATGGTAACACTGCCTGGCACAAGTCATTATTACACCTAATACCAGTAATTACTGATCGGTGTACTATGGTAACACTGCCTGGCACAAGTCATTATCACAAATAATACCAGTAATTACTGATCGGTGTACTATGGTAACACTGCCTGGCACAAGTCATTCTCACTCCTAATACCAGTAATTACTGATCAGTGTACTATGGTAACACTGCCTGGCACAAGTCATTATTACACCTAATACCAGTAATTACTGATCGGTGTACTATGGTAACACTGCCTGGCACAAGTCACTATCACACCTAATACCAGTAGTTACTGATCGGTGTACTATGGTAACACTGCCTGGCACAAGTCATTATCACACCTAATACCAGTAATTACTGATCGGTGTACTATGGTAACACTGCCTGGCACAAGTCATTATTACACCTAATACCAGTAATTACTGATCGGTGTACTATGGTAACACTGCCTGGCACAAGTCATTATTACACCTAATACCAGTAATTACTGATCGGTGTACTATGGTAACACTGCCTGGCACAAGTCATTATTACACCTAATACCAGTAATTACTGATCGGTGTACTATGGTAACACTGCCTGGCACAAGTCATTATCACACCTAATACCAGTAATTACTGGTCGGTGTACTATGGTAACACTGCCTGGCACAAGTCATTATTACACCTAATACCAGTAATTACTGATCGGTGTACTATGATAACACTGCCTGGCACAAGTCATTATCACTCCTAATACCAGTAATTACTGATCGGTGTACTATGGTAACACTGCCTGGCACAAGTCACTATCACACCTAATACCAGTAATTACTGATCGGTGTACTATGATAACACTGCCTGGCACAAGTCATTATCACTCCTAATACCAGTAATTACTGATCGGTGTACTCTGGTAACACTGCCTGGCACAAGTCACTATCACACCTAATACCAGTAGTTACTGATCGGTGTACTATGGTAACACTGCCTGGCACAAGTCATTATCACACCTAATACCAGTAATTACTGATCGGTGTACTATGGTAACACTGCCTGGCACAAGTCAGTATCACACCTAATACCAGTAATTACTGATCGGTGTACTATGGTAACACTGCCTGGCACAAGTCATTCTCACTCCTAATACCAGTAATTACTGATCGGTGTACTATGGTAACACTGCCTGGCACAAGTCAGTATCACACCTAATACCAGTAATTACTGATCGGTGTACTATGGTAACACTGCCTGGCACAAGTCATTATTACACCTAATACCAGTAATTACTGATCGGTGTACTATGGTAACACTGCCTGGCACAAGTCATTATCACACCTAATACCAGTAATTACTGATCGGTGTACTATGGTAACACTGCCTGGCACAAGTCACTATCACTCCTAATACCAGTAATTACTGATCGGTGTACTATGGTAACACTGCCTGGCACAAGTCATTATTACACCTAATACCAGTAATTACTGATCGGTGTACTATGGTAACACTGCCTGGCACAAGTCATTATCACACCTAATACCAGTAATTACTGATCGGTGTACTATGGTAACACTGCCTGGCACAAGTCAGTATCACACCTAATACCAGTAATTACTGATCGGTGTACTATGGTAACACTGCCTGGCACAAGTCATTCTCACTCCTAATACCAGTAATTACTGATCGGTGTACTATGGTAACACTGCCTGGCACAAGTCATTATCACTCCTAATACCAGTAATTACTGATCGGTGTACTATGGTAACACTGCCTGGCACAAGTCATTATTACACCTAATACCAGTAATTACTGATCGGTGTACTATGATAACACTGCCTGGCACAAGTCATTATTACACCTAATACCAGTAATTACTGATCGGTGTACTCTGGTAACACTGCCTGGCACAAGTCATTATTACACCTAATACCAGTAATTACTGATCGGTGTACTATGATAACACTGCCTGGCACAAGTCATTATTACACCTAATACCAGTAATTACTGATCGGTGTACTATGATAACACTGCCTGGCACAAGTCATTATTACACCTAATACCAGTAATTACTGATCGGTGTACTATGATAACACTGCCTGGCACAAGTCATTATCACACCTAATACCAGTAATTACTGATCGGTGTACTATGGTAACACTGCCTGGCACAAGTCAGTATCACACCTAATACCAGTAATTACTGATCGGTGTACTATGGTAACACTGCCTGGCACAAGTCATTATCACTCCTAATACCAGTAATTACTGATCGGTGTACTCTGGTAACACTGCCTGGCACAAGTCATTATTACACCTAATACCAGTAATTACTGATCGGTGTACTATGGTAACACTGCCTGGCACAAGTCATTATCACACCTAATACCAGTAATTACTGATCGGTGTACTATGGTAACACTGCCTGGCACAAGTCAGTATCACACCTAATACCAGTAATTACTGATCGGTGTACTATGGTAACACTGCCTGGCACAAGTCATTCTCACTCCTAATACCAGTAATTACTGATCGGTGTACTATGGTAACACTGCCTGGCACAAGTCAGTATCACACCTAATACCAGTAATTACTGATCGGTGTACTATGGTAACACTGCCTGGCACAAGTCATTCTCACTCCTAATACCAGTAATTACTGATCAGTGTACTATGGTAACACTGCCTGGCACAAGTCATTATTACACCTAATACCAGTAATTACTGATCGGTGTACTATGGTAACACTGCCTGGCACAAGTCATTATCACACCTAATACCAGTAATTACTGATCGGTGTACTATGGTAACACTGCCTGGCACAAGTCACTATCACTCCTAATACCAGTAATTACTGATCGGTGTACTATGGTAACACTGCCTGGCACAAGTCATTATTACACCTAATACCAGTAATTACTGATCGGTGTACTATGGTAACACTGCCTGGCACAAGTCATTATCACACCTAATACCAGTAATTACTGATCGGTGTACTATGGTAACACTGCCTGGCACAAGTCAGTATCACACCTAATACCAGTAATTACTGATCGGTGTACTATGGTAACACTGCCTGGCACAAGTCATTCTCACTCCTAATACCAGTAATTACTGATCGGTGTACTATGGTAACACTGCCTGGCACAAGTCATTATCACTCCTAATACCAGTAATTACTGATCGGTGTACTATGGTAACACTGCCTGGCACAAGTCATTATTACACCTAATACCAGTAATTACTGATCGGTGTACTATGATAACACTGCCTGGCACAAGTCATTATTACACCTAATACCAGTAATTACTGATCGGTGTACTATGGTAACACTGCCTGGCACAAGTCATTATCACACCTAATACCAGTAATTACTGATCGGTGTACTATGGTAACACTGCCTGGCACAAGTCATTATCACTCCTAATACCAGTAATTACTGATCGGTGTACTATGGTAACACTGCCTGGCACAAGTCATTATCACACCTAATACCAGTAATTACTGATCGGTGTACTATGGTAACACTGCCTGGCACAAGTCATTCTCACTCCTAATACCAGTAATTACTGATCGGTGTACTATGGTAACACTGCCTGGCACAAGTCATTATTACACCTAATACCAGTAATTACTGATCGGTGTACTATGATAACACTGCCTGGCACAAGTCATTATCACACCTAATACCAGTAATTACTGATCGGTGTACTATGGTAACACTGCCTGGCACAAGTCATTCTCACTCCTAATACCAGTAATTACTGATCGGTGTACTATGGTAACACTGCCTGGCACAAGTCATTATCACTCCTAATACCAGTAATTACTGATCGGTGTACTATGGTAACACTGCCTGGCACAAGTCATTATTACACCTAATACCAGTAATTACTGATCGGTGTACTATGATAACACTGCCTGGCAAAAGTCATTATTACACCTAATACCAGTAATTACTGATCGGTGTACTATGGTAACACTGCCTGGCACAAGTCATTATTACACGTAATACCAGTAATTACTGATCGGTGTACTATGGTAACACTGCCTGGCACAAGTCATTATTACACCTAATACCAGTAATTACTGATCGGTGTACTATGATAACACTGCCTGGCACAAGTCATAATCACACCTAATACCAGTAATTACTGATCGGTGTACTATGGTAACACTGCCTGGCACAAGTCATTATTACACCTAATACCAGTAATTACTGATCGGTGTACTATGGTAACACTGCCTGGCACAAGTCATAATCACACCTAATACCAGTAATTACTGATCGGTGTACTATGATAACACTGCCTGGCACAAGTCATAATCACACCTAATACCAGTAATTACTGATCGGTGTACTATGGTAACACTGCCTGGCACAAGTCATTATTACACCTAATACCAGTAATTACTGATCGGTGTACTATGGTAACACTGCCTGGCACAAGTCACTATCACACCTAATACCAGTAATTACTGATCGGTGTATTATGGTAACACTGCCTGGCACAAGTCATTATTACACCTAATACCAGTAATTACTGATCGGTGTACTATGGTAACACTGCCTGGCACAAGTCACTATCTCACCTAATACCAGTAATTACTGATCGGTGTACTATGGTAACACTGCCTGGCACAAGTCATTATTACACCTAATACCAGTAATTACTGATCGGTGTACTATGGTAACACTGCCTGGCACAAGTCATTATCACTCCTAATACCAGTAATTACTGATCGGTGTACTATGGTAACACTGCCTGGCACAAGTCACTATCACACCTAATACCAGTAATTACTGATCGGTGTACTATGGTAACACTGCCTGGCACAAGTCACTATCACACCTAATACCAGTAATTACTGATCGGTGTACTATGATAACACTGCCTGGCACAAGTCATTATCACTCCTAATACCAGTAATTACTGATCGGTGTACTATGGTAACACTGCCTGGCACAAGTCACTATCACACCTAATACCAGTAGTTACTGATCGGTGTACTATGGTAACACTGCCTGGCACAAGTCATTCTCACTCCTAATACCAGTAATTACTGATCAGTGTACTATGGTAACACTGCCTGGCACAAGTCATTATTACACCTAATACCAGTAATTACTGATCGGTGTACTATGGTAACACTGCCTGGCACAAGTCATTATCACACCTAATACCAGTAATTACTGATCGGTGTACTATGGTAACACTGCCTGGCACAAGTCACTATCACTCCTAATACCAGTAATTACTGATCGGTGTACTATGGTAACACTGCCTGGCACAAGTCATTATTACACCTAATACCAGTAATTACTGATCGGTGTACTATGGTAACACTGCCTGGCACAAGTCATTATCACACCTAATACCAGTAATTACTGATCGGTGTACTATGGTAACACTGCCTGGCACAAGTCAGTATCACACCTAATACCAGTAATTACTGATCGGTGTACTATGGTAACACTGCCTGGCACAAGTCATTCTCACTCCTAATACCAGTAATTACTGATCGGTGTACTATGGTAACACTGCCTGGCACAAGTCATTATCACTCCTAATACCAGTAATTACTGATCGGTGTACTATGGTAACACTGCCTGGCACAAGTCATTATTACACCTAATACCAGTAATTACTGATCGGTGTACTATGATAACACTGCCTGGCACAAGTCATTATTACACCTAATACCAGTAATTACTGATCGGTGTACTATGGTAACACTGCCTGGCACAAGTCATTATCACACCTAATACCAGTAATTACTGATCGGTGTACTATGGTAACACTGCCTGGCACAAGTCATTATCACTCCTAATACCAGTAATTACTGATCGGTGTACTATGGTAACACTGCCTGGCACAAGTCATTATCACACCTAATACCAGTAATTACTGATCGGTGTACTATGGTAACACTGCCTGGCACAAGTCATTCTCACTCCTAATACCAGTAATTACTGATCGGTGTACTATGGTAACACTGCCTGGCACAAGTCATTATCACACCTAATACCAGTAATTACTGATCGGTGTACTATGGTAACACTGCCTGGCACAAGTCACTATCACTCCTAATACCAGTAATTACTGATCGGTGTACTATGGTAACACTGCCTGGCACAAGTCATTATTACACCTAATACCAGTAATTACTGATCGGTGTACTATGGTAACACTGCCTGGCACAAGTCATTATCACACCTAATACCAGTAATTACTGATCGGTGTACTATGGTAACACTGCCTGGCACAAGTCAGTATCACACCTAATACCAGTAATTACTGATCGGTGTACTATGGTAACACTGCCTGGCACAAGTCATTATCACTCCTAATACCAGTAATTACTGATCGGTGTACTATGGTAACACTGCCTGGCACAAGTCATTATCACTCCTAATACCAGTAATTACTGATCGGTGTACTATGGTAACACTGCCTGGCACAAGTCATTATTACACCTAATACCAGTAATTACTGATCGGTGTACTATGATAACACTGCCTGGCACAAGTCATTATTACACCTAATACCAGTAATTACTGATCGGTGTACTATGGTAACACTGCCTGGCACAAGTCATTATCACACCTAATACCAGTAATTACTGATCGGTGTACTATGGTAACACTGCCTGGCACAAGTCATTATCACTCCTAATACCAGTAATTACTGATCGGTGTACTATGGTAACACTGCCTGGCACAAGTCATTATCACACCTAATACCAGTAATTACTGATCGGTGTACTATGGTAACACTGCCTGGCACAAGTCATTCTCACTCCTAATACCAGTAATTACTGATCGGTGTACTATGGTAACACTGCCTGGCACAAGTCATTATTACACCTAATACCAGTAATTACTGATCGGTGTACTATGATAACACTGCCTGGCACAAGTCATTATCACACCTAATACCAGTAATTACTGATCGGTGTACTATGGTAACACTGCCTGGCACAAGTCATTCTCACTCCTAATACCAGTAATTACTGATCGGTGTACTATGGTAACACTGCCTGGCACAAGTCATTATCACTCCTAATACCAGTAATTACTGATCGGTGTACTATGGTAACACTGCCTGGCACAAGTCATTATTACACCTAATACCAGTAATTACTGATCGGTGTACTATGATAACACTGCCTGGCAAAAGTCATTATTACACCTAATACCAGTAATTACTGATCGGTGTACTATGGTAACACTGCCTGGCACAAGTCATTATTACACGTAATACCAGTAATTACTGATCGGTGTACTATGGTAACACTGCCTGGCACAAGTCATTATTACACCTAATACCAGTAATTACTGATCGGTGTACTATGATAACACTGCCTGGCACAAGTCATAATCACACCTAATACCAGTAATTACTGATCGGTGTACTATGGTAACACTGCCTGGCACAAGTCATTATTACACCTAATACCAGTAATTACTGATCGGTGTACTATGGTAACACTGTCTGGCACAAGTCATAATCACACCTAATACCAGTAATTACTGATCGGTGTACTATGATAACACTGCCTGGCACAAGTCATAATCACACCTAATACCAGTAATTACTGATCGGTGTACTATGGTAACACTGCCTGGCACAAGTCATTATTACACCTAATACCAGTAATTACTGATCGGTGTACTATGGTAACACTGCCTGGCACAAGTCACTATCACACCTAATACCAGTAATTACTGATCGGTGTATTATGGTAACACTGCCTGGCACAAGTCATTATTACACCTAATACCAGTAATTACTGATCGGTGTACTATGGTAACACTGCCTGGCACAAGTCACTATCACACTTAATACCAGTAATTACTGATCGGTGTACTATGGTAACACTGCCTGGCACAAGTCATTATTACACCTAATACCAGTAATTACTGATCGGTGTACTATGGTAACACTGCCTGGCACAAGTCATTATCACTCCTAATACCAGTAATTACTGATCGGTGTACTATGGTAACACTGCCTGGCACAAGTCACTATCACACCTAATACCAGTAATTACTGATCGGTGTACTATGGTAACACTGCCTGGCACAAGTCACTATCACACCTAATACCAGTAATTACTGATCGGTGTACTATGATAACACTGCCTGGCACAAGTCATTATCACTCCTAATACCAGTAATTACTGATCGGTGTACTATGGTAACACTGCCTGGCACAAGTCACTATCACACCTAATACCAGTAGTTACTGATCGGTGTACTATGGTAACACTGCCTGGCACAAGTCATTATTACACCTAATACCAGTAATTACTGATCGGTGTACTATGGTAACACTGCCTGGCACAAGTCATTATCACACCTAATACCAGTAATTACTGATCGGTGTACTATGATAACACTGCCTGGCACAAGTCATTATCACACCTAATACCAGTAATTACTGATCGGCGTACTATGGTAACACTGCCTGGCACAAGTCACTATCACACCTAATACCAGTAATTACTGATCGGTGTACTATGGTAACACTGCCTGGCACAAGTCACTATCACACCTAATACCAGTAATTACTGATCGGTGTACTATGGTAACACTGCCTGGCACAAGTCACTATCACACCTAATACCAGTAATTACTGATCGGTGTACTATGATAACACTGCCTGGCACAAGTCATTATTACACCTAATACCAGTAATTACTGATCGGTGTACTATGGTAACACTGCCTGGCACAAGTCATTATCACACCTAATACCAGTAATTACTGATCGGTGTACTATGATAACACTGCCTGGCACAAGTCATTATCACACCTAATACCAGTAATTACTGATCGGTGTACTATGGTAACACTGCCTGGCACAAGTCATTATCACACTTAATACCAGTAATTACTGATCGGTGTACTATGATAACACTGCCTGGCACAAGTCATTATCACACCTAATACCAGTAATTACTGATCGGTGTACTATGGTAACACTGCCTGGCACAAGTCACTATCACACCTAATACCAGTAATTACTGATCGGTGTACTATGATAACACTGCCTGGCACAAGTCATTATTACACCTAATACCAGTAATTACTGATCGGTGTACTATGGTAACACTGCCTGGCACAAGTCACTATCACACCTAATACCAGTAATTACTGATCGGTGTACTATGGTAACACTGCCTGGCACAAGTCACTATCACACCTAATACCAGTAATTACTGATCGGTGTACTATGATAACACTGCCTAGCACAAGTCACTATCACACCTAATACCAGTAATTACTGATCGGTGTACTATGGTAACACTGCCTGGCACAAGTCACTATCACACCTAATACCAGTAATTACTGATCGGTGTACTATGATAACACTGCCTGGCACAAGTCATTATTACACCTAATACCAGTAATTACTGATCGGTGTACTATGGTAACACTGCCTGGCACAAGTCATTATCACACCTAATACCAGTAATTACTGATCGGTGTACTATGATAACACTGCCTGGCACAAGTCATTATCACACCTAATACCAGTAATTACTGATCGGTGTACTATGGTAACACTGCCTGGCACAAGTCATTATCACACCTAATACCAGTAATTACTGATCGGTGTACTATGATAACACTGCCTGGCACAAGTCATTATCACACCTAATACCAGTAATTACTGATCGGTGTACTATGGTAACACTGCCTGGCACAAGTCATTATTACACCTAATATCAGTAATTACTGATCGGTGTACTATGATAACACTGCCTGGCACAAGTCATTATCACACCTAATACCAGTAATTACTGATCGGTGTACTATGGTAACACTGCCTGGCACAAGTCATTATCACACCTAATACCAGTAATTACTGATCGGTGTACTATGGTAACACTGCCTGGCACAAGTCACTATCACACCTAATACCAGTAATTACTGATCGGTGTACTATGGTAACACTGCCTGGCACAAGTCATTATCACACCTAATACCAGTAATTACTGATCGGTGTACTATGATAACACTGCCTGGCACAAGTCATTATCACACCTAATACCAGTAATTACTGATCGGTGTACTATGGTAACACTGCCTGGCACAAGTTATTATCACACCTAATACCAGTAATTACTGATCGGTGTACTATGGTAACACTGCCTGGCACAAGTCACTATCACTCCTAATACCAGTAATTACTGATCGGTGTACTATGATAACACTGCCTGGCACAAGTCACTATCACACCTAATACCAGTAATTACTGATCGGTGTACTATGGTAACACTGCCTGACACAAGTCACTATCACACCTAATACCATTAATTACTGATCGGTGTACTATGGTAACACTGCCTGGCACAAGTCACTATCACTCCTAATACCAGTAATTACTGATCGGTGTACTATGATAACACTGCCTGGCACAAGTCACTATCACTCCTAATACCAGTAATTACTGATCGGTGTACTATGGTAACACTGCCTGGCACAAGTCACTATCACACTTAATACCAGTAATTACTGATCGGTGTACTATGGTAACACTGCCTGGCACAAGTCACTATCACTCCTAATACCAGTAATTACTGATCGGTGTACTATGATAACACTGCCTGGCACAAGTCACTATCACACCTAATACCAGTAATTACTGATCGGTGTACTATGATAACACTGCCTGGCACAAGTCATTATCACACCTAATACCCGTAATTACTGATCGGTGTACTATGGTAACACTGCCTGGCACAAGTCACTATCACACCTAATACCAGTAATTACTGATCGGTGTACTATGATAACACTGCCTGGCACAAGTCATTATCACTCCTAATACCAGTAATTATTGATCGGTGTACTATGGTAACACTGCCTGGCACAAGTCACTATCACTACTAATACCAGTAATTACTGATCGGTGTACTATAGTAACACTGCCTGGCACAAGTCATTATCACTCCTAATACCAGTAATTATTGATCGGTGTACTATGGTAACACTGCCTGGCACAATCACTATCACTACTAATACCAGTAATTACTGATCGGTGTACTATGGTAACACTGCCTGGCACAAGTCATTATCACACCTAATACCAGTAATTACTGATCGGTGTACTATGGTAACACTGCCTGGCACAAATCACTATCACACCTAATACCAGTAATTACTGATCGGTGTACTATGGTAACACTGCCTGGCACAAGTCATTATAACACCTAATACCAGTAATTACTGATCAGTGTACTATGATAACACTGCCTGGCACAAGTCATTATTACACCTAATACCAGTAATTACTGATCGGTGTACTATGATAACACTGCCTGGCACAAGTCATTATTACACCTAATACCAGTAATTACTGATCGGTGTACTATGATAACACTGCCTGGCACAAGTCATTATCACACCTAATACCAGTAATTACTGATCGGTGTACTATGGTAACACTGCCTGGCACAAGTCATTATTACACCTAATACCAGTAATTACTGATCGGTGTACTATGGTAACACTGCCTGGCACAAGTCATTATCACACCTAATACCAGTAATTACTGATCGGTGTACTATGATAACACTGCCTGGCACAAGTCATTATCACACCTAATACCAGTAATTACTGATCGGTGTACTATGATAACACTGCCTGGCACAAGTCATTCTCACTCCTAATACCAGTAATTACTGATCGGTGTACTATGGTAACACTGCCTGGCACAAGTCATTATCACTCCTAATACCAGTAATTACTGATCGGTGTACTATGGTAACACTGCCTGGCACAAGTCATTATTACACCTAATACCAGTAATTACTGATAGGTGTACTATGATAACACTGCCTGGCACAAGTCATTATTACACCTAATACCAGTAATTACTGATCGGTGTACTATGATAACACTGCCTGGCACAAGTCATTATCACTCCTAATACCAGTAATTACTGATCATGATACTATGGTAACACTGCCTGGCACAAGTCATTATCACACCTAATACCAGTAATTACTGATCGGTGTACTATGATAACACTGCCTGGCACAAGTCATTATCACACCTAATACCAGTAATTACTGATCGGTGTACTATGATAACACTGCCTGGCACAAGTCATTATCACACCTAATACCAGTAATTACTGATCGGTGTACTATGATAACACTGCCTGGCACAAGTCATTCTCACTCCTAATACCAGTAATTACTGATCGGTGTACTATGGTAACACTGCCTGGCACAAGTCATTATCACTCCTAATACCAGTAATTACTGATCGGTGTACTATGGTAACACTGCCTGGCACAAGTCATTATCACACCTAATACCAGTAATTACTGATCGGTGTACTATGATAACACTGCCTGGCAAAAGTCATTATTACACCTAATACCAGTAATTACTGATCGGTGTACTATGGTAACACTGCCTGGCACAAGTCATTATTACACGTAATACCAGTAATTACTGATCGGTGTACTATGGTAACACTGCCTGGCACAAGTCATTATTACACCTAATACCAGTAATTACTGATCGGTGTACTATGATAACACTGCCTGGCACAAGTCATAATCACACCTAATACCAGTAATTACTGATCGGTGTACTATGGTAACACTGCCTGGCACAAGTCATTATTACACCTAATACCAGTAATTACTGATCGGTGTACTATGGTAACACTGCCTGGCACAAGTCATTATTACACCTAATACCAGTAATTACTGATCGGTGTACTATGGTAACACTGCCTGGCACAAGTCATAATCACACCTAATACCAGTAATTACTGATCGGTGTACTATGGTAACACTGCCTGGCACAAGTCGTTATCACACCTAATACCAGTAATTACTGATCGGTGTACTATGGTAACACTGCCTGGCACAAGTCATTATTACACCTAATACCAGTAATTACTGATCGGTGTACTATGGTAACACTGCCTGGCACAAGTCACTATCACACCTAATACCAGTAATTACTGATCGGTGTATTATGGTAACACTGCCTGGCACAAGTCATTATTACACCTAATACCAGTAATTACTGATCGGTGTACTATGGTAACACTGCCTGGCACAAGTCACTATCACACCTAATACCAGTAATTACTGATCGGTGTACTATGGTAACACTGCCTGGCACAAGTCATTATTACACCTAATACCAGTAATTACTGATCGGTGTACTATGGTAACACTGCCTGGCACAAGTCATTATTACACCTAATACCAGTAATTACTGATCGGTGTACTATGGTAACACTGCCTGGCACAAGTCATTATCACACCTAATACCAGTAATTACTGATCGGTGTACTATGGTAACACTGCCTGGCACAAGTCATTATCACACCTAATACCAGTAATTACTGATCGGTGTACTATGATAACACTGCCTGGCACAAGTCATTATCACTCCTAATACCAGTAATTACTGATCGGTGTACTATGGTAACACTGCCTGGCACAAGTCATTATTACACCTAATACCAGTAATTACTGATCGGTGTACTTTGGTAACACTGCCTGGCACAAGTCATTATCACTCCTAATACCAGTAATTACTGATCGGTGTACTATGGTAACACTGCCTGGCACAAGTCATTATCACTCCTAATACCAGTAATTACTGATCGGTGTACTATGATAACACTGCCTGGCACAAGTCATTATTACACCTAATACCAGTAATTACTGATCGGTGTACTATGGTAACACTGCCTGGCACAAGTCATTATTACACCTAATACCAGTAATTACTGATCGGTGTACTATGGTAACACTGCCTGGCACAAGTCACTATCACACCTAATACCAGTAATTACTGTTCGGTGTACTATGATAACACTGCCTGGCACAAGTCATTATCACACCTAATACCAGTAATTACTGATCGGTGTACTATGATAACACTGCCTGGCACAAGTCACTATCACACCTAATACCAGTAATTACTGATCGGTGTACTATGGTAACACTGCCTGGCACAAGTCATTATCACTCCTAATACCAGTAATTACTGATCGGTGTACTATGATAACACTGCCTGGCACAAGTCATTATTACACCTAATACCAGTAATTACTGATCGGTGTACTATGGTAACACTGCCTGGCACAAGTCATTATTACACCTAATACCAGTAATTACTGATCGGTGTACTATGGTAACACTGCCTGGCACAAGTCATTATCACACCTAATACCAGTAATTACTGATCGGTGTACTATGGTAACACTGCCTGGCACAAGTCATTATCACACCTAATACCAGTAATTACTGATCGGTGTACTATGATAACACTGCCTGGCACAAGTCATTATCACTCCTAATACCAGTAATTACTGATCGGTGTACTATGGTAACACTGCCTGGCACAAGTCATTATTACACCTAATACCAGTAATTACTGATCGGTGTACTTTGGTAACACTGCCTGGCACAAGTCATTATCACTCCTAATACCAGTAATTACTGATCGGTGTACTATGATAACACTGCCTGGCACAAGTCATTATCACACCTAATACCAGTAATTACTGATCGGTGTACTATGGTAACACTGCCTGGCACAAGTCATTATTACACCTAATACCAGTAATTACTGATCGGTGTACTATGATAACACTGCCTGGCACAAGTCATTATCACTCCTAATACCAGTAATTACTGATCGGTGTACTATGATAACACTGCCTGGCACAAGTCACTATCACACCTAATACCAGTAATTACTGATCGGTGTACTATGGTAACACTGCCTGGCACAAGTCATTATCACTCCTAATACCAGTAATTACTGATCGGTGTACTATGGTAACACTGCCTGGCACAAGTCAGTATCACACCTAATACCAGTAATTACTGATCGGTGTACTATGATAACACTGCCTGGCACAAGTCACTATCACACCTAATACCAGTAATTACTGATCGGTGTACTATGGTAACACTGCCTGGCACAAGTCATTATCACTCCTAATACCAGTAATTACTGATCGGTGTACTATGGTAACACTGCCTGGCACAAGTCAGTATCACACCTAATACCAGTAATTACTGATCGGTGTACTATGGTAACACTGCCTGGCACAAGTCAGTATCACACCTAATACCAGTAATTACTGATCGGTGTACTATGGTAACACTGCCTGGCACAAGTCATTATCACTCCTAATACCAGTAATTACTGATCGGTGTACTATGATAACACTGCCTGGCACAAGTCACTATCACACCTAATACCAGTAATTACTGATCGGTGTACTATGGTAACACTGCCTGGCACAAGTCACTATCACACCTAATACCAGTAATTACTGATCGGTGTACTATGATAACACTGCCTGGCACAAGTCATTATCACTCCTAATACCAGTAATTACTGATCGGTGTACTATGGTAACACTGCCTGGCACAAGTCATTATTACACCTAATACCAGTAATTACTGATCGGTGTACTATGGTAACACTGCCTGGCACAAGTCATTATCACACCTAATACCAGTAATTACTGATCGGTGTACTATGATAACACTGCCTGGCACAAGTCATTATCACACCTAATACCAGTAATTACTGATCGGTGTACTATGGTAACACTGCCTGGCACAAGTCACTATCACACCTAATACCAGTAATTACTGATCGGTGTACTATGGTAACACTGCCTGGCACAAGTCACTATCACACCTAATACCAGTAATTACTGATCGGTGTACTATGGTAACACTGCCTGGCACAAGTCACTATCACACCTAATACCAGTAATTACTGATCGGTGTACTATGATAACACTGCCTGGCACAAGTCATTATTACACCTAATACCAGTAATTACTGATCGGTGTACTATGATAACACTGCCTGGCACAAGTCATTATTACACCTAATACCAGTAATTACTGATCGGTGTACTATGGTAACACTGCCTGGCACAAGTCATTATCACACCTAATACCAGTAATTACTGATCGGTGTACTATGGTAACACTGCCTGGCACAAGTCATTATCACACCTAATACCAGTAATTACTGATCGGTGTACTATGATAACACTGCCTGGCACAAGTCATTATTACACCTAATACCAGTAATTACTGATCGGTGTACTATGATAACACTGCCTGGCACAAGTCATTATTACACCTAATACCAGTAATTACTGATCGGTGTACTATGATAACACTGCCTGGCACAAGTCATTATTACACCTAATACCAGTAATTACTGATCGGTGTACTATGGTAACACTGCCTGGCACAAGTCATTATCACACCTAATACCAGTAATTACTGATCGGTGTACTATGGTAACACTGCCTGGCACAAGTCATTATCACACCTAATACCAGTAATTACTGATCGGTGTACTATGGTAACACTGCCTGGCACAAGTCATTATCACACCTAATACCAGTAATTACTGATAGGTGTACTATGATAACACTGCCTGGCACAAGTCATTATCACACCTAATACCAGTAATTACTGATCGGTGTACTATGGTAACACTGCCTGGCACAAGTCATTATCACACCTAATACCAGTAATTACTGATCGGTGTACTATGGTAACACTGCCTGGCACAAGTCATTATCACACCTAATACCAGTAATTACTGATCGGTGTACTATGATAACACTGCCTGGCACAAGTCATTATCACACTTAATACCAGTAATTACTGATCGGTGTACTATGGTAACACTGCCTGGCACAAGTCATTATCACACCTAATACCAGTAATTACTGATAGGTGTACTATGATAACACTGCCTGGCACAAGTCATTATCACACCTAATACCAGTAATTACTGATCGGTGTACTATGGTAACACTGCCTGGCACAAGTCATTATCACACCTAATACCAGTAATTACTGATCGGTGTACTATGGTAACACTGCCTGGCACAAGTCACTATCACACCTAATACCAGTAATTACTGATCGGTGTACTATGGTAACACTGCCTGGCACAAGTCATTATCACACCTAATACCAGTAATTACTGATCGGTGTACTATGATAACACTGCCTGGCACAAGTCATTATCACACCTAATACCAGTAATTACTGATCGGTGTACTATGGTAACACTGCCTGGCACAAGTTATTATCACACCTAATACCAGTAATTACTGATCGGTGTACTATGATAACACTGCCTGGCACAAGTCACTATCACACCTAATACCAGTAATTACTGATCGGTGTACTATGGTAACACTGCCTGGCACAAGTCATTATCACACCTAATACCAGTAATTACTGATCGGTGTACTCTGATAACACTGCCTGGCACAAGTCACTATCACACCTAATACCAGTAATTACTGATCGGTGTACTATGGTAACACTGCCTGGCACAAGTCACTATCACACCTAATACCAGTAATTACTGATCGGTGTACTATGATAACACTGCCTGGCACAAGTCACTATCACACCTAATACCAGTAATTACTGATCGGTGTACTATGGTAACACTGCCTGGCACAAGTCACTATCACTCCTAATACCAGTAATTACTGATCGGTGTACTATGATAACACTGCCTGGCACAAGTCACTATCACACCTAATACCAGTAATTACTGATCGGTGTACTATGGTAACACTGCCTGGCACAAGTCACTATCACTCCTAATACCAGTAATTACTGATCGGTGTACTATGATAACACTGCCTGGCACAAGTCACTATCACACCTAATACCAGTAATTACTGATCGGTGTACTATGATAACACTGCCTGGCACAAGTCATTATCACACCTAATACCCGTAATTACTGATCGGTGTACTATGGTAACACTGCCTGGCACAAGTCACTATCACACCTAATACCAGTAATTACTGATCGGTGTACTATGATAACACTGCCTGGCACAAGTCATTCTCACACCTAATACCAGTAATTACTGATCGGTGTACTATGGTAACACTGCCTGGCACAAGTCATTATCACTCCTAATACCAGTAATTATTGATCGGTGTACTATGGTAACACTGCCTGGCACAATCACTATCACTACTAATACCAGTAATTACTGATCGGTGTACTATGGTAACACTGCCTGGCACAAGTCATTATCACACCTAATACCAGTAATTATTGATCGGTGTACTATGGTAACACTGCCTGGCACAAGTCATTATCACACCTAATACCAGTAATTACTGATCGGTGTACTATGGTAACACTGCCTGGCACAATCACTATCACTACTAATACCAGTAATTACTGATCGGTGTACTATGGTAACACTGCCTGGCACAAGTCATTATCACACCTAATACCAGTAATTACTGATCGGTGTACTATGATAACACTGCCTGGCACAAGTCATTATCACTCCTAATACCAGTAATTACTGATCGGTGTACTATGGTAACACTGCCTGGCACAAGTCATTATCACACCTAATACCAGTAATTACTGATCGGTGTACTATGGTAACACTGCCTGGCACAAGTCATTATCACTCCTAATACCAGTAATTATTGATCGGTGTACTATGGTAACACTGCCTGGCACAAGTCACTATCACTACTAATACCAGTAATTACTGATCGGTGTACTATAGTAACACTGCCTGGCACAAGTCATTATCACTCCTAATACCAGTAATTATTGATCGGTGTACTATGGTAACACTGCCTGGCACAATCACTATCACTACTAATACCAGTAATTACTGATCGGTGTACTATGGTAACACTGCCTGGCACAAGTCATTATCACACGTAATACCAGTAATTACTGATCGGTGTACTATGGTAACACTGCCTGGCACAAATCACTATCACACCTAATACCAGTAATTACTGATCGGTCTACTATGGTAACACTGCCTGGCACAAGTCATTATAACACCTAATACCAGTAATTACTGATCAGTGTACTATGATAACACTGCCTGGCACAGTCATTATTACACCTAATACCAGTAATTACTGATCGGTGTACTATGGTAACACTGCCTGGCACAAGTCATTATTACACCTAATACCAGTAATTACTGATCGGTGTACTATGGTAACACTGCCTGGCACAAGTCACTATCACACCTAATACCAGTAATTACTGATCGGTGTACTATGGTAACACTGCCTGGCACAAGTCATTATCACTCCTAATACCAGTAATTACTGATCGGTGTACTATGGTAACACTGCCTGGCACAAGTCATTATCACACCTAATACCAGTAATTAATGATCGGTGTACTATGGTAACACTGCCTGGCACAAGTCATTATCACACCTAATACCAGTAATTACTGATCGGTGTACTATGATAACACTGCCTGGCACAAGTCACTATCACTCCTAATACCAGTAATTACTGATCGGTGTACTATGATAACACTGCCTGGCACAGTCATTATCACTCCTAATATTAGTAATTACTGATCAGTGTACTATGGTAACACTGCCTGGCACAAGTCATTATTACACCTAATACCAGTAATTACTGATCAGTGTACTATGGTAACACTGCCTGGCACAAGTCACTATCACACCTAATACCAGTAATTACTGATCGGTGTACTATGGTAACACTGCCTGGCACAAGTCACTATCACACCTAATACCAGTAATTACTGATCGGTGTACTATGGTAACACTGCCTGGCACAAGTCATTATCACTCCTAATACCAGTAATTACTGATCGGTGTACTATGGTAACACTGCCTGGCACAAGTCATTATCACACCTAATACCAGTAATTACTGATTGGTGTACTATGATAACACTGCCTGGCACAGTCATTATCACACCTAATACCAGTAATTACTGATTGGTGTACTATGATAACACTGCCTGGCACAGTCATTATCACTCCTAATACCAGTAATTACTGATCGGTGTACTATGATAACACTGCCTGGCACAAGTCACTATCACACCTAATACCAGTAATTACTGATCGGTGTACTATGGTAACACTGCCTGGCACAAGTCATTATCACACCTAATACCAGTAATTACTGATTGGTGTACTATGATAACACTGCCTGGCACAGTCATTATCACTCCTAATACCTGTAATTACTGATCGGTGTACTATGATAACACTGCCTGGCACAGTCATTATCACACCTAATACCAGTAATTACTGATCGGTGTACTATGATAACACTGCCTGGCACAAGTCATTATCACACCTAATACCAGTAATTACTGATCGGTGTACTATGGTAACACTGCCTGGTACAAGTCATTATCACACCTAATACCAGTAATTACTGATCGGTGTACTATGGTAACACTGCCTGGCACAAGTCACTATCACACCTAATACCAGTAATTACTGATCGGTGTACTATGATAACACTGCCTGGCACAGTCATTATCACTCCTAATATTAGTAATTACTGATCGGTGTACTATGGTAACACTGCCTGGCACAAGTCATTATCACACCTAATACCAGTAATTACTGATCGGTGTACTATGGTAACACTGCCTGGCACAAGTCATTATCACACCTAATACCAGTAATTACTGATCGGTGTACTATGGTGACACTGCCTGGCACAGTCATTATCACACCTAATACCAGTAATTACTGATCGGTGTACTATGATAACACTGCCTGGCACAAGTCATTATCACTCCTAATACCAGTAATTACTGATCGGTGTACTATGGTAACACTGCCTGGCACAAGTCACTATCACACCTAATACCAGTAATTACTGATCGGTGTACTATGGTAACACTGCCTGGCACAAGTCACTATCACACCTAATACCAGTAATTACTGATCGGTGTACTATGATAACACTGCCTGGCACAAGTAATTATCACACCTAATACAAGTAATTACTGATCGGTGTACTATGATAACACTGCCTGGCACAAGTCACTATCACACCTAATACCAGTAATTACTGATCGGTGTACTATGGTAACACTGCCTGGCACAAGTCACTATCACACCTAATACCAGTAATTACTGATCGGTGTACTATGATAACACTGCCTGGCACAAGTCATTATTACACCTAATACCAGTAATTACTGATCGGTGTACTATGATAACACTGCCTGGCACAAGTCATTATCACACCTAATACCAGTAATTACTGATCGGTGTACTATGGTAACACTGCCTGGCACAAGTCAGTATCACACCTAATACCAGTAATTACTGATTGATGTACTATGATAACACTGCCTGGCACAAGTCATTATCACTCCTAATACCAGTAATTACTGATCGGTGTACTATGATAACACTGCCTGGCACAAGTCACTATCACACCTAATACCAGTAATTACTGATCGGTGTACTATGATAACACTGCCTGGCACAAGTCACTATCACACCTAATACCAGTAATTACTGATCGGTGTACTATGATAACACTGCCTGGCACAAGTCATTATCACACCTAATACCAGTAATTACTGATCGGTGTACTATGGTAACACTGCCTGGCACAAGTCATTATCACACCTAATACCAGTAATTACTGATCGGTGTACTATGGTAACACTGCCTGGCACAAGTCATTATCACACCTAATACCAGTAATTACTGATCGGTGTACTATGATAACACTGCCTGGCACAAGTCATTATCACACCTAATACCAGTAATTACTGATCGGTGTACTATGATAACACTGCCTGGCACAAGTCATTATCACACCTAATACCAGTAATTACTGATCGGTGTACTATGGTAACACTGCCTGGCACAAGTCATTATCACACCTAATACCAGTAATTACTGATCGGTGTACTATGGTAACACTGCCTGGCACAGTCATTATCACTCCTAATATTAGTAATTACTGATCGGTGTACTATGGTAACACTGCCTGGCACAAGTCATTATCACACCTAATACCAGTAATTACTGATCAGGATACTATGGTAACACTGCCTGGCACAAGTCACTATCACACCTAATACCAGTAATTACTGATCGGTGTACTATGGTAACACTGCCTGGCACAAGTCATTATCACTCCTAATACCAGTAATTACTGATCGGTGTACTATGATAACACTGCCTGGCACAAGTCATTATCACACCTAATACCAGTAATTACTGATCGGTGTACTATGATAACACTGCCTGGCACAAGTCATTATCACACCTAATACCAGTAATTACTGATCGGTGTACTATGGTAACACTGCCTGGCACAAGTCATTATCACTCCTAATACCAGTAATTACTGATCGGTGTACTATGATAACACTGCCTGGCACAAGTCATTATCACACCTAATACCAGTAATTACTGATCGGTGTACTATGGTAACACTGCCTGGCACAAGTCATTATCACACCTAATACCAGTAATTACTGATCGGTGTACTATGATAACACTGCCTGGCACAAGTCATTATCACTCCTAATATTAGTAATTACTGATCGGTGTACTATGGTAACACTGCCTGGCACAAGTCATTATTACACCTAATACCAGTAATTACTGATCAGTGTACTATGGTAACACTGCCTGGCACAAGTCATTATCACACCTAATACCAGTAATTACTGATCGTTGTACTATGATAACACTGCCTGGCACAAGTCATTATCACACCTAATACCAGTAATTACTGATCGGTGTACTAAGATAACACTGCCTGGCACAAGTCATTATCACACCTAATACCAGTAATTACTGATCGGTGTACTATGATAACACTGCCTGGCACAGTCATTATCACTCCTAATATTAGTAATTACTGATCGGTGTACTATGGTAACACTGCCTGGCACAAGTCATTATCACTCCTAATACCAGTAATTACTGATCGGTGTACTATGGTAACACTGCCTGGCACAAGTCACTATCACACCTAATACCAGTAATTACTGATCGGTGTACTATGGTAACACTGCCTGGCACAAGTCATTATCACACCTAATACCAGTAATTACTGATCGGTGTACTATGATAACACTGCCTGGCACAAGTCATTATCACACCTAATACCAGTAATTACTGATCGGTGTACTAAGATAACACTGCCTGGCACAGTCATTATCACTCCTAATATTAGTAATTACTGATCGGTGTACTATGGTAACACTGCCTGGCACAAGTCATTATCACTCCTAATACCAGTAATTACTGATCGGTGTACTATGGTAACACTGCCTGGCACAAGTCACTATCACACCTAATACCAGTAATTACTGATCGGTGTACTATGGTAACACTGCCTGGCACAAGTCATTATCACACCTAATACCAGTAATTACTGATCGGTGTACTATGGTAACACTGCCTGGCACAAGTCATTATCACACCTAATACCAGTAATTACTGATCGGTGTACTATGATAACACTGCCTGGCACAGTCATTATCACTCCTAATACCAGTAATTACTGATCGGTGTACTATGATAACACTGCCTGGCTCAGTCATTATCACTCCTAATATTAGTAATTACTGATCGGTGTACTATGGTAACACTGCCTGGCACAAGTCATTATCACACCTAATACCAGTAATTACTGATCGGTGTACTATGATAACACTGCCTGGCACAAGTCATTCTCACAACTAATACCAGTAATTACTGATCGGTGTACTATGGTAACACTGCCTGGCACAAGTCACTATCACACCTAATACCAGTAATTACTGATCGGTGTACTATGATAACACTGCCTGGCACAAGTCATTATCACACCTAATACCAGTAATTACTGATCGGTGTACTATGGTAACACTGCCTGGCACAAGTCATTATCACACCTAATACCAGTAATTACTGATCGGTGTACTATGGTAACACTGCCTGGCACAAGTCATTATCACTCCTAATACCAGTAATTACTGATCGGTGTACTATGGTAACACTGCCTGGCACAAGTCACTATCACTACTAATACCAGTAATTACTGATCGGTGTACTATGATAACACTGCCTGGCACAAGTCATTATCACACCTAATACCAGTAATTACTGATCGGTGTACTATGGTAACACTGCCTGGCACAAGTCATTATCACACCTAATACCAGTAATTACTGATCGGTGTACTATGGTAACACTGCCTGGCACAAGTCATTATCACTCCTAATACCAGTAATTACTGATCGGTGTACTATGATAACACTGCCTGGCACAAGTCACTATCACACCTAATACCAGTAATTACTGATCGGTGTACTATGATAACACTGCCTGGCACAAGTCATTATCACACCTAATACCAGTAATTACTGATCGGTGTACTATGGTAACACTGCCTGGCACAGTCATTATCACTCCTAATATTAGTAATTACTGATCGGTGTACTATGGTAACACTGCCTGGCACAAGTCATTATCACTCCTAATACCAGTAATTACTGATCGGTGTACTATGGTAACACTGCCTGGCACAAGTCACTATCACACCTAATACCAGTAATTACTGATCGGTGTACTATGGTAACACTGCCTGGCACAAGTCATTATCACACCTAATACCAGTAATTACTGATCGGTGTACTATGGTAACACTGCCTGGCACAAGTCATTATCACACCTAATACCAGTAATTACTGATCGGTGTACTATGATAACACTGCCTGGCACAGTCATTATCACTCCTAATACCAGTAATTACTGATCGGTGTACTATGGTAACACTGCCTGGCACAAGTCATTATCACTCCTAATACCAGTAATTACTGATCGGTGTACTATGGTAACACTGCCTGGCTCAGTCATTATCACTCCTAATATTAGTAATTACTGATCGGTGTACTATGGTAACACTGCCTGGCACAAGTCATTATCACACCTAATACCAGTAATTACTGATCGGTGTACTATGGTAACACTGCCTGGCACAAGTCATTCTCACAACTAATACCAGTAATTACTGATCGGTGTACTATGGTAACACTGCCTGGTACAGTCATTATCACACCTAATACCAGTAATTACTGATCGGTGTACTATGATAACACTGCCTGGCACAGTCATTATCACTCCTAATACCAGTAATTACTGATCGGTGTACTATGGTAACACTGCCTGGCTCAGTCATTATCACTCCTAATATTAGTAATTACTGATCGGTGTACTATGGTAACACTGCCTGGCACAAGTCATTATCACACCTAATACCAGTAATTACTGATCGGTGTACTATGGTAACACTGCCTGGCACAAGTCATTCTCACAACTAATACCAGTAATTACTGATCGGTGTACTATGGTAACACTGCCTGGCACAAGTCACTATCACACCTAATACCAGTAATTACTGATCGGTGTACTATGGTAACACTGCCTGGTACAGTCATTATCACTCCTAATACCAGTAATTACTGATCGGTGTACTATGATAACACTGCCTGGCACAGTCATTATCACTCCTAATACCAGTAATTACTGATCGGTGTACTATGGTAACACTGCCTGGCTCAGTCATTATCACTCCTAATATTAGTAATTACTGATCGGTGTACTATGGTAACACTGCCTGGCACAAGTCACTATCACTCCTAATACCAGTAATTACTGATCGGTGTACTATGGTAACACTGCCTGGCACAAGTCATTATCACACCTAATACCAGTAATTACTGATCGGTGTACTATGGTAACACTGCCTGGCACAAGTCATTATCACACCTAATACCAGTAATTACTGATCGGTGTACTATGATAACACTGCCTGGCACAGTCATTATCACTCCTAATACCAGTAATTACTGATCGGTGTACTATGATAACACTGCCTGGCTCAGTCATTATCACTCCTAATACCAGTAATTACTGATCGGTGTACTATGGTAACACTGCCTGGCACAAGTCATTATCACACCTAATACCAGTAATTACTGATCGGTGTACTATGGTAACACTGCCTGGCACAAGTCATTCTCACAACTAATACCAGTAATTACTGATCGGTGTACTATGGTAACACTGCCTGGCACAGTCATTATCACTCCTAATATTAGTAATTACTGATCGGTGTACTATGGTAACACTGCCTGGCACAAGTCATTATCACTCCTAATACCAGTAATTACTGATCGGTGTACTATGGTAACACTGCCTGGCACAAGTCACTATCACACCTAATACCAGTAATTACTGATCGGTGTACTATGGTAACACTGCCTGGCACAAGTCATTATCACACCTAATACCAGTAATTACTGATCGGTGTACTATGGTAACACTGCCTGGCACAAGTCATTATCACACCTAATACCAGTAATTACTGATCGGTGTACTATGATAACACTGCCTGGCACAGTCATTATCACTCCTAATACCAGTAATTACTGATCGGTGTACTATGATAACACTGCCTGGCTCAGTCATTATCACTCCTAATATTAGTAATTACTGATCGGTGTACTATGGTAACACTGCCTGGCACAAGTCATTATCACACCTAATACCAGTAATTACTGATCGGTGTACTATGGTAACACTGCCTGGCACAAGTCATTCTCACAACTAATACCAGTAATTACTGATCGGTGTACTATGGTAACACTGCCTGGCACAAGTCACTATCACACCTAATACCAGTAATTACTGATCGGTGTACTATGATAACACTGCCTGGCACAAGTCATTATCACTCCTAATACCAGTAATTACTGATCGGTGTACTATGGTAACACTGCCTGCACAAGTCACTATCACACCTAATACCAGTAATTACTGATCGGTGTACTATGGTAACACTGCCTGGCACAGTCATTATCACACCTAATACCAGAAATTACTGATCGGTGTACTATGGTAACACTGCCTGGCACAAGTCATTATTACACCTAATACTAGTAATTACTGATCGGTGTACTATGGTAACACTGCCTGGCACAAGTCACTATCACACCTAATACCAGTAATTACTGATCGGTGTATTATGGTAACACTGCCTGGCACAAGTCACTATCACACCTAATACCAGTAATTACTGATCGGTGTACTATGGTAACACTGCCTGGCACAAGTCATTATTACACCTAATACCAGTAATTACTGATCGGTGTACTATGGTAACACTGCCTGGCACAAGTCACTATCACACCTAATACCAGTAATTACTGATCGGTGTACTATGGTAACACTGCCTGGCACAAGTCACTATCACACCTAATACCAGTAATTACTGATCGGTGTACTATGATAACACTGCCTGGCACAAGTCACTATCACACCTAATACCAGTAATTACTGATCGGTGTACTATGATAACACTGCCTGGCACAAGTCACTATCACTCCTAATACCAGTAATTACTGATCGGTGTACTATGGTAACACTGCCTGGCACAAGTCACTATCACACCTAATACCAGTAATTACTGATCGGTGTACTATGGTAACACTGCCTGGCACAAGTCATTATCACTCCTAATACCAGTAATTACTGATCGGTGTACTATGATAACACTGCCTGGCACAAGTCATTATCACTCCTAATACCAGTAATTACTGATCGGTGTACTATGATAACACTGCCTGGCACAGTCATTATCACTCCTAATACCAGTAATTACTGATCGGTGTACTATGATAACACTGCCTGGCTCAGTCATTATCACTCCTAATATTAGTAATTACTGATCGGTGTACTATGGTAACACTGCCTGGCACAAGTCATTATCACACCTAATACCAGTAATTACTGATCGGTGTACTATGGTAACACTGCCTGGCACAAGTCATTCTCACAACTAATACCAGTAATTACTGATCGGTGTACTATGGTAACACTGCCTGGCACAAGTCACTATCACACCTAATACCAGTAATTACTGATCGGTGTACTATGATAACACTGCCTGGCACAAGTCATTATCACACCTAATACCAGTAATTACTGATCGGTGTACTATGGTAACACTGCCTGGCACAAGTCACTATCACACCTAATACCAGTAATTACTGATCGGTGTACTATGGTAACACTGCCTGGCACAAGTCATTCTCACAACTAATACCAGTAATTACTGATCGGTGTACTATGGTAACACTGCCTGGCACAAGTCACTATCACACCTAATACCAGTAATTACTGATCGGTGTACTATGATAACACTGCCTGGCACAGTCATTATCACACCTAATACCAGAAATTACTGATCGGTGTACTATGGTAACACTGCCTGGCACAAGTCATTATTACACCTAATACTAGTAATTACTGATCGGTGTACTATGGTAACACTGCCTGGCACAAGTCACTATCACACCTAATACCAGTAATTACTGATCGGTGTATTATGGTAACACTGCCTGGCACAAGTCACTATCACACCTAATACCAGTAATTACTGATCGGTGTACTATGGTAACACTGCCTGGCACAAGTCACTATCACACCTAATACCAGTAATTACTGATCGGTGTACTATGGTAACACTGCCTGGCACAAGTCACTATCACACCTAATACCAGTAATTACTGATCGGTGTACTATGATAACACTGCCTGGCACAAGTCACTATCACACCTAATACCAGTAATTACTGATCGGTGTACTATGATAACACTGCCTGGCACAAGTCACTATCACTCCTAATACCAGTAATTACTGATCGGTGTACTATGGTAACACTGCCTGGCACAAGTCACTATCACACCTAATACCAGTAATTACTGATCGGTGTACTATGGTAACACTGCCTGGCACAAGTCATTATCACTCCTAATACCAGTAATTACTGATCGGTGTACTATGATAACACTGCCTGGCACAAGTCATTATCACTCCTAATACCAGTAATTACTGATCGGTGTACTATGATAACACTGCCTGGCTCAGTCATTATCACTCCTAATATTAGTAATTACTGATCGGTGTACTATGGTAACACTGCCTGGCACAAGTCATTATCACACCTAATACCAGTAATTACTGATCGGTGTACTATGGTAACACTGCCTGGCACAAGTCATTCTCACAACTAATACCAGTAATTACTGATCGGTGTACTATGGTAACACTGCCTGGCACAAGTCACTATCACACCTAATACCAGTAATTACTGATCGGTGTACTATGATAACACTGCCTGGCACAAGTCATTATCACACCTAATACCAGTAATTACTGATCGGTGTACTATGGTAACACTGCCTGGCACAGTCATTATCACACCTAATACCAGAAATTACTGATCGGTGTACTATGGTAACACTGCCTGGCACAAGTCATTATTACACCTAATACTAGTAATTACTGATCGGTGTACTATGATAACACTGCCTGGCACAAGTCACTATCACACCTAATACCAGTAATTACTGATCGGTGTATTATGGTAACACTGCCTGGCACAAGTCACTATCACACCTAATACCAGTAATTACTGATCGGTGTACTATGGTAACACTGCCTGGCACAAGTCATTATTACACCTAATACCAGTAATTACTGATCGGTGTACTATGGTAACACTGCCTGGCACAAGTCACTATCACACCTAATACCAGTAATTACTGATCGGTGTACTATGGTAACACTGCCTGGCACAAGTCACTATCACACCTAATACCAGTAATTACTGATCGGTGTACTATGATAACACTGCCTGGCACAAGTCACTATCACACCTAATACCAGTAATTACTGATCGGTGTACTATGATAACACTGCCTGGCACAAGTCACTATCACTCCTAATACCAGTAATTACTGATCGGTGTACTATGGTAACACTGCCTGGCACAAGTCACTATCACACCTAATACCAGTAATTACTGATCGGTGTACTATGGTAACACTGCCTGGCACAAGTCATTATCACTCCTAATACCAGTAATTACTGATCGGTGTACTATGATAACACTGCCTGGCACAAGTCATTATCACTCCTAATACCAGTAATTACTGATCGGTGTACTATGGTAACACTGCCTGGCACAAGTCACTATCACACCTAATACCAGTAATTACTGATCGGTGTACTATGGTAACACTGCCTGGCACAAGTCATTATCACTCCTAATACCAGTAATTACTGATCGGTGTACTATGGTAACACTGCCTGGCACAAGTCATTATCACTCCTAATACCAGTAATTACTGATCGGTGTACTATGATAACACTGCCTGGCACAAGTCATTATCACTCCTAATACCAGTAATTACTGATCGGTGTACTATGATAATACTGCCTGGCACAAGTCATTATCACACCTAATACCAGTAATTACTGATCGGTGTACTATGGTAACACTGCCTGGCACAAGTCATTATCACTCCTAATACCAGTAATTACTGATCGGTGTACTATGGTAACACTGCCTGGCACAAGTCACTATCACACCTAATACCAGTAATTACTGATCGGTGTACTATGGTAACACTCCCTGGCACAAGTCATTATCACTCCTAATACCAGTAATTACTGATCGGTGTACTATGATAACACTGCCTGGCACAAGTCATTATCACTCCTAATACCAGTAATTACTGATCGGTGTACTATGGTAACACTGCCTGGCACAAGTCACTATCACACCTAATACCAGTAATTACTGATCGGTGTACTATGGTAACACTGCCTGGCACAAGTCATTATCACACCTAATACCAGTAATTACTGATCGGTGTACTATGGTAACACTGCCTGGCACAAGTCACTATCACACCTAATACCAGTAATTACTGATCGGTGTACTATGGTAACACTGCCTGGCACAAGTCATTATCACTCCTAATACCAGTAATTACTGATCGGTGTACTATGGTAACACTGCCTGGCACAAGTCACTATCACACCTAATACCAGTAATTACTGATCGGTGTACTATGGTAACACTGCCTGGCACAAGTCATTATCACTCCTAATACCAGTAATTACTGATCGGTGTACTATGATAACACTGCCTGGCACAAGTCATTATCACTCCTAATACCAGTAATTACTGATCGGTGTACTATGATAACACTGCCTGGCTCAGTCATTATCACTCCTAATATTAGTAATTACTGATCGGTGTACTATGGTAACACTGCCTGGCACAAGTCATTATCACACCTAATACCAGTAATTACTGATCGGTGTACTATGGTAACACTGCCTGGCACAAGTCATTCTCACAACTAATACCAGTAATTACTGATCGGTGTACTATGATAACACTGCCTGGCACAAGTCATTATTACACCTAATACCAGTAATTACTGATCGGTGTACTATGATAACACTGCCTGGCACAAGTCATTATCACTCCTAATACCAGTAATTACTGATCGGTGTACTATGGTAACACTGCCTGGCACAAGTCATTATCACACCTAATACCAGTAATTACTGATCGGTGTACTATGATAACACTGCCTGGCACAAGTCACTATCACACCTAATACCAGTAGTTACTGATCGGTGTACTATGGTAACACTGCCTGGCACAAGTCATTATCACACCTAATACCAGTAATTACTGATCGGTGTACTATGGTAACACTGCCTGGCACAAGTCACTATCACACCTAATACCAGTAGTTACTGATCGGTGTACTATGATAACACTGCCTGGCACAAGTCATTATCACTCCTAATACCAGTAATTACTGATCGGTGTACTATGGTAACACTGCCTGGCACAAGTCACTATCACACCTAATACCAGTAGTTACTGATCGGTGTACTATGGTAACACTGCCTGGCACAAGTCATTATTACACCTAATACCAGTAATTACTGATCGGTGTACTATGGTAACACTGCCTGGCACAAGTCATTATTACACCTAATACCAGTAATTACTGATCGGTGTACTATGGTAACACTGCCTGGCACAAGTCATTATTACACCTAATACCAGTAATTACTGATCGGTGTACTATGGTAACACTGCCTGGCACAAGTCATTATCACACCTAATACCAGTAATTACTGATCGGTGTACTATGATAACACTGCCTGGCACAAGTCATTATCACACCTAATACCAGTAATTACTGATCGGTGTACTATGGTAACACTGCCTGGCACAAGTCACTATCACACCTAATACCAGTAATTACTGATCGGTGTACTATGGTAACACTGCCTGGCACAAGTCATTATCACACCTAATACCAGTAATTACTGATCGGTGTACTATGGTAACACTGCCTGGCACAAGTCATTATCACACCTAATACCAGTAATTACTGATCGGTGTACTATGGTAACACTGCCTGGCACAAGTCATTATCACACCTAATACCAGTAATTACTGATCGGTGTACTATGGTAACACTGCCTGGCACAAGTCATTATTACACCTAATACCAGTAATTACTGATCGGTGTACTATGGTAACACTGCCTGGCACAAGTCATTATTACACCTAATACCAGTAATTACTGATCGGTGTACTATGGTAACACTGCCTGGCACAAGTCATTATCACACCTAATACCAGTAATTACTGATCGGTGTACTATGATAACACTGCCTGGCACAAGTCATTATCACACCTAATACCAGTAATTACTGATCGGTGTACTATGATAACACTGCCTGGCACAAGTCACTATCACACCTAATACCAGTAATTACTGATCGGTGTACTATGGTAACACTGCCTGGCACAAGTCACTATCACACCTAATACCAGTAATTACTGATCGGTGTACTATGGTAACACTGCCTGGCTCAAGTCATTATCACACCTAATACCAGTAATTACTGATCGGTGTACTATGATAACACTGCCTGGCACAAGTCATTATCACTCCTAATACCAGTAATTACTGATCGGTGTACTATGGTAACACTGCCTGGCACAAGTCACTATCACACCTAATACCAGTAATTACTGATCGGTGTACTATGGTAACACTGCCTGGCACAAGTCACTATCACACCTAATACCAGTAATTACTGATCGGTGTACTATGATAACACTGCCTGGCACAAGTCATTATCACACCTAATACCAGTAATTACTGATCGGTGTACTATGATAACACTGCCTGGCACAAGTCACTATCACACCTAATACCAGTAATTACTGATCGGTGTACTATGGTAACACTGCCTGGCACAAGTCACTATCACACCTAATACCAGTAATTACTGATCGGTGTACTATGGTAACACTGCCTGGCACAAGTCACTATCACACCTAATACCAGTAATTACTGATCGGTGTACTATGGTAACACTGCCTGGCACAAGTCATTATCACACCTAATACCAGTAATTACTGATCGGTGTACTATGGTAACACTGCCTGGCACAAGTCATTATCACACCTAATACCAGTAATTACTGATCGGTGTACTATGATAACACTGCCTGGCACAAGTCATTATCACTCCTAATACCAGTAATTACTGATCGGTGTACTATGGTAACACTGCCTGGCACAAGTCATTATCACACCTAATACCAGTAATTACTGATCGGTGTACTATGGTAACACTGCCTGGCACAAGTCACTATCACACCTAATACCAGTAATTACTGATCGGTGTACTATGGTAACACTGCCTGGCACAAGTCACTATCACACCTAATACCAGTAATTACTGATCGGTGTACTATGGTAACACTGCCTGGCACAAGTCACTATCACTCCTAATACCAGTAATTACTGATCGGTGTACTATGGTAACACTGCCTGGCACAAGTCATTATCACACCTAATACCAGTAATTACTGATCGGTGTACTATGATAACACTGCCTGGCACAAGTCACTATCACACCTAATACCAGTAATTACTGATCGGTGTACTATGGTAACACTGCCTGGCACAAATCACTATCACACCTAATACCAGTAATTACTGATCGGTGTACTATGATAACACTGCCTGGCACAAGTCACTATCACACCTAATACCAGTAGTTACTGATCGGTGTACTATGGTAACACTGCCTGGCACAAGTCATTATCACACCTAATACCAGTAATTACTGATCGGTGTACTATGGTAACACTGCCTGGCACAAGTCACTATCACACCTAATACCAGTAGTTACTGATCGGTGTACTATGATAACACTGCCTGGCACAAGTCATTATTACACCTAATACCAGTAATTACTGATCGGTGTACTATGGTAACACTGCCTGGCACAAGTCATTATCACTCCTAATACCAGTAATTACTGATCGGTGTACTATGGTAACACTGCCTGGCACAAGTCACTATCACACCTAATACCAGTAGTTACTGATCGGTGTACTATGGTAACACTGCCTGGCACAAGTCATTATTACACCTAATACCAGTAATTACTGATCGGTGTACTATGGTAACACTGCCTGGCACAAGTCATTATTACACCTAATACCAGTAATTACTGATCGGTGTACTATGGTAACACTGCCTGGCACAAGTCATTATTACACCTAATACCAGTAATTACTGATCGGTGTACTATGGTAACACTGCCTGGCACAAGTCATTATCACACCTAATACCAGTAATTACTGATCGGTGTACTATGATAACACTGCCTGGCACAAGTCATTATCACACCTAATACCAGTAATTACTGATCGGTGTACTATGGTAACACTGCCTGGCACAAGTCACTATCACACCTAATACCAGTAATTACTGATCGGTGTACTATGGTAACACTGCCTGGCACAAGTCATTATCACACCTAATACCAGTAATTACTGATCGGTGTACTATGGTAACACTGCCTGGCACAAGTCATTATCACACCTAATACCAGTAATTACTGATCGGTGTACTATGGTAACACTGCCTGGCACAAGTCATTATCACACCTAATACCAGTAATTACTGATCGGTGTACTATGGTAACACTGCCTGGCACAAGTCATTATTACACCTAATACCAGTAATTACTGATCGGTGTACTATGGTAACACTGCCTGGCACAAGTCATTATTACACCTAATACCAGTAATTACTGATCGGTGTACTATGGTAACACTGCCTGGCACAAGACATTATCACACCTAATACCAGTAATTACTGATCGGTGTACTATGGTAACACTGCCTGGCACAAGTCACTATCACACCTAATACCAGTAGTTACTGATCGGTGTACTATGATAACACTGCCTGGCACAAGTCATTATCACTCCTAATACCAGTAATTACTGATCGGTGTACTATGGTAACACTGCCTGGCACAAGTCACTATCACACCTAATACCAGTAGTTACTGATCGGTGTACTATGGTAACACTGCCTGGCACAAGTCATTATTACACCTAATACCAGTAATTACTGATCGGTGTACTATGGTAACACTGCCTGGCACAAGTCATTATTACACCTAATACCAGTAATTACTGATCGGTGTACTATGGTAACACTGCCTGGCACAAGTCATTATTACACCTAATACCAGTAATTACTGATCGGTGTACTATGGTAACACTGCCTGGCACAAGTCATTATCACACCTAATACCAGTAATTACTGATCGGTGTACTATGATAACACTGCCTGGCACAAGTCATTATCACACCTAATACCAGTAATTACTGATCGGTGTACTATGGTAACACTGCCTGGCACAAGTCACTATCACACCTAATACCAGTAATTACTGATCGGTGTACTATGGTAACACTGCCTGGCACAAGTCATTATCACACCTAATACCAGTAATTACTGATCGGTGTACTATGGTAACACTGCCTGGCACAAGTCATTATCACACCTAATACCAGTAATTACTGATCGGTGTACTATGGTAACACTGCCTGGCACAAGTCATTATCACACCTAATACCAGTAATTACTGATCGGTGTACTATGGTAACACTGCCTGGCACAAGTCATTATTACACCTAATACCAGTAATTACTGATCGGTGTACTATGGTAACACTGCCTGGCACAAGTCATTATTACACCTAATACCAGTAATTACTGATCGGTGTACTATGGTAACACTGCCTGGCACAAGTCATTATCACACCTAATACCAGTAATTACTGATCGGTGTACTATGATAACACTGCCTGGCACAAGTCATTATCACACCTAATACCAGTAATTACTGATCGGTGTACTATGATAACACTGCCTGGCACAAGTCACTATCACACCTAATACCAGTAATTACTGATCGGTGTACTATGGTAACACTGCCTGGCACAAGTCACTATCACACCTAATACCAGTAATTACTGATCGGTGTACTATGGTAACACTGCCTGGCACAAGTCATTATCACACCTAATACCAGTAATTACTGATCGGTGTACTATGGTAACACTGCCTGGCACAAGTCATTATCACACCTAATACCAGTAATTACTGATCGGTGTACTATGATAACACTGCCTGGCACAAGTCATTATCACTCCTAATACCAGTAATTACTGATCGGTGTACTATGGTAACACTGCCTGGCACAAGTCACTATCACACCTAATACCAGTAATTACTGATCGGTGTACTATGGTAACACTGCCTGGCACAAGTCACTATCACACCTAATACCAGTAGTTACTGATCGGTGTACTATGGTAACACTGCCTGGCACAAGTCATTATTACACCTAATACCAGTAATTACTGATCGGTGTACTATGGTAACACTGCCTGGCACAAGTCATTATTACACCTAATACCAGTAATTACTGATCGGTGTACTATGGTAACACTGCCTGGCACAAGTCATTATTACACCTAATACCAGTAATTACTGATCGGTGTACTATGGTAACACTGCCTGGCACAAGTCATTATCACACCTAATACCAGTAATTACTGATCGGTGTACTATGATAACACTGCCTGGCACAAGTCATTATCACACCTAATACCAGTAATTACTGATCGGTGTACTATGGTAACACTGCCTGGCACAAGTCACTATCACACCTAATACCAGTAATTACTGATCGGTGTACTATGGTAACACTGCCTGGCACAAGTCATTATCACACCTAATACCAGTAATTACTGATCGGTGTACTATGGTAACACTGCCTGGCACAAGTCATTATCACACCTAATACCAGTAATTACTGATCGGTGTACTATGGTAACACTGCCTGGCACAAGTCATTATCACACCTAATACCAGTAATTACTGATCGGTGTACTATGGTAACACTGCCTGGCACAAGTCATTATTACACCTAATACCAGTAATTACTGATCGGTGTACTATGGTAACACTGCCTGGCACAAGTCATTATTACACCTAATACCAGTAATTACTGATCGGTGTACTATGGTAACACTGCCTGGCACAAGTCATTATCACACCTAATACCAGTAATTACTGATCGGTGTACTATGATAACACTGCCTGGCACAAGTCATTATCACACCTAATACCAGTAATTACTGATCGGTGTACTATGATAACACTGCCTGGCACAAGTCACTATCACACCTAATACCAGTAATTACTGATCGGTGTACTATGGTAACACTGCCTGGCACAAGTCACTATCACACCTAATACCAGTAATTACTGATCGGTGTACTATGGTAACACTGCCTGGCACAAGTCATTATCACACCTAATACCAGTAATTACTGATCGGTGTACTATGATAACACTGCCTGGCACAAGTCATTATCACTCCTAATACCAGTAATTACTGATCGGTGTACTATGGTAACACTGCCTGGCACAAGTCACTATCACACCTAATACCAGTAATTACTGATCGGTGTACTATGGTAACACTGCCTGGCACAAGTCACTATCACACCTAATACCAGTAATTACTGATCGGTGTACTATGATAACACTGCCTGGCACAAGTCATTATCACACCTAATACCAGTAATTACTGATCGGTGTACTATGATAACACTGCCTGGCACAAGTCACTATCACACCTAATACCAGTAATTACTGATCGGTGTACTATGGTAACACTGCCTGGCACAAGTCACTATCACACCTAATACCAGTAATTACTGATCGGTGTACTATGGTAACACTGCCTGGCACAAGTCACTATCACACCTAATACCAGTAATTACTGATCGGTGTACTATGGTAACACTGCCTGGCACAAGTCATTATCACACCTAATACCAGTAATTACTGATCGGTGTACTATGGTAACACTGCCTGGCACAAGTCATTATCACACCTAATACCAGTAATTACTGATCGGTGTACTATGATAACACTGCCTGGCACAAGTCATTATCACTCCTAATACCAGTAATTACTGATCGGTGTACTATGGTAACACTGCCTGGCACAAGTCATTATCACACCTAATACCAGTAATTACTGATCGGTGTACTATGGTAACACTGCCTGGCACAAGTCACTATCACACCTAATACCAGTAATTACTGATCGGTGTACTATGGTAACACTGCCTGGCACAAGTCACTATCACACCTAATACCAGTAATTACTGATCGGTGTACTATGGTAACACTGCCTGGCACAAGTCACTATCACTCCTAATACCAGTAATTACTGATCGGTGTACTATGGTAACACTGCCTGGCACAAGTCATTATCACACCTAATACCAGTAATTACTGATCGGTGTACTATGATAACACTGCCTGGCACAAGTCACTATCACACCTAATACCAGTAATTACTGATCGGTGTACTATGGTAACACTGCCTGGCACAAATCACTATCACACCTAATACCAGTAATTACTGATCGGTGTACTATGATAACACTGCCTGGCACAAGTCACTATCACACCTAATACCAGTAGTTACTGATCGGTGTACTATGGTAACACTGCCTGGCACAAGTCATTATCACACCTAATACCAGTAATTACTGATCGGTGTACTATGGTAACACTGCCTGGCACAAGTCACTATCACACCTAATACCAGTAGTTACTGATCGGTGTACTATGATAACACTGCCTGGCACAAGTCATTATTACACCTAATACCAGTAATTACTGATCGGTGTACTATGGTAACACTGCCTGGCACAAGTCATTATCACACCTAATACCAGTAATTACTGATCGGTGTACTATGGTAACACTGCCTGGCACAAGTCACTATCACACCTAATACCAGTAGTTACTGATCGGTGTACTATGGTAACACTGCCTGGCACAAGTCATTATTACACCTAATACCAGTAATTACTGATCGGTGTACTATGGTAACACTGCCTGGCACAAGTCATTATTACACCTAATACCAGTAATTACTGATCGGTGTACTATGGTAACACTGCCTGGCACAAGTCATTATTACACCTAATACCAGTAATTACTGATCGGTGTACTATGGTAACACTGCCTGGCACAAGTCATTATCACACCTAATACCAGTAATTACTGATCGGTGTACTATGATAACACTGCCTGGCACAAGTCATTATCACACCTAATACCAGTAATTACTGATCGGTGTACTATGGTAACACTGCCTGGCACAAGTCACTATCACACCTAATACCAGTAATTACTGATCGGTGTACTATGGTAACACTGCCTGGCACAAGTCATTATCACACCTAATACCAGTAATTACTGATCGGTGTACTATGGTAACACTGCCTGGCACAAGTCATTATCACACCTAATACCAGTAATTACTGATCGGTGTACTATGGTAACACTGCCTGGCACAAGTCATTATCACACCTAATACCAGTAATTACTGATCGGTGTACTATGGTAACACTGCCTGGCACAAGTCATTATTACACCTAATACCAGTAATTACTGATCGGTGTACTATGGTAACACTGCCTGGCACAAGTCATTATTACACCTAATACCAGTAATTACTGATCGGGTGTACTATGGTAACACTGCCTGGCACAAGACATTATCACACCTAATACCAGTAATTACTGATCGGTGTACTATGGTAACACTGCCTGGCACAAGTCACTATCACACCTAATACCAGTAGTTACTGATCGGTGTACTATGATAACACTGCCTGGCACAAGTCATTATCACTCCTAATACCAGTAATTACTGATCGGTGTACTATGGTAACACTGCCTGGCACAAGTCACTATCACACCTAATACCAGTAGTTACTGATCGGTGTACTATGGTAACACTGCCTGGCACAAGTCATTATTACACCTAATACCAGTAATTACTGATCGGTGTACTATGGTAACACTGCCTGGCACAAGTCATTATTACACCTAATACCAGTAATTACTGATCGGTGTACTATGGTAACACTGCCTGGCACAAGTCATTATTACACCTAATACCAGTAATTACTGATCGGTGTACTATGGTAACACTGCCTGGCACAAGTCATTATCACACCTAATACCAGTAATTACTGATCGGTGTACTATGATAACACTGCCTGGCACAAGTCATTATCACACCTAATACCAGTAATTACTGATCGGTGTACTATGGTAACACTGCCTGGCACAAGTCACTATCACACCTAATACCAGTAATTACTGATCGGTGTACTATGGTAACACTGCCTGGCACAAGTCATTATCACACCTAATACCAGTAATTACTGATCGGTGTACTATGGTAACACTGCCTGGCACAAGTCATTATCACACCTAATACCAGTAATTACTGATCGGTGTACTATGGTAACACTGCCTGGCACAAGTCATTATCACACCTAATACCAGTAATTACTGATCGGTGTACTATGGTAACACTGCCTGGCACAAGTCATTATTACACCTAATACCAGTAATTACTGATCGGTGTACTATGGTAACACTGCCTGGCACAAGTCATTATTACACCTAATACCAGTAATTACTGATCGGTGTACTATGGTAACACTGCCTGGCACAAGTCATTATCACACCTAATACCAGTAATTACTGATCGGTGTACTATGATAACACTGCCTGGCACAAGTCATTATCACACCTAATACCAGTAATTACTGATCGGTGTACTATGATAACACTGCCTGGCACAAGTCACTATCACACCTAATACCAGTAATTACTGATCGGTGTACTATGGTAACACTGCCTGGCACAAGTCACTATCACACCTAATACCAGTAATTACTGATCGGTGTACTATGGTAACACTGCCTGGCACAAGTCATTATCACACCTAATACCAGTAATTACTGATCGGTGTACTATGGTAACACTGCCTGGCACAAGTCATTATCACACCTAATACCAGTAATTACTGATCGGTGTACTATGATAACACTGCCTGGCACAAGTCATTATCACTCCTAATACCAGTAATTACTGATCGGTGTACTATGGTAACACTGCCTGGCACAAGTCACTAT